>NC_090824.1:118252933-118877933 GCF_028021215.1 Eschrichtius robustus
CGAATGACTTTTGCCTTATGTTTGAAGAAACTTTCCACAATGTATAGAATACTAAACTTTCTTTCAGTCCTTTAAATCCAGTCTTCTAGTTTCTAATGTTGCTGCTCAAAATTCAGTCATACTTCTCACTGTTGCTCCTTTGAAGGCAGTAGTCGTTTTTGTGTGGCTACTTTTGTGATTTTTATGATTTTCTTTATTGTTAGATTTCTAAAGTTTGACTAGGATGAGCATAGATGTATTTTTAATTATTTACTATGCCTTTGTGGCTTTATGCCTTTTATTATTTTTGGAAATTCTCAGCCTGTATCTCTTTGAATACTGCTTCTGCATCATCCACTTTCATTTCTACTACCAGAATTAAAATTATACATCTGGTAGAACAGCGGTCCCCAACCTTTTTGGCACCAGGGACCAGTTGGTTTTGTGGAAGACAATTTTTCCACGGACGGTGAGGGGTGGGGGGAATGGTTGAGGCAGTAATGTGAGCGATGGTTCAGGCAGTAATGTGAGCGATGGGGAACAGCAGGTGAAGCTTCACTCACTTGCCCGCTGCTCACCTCCCGCTGTGTGGCCTGGTTCCTAACGGGGAGTGGGCTGGTACTGGTCCACAGCCCGGGGGTTGGGGACCCCTGTGGTAGAACTTTCCAGCACAGCCCTTATCTCTTTTAAGTTCTCTTTTGTATTTTTCTACCCTTTTGTCTCTCTATGCTTATTCTGGATATTTTCCACTAAACTGCACGTTGTCTCTTCATCTGTTTCTATCTAATAAAATCTAATGAAATTCTGGATTATTAAAGTAAAACATACACCAAAGTACACAACTCTTAAGCATACAGCGTGCAGAATGATGTTGAACACCTTACTATATGCTTACTGGCCAAGCTCTGCTTCACTTGTTAACTCTCAGCCATACTTTTGCCATCTGCAGAGACTTCCAGGAGAAATGCAGCTACAAATGCCAGGCTCACCATTCTGGTTTCCTTCCTCTCCCATATCTTATTATTATACTTTCTCCAGACAGTCTGCTCTGAGAGGGAGCTTTTATCTGAATCACCTAGTCTTCAATTGCTAGAAAGGTCCTGTATTTAATTCTTTTATCAGTGAATTAGCCAAAGACATATGAAACATTTATTTCATCTTCAGATAACATAAAAGTGTGAGTGATAGCTAACAATAATTGGAGAATTAAGTTCAAAAAAAATAGTTTGAGACTAGAGCAATACGAAGACATTAGCAGCAATTTTAAATCTTTTTTTTTTTTTTTTCTCTAAGAATTAGTAATCCCTTAGAGAACGTGATAAAAGTTGTGGACACAGAAAAATACACATGGGTACATTTGCCAAACATACATATATAATTTAATGGGCTCAAAACCTCTGGAGCTCATCCATGGGTCATATAATATTCTACAGAAGCCTTGCTCAGTTAAGATAAAATGTAACAACTATCAAAGTAAATTCTTAATATATTCAACTACTTAAGTACAGAATAGGCATTTATTTAGTCTGAGTTTCAATCAACCGTGTGATAGGCTGCCACTGAAAAGTAATTCGATCTTAGGCAACATTAAGAAACATATTCTAGAACAATGTGGTTAATAGTCTCACTATTAGGAGTACTAAACAGTACCCTAGGGACTTCCCTGGTGGTGCAGTGGATAAGACTCCGTGCTCCCAATGCAGGGGGCCCGGGTTCAATCCTTGGTCAGGGAACTAGATCCCACATGCATGCCACAACTAGGAATTCACATGCCACAACTAAGAAGCCCACATGCCACAATTAAGAAGACAACATGCTGCAACCAAGGAGCCGGCGCTCCGCAACTAAGGAGCCTGCCTGCCACGACTAAGACCCGGTGCAACCAAATAAATAAATAAATATTTTTTAAAAAATAAAATAAAATAAACAGTACCCTAGAGTATTACACATAATTGTGGGGGCAATATTTTGTTAAGGAACACTAAAATTCTAAATTACATCTACAGAAGAGAACCAGGATGGTAAAGAAGCTTGAAATTATGTTATCTAAGGAACAAATGAAGGAATAACGGACATTTAACTTACAGAAGGAAATGTTTAGTGGATTCATAAATATGAAGGGATGTCCTAAAGAAAAACTCAATTTATTTCTTTTTCAATCAGATAGCAGAACTAAGATAAATGCCTGGATATTACAGGGAAGTTAATTTTAAAACAATAGGGAAAAAAGGATTATTCAAAGATAGGGCTGAATGAAAAAGTTCCTATCGCAGTCACTAGACGTGCTAAACCACAGCTGACCAGCCACCTTCCAGAAATACTGTAGGAAATTTATGTAGGGGCATAAAATTAAATTAGGTATCACCTAAGATTTTTCTTATGAGTAGAATTCATGAGTCTATTTTTTTTTTTTTTTAAACTTTGGGTTTATTTATTTATTTATGGCTGTGTTGGGTCTTCGTTTCTGTGTGAGGGCTTTCTCTAGTTGTGGCAAGCGGGGGCCACTCTTCATCGCGGTGCACGGGCCTCTCACTATCGCGGCCTCTCTTGTTGCGGAGCACAGGCTCCAGACGCACAGGCTCAGTAATTGTGGCTCACGGGCCCAGCTGCTCCGCGGCATGTGGGATCTTCCCAGACCAGGGCTCGAACCCGTGTCCCCTGCATTGGCAGGCAGACTCTCAACCACTGCGCCACCAGGGAAGCCCCATGAGTCTATTTTTTATAAGAGGTCATTTTAAAAATTTTCTTTAGAGAAGAGGGAATTGATATTGATTTTCACCTTAAATATTAACACTTTATTTCTAGGAATATGACCTCTTTTCTCAAATGAACATATATATAGGATTTAAAGCAGTATTTCTAGTCAAAATATTAACTAAGTACAATGACATAAAGAAAGAAATCTCACTCTCAGGTGCTAAGCATTACATAAAAGTTTAAAGATAAGTGAAGTAAGACAGACAGAGAAGGACAAATATCATATGATATCACTTATATGCAGAATCTAAAAAAAAATGATACAAATGAACTTATTTACAAAATAGAAACAGACTCACAGACTTAGAGAATTAGCTTATGATTACCAGGGGGGAATGGTAGAGGGGAGGTGTAGATTGGGAGTTTGGAATTGACAGTGTACACACTGCTATATTTAAAATAGATAACCAAGGACCTAATGCAAAAAAAAAAAAAATTTTTTTTAAGTGGCCAAAAAGACTAAATAAATGAAATTTTTGGAAGCCAAGTTACCTGTTTTCTCTTACTTGTTGCCTCATCTTTTCATCCTTTAGACTTTCATGTTTAAGTTTTGCCAATTCCATAGCCAATTTTTCTTCCTGTTCAAGCTGGAGCTCCCTCAATCTTTTGTTTTCTTCTGCCTAAATAAAAAAATTAATAACTTTAGTCATTTGTCCCCCAGAACCAGATTTTTTTTCATTAAGGTTGAACTTGTTTTATAGCAAAAAACTACAAGTACCTTCTGAGAAGTCAACTGTTTATGTTTTATTTTAAAATACAAAATATAATTTCAATAAATACTTTTTCTGAACATTTTATCTGGAAAATGTTCTGAACATTTTATCATGGAAAATTTCTGAACATTTTATCTGAATGTTTTTTTTTTCTGAACATTTTTTCATGGAAAATTTCAAACATCACCAAAAGTAAGAAGAATATTGAAACACACCCTCAGGTATCCATCACTCATCTTCAACAATTATCAGTATTTTGCCAATCTTTTTTCTCTACTCTTCCACTCCACTCCCACTTTTTCCTATATATTTTTTTTTTGCTAGAGTATTTAAAAACAAATCCTAGATATATCATTACCATGTAAATAATTCAATATTGATCTCTACCTGACAAGAATTTCTTCTTATATAACCATACAAGTAATAAACTGAAATAAATTAACAATAATTCCTTAGTAAGGTCTAATAACTTTTCCATATTCAGATTTCCCCAGCTGTCTCGAAGATCCTTTTTTTTTTTTTTTTTGGTTTGTTCAAATCAAAATCCAAACAAGGTCCATATATTGTATCTAGTTATGATTTCTCTTAAGTCTCTTTTATTTTTTAACAGTCTCCTCACACACTACCCCCCCCCCATTAGGACATATGTCCCACAGAATGTCCCACATTCTGAATTCGACCGATTGCTTCACCAGGGTATCTTGTTTCTCTTTTGTATTTCCTATAAAATGGTAGAAAGATCTAGAGACTTGATTACATTCTGTATTTAGGAAAGAATATGCACATGAAAAGATGTTCAATATCATTAGACATCAGGAAATTCAAGTTAAAACTACAATGATATATCACTACATACCTACTGGAATGGCTAAAACAAAAAGTAGCAGCAAAACCAAATGCTGGTGAGAAACAGCATTATTCACTGGGTGGGAATGTAAAATGGTATAGCTACTCTGGAAAATAGTTTTTACAATACAACTCAACAGTTGTACTCTTAAGCATTTCTCCCAGAGAAAGGAAAATTTATGTTTATTATAAAACCTGTACCCAAATGTTTACAGCAGATTTATTCAAAATACCCAGACATCCTTCAACAGGTGAATGGTCATATAAACTGTGGTATATCCATACTGTGGAACACCACTGAGCAACAAAAAAGAATGAGTATTCATATAAACTACAATCTGGATGAATCTCCAGGAATTATGCTGAGTGAAAAAATCCAATCCCAAAAGGTTACATACTGTTTGATCCTATTTATATAATGTTCTTGGAACATGTTCTATTTTAAAGCTGAAACAATTCACACAGCATAAAATTCACATTTCACAATTCACGACTCAGCAGTTTTTTAGTACATTCACAATGTTGTGCAACCAACACCACTACCTAGTTCCAGAACATTTTTTTTTTTAATAGACTATTATTTGGGGCAGTATTGGGTTCACAGCAAAACTGACAAGAACAGAGTTCCCAATAAACACTCTGCCCACACACATGCACAGCCCCCTCACTATCAACATCCCACACCAGAGGGGACATTTGTTACAATCAATAAACCTACACTGACACATCATTAACACCCAAAGTCCACAGTTTACCTTACTGTTCATTCTTGGTGTTATATATTCTATGGGTTTAAACAAATGTATGATGACATATATACCTACCATTACAATATCATACAGAGTAGTTTCACTGCCCTAAAAATCCTCTTTGCTCTGCTTATTCATTCCACCCTCTCCAAGACCCCTGGAAACCACTGATCTTTTCACTATCCCCATTGTTTTGCCTTTTCCAGAATGTCATATAGTTGACATCATACATTATGTAGCCTTTTCAGATTGACTTCTTTCACTTTCATGTCTTTTCATGGCTTGATAGCTCATTTATTTTAGCACTGAATAATATTCTATTTTCTGGATTATTTATCCATTCACCTACTGAAGGACATCTTAGTTGCTTACAAGTTTTGGCAATTATGAATAAAGCTGCCATAAACATCCATGTGCAGTTTTTTGCGTGGATGTAAGTTTTCAATGTTACAGAACATTTTTATCACCCGAAAAAGCAACCCCATACCTGTTAGCAGTCACTCACCATTCCACTTACCCCTCAACCACTAATCTACTTCCTATCTGTGTGAATTTGCCTATTCTAGATATTTCATTTAAAACAAATCATACAATATGTGGCCTTTTTTGTGTTTGGCTGCTTTCATTTAGCATAATGCTTTCAACGTTCACCTATGTCGCAGTACATATCAGTAATGCATACATTTTTATGGCTGCATAATATACAATTGTATAGATATAACATATTTTGTTTATCCATTCACAAGCTGATGGGCATTTGGGTTGTTTCCACTTATCTGGCTATCATGATTAATGCTGCTATGAACATTTATGTAAAAGTTTTTGTGTGGACATAGATTTTCAATTATCTTGGTCATATGCTTAGGAATGTAACTGCTGTGTAAAATAGTAACTATGCTTAACTTTTTGAGGAACTACCAAACAGTTCTGCACAGCCACTACACCATTTTACATTTCCAGCAGCAATGCACAAGGGTTCCAACACTTATTTTCCTTTTTTTTTTCCTCCAATTGCAGCAGTCCTTGTGGGTCTGAAGTGGTATCTCACTGTGGTTTTGATTTGCATCTCCCCAATGACTAATGATGTTGAGCATCGTTTTTTGTGCTTACTGCTCACTTGTATATCTTCTTTGGAGAAATGGCTATTGAAATCCTTTGCTCATTAAAATTTTTTTTTTTCTTTTTACTGATGAGTTGTACACGTAATGTTCTTTAAGTGACAAAATTATAGAAATGCAGAACATATTAGTGATTGCTAGAGTTAGGGATGAGGTAGGGACGGACAAGAAAGAGAAGGGTATGCTTATAAAAGGACAAAACGTGGGATCCTTGTGATCATGGAACTCTTCTGGATCTTGGCTATGGTATTATATATACAAAGCTACACGTTATAAACTGTATAGAACTAAACACACACACACACACACACACACAAGTAAAACTGGGGAAATCTGAACAAGACTGGTGGATTGCATCATTGTTGATATCTTGTTTGTAATATTGTACTATACTTTTGCAAGATGTACCATTGGGAGAAATTGGGTACAGGATATATAGGAACTTTATGTATTTTTCTTACAACTTCATATGAATCTATAATTATCTCAATAAAAATTTCAATCAACAAAAAGCAACAGCAAGTACTGGTGTGGACACAAAGCCACTGGAATTCTTATACATTACCTGAGGAAATGCAAAGTAGTGCAGTAACTCTGGAAAATGATTTGGCAGTTTCTTATAAAATGAAACTTGCACATACCATATGACCCAACCATCCTACTATCAGATATCTATCCAAGAGAAATGAAAATTTATGTTCATACAAAAGTTTGTATTCAGTTTTATTCACATTTGCCCAAAACTGGAAACAACTCAAATTTACTTCATGCTGTGAATGGATAAACAAACTGTGGTACATCCATATAATAGAATACTACTATACCATTCAGCAATTAAAATGAATGATTCATGCAACAACACAAAATCTTAAATTTGTTTTGCTAAGTGAAAGAAGTCAGACCCAAAAGGTGACATATTACATAATTCCATTTATATGATACTATGGAAAAGATAAACCTATTGGACAAAAAAGAAATCAATGGTTTCCAGGGATTGGGGGGTGGTGTGAGTGTGGTTGACTATAAAGGGGAAGCATGAGGGGACTTTTTTGGTGTGATGGACTGCTTTGTATGACATTGTGATGGTGGAAACAGTAACCTATGCATTTGCCAAACTCCATAGAACTGTACATAACAAAGAATGAATTTTATAATATGCAAATTTAAAATGAAATCAACTAGTACATCCATACTATGTACTACTACTTAATAATAAAAAGGAATCAACTGTTGACACATCCAACAACATGGATGAATCTCAAGAGCCTTATGTGGAGTGAAAAAAGCCTATTCTAAAGGTTACAGACAAAAAAAAAAAAGCGTTCTGAAGAACCTAGGGGCAGGACAGGAATAAAGACACAGATGTAGAGAAGGTACTTGAGGACACAGGGAGGGGGGAGGGGTAAGCTGGGGCGAAGTGAGAGAGTAGCATGGACATATATACACTACCAAATGTAAAATAGATAGCTAGTGGGAAGCAGCCACATAGCACAGGGTGATCAGCTCAGTGCTCTGTGACCACCTAGAGGGGTGGGATAGGGAGGGTGGGAGGGAGACGCAAGAGAGGGAGATATGGGGATATATGTATATGTATAGCTGATTCACTTTGTTATAAAGCAGAAACTAACACACCATTGTAAAGCAATTGTAAAGCAATTATACTCCAATAAAGATGTTTAAAAAAATAAATAAATAAAGGTTATAGATGTATGATTCCACATATGTATGGAATCACATGCAGGACTGTTTATATAACATCCTCTTTTAAAAATAAGATTCTTGAAATAACGAAATTATAGAGATGGAGAACAAATTAGTGATTGCCAGGCATAGTGGGGTTTGAAGAGAGTGTGTGACAATAATGGGGTAGCATGAATGAGGTCTTGGTGGTGATGGAATAGTTCTGTATCTTGAATGAGGTGGTGGTTGCATAAACCTACACATGTAATAAAATGACATAGAAATATATACGCATAACATAGCAATGTCATTTTACAGGGTTGATATCATATTACAGTTGTGTAAGATGTAACCATTGGGAGAAACTGCCCAAGGGCACAGTGGACCTCTCTGCACTACCTTTGCACCTTCCCAAGGATATGTAATTATTTCAACATTAAAAAAAAAAAAGAAATCAATCAGATGTGGGGAGGACAATGGAATGCAGACTATAACAAATTAACTGTATTAAAAAATCAATCACAAAAAAACCAACCAAACAAAAATCAATCAAATAACCACAATGGAGGAGATAGGTAGGAGTGGACATAAGTAACTTTGGAAAAAAGTTTGACTAGATATTGCAAGGCTAAAGACACAAAGAACTGTACACAAGTCTATATTGTAGTAAGTACATTTGTTGTTCACAAGGGTGCAGGTTAGCAATTCTGAAACTATTTGTATTCTAGGGTTGAAAGAATAAATAAATATATTGTAGATAATGAGAGCCAGCTTTCTTTTTGTTGGGAGAATGCAATTACAAATAAGGAAAGGGGAAAGACTAAAATGACCCCTGTGGTGGCAGATTGGAGTCAGCAGTACCAACTCAGGCTCATGGTTTTTTTAATTAATAAATACATGCAGATAGACACACAAATGTAAACACAGATGTGTGTGTATGGTTATTTTCTAGTTTGTTTTCTAGTTCTTTCCACCTAGAGGGAGTAGAGCAGTAAAACCCCAGTAATAATGAACACGTCTATCATTCAGACCTTGGTTTCTAAATACCATTTTCCAATAAAAGGAACCAAGTCTTTTTAGAGAACTGGTTGATTCCAAGGCAAGGGAAGAATAAGCTGAGCCTGGAACATCTTGTGGTGCCAGAAAGTAAGTAAATTGCATGTGTAGAGAGGGTCACGTGGCAGGGAATGTCAGCAACCTCTGGGAGATGAAAACTTCAGGCTTACAACTACAAGAACATGAACTCTGCTGACAACTTAAACAGGCTGAGAAGAGGCCCCAAGATCCAGATGAGAATGCATCCCAGGCAACACCTTGATTTCAGCCTTGTGAGACCAAGCAGACAATCCAGCTACACCATGCCTGGACTTCTGACCTACAGAAATTGTGAGGTAATAAATGGATATTGTTTTAAGCCACTAAGTTTGTGGAAGTTTGTTACACAGCAACAGAAAACTAATATAACAAATGAACTATAGTCTTCAAAACTGTCAAGGTCATGAAAGACAGAAAAAAAGGGAGGAACCCACAGAATGGAGGAGACTTAGAGGAGACTAAGGACACCTGACAACTAAATGCAATTTGTGATACTGGAACAACAACAAAAAGTTGTTAGTGGAAAAACTGATGAAATCTGAATAAATCTCACAGTTTAGTTAATAGTATTGTGGTAAGGCTAATTTCTTCATTTTGATAATTGTTCTATGATTATGTTAGACGGTAACATAAAGGGAAGTCAGGTCAAGGGTATTATTTTTGCAACTATTCTGTAAAACTAAACTTATCTCAAAAAGTTAAAAATATGCATATGTCCAAGTTCTATCTGCTGAAAAGACCTGGAACCAATATAATAAGCATATCTAACACCCAAGAGCAATAAGCATATCTAAACCCAAAATTGTCTCTAAATATTATCTCCACTAAATGATAATAGAACTTCTTGGTACAATGGCCAATTCCAGGTATGAAGCAAGAAATTTATAAGATGAACCTTGTATTAGGGTTTTCCAGAGAAACAGAAACAATATAAGGAATCGGCTCAAGCAATTATGGAAGCAGGCAAGTCCCAAGATCTGCAGGGTGAGTTGGAAAGCTGGAGACAGAAGCCAGCCAACAGTTTAGTTCCAGTCTAAGGTCAAAGGCCTGAGAGCCACTGGTGTAGTTCCTGTCTGAAGGCTGGCAGGCTTGAGACTCAGTAAGAGCTGTTTCAGTTCAAAATCTGCTTTACTCAGTCTATTAATTTAAATGTTAATCTCATCCAAAAACACCCAAAATAATGGCTGACCAAATATCTGGGCACCCCATGGCCCAGTCAAGCTGACACGTAAAATTAACCATCCCTAGCCTGTAACACTGTATTCTGACAAAAAGCAAGGAAGCTACCACAAATTAAGGGAGTCTTGTCAAAAGGACCCAGAAGCAATAAAAGGGCATCCATTGGCCAAATGTAGGACAATCTCAGCATGAAAAAGAATAATAAATACAATTAATTCAAGTATATAAAGGCCCATGACTCCAAAAAAAATTTAAAAAGTCCAAAGCTCAAGAAAACAAAATTTTAAAAAGCAACATAGGCATACACCAATGGAAGTGACTAGGGCACCAATTCTTACTCTGAAAATTATTTATCTCCCTTTCCAGTAAAAACTATATCTCAGGGTACCAAATTACTCTAGTTGATGAAGGAAAGTTCTTTACAGAGGAATTGCAGCTAATTAAATGTGAAAGGAACAATAACATTAGAAAATCAGTGTTTTGCAACCCCTAATAATGAAAAAGATTCATTGGTGAAACCAAAGATTAAAGTTTGATGGGGATCTTTACAATGGAGGAACCAGGCTGTCTCATTAAACCCACTAATCAACATTAGCATCAACATCAGCACCAGTATGCGCCTGCTGGTGGGATAAAATATCGAGGATAGCATTGCCATGGAGTCACTGCCAAAAGAGTTGTACCTCAATCTAATCATGCCCTTAGGGCTAACTTTCATTTAGAGGAAATATAAGAGATAGGGGAACAAAGTAAAGGAACCACTGAGGAAGCAAATAGATAAATTCAGAAAGTGGGATATCCTATTAAACAACTGGCTTAGCTTCTTTAACAAGTTAAAAACATGAAGTTAAAAAAAAAAAGCACAGGGAAGGGTTGTTTTAGATTAAAAGGGACCTGACATAACCAAATACACTGGATAAACCTCGTTTGGATCTGATTAAAACAAACCAACTATAAAAGCAGTCTTCTGACACAATCACAGAAATTTGATTATGGAATGGTATTAAATGATACCTTGAAGTTATTTACTGATAATTCTATCAGGTAAGATAATGGCATTATGCTGCTGCTATATAAAAATAAATCCATATTTTGTAAGATGTATACTGAAGTATACAAGAGAGAGTTGATATGATATCTGGGATTTTCTTTAAAATTAAAGAAAAAAAAGAATAAAAAGAATAGGCAAAAAAATCTAATCCCCAAGGATCTTCTTGCTCAGGGTTAAAAAGTCATGTCTAAGCTTCTGGAATTTGAAACTCAGAAGGATGAATACCACTTTTAAAACTTGGTTTTGCCATTCCCCAAAATATCTTACAAAATGTTGAACATATAGCAGACACTCAAAAAACACTGAAATATCAGAACATCTTTTTCACATTTATGAGACCTCATTTCGTTTCTTGTTGGTTTCCC
This sequence comes from Eschrichtius robustus, assembly GCF_028021215.1. Classification (NCBI taxonomy): domain Eukaryota; kingdom Metazoa; phylum Chordata; class Mammalia; order Artiodactyla; family Eschrichtiidae; genus Eschrichtius; species Eschrichtius robustus. Next base: position 118,264,466 of record NC_090824.1, read on the forward strand.
TTTTTCTACCTCCCTCATCCCTTAAAATATGCACTGAAAAACTGTCTCCACACTTTAGTAGTTACATACCTACATATTATACCTGAATTTTTCAAGGCAGTATTTCAAAAATCAAAAATACAAGTAAATTCACAGCTAATAAATAAGTGTTCATTTTCTACCACTTAATGTACATGTTTAATCTCAATAAATTCAAAAAAGGTATTCTTAAATTTTTGTCTTTAGAATTTTAGGGAAAGCAACAGAATTATACTTATGTGAACAAAACTGTGGAAGTTAGTAATTATGGATTTCATATTTATGAAAAAAAAAAACCTGAGTGCTTACTCTTCCAAGCACTATTCTAAGGGCTTTGACTGTATTTACTGATTAATTACTAAAACAATCCTATGAAGTAGGTGCAGATGATGGGGCAGAGAAAGTAAAAGCAAACTACCCAAGGTTCCACAGCTAACATATAGTAGTACTAGGACTCAAAGATACACAGTCCAGCTCCAAAACCCCAGCTCTTTACCACTACACTGGGCTGACTCACTGGGAGGCATCCTTTGCCTGATGCTTAGTCTCTCTATTCAATTCCAGTTGGCTTTCATTGTTTCCAAAGAGAAAATGAAGGAAAAAAATGATGTAAAAATGAATAGTAAAACTTACCTTTTGAACGGCCTCTTCCATATCCAACTCAAATTGTTCATTCCGTAATAATCTGAGGAACCTTTTGCGCTCAGCCCGGTCATCATTCTCATTCTGCACCATTTGGTCCCTGATTTGATTCTGTAGCCTCTGTAGTGCTTCGACATGCAATTTTTTGCAATAGTTGACATCTACTAATTTCTGATGCCTTTCACTAAAGCTCAGAGTTCTCCTTTTGGAAGCCTAAAATGAGGGGGGGTAAAAAAGCATACTTTGGTGTGCCAGGATCTAATTTTTTTAAATATATTGATGTAGCCCCCAGAAACAAATGAAATGAAGATACCTAACAGTAAAAAACGAAAGGCTTTTGGCTTCCTTCCTAAATTCAGAGAAATATATCATAATAAAAAAGCAAATGTGGTAGGTAAATACATGATATATCAATGAAGCAGGTATTATTAGTGTTGCCCATCTTATATATGAGGCATGAAAAGTTAAAGCAACTTGACCCAAGTTTCCTCAGCTAATAAACAGCCATACTAGAATTCAAAGACGTGCAGCTGAGCTCTATAGACCCAGCTCTTTACCACTATGCAGGGAATTCCTCCTCATTCCACCCTCTACCCCTTCCCCCTTGGCTGTAAACTGAGGTTCAAAAGCTGGTCATGTCAACCTGGAAGAAATGGACAAATTCTTAGAAAAGCACAACCTTCCGAGACTGAACCGAGAAGAAATAGAAAATATAAACAGACCAATCACAAGCACTGAAATTGAAACTGTGATTTAAAATCTTCCAACAAACAAAAGCCCAGGACCAGATGGCATCACAGGTGAATTCTATTATACATTTAGAGAAGCGCCAACACCTATCCTTCTCAAACTCTTCCAAAATATAGCAGAGGGAGGAACACTCCCAAACTCATTCTACGAGGCCACCATCACCCTGATACCAAAACCAGACAAAGATGTCACAAAAAAAGAAAACTATAGGCCAATATCACTGATGAACATAGGTGCAAAAATCCTCAACAAAATACTAGCAAACAGAATCCAACAGCACTTTAAAAGGATCATACACCATGATCAAGTGGGGTTTATCCCAGGAATGCAAGAATTCTTCAATATGCGCAAATCAATCAATGTGATACACCATATTAACAAATTGAAGGAGGAAAACCATATGGTAATCTCAATAGATGCAGAAAAATCTTTCGACAAAATTCAACACCCATTTATCATAAAAACCCTCCAGAAAGTAGGCATAGAGGGAACTTACCTCAACATAATAAAGGCCATATATGACAAACCCACAGCCAACATCATTCTCAATGGTGAAAAACTGAAAACATTTCCACTAAGATCAGGAACAAGACAAGGTTGCCCACTCTCACTGCTATTACTCAACATAGTTTTGGAAGTTTTAGCCACAGCAATCAGAGAAGAAAAAGAAATAAAAGGAATCCAAATCAGAAAAGAAGTAAAACTGTCACTGTTTGCAGATGACATGATACTATACATAGAGAATCCTAAAGATGCTACCAGAAAACTACTAGAGCTAGTCAATGAATTTGGTAAAGGAGCAGTATACAAAATTAATGCACAGAAATCTCTTGCATTCCTATACACTAATGATGAAAAATCTGAAAGAGAAATTATGGAAACACTCCCATTTACCACTGCAACAAAAAGAATAAAATACCTAGGAATAAACCTACCCAAGGAGACAAAAGACCTGTATGCAGCAAACTGTAAGACACTGATGAAAGAAATTAAAGATGATACAAACAGATGGAGAGATATACCATGTTCTTGGATTGGAAGAATCAATAATGTGAAAATGACTATATTATCCACAGCAATCTATAGATTCAATGCAATCCCCATCAAATTACCAATGGCATTTTTTACAGAACTAGAACAAAAAATCTTAAAATTTGTTTGGAGACACAAAAGACCCCGAATAGCCAAAGCAATCTTGAGAAAGAAAAACGGAGCTGGAGGAATCAGACTCCCTGACATCAGACTATACCACGAAGCTACAGTAATCAAGACAATATGATATTGGCACAAAAACAGAAATACAGATCAATGGAACAGGATAGAAAGCCCAGAGATAAACCCACGCAGCTATGGTCAACTAATCTATGACAAAGGAGGCAAGGATATACAATGGAGAAAAGACAGTCTTCAATAAGTGGTGCTGGGAAAACTGGACAGCTACATGTAAAAGGATGAAATTAGAACACTCCCTAACACCATACACAAAAACAAACTCAAAATGGATTAAAAACCTAAATGTAAGACCGGACACTATAAAACTCTTAGAGGAAAACATAGGAAGAACACACTTTGACATAAATCACAGCAAGATCTTTTTTGACTCACCTACTAGAGAAAGGGAAATAAAAACACAAATAAACAAATGGGACCTAATGAAACTTAAAACCTTTTGCACAGCAAAGGAAACCATAAACAAGACGAAAAGACAACCCTCAGAATGGGAGAAAATGTTTGCAAAAGAATCAACGGACAAAGGATTAATCTCCAAAATATATAAACAGCTCATGCAGCTCAATAACAAAAAAACAAACAACCCAATCCAAAACTGGGCAGAAGACCTAAACAGACATTTCTCCAAAGAAGATATACAGATTGCCAACAAACACATGAAAGGATACTCAACATCACTAATCATTAGAGAAATGCAAATCAAAACTACAATGAAGTATCACCTCACACCGTTCAGAATGGCCATCATCAAAAAATCTACAAACAATAGATGCTGGAGAGGGTGTGGAGAAAAGGGAACCCTCTTGCACTGTTGGTAGGAATGTAAATTGATACAGCCACTATGGAGACCAGTATGGAGGTTCCTTAAAAAACTAAAAATAGAACTACCATACGACCCAGCAATCCCACTACTGGGCATATACCCTGAGAAAACCATAATTCAAAAAGAGTTCATGTACCACAATGTTCATAGCAGCTCTATTTACAATAGCCAGGATATGGAAGCAACCTAAGTGTCCATCGACAGATGAATGGATAAAGAAGATGTGGCACACATATACAATTGAATATTACTCTGCCATTAAAAGAAATGAAATTAAGTTATTTGTAGTGAGGTGGATGAACGTAGAGTTTGTCATACAGAGTGAAGTAAGTCAGAAAGAGAAAAACAAATACCATGTGCTAACACATATATATGGAATATTTAAAAAAAAAAAAAGCTTCTGAAGAACCTAGGGGCAGGACAGGAATAAAGATGCAGACGTAGAGAATGGACTTGAGGACACGGGGAGTGGGAAGGGTAAGCTGGGACGAAGTGAGAGAGTGGCATGGACTTATATACGCTACCAAATGTAAAATAGATAGCTAGTGGTAAGCAGCTGCGTAGCACAGGGAGATCAGCTCGGTGCTTTGTGACCACCTGGAGCAGGGGGAATAGGGAGGGTGGGAGGGAGATGCAAGAGGGAGGGGATATGGGGATATATGTATACATATAGCTGATTCACTTTGTTATACAGCAGAAACTAACACAACACTGTAAAGCAATTATACTCCAATAAAGATGTTTTTAAAAAAAAGGTCACGTTTTTCTAATATACATTTAATAGGTCAACCTGCTGTTTGTTCATTCGCTCTCTCCTGGACCTTCCTTTCCACTCATTTGTTCAGCGGTTCTTAAACATTTCCCAAATTTCCAGATGTGTGGGAAGCAAGATTTTTACCGGGCGGATTTAATATACTGTGGAGAAATGCGAAAAAAGGCTGGAAGCCACCAGGAGCGTCCCTTAAATAATAGCACCTGAGGTCTCTGAAAGCAAATACGAGTTTCCCACTTTATTCTCAGATTGGGCATTTCAAATCCTTTTTTAGAAGCAGTTTGGCTCTAAACTAGAACTAAATCAATAGACAACCAAGTAGTCCCTTAAATAATAGCACCTGAGGTCTCTGAAAGCAAATACGAGTTTCCCACTTTATTCTCAGACTGGGCACTTCAAATCCTTTTTTAGAAGCAGGCTGGCTCTAAACTAGAATTAAATCAATAGACAACCAACTAGTTTTGAGACCCCCGACAAGCTCACCATCTCGGCCGACGAAACTCCCCCTCTCCCGCTCTGGCGGCCACCAACTCAGGCGGTAAACCAAGATGCCAGCAGAGCTCTCCGGTTTTGATACGGTCTCCCGGCAACTGCCGCTGCAGCGCGCCAGCCACCCGCGAAGGCCGCCGCCTCCCATTGGGCGCAGCCCTATCCAATGAGCGCTGAGCTTCTTAGGAGGCTTGGCCGGGCGGCTACTTCCGTAAGTTTTTTGTTTTTGTTTTTGTTTTTCCATAAATTTTAAGGAGACGGGGGGGGGGGGGGAAATCCACATGTGTCCTGAGGCAAGCCCTTTGCAGTCTGTTAGGAGCCAAGATTTCCCTCAAGCAACTATCTGTCGGTTTGGTGGAGTTGGGAGCCAAGTTGAGGTGTGGAAACTGTTTACAGAGAAATACGGCAAACTCCTGTCTAAGACATGAGGCCAAAGTCACTTTCCGTGCACAAAACATACTGCAGCCTCAATGCAGGTTCTGCAGGGTTGATGACGGCATTCGTCCTCGGCAGTGGGAGGCACGGTCACGGTCTCCCTAGCTGAGTAACTGTGCACTGTGGGGGACCCACAGAAGCTGTTGGTAAATTGGGGGAATAAAATATATGGGCCACATGGATCTTATTCTATGTAATACAAGGTCCAGGTACCAATGAGAGAGCGGACAGATGATGGCAGGATTTTGGTTAGGTTTATTATATTGGCAAGTTACACACTGAAGTCCATTTTAAAGGGAAGAGCTTAAGAACAGGAATGGGTCAGAGAAATTAGTCAAATATATTGATTTTAGAGATGACATATTTAGAGAAATCTTGTCAAAAGTGAAACAAAATTTTTTTAAGGTAGTTAGCATGTGAACTTGGCTTAGTTTGTGCTAATTTGAAGTCCATCTTGTGTAGCAATATGTCTGCTTAAAGATTAATTAAAAACAGGACTTATGGGGCTTCCCTGGTGGCGCAGTGGTTGAGAATCTGCCTGCCAATGCAGGGGACACGGGTTCGAGCCCTGGTCTGGGAAGATCCCACATGCCACGGAGCAACTGGGCCCGTGAGCCACAATTACTGAGCCTGCGCGTCTGGAGCCTGTGCTCCGCAACAAGAGAGGCCGCGATGGTGAGAGGCCCGCGCACCGCAATGAAGAGTGGCCCCCGCTTGCCGCAACTAGAGAAAGCCCTCGCACAGAAACGAAGACCCAACATAGCAATCAATCAGTCAATAAATAAATAAATCTTTAAAAAAAAAAATAGGACTTATGGTTTCAGCTCCAAAATATAAAAAACTTGGAAGTTATCACTTCCCTCCTTACTACCAGATAAAGCTGGATAAACTCGAAACTAATGACTTTTCTTGCATTCATCATAAACCTGAGGTCACAGGGCAACCCATCACCCTGAAATGTGGGGAGAGGTAAATCCAGAGAGTCACAGTCAAGACCTCCTTACGTGGAGCAGTGGCCCCTGAAGCCATGAATTAGGAATAATTAAATGGTAATTTTGATGGATTGCTGGAGACAGTATGGACTAGAATCAGTGAAACTAGTGGGGGCTGCCGTGTTAGGGAGGCCTCCACACTGCTCTGGGTTTTGTCTCCAGGAATCTCACCAGGTTCTCACAATGAAGAACCGAAAAAGATCTCTCATGGTCCTGGCAGGAGGCTGAGAAGAAGAATCATTGTGAAATATGTCCAGAGCCTTCTCCACAATAAAGGCCTACTTTACAGAGGAAAAGATTTTACCAGAACCTAATTCTACCTGGGGCAAGGACATTTCTCTGCCTCCAGCCTTCCTGTCTCACCTAAGTGGACAAAGGGGATCTAAGAAATATTCGTGAAGGTCACAGCCCAGGGACACAGCTCTACCAAAAGACTTAACCATAAAACCATAAAATGCTTCCCCTTTCCCACACTTTATCACCACACCAACAATGCTCCAGTGTAATAACAGTTGATTACAGCTGGAAGTCCTTCAAAACACACACTCTAACAAGGAATTCTTAGGGAATCCAAAGACAACAGGAGACAAAAACAAAAACAGAGGAATCTGAAGCCTCTGGAACCTACAGCTACAGCAAACATTAAACACAGCTTAACTCCTAGCCATGTAATAAAAAAACCTCACACTAAAGCCCTGTTTACCTCAGTTCCCGTTACCCAATATACCGTGTCCACCTTTCAACAACAAATTACAAGGCTAAAGGCAGATTGTTAAGAGGCAAGGGAAAGCACAGTCTGAAAAGCAAAGTAAGCATCAGAACTAGACTCAGCTCTCACACACATTTGGAATTAAACAGGAATTTAAAATAACTATGATTAATATGCTAAGGGATCTGACAAACAATGTGGACCACATACAAGAACAGAAGAGTAATTTAAGCAGAGACATGGAAATGGAAGAATCCAAAGAGAATTCTAGAAATCAAAAACACTGTAACAAATGAGGAATGCCTTTAATAGGATATCAGTAGACTGGACACCACTGAAGAGAGAATCAGTGAGCTTGAAGATATGTCCATAGAAACCTCCCAAACTGAAATGCAAAGAGATTAATAGCAAATAGATAACCCTAATGGGCTTTTAGACCTCACCTTAGACTCAAATTGTTTTCTAACGTCAAAAGGGACTTGTGCAAGTGTATGTGTGTGTGTGTATAGGGAGAATATTGTCAATGTTTCTGTCTTTTGGGAGTCTTATAAACCCAGTTACTACAAAAGTAAAATTGACAACAGGGTGTGTACAGTACAAAACACTTTGAAACCAGGATGTAACTATTATTTGCATTTAATCCCCTGTTAGTCTAGCAACTTCCAAAAGAACTCTACGAAAATCATGGCTTATGTATAGCTTCTCTTAAAGTAGCCTCTAATTAAACCTTGTTGACTGGGCTGTCAGCAGAAATTTTGTTGTTGTTGTTTTGAACACTAATGTATCCCAAGCATTTAAAATAGTGCTTGGCATATAGTAAGTGATAAATAAATATTTGTTAAATGAACAAATGATTGAAATTATATTACTGTTATGCACACAAGAGAAAGCTCTACCATAAATAACTTTGAAGAAATATTGTTCTTCATCAGTTAGAGTTTTATTAATTTTATTTATGTTTTCAAAGAGCAAACTTTTGGTTTTATTAATTTTTTTCTACTTTTTTTTTTATTTACAAGTCCATTGTTTTCTGCTCTAACCATCATTATTTTCTGTGTTTGCTTTGGGCTTAATTTGCTCTTCTTTTTATAGTTTCATAAGGTGAAAGCTTAAATCTTTAACACCATTCTTCTTTTCAAATATAAATGTATAACTTATATTTCCCTCTAAGCCCTGCTTTAGCTGCCTCCCACAGATTGTGATATGTTGTGCATTCTCATTTGTTCAATTCAGAATATTCAGAGACTTCTTCTTTGACCCATGAATTATTTAGAGCCGTTTTGTTAACTTTCCAAACATTTCAGATTGTCCAGGTGCCTTTTTGTTATTGATTTCTAGTTTAATTCCATTATGGTCAGAGAACACACTCTGTATGATTTCAAATCTTTTTAACTGAGGTTTGTTTTATTGTTCAGAATACGGTCTGTTCTGGTGAATGTTTCATGTGTCCTTGAAAAGAATATGTATTCTGATGTTTTGGGCGAGATGTTCAATAAGGTCAAGTTGATTGAGAATGCTGTTCAGGTATTCTATATCCTTACTGTATTTCTATCGATTTGCTTTATTAATTACTGAGAGGAGTGTTGAGGTCATCAAGAATAACTGTGGATTTGCTTATTTCTCTTTTCAGTTCTTTTTTTGCTGCATGTGTTTTAAAGTTCTATTGTTAGAGGTATACACCTTTAGGATTATTATTATGTCCTAAAAATATTTTGACATTAACATTCTGAAATGACCCTCTTTTTCCCTGGTGATAGTCTTTGTTCTGAAGTCTTTTTGATATTAATGTAGGCACTCCAGATTTTATTTAATGAGTGTTTACATAATATATCTTTCTCCTTGCTTTTACTTTTAATGTGTCTTTATATTTAAAATGGCTTTCCTGTAGATAGTGTATAGTTGGGTGTTGCTTTTTTATTCAGTCTGACAATCACCATCCTTTAATTGGTGTTTATGCCGTTTATATCTACATATCATGATGGATATTATGCATGGATTGATATCTACAATTTTGCAAATTTTAAAATATTTGTTGCATCTGTTATTGATTCATTTTCTCTTCTTTTTGATTATTTTTTGTAGTTCCATTTTATTTTCATTATCAGCTTATTATTTATACCTCTTTATTTTTTAGTGATTGCCCTAAGATTTACTATATATATGTATATATGTATGTGTGTGTGTGTATACATATATATATACACACACACACGTATATATAAACCTTACAACAGTTTAATTTCAATTCCTCCATCCCATCTTTTGTGCTATTGTTATCATACATTTTATTTACATATTTAAATCTACAATACATAGGATTCCACATATGTTAGGTGATTTGATAGTGTCATGAAGCTCTCAAATGCTCTGTTTTTTTCCTCCTCCAATCTTTCTATCTTTGTGTTTCAGTTTAGGTAATATTTATTGCTACATCTTCAAATTTTCTGACTCTTTCCTCAGCTATGTCAAGTCTTCTGATGAGCCTGTCAAAGGCATTCTTCATGTTCAGTACTATTTTGTTTTTATCTAATATTTCCATTATCTCTTTCTTATACTTTCCACCTTCTCAGCTAAAAATACCCATCTTTTCACATATATTGTCTGTCTTTTCCATTAGAGACTTTAGTATATTAATTATAGTATTTAAATTTTTCTGATAGTTTCACCATCTGGGTCATATGAGTTTTGTTCTGTTGACTGCTTCACCTTTGTACACTTTTTACAGTGTTTTTTCTTGGTTTTGTGTGTGTGTGTGTGTCTCATACTTTTTGATTGAATGCCAGACATCATGTGTAAGACAGCAGAGACTGAGATAAGTCATATTTATGCCTGGCAATAGCACACCTATTCTCCTACAGTGAATGTAGGAGGTTGACTATGTATAGTCAGAAGTTGAGCTGGATTTCAACTTCGTGTTGCTTCGGTTATCTTCAGTGCACCACTGTCTTCAAATTTCTCTCGTGTTATCTTGTGCTTATGTTGGGGGTTGGTTTTCCAGATTGCTTTTCTCAACATTCCTGACTCACCCTTAGCTTTAGGCCTTCCCTGTGTTCCTGCATGTCAGAGGTTCTCTCCATACTCGTCTCCTCCCCCAGCAGGAGATTGCTCTTCTTTGTTGCTCCTGCTTACTAGCCAGGAGGTGGGAGGAATGGGGTTCTCTGTTATCCTGGTCCAGTCTCAGCATTTTAGACAGGTCTTGGCACACTAGGTCTCTGGTGTCTCATATTGGAAAAACTTTCCTTAATGATAAGAATTCACTGTTTTCTTTTGGCCTTTAAAGAAAGTCTAAAACCATCAACCTGACCTGTAAAGGCTTATATATCTAGCCCTTCAGGTTTCTTCTTCAAACTTTGGCCAAAATGGATTTCTCTGAGCTTTTTCTTGTCAGAGGGCCTTTGTATGTGTGGGTTTCTGTCCTTAATAAGAGTATGTGATGACAAAGTCCACCAGCTGTCTTGCCAATGAGATAACACATGCTCTGGATGGCAGAGCAGAAAAAGAGAAGGAGCCTTGCTTCCTTATGACCACAGAGCTACCACACCAACCCTGGGCTGCCTAACTCATGACCTCATGCTATCTGACAGAAAAGTAAACTAATTTGTCTAAGCCTCTGTGTCCTCTTCTCCACCCGGGATTCTATTACAGTTATCCAAATGCAATTCCTAACTGATACAACCACTATCTCTGTTTAATTTCATGGGTGAAAATGATTAAGAAAAACAAAACTTTTTGCAGCATTAATTGCCTTTTTAAATCAAAATCAATGTTTGATTTTAAAGATTATTAGTAATTAGAGTGGAAAACCTCTAATTTCCTTTCTCACATTTTCCTCTCTCCCTTCTTTATTTTCTAGAAGCTACTAGCCAGTTTCCTTCCTTTAATCCCTGTGATCTCAGAGTCTTGACTGCAATTTTTAATTCTTGGTTTTGTTCTCCAAAATATCCATGCAACATGTTTGTCTAGTAATTCGATAACCCAGAGTCATGTCATTGCTATCCAAAAATTGGCACTTGCCATCTGCCTTTACAAGGATTAAGTCACTAGCCACTGCAGTAACTGACCTTCAGTACACCCTGAAAGGAGTTCAGGGTGGAGATCAGGAATGAGGCACTCTGTGCTCTGGGAACAACTAGCAGAACAGGCCTTCAGATAGTTAGAAACTTTCAGGAGAAGATTTTATGAGCCCAAATACTTGCATCTTCTCATATGCAGTAAGACACTAAAATCATTAACAGAGACATCTGCTCTTCATGACTAGCAGCAACCTTCATGAGACTAGCAGTCAAGTTTACTTTTTACAGAAAAAAAGTAAACTTGACTGCATGTATCCACCTCCACTAAAATCACCTATAATACTGATATCCCCCCCTACCTCTTCAGAGAAGTTCCTCAGAGCTATTTGGGATGCTGTCTCCCAGGCTATAGCCCTCATTTTGCCCCAAATAAAACTTAACTCACAGCTCTTACATTGTGCGTTTTTCTTCAGTTTGGCATCATTTACAAATTGGATAAACATGCCTTTCATATTTTCAAATACTTCATAGATAAAAATGCTGAGTAAGACTGGGAGAACACAGAGCCCTGATATGCACTACTAGAGTATCTCTCCAGGTGGAACTAGATCAGCAAACTTTGAGTACGATCATTCAACAATTTACCAATGCACTAATTTTACTAATACACTACCAATATTTCTATACCCTTCTATAAGAATATAATGAGGGAATTCTCCAAAAAGACTTCTCTAAAGTCTAGATACATTATGATTTCTTCATTTCCTTATCTACCTAACACAATCTAATTAATTGCTTGGCGTCCAAATGACAAATTCTTTGGTTGCATACATAGACTCAAGTCAACATTATTTATCTGAAATGCTCACACATCAATAAATGTCTTTGAAACATAAACAGGGTACAAATCTGATCATTAAATGTTTAGTTACTTGATGAAGGTAAGCTCTATCATGTACAGTGGATTTCTAAATCACAATAGTATATTAGTTTTTGCAAGAAAATATTTGTAACTTTGAGACTACTCTTTAATCAAATAAAGTATGTCACTCATCGATATATAGATTATCTGTTTCATCAGGCAGTTAAATATATCAATACTATTTGCTTCTTGAAACATGCAATTAATATTTCATAACATCACACACAGCAATAGTTTAAATGCAGTATTGTCTAAATTTACCAAAAGGTGGTTAGCACAGAGCCCTGAACATAGCATAGCTTAATAAATATCCATTGAAGGATTAACATTATGTTTAGAATGTACTAATTTGAGTGTTAGGATGATTAGAAGGGTAATTCAGGTAGGGAATCTATTATGTGGTGGGGGGGGGGAAGCACTGCATTCAGTTAGTACAAATAAACTAAGGGGAAGCCATGTGGGTCATCAGAATTTATGAGAGACAAAAAGAAGGATTTGTGGAATGGTTGCCACACTTTTAATCACAATAGTGAGGGGAGCTGAATAAAACCAATAGGATTCTGACTAAGTACAATTCAAGTTCTCAGTTATAGAGTACTCACACTGTACTCCCGGTTGCCCTAGCAAAGGGACCTCTACCTTAAGGTAATGGCATTATAATAAGAACAAAGTGTACTAATGAAGAAACAGTGATTAAAGATCGAGCCATACATAATCAAGTTAAAACATGCAACAGTCACCTTGAAGGAAATTGTGGTTAAAAGGTATATACAGTTGACCCTTGAACAACATGGGTTTGAACTGCAAAGGTCTACATATATAGAGATTTTTTTTAATAGATACATACAGTACTACAGGATCACTGGTTGGTTGAATCCACGGATGCAGAACCACGGGCACCGTGGGCTGTATATGGGACTTGAGCATCTGTGGATTTTGGTATCCAGGGCAGGTCCTGGAACCAGTTCCCCACAGATACCCAAGGACCACTGTATGTGGCAAAGACTGAGACCATGAGAAAAAGAATACAAAGCATGAATAAAAAGCTTCAGTTGAGCCTCGAAAGAGTTTCTGGGAGCTGCAAACCTTTTGCTCCCCCCTCTCCTTGAGTCATTGGTCACATGATTGCATATCAGCGTTACCTCTACTGCTCTACTCATTGGCAATACTGTCTAAGAGGAACAGAGAGAAGGTTACCGTCTTGGTGTTGTGTATAAATTGACTTGAGATGAAGCCTGCTGCAGATTTCTTGACATAACCATCTCCTCAAAGTGTTAGGCTCCTTGAAGTGAGCGTAAGAGATGGGGATCAGTTCAGGATATAACAGGTTCAATAGCATAGAATTTGTTAATTCCTAATAGCGAAATGTCATGCAGTATTGCAAAGTATTTTAGCACACATGTATGCTTTTCATTTATTTTGCTTCTCTAACTGAGGATCTTTGTCTCTAAAGGGAATTTTAGTTATAGCTCCTTGTGTCTAGTCCACACATGGGTATTGTAGAAAGATTCTACAATAATTTATGCTATTTAATAGGGGGTCTGCCAGAGAAAAAGATTTTTGGCCTGACTGTTCATCTAAAACAAAGACAAATTTAATCAATTGCAATGATTAACTTATTTTATCTGAAGAAAATTACCCTAAAATTTTTTTTAAATTAATAGCCTTTGCTTTTTAGATCAGTTTTAGGTTTACGGAAAAATTCATAGAATACAGAGAGTTCCCATATGTCCCCCCTTCCCTTCACACCCACACAATTTCCACTATGATTAGCACCATACATTTGTTAGAGTTGACGGGCCAATATTGATACATTATTCATTATAGTCCATAGTTTACATCAGAGTTCACTCTTTGTTTTGTGCAGGTCTATATGGATTTTGACAAGTGCATTATGTCATGTATTCACCATTACAATATCATGCAGAATAGTTTCACTGCTCTAAAATGCCCTGTGGTCCACCTATTCATCCTTCCCTCCTTCCACCCAAACCTCTGGAAACCACTAATCTTTCTACTGTCTCTATAGTGTGCCTTTTCCGCAATGTCATATAGTTGGAATTATACAGTATATAGCCTTTTCAGACTGACTTCTTTCACTTAGTAATATGCATTTAAGATTCCTCCGTGTCTCTTCACGGCTTGATAGAGCATTTATTTTTATCACTGAATAATATTCCATTGTATGGCTTTTTAAAAAAACAATTATCACATTTAAGGATGTCTCATGATAAATTATTACTATTATAAATGATATTTCATTGTTAAGGATGGATTTATGCCCTCCCAGAATTAAGGGGAAATCTCCTGGTTCATTTCCCTTTGGGATATAGCTTTTCACTTACAGGTCTAGACTAGAGGTCTAGATTACTGAAGGGAAAAAGCTTTCCCTGATAATAAATGATGGATTATACTGATTAATGTTCCCCAATAGTTACAACATAAAAGGGTTGAACATATCGGAGGTGCTGATATGAAATAAGGCATGTTAATAGGTACACACTGTAAGTTCTAACTATGCAGGAGAAATTATTTACAAAATCGTATTGCTTTATAAAATGAAGCAATTAGAACAAAACAATTTTTCTTTTGTTCAGAAAAATGCCCAAATCTAATCTAATTTGCTGCAGCTGGACACCACCTGCAGATGACTGTTTAAGTACTCTGAACATTACACACTTATCTTTTAAATATTGATAATGCCATTTTTCATTTCCTTGACATGAAATCCCACAGGGAATAATTATGCTAATAAACCTTAATGATTCTTGCAAATAAATGATCAAACCAAATTGCTACTGTTGATTTATATTAATGGATGCCTTTAGGATGAGATTTGCCAGTACGGTGCTGCCTCTTGAATCTCAATTCATCTTATTTAGCTGAAGAGCGTACATAGTTTGTTAAATAGATGGAGTGTTTAAAATATAATGTGTTTGTGCAGTTTTTGCACTTCATAATGTTCAAGCATTACCAACTTGCCTTGTGGCAAATCTGCATTTAATGGTTTCATCGTATATAACTTCCTTTTGTACTTTTTCTCTCTGTTATATGCAGTTAGAAAATGACTACGGTCTGGTTGATTCAGAATAGGCCAGCTTCCATGTGTTGAATCTGATTGTTTCGTTAAGACAATGAAATCTGTTTCTAGATATTTTAGCCACCATAAGCTGGGAATCACATTGACTATGTGAGGATGGGATCAAGTGTCACATAATTGTTTGGGGTGAGGGGAAGGGCACTATTAAATGGCTTATTTGTTGCCCCATTTAAACCTAGAGTAGTGGGTCTCTTCCTCTCCTGCTCTCCCACTTTCACTCCTGCTCTGGCACCCTCACCCACCAAGTCTGCAGGGACCAGGAAGTTGCTGACTTTGTAAATTCTGAAGTAAAACTGGAAAATAACTGCAGAATTGCTATATACTCATTTCCAGGGCTGGGGAACACTACACAGAAAGAAGGCTTACTCGTTGTGGATATGAACACAATTTTATCTGGGTAATTTTGTAAAAAGCCACTTTTGTTTAAAATACCATATAATTGGAAAAAAATTACCTTCATCCAGATAATTGCCTCAAATGTCCTTTTTTTGTGCCTTGAACGTCAAATTCTAAGCATACGAGAAAAACAAAGTAGAGACAAACAGGTATAGGCACAGAATTGAATGAAAGTGATGTAAATTAGTAGTAAAATAGGGTATTGGAATATATAAAAAATCATGTATACATAAACAGGGTATGGAACTTGTGATATGAAATAACAGTTGCTTAGGGATTTGTCCAGTGTTACAGTGCGCAGAGACTGTAATTTGGTTAGTGGTGAAGCAAAGATGACCACACTTAATTCATTGTGAAGAGCGGAGGCATCCGCTTCGGAATTATAAAGCTCTTAATGATTTTTAAAAGTATATGTATGCATATTAATATATATGTAGATATATATGTAAATTACCTTTATAAAGGTATTTTTTTTCACTTCTTAACTTTAGAAAAAGTGCCTAATTTGATCAAATTTGGTACATTTATGGCAATTTTTTTCTAATTAAAAATTAACAAGACTCCAACTTACAAACCACTAAATGCATTATTACATTCATTGTAAAATTTTCTAATTTAGCAAAAAATGAGGGGTGATTGAAATATGCAATGATAAAGGAATGATTAAAGTAAATGATAGCACGTCAGCTATGTACCTAGAGAAATGTGGGTGTGTCTGGAGGGCAGGCCAGGGAGAGGTGATTTGTGGGGAGCCTAAGCACCCTCACAGGAAAGGAGAATGACTGGACACTCAGAACCTGAGGAGTAACTCTAAGGTCCTAGGGGAGGAAGAGGGACACAATAACCCTCCAGGAGGAATGGCAGGTGAAGAAGGCAGTCCCCTGCGGAGGGAGTCAAAGGACCCAAGCTGGCTGAGGGAACTTGGAGGCAGGCAGAGAAGTACTGGTACAAGGCTGTTTCCATTGTTCTGTCCTCAGACCCAGCCCTGCTAGGTCCATTGCTGGAGGGGAGGGAGGAGTAGGGAGTGTGAGGGGGAAAGAGAGAAAGAGAGAAGCTGTATCCATCAAGTGATAGAGCTAACAGAAAAGAATGGTCCAGAAATTGTGTAACAAGCTTACCTTGAGGTAACAGATGGCAACGTGTATACGGAAATGTAGTGGAAAACAGTTAATATTAGAAAGTATTATCCTGCTACCTTATCATCTATTGAGCACCTACTACATGCCAGTCACTTCGTATATAATTGTCTATAATCATCAGAACAACCCAGTTCGTTTTACAAATGCAGAAAACAAGATTCAGAAGAAACAACTTGCCGAGTTCACAGACAGGGCCAATAGTGGGACAGAGTTTTGTACTAAGTCTGTCTCCCCAGCTCAAGCTCTTTTCATGAGTTCAGAATTTTTCAAACTGCGGATCACGAACAGTATTTAAATAGAAATAGAATAGCCTGAAAAATATTAGAGGGCATCAAATATAGTAAGATGGGTATTATTTTTTGAAACTTTAGTTATTGAAAGAAAGAATGCATGTATATATTGGATCATGACGTAAAATGTGTTTCTCACTATGGGTCAAGCTCAAAAAAGTTTAAAAACTACTGAATTAGATCACATTGCCTCTCTTTCCCCATCTTAGGGAGATGCTCTTCACTTCTGAATTATAGCAAATTTCTCATTTTATGGAATGTTTTCCACAAACTATACCAGTCCTTTTAACGATTATGGATTAGTATATCAAGGTGATCCTCATTTATTCTTTTCTGTGCAAAACATTTCTATGCAAAACATTCTTTTCTATGTTCTTACAGAACAAGAATAGTAACTATTTACTGAGTATCCAGTACTCTTTGATTTGTGTCCAGATAAGGAATAACGATTATGTTTTTTCAGAGGCGGAGACTATCCCATTTTGGAAATGGGGAGTGCTAGGGGAAACTTATCCAGGCCTAAAGGCTGTGCCTGGAGAGAAGGGAAACAATGGTTTCAATCCTAATTTTAGAAGCAGTCAGTGCCAAGGATTCCAATTTTAGATAAGCAGATACATTTATGGGATTCCAGGCAACAGATCCTTCCATCTAACCCATCTCCCTGGAGACTGTTAGTAAGCTTACTAAATTTGCTTGGTCTTCCATGCCCACATACCAACATGGCGTTCAACACATAGAGGGGAAAACCTTTATTATCATAGGTTTCGGTATACAAGATACTACTGGGAGAATGACAGAATAACCAGGAAAACAAGGTGACTATGGCCTGCAAGGAATTATCAGTCATAAAAGTAGCCCAAAAAGGAAGAATAAAAGAATGAATAGAGCCAGAAGTGAAAGAACATATTTCCTTGCTTTCTATGATTACTTAATGTTTCACTGGATCTCTAGTCTTTTCTATATTAACATACCCATGGCAACAGTTATCTGCTGTATATCTCTCTGTAATACAATCCTGTTCCCTAGGGTTTTCCTTTCCTCATAGATATACCTAAGAAATAGCAAAATTACAGCCCACTAAGGCTAATCCAGCCTCTTAGTTCTTTAAAATCCATTATAGTACCTAGCATCTGGTGACCTGAATTGAGCTAATGTATTTTACTGAATCTACAATACATCAGTGGTAGGATGCACCGTTATTTTATTCATCAGTAAAGAAGAAAAAAACTCTGCCAATTAAATTGGCACATCATCAATTTTAAGACCTATCCCAATTTCAGAAAGTTTAAAATGAAAACAAAAAAAAGTATAGCTTAGAATCTATGAAACATGGAATTTTTTCATGAAGGAGCACAGTTAAGGAATTATAATAATGGGAATGACAACAACCAAACAGAAACAATTACTATGCAGCCCTCACCAGCAGAATAGGATCCTAATTCTTTTTCAAGTTATTTTTTTATCCCTCCTTGGCATCAACCAGGGCAATTGTTATACTCTGCATCAGCTAGGGTCTTCTGAGATGCAGATGCCAAGACAGAATTGGTCTGTCAAGACATTTATTTTGGGAAGGGTCTATAAAGGATGAAAGAGGAGGGGAAATAGAGGTAAGCAGGGAGAGCCTTCAGAACTGCTACAGATCTGACACCTGTAAAAGGAGAGACGAAACAAAACAGGAGGAGCCTCAAACTGCAGCACAATTGAGAAAGTCTCTGCCAGGCCAATGGGGAGTCCCCAGGCAAAGACTCTGCATTAGAGGTATCCCATGTTGGGCCCAAAACACCCAGCCATGCTCAGGCATTGGCTGGGAGCAGGTTCGGGAGAGCGAGGGCTCAGCATGAATGCTGCTGAGATCCAAATGCACAGCAACTGGAGGTTCTTGGACACCCACGACCCTTGCAGCAGGTTCTTTTAAAGGGAGATTTGAGCAGAACACCTCGTGGCTGCCACACTGACACAAGGCATGCCTCCATGCTTCCCACAATTACAGTAGCTGTCTCATTTCCACTGATCTTCTCATATGTCATCTTTGTTATCATAGCTACCCGACTGATAACTTCTCGAAAAATACTCTACATACCAGCTTTTTCTACTTACGTCTTACAATCAGGCCCATAGAATCCTTAAGGGATGGCATGGCTTGCAAGTTCCCATCAGGATTAGGTGTCACTCACACCGTCAAATTGGGACCCCTGTTTTTCTACAAGTCCACAAAGGGCTGCTCCTCTGTCTCCAGGAGTGTGTAGACGAGGACATGGCCCCTCCCCACCCCCCCTTTGCTGCATAAACATTATGGAGCAGGCTTCAAATTTTAAAAACGGAGGCTTGGAAATCCTTCCAAGGAGACAGTCATGAGATGAATTGCCAGAAAAACCCATGTTCAAGTAATATTTCATGATCAGATGCAAAGAAACTCATAAAAGCTTTAAGGATGCAATATGAACCTATTTACAGGACTTAGTGGCAAGGACAGACAGTATCTTTGACCTTGAACAAATCGTTTAACCTCCCTGATGTGTGTTTCCTCGTCTATAAAATGAACAGAGTAGTCTAGATGATCCTTGAGGCCTCTTCTAGCACTAACATTGTATGAAATAAAAGTCAGCTTAGAGATTAATTGGGTTTCTCAGCCTCAAGCAATTAATTACACTGTCTCTGCCCTTTAACAGACCCATCACAGAAGGAAATTAGATTCAACTGACAGATTCTAATCGTCACCAATTCATGTTGATTTTAAGTTCAACACTATTTCTTAAGATTTGCAAATTAATCCTTTCAAAACAGGTTCAATAGCTTCCTGGGCAAGGAATTTGACTCGAAAGATATATTTTAATACTAAGGCCGTTCTTTTCCATTAAAAAAAAAAGTCTTTGTGCTGACATTTTTTTTTTTTTTTTTGCATTCAGAACCTCAGCAGAAACTCTACCAGAGTTTTATAAAATAATAGACAGTGGTTTTGTGAAATTCTTTGCCGATTTCTGAAGTGCTCAAGGACATCTGATCAGGGATTTTAGTTCTGTCCACACCTACTTCATCTAATTCCACTGTGTTTTTCTTATTCTTCTTTGGCTTCTGAGTTTCCATAAATAGTCTTTACCTTGGGTCAACATTGAATTACTAGTAGGAAAGATGTTGGTAAATTTTCTAGCAAAAAAATAAACAAAAACAAACAAACAAAAAAACCCCCACAGTTTCGATTTCCTGTTAATAAGGAAATATTTTATGTTATCCTCCTTTTAACATCTATTCATTTAAACAATGCTTTATTTTCCTACTTTTCCCTTAAATATTACAGTCATATCTAGTTTAGATTTTAAAACTTAAATCCCACAACTTTTAGTTTCTTGAGCTTTTATTGCTGGTATCTAGTTTCTACTTTTATATCGTGTCCACTTGCATTGGTAATATTTCTGACATACAGAAAGGTATGGAGAATAATATGACATCCATGTTTTCATACAACATAAGAAAAACTATGGAAGCTATTTTGTGCACTTGTAAACATCACCCTGTCTTATTTTGTCCTTCTAGAGATAACACTATTCTGTATTTAATAGCATTTATCATTCTCATGCATGTCTTTATACTTTTAATACCATGAATCAATTCAATCTCTGAAAAAAATGTGATATTATTTTGCATGCTTTAATGATAAAACTGAGCCATACTTCTGCAAATAGCTTTTAATTCCACATTGTGCTTGTGAAATTACATGGTAGTACACATACGTCTACTTTGTTTTCTCCAAGCTCTGGCTTATATTTTTACTTTCTCTAAGATCCCTTTTAATGCACAGAAATTTTAAGTCCAATGTAGTCAAACTTATCAATTGTTTCCTTTATGTCTTATGGGGGGGTTGCCTTATTTAAACAATCCTTTAATAATGTGAGTTCATAAAGCTTTTCATGATCCATCTATAATTCACCTAGAATTTACATATCTTTTATATAATGTGATATAAGTATACAATTTTATTATTCTTTGGTCCATATGGAAAACCATTGTCCCAGCATCATTGTCTTTTCCTAATAATTTACAATGCACCAATTTCATGGTTTTAATTACTATATGTTTCCTATAATACTTTTATATAATACTATTATTATGTAAAATTATAATAATATTTGACCAGATTTGCTGTTCTTCAAACTTCCTTGGCTATTCTCTGCCCTCAGTTCATATATATAAACTTAGATTTCCCTTGCCAAGTTCCATGAAATAAAAAAAACTGATTGGAATTTCATTGACTCTGTGGATCAATTTGGAGAAAACCCTATGTCTTTATCATAGTATGTTCTCCCATCCATGTACATGGTACATCTCTAGAATGTCTTTTTAAAAATCTTTTAATTAAGTTTTGTTATTTTCTCTATAAAGATCTTGTGCCTCTTTTTGTTAGGTTTATTCCTAGTTATTTTAAATTCTTTGCTGCTGTCACAAATAATATCTATATCATTTAAGGTTCAAGTAGGAAAGAGCAGCTCATTTGGGTCATTTACAAAGATGTAAGCAGGGTTTAAGGAAACCAGAAATTGTACAGTACTGAGGGGAACTGTTACCACTCCTAACCCTAAAGGCAAGGAGAAGAGGCAATTTTCCAGAACCCAAAGTAAAAAACTGCTACTTTGATGGGAGCTGGGACCTTTGGTCAAGGGATACAGCCAGCCAGGAACAACCTCAAAGGAAGAGAGGTGAGGCAATATAATCCCCATCCTCTTTCACCCTTCCTTGATCTCCCGCTGCTTAAACTAATGAGAAGCCAAAGAACAAGGGAGCCTCTTATCACAAGTCAATAAGGCATTACCAAGCATGGACAAGAGTAGAGAGTAAATCTGGAGGGACAAATAGACATCCAGCACTGTATCTTTTACAAAATTACTTTTCTGCTTATTGCTGTTATATAAGAATGCAAATTGTTTCTGCATATTGACTTTATATCCACTAGTCTTTCTGAATTTCATTTAAAATTATAATCATTTATCTGTTATCTCTTGAGTTTCCATGTTTATAAACATTTTTTTGCTTTTCTTTCCTCTCCTTACACCATTAAAAATTTTGCCTTCCTTATTGAACTGGCTAGAACCTACAATAAAATGACAAATAGAAGAACTAATAGGGGCAACCTTAACTTATATGTTTGACATCTCACCCCTAAGTATGATGTTTGCTGCAGATTTTGTTTGTTTTTTGCTTTATTATTGCAAAAGCATTATATGTACATTGTTAGAAAGTAAGAATATAGATAACTAAATATAAGTACAGAACACTATATTTCTTTACCCAGAGATTATGACTGTTAACACTTTAGTGAGCCATGCACATATATACTTACAGATTTTTAACAGAAGTTATACTGTATATGCTGTAATATAAAAGTTACACATTGGAAACTGCTTTTCACATTGTAGGTGTTTTATTCCCTTGTTTGTGAAGAGTTTTAATCCTGAATGGGAATTTAGTTTTATGAATTGGACCCTTCCCTTATACCATACACAAAAATTAATCCAAAATGAATCAAAGACCTAAACGTAAGAGCTAAAATTGTAAAATTCATAGAAGAAAACATAGGGTAAAAAGTTCATGACATTAGATTTGACAGTGTTTTCTTGGACATTACCAAAAGCCCAGGTAACAAAAGAAAAAATAGATAAATTGGACTATGTAAAAATAAAAATCTTGCTGTGCATCAAAAGACACGATCAACAGAGTGAAAAGTCAATCCAGCGAATGGGAGTAAATATTTACAAATAATATATCTGATAAGGGGTCAATATGCAGAATATATAAAGAACTCATACAATTCAACACAACAAAAACCCAACCAATTTTGAAAATGGGCAAAGGATATGAATAGACACTTTAAGGAGATACAAATGGCCAACAAGCACATGAAAAGATGCTCAGCATTACTAATCATTAGGGAAATGCAAATCAAAACCACAGTGTGATATCATCTCACACCTAGTAGGATAACTACGATTAAAAAAACAAAACAAGGAAACAACAATTGTTGGCAAGGATGTGGAGAAATCAGAACTCTTGTGTTGGTGGGAATATAAAATGGTGTAGCTGCCATGGAAAACAGTTTGGTTCTTCCTTAAAAAAATTAAAATAGAATTACCATACAATCCAGCAATCCTACTTTTGGGCATATACCCAAAATAACTGAAGGCAGGTTTTGAAGAGATATTTGTACACCCAAATTCATAGCAGAATTATTCACAATAGTCAAAAGGTGAAAGCAGCCCAAGTGTCCACAGATGGATGAATGGATAAACAAAATGTGACATATACATTCGAGGGAATATTATTCACCTTTAAAAAGAAATTAAACTCTGACACATGCTACAACCTGGATGAACATTGAAGACATTGTGCTAAGTGAAATAAGCCACTCACAAAAGGACAAATACTGTCTGATTCCACTTGCATGAGATACCTAGAATAGTCAAAGTCATAAAGCCAGAAAGTAGAATGGTGGTTGCCAGGGCCTGGGGGAAGAGACAAGAGCAGGGAGTTATTGTTTAATGCGCACAGACTTTTCAGTTTTGCAAGAAGAAAAGAGTTTGGGAGATGGATGGTGGTGATGGTTGCATAACAATGTGAATATACTTATGCCAATGAACTATACACTAAAAAATGGTTAAGATAATGGTTAATGGTAAATTTCATGTTATGTTTATTTTACTACCAAGAAAAATGTGCAGGTGAATGAATCACACTCTCTAGATGGTCTGATTCAGGAGGTTATGGGTAGAGCCCTGCATTTCCCTCTCACAGTCTTCACAGAAAAGCCAAAACAAATTATTTGAGATTCCCTTAAGTGAAAGGAAGTAGGATGGAAGAAGCAATAGAAGAATGCAGTATAAATAAATAAAAAACTAAACCTGATTCCTTTCAATTCTACTGGATGCTAATCTTTCCGGATGCCTTCAGTGAAACCTTGACTTTATATTTTAGAAATTATTCTCACATGTACCGGGCAAGATACCAAAGCCTTTACCAACACTGTTATAATTTCAGAGAGAAGCGATGGTTTTCATTTTAACTTCCCTTTTCTCTCTATTCCATTTTTCCTTTTTCTGATTATTGCAGCTTGATTTTCTTGTGTTTCATTTTAAATAAATAAAACTTAACTCCTCAAACTTTCTTAAAGCTTGATGTCTAGAAACAGATCCACAAATTGTATCATTTATTCAGGTTGCATTTATACCTGTCGCTAACTTTCTTCCAATCAGAGAAACTATATTACTGGTAATCACGTTGCCCTTAGGGTCATTGTCTCCCACTACTGACTACAACAATCTTTTAGCATCCCTTAGCAAATGTGTCAAGTGGATGCTTGTCAGAGATAACAGAAATTTTACCAAAATGCTATGGAGATGTGGTCCCAACTATAAGGAAGCATAGAGTTCAGTTCATTCAGACACATGAACGTAAAGCATAAAAATAATACACATTTTCAACAGAATTTTGAAAGACATTTGCCTGTTAACCGTTTTTGTCCTCCTCCTTTTACCTCCACTCAGAACACCCACCTACTACCTAATTGGTTCATAGTGGCCCTTCAATAAATATTTGTTGAGTGAATAAAGATGGAGCAAATTCAACTAGAAAAGACAACATGATATGGAAGAAACACTTCTCTTAAACATAAAAATCAACAGGCATTCTAACACAGAAGTTAAAAATTTCCAAATAAAATACCTAGATTAAGGAATACGTGTGCTAGAAACGTTTTAGGTTTTACAGAGACCCATTTTTCCTACCCAGTTAATAATACCTTAGGGGAGCAGAGCCTAAGTTGGCTACCAGATCAAAATTTAAAATTCTGTTCTTAAGTTTTATAATGCTTTCTTGTAAGAAAAGCAGGTTGTTGAGTTTGGTGAGTCTACATCTTGTTCTGCTCAGCTAGGGAAGGCTTTTTGGTATAGGAAAATACAATTCCTTGACTGACTTATATCTTTTGTGATTGACAGAAATGACTATTCCTGGACTCGCAATGACAGCAATGGCCACTCCTAACTTAACATTTAATATTACCTTTGCTACCAATAAATTATCTAATCCAGCTCCCACAGTTAGATCTAACTTTAAAGAGGGAATCTATCTCATTGGTTTCAACTCTGCATGGAAACTTCTTTGTTGCTATTTTATTTACTTAATTGTATATATTAAAAGAATTAGCAGTTCAACCAAATCTATCTGCCCCTTTCTTTGTCCCAGAAATTGTCCAAGTGACTCTCAACCTAATCTTATACCTGTGAACTCATTCTGCACAAACAATAATACCTAATATTTACTGGTTTTACTATGCACCATCAGCACTTCACATGTACTGTCTAATTATTTTAACAACTCTAGGAGTAGGAGCTCTGGTCATTGTAAATTTAGAGAGGAAGAAACTAAGGGATCAGAGCAGATACTTTAGGATGCCTAACATAATACAACTACTAAGTTACGAAGCCAGGATTTCAGAGTCACATGCCAAGCCACTGGACTCTATTGCCATCCAAACAAAAACACTGAGTAGAGCCTCCCTAGCAATAAACCAAAGCTGCAAAGAAAAAAGTGAACTTCCCTCATCATCCTCAGATGCTGGGAGTAGTGCAGGGAGAGGGATATAGGCCCATGATGCACCTGATACCAACTCCCAGTCCCAACCACAATATTAGAATTCCAGACAAGTAGACCATCTCAAATAAGAATCTATTATTTGCTTAATGCTCGCTGGGACACGTGTTGAACTTACTAAGTATAACTTCTTTGCTCTTTCATGTCCATGTTTTTGCAGAGATGAACAAGGTATAATTTAGTCTTATTTCAGAGACCAAATTTGCCAGATTGAAAAACCATAGCAGAAAGAAGGTCCTTTTGTCTTTGTCTGTGGGCTAGGCCTGAGCAATAAAGCCAACAATCAAGGGTCCTTATTGCCTCACTTACATGATAAGAATCATCTTTTTTTCCTTTAGGTGGGTCGTCCCAGTTTTATTTCCCAACTCTGAGCTGCAGAACACATTAATTCTCAATTATGCTTACTCAGGGCCCCAGTTGGCAGTCCTTACACAGACAAAACTATAATGGGAAGCCTGGGTAATTAGTTCCTCCAACATCATCTAGGTTGAGGGTTTTATTTATCTATTTTGTTTATTTATTTATTTTAAAGAAAATTCTGGGACATGGATTCAAATGAGTCTGCAGGATTAATGAGAGTCGAATCTTACTTTTCTAATCATCCGGACTGGCCACTGCAGATGGCCAAGAAACAATCTGAGAACCCTCGTACATCCTGTGAGTGCTTCACAAAATGTCAAATAAGAATGACAACAACATCAAAAAACACAGTTCTCGTCTGCATATGAATATAGCACATGTTATGGACAGAAAAGTGAAAGTATTTCAGAAGCACAGCATGAACAAGAAAAGATTCCTCAGTAGTAAAGCCAATTCAGTGGAGGGAGATTCTTAGTACGTAATTAATCAAACTGCCTTGCAATAGATACCCAGAATAATGTTAGCAACCAAAAAGCGACATCAACATGAAAACACTAGGTGTAATGGATGCTGTGTCGTGTTGCCCAGATCTGTATTCTGGTCTAAGGACTTATTTTCCTAGATGCTAGGAGCGCTGTCACTAGATAACCCTCAGCTGTCAGTCCTCTCCAGAAATTGCCCTTGGCCACACAGCCCCCCTCTCTCACAGGGGATCAGCTTGCATCCAGTGTCTGTCTGATGTGGGAGTTTGAAACCCTAGCTTCCTCACTGCAAGGGGAGTCAACTCTAAAAGGCCATCCCAGCTCTTCTGAAGAGCTCTCCAGGGGCTGAGCTGAGGCCTTTGTGGAAGCTGCACTGATCTCAGCTTTTCCCTCTGCCCAGTCCTGCCTCCTTCCCTTCCACAAATGTTGATCTCAAGAGTGCTCCCTGCTACCTGCTCTGCATGCTAATCTCCATCTCTGAGTCTACTTCTCAGGGAACCCAAATTTGAATACTAGGGAAATTAAATTCTTTGTTTCTAACGTGTTATTAAAATATAAGTATTACCTTATAATAAGAAAATGTTTTCAACTGGCATTTAAGAATACTGTAACATATTGTTTAGGCATTTAAAAAATCACTATTTTCTTAAGGATAGAGGTTGGGCTGGTTGATTTACTGTGATAGAAAAACAATTAGGAGGGTAGACTACCAAACTGTCAAGTCCCCATATGCAGGAAATTATACTGGGGATTGCGGAGTGGAACAGGAAGTACACAGGGGAGGGAGAGATTAGGAGGTTGCTAGTCCCATTGGAATCCACACAGAAAGTCTTTTGTTAAGGCCTATAGCAATCCAGCTTTCTATAGGACTGATTGCCTCCAGTGACTCTGTCAAAGGCATTATAGCACGGTGAAGAAAACTTAGTATGGCCATCGGCTGCCTTCCCTCTGCTCTTAGTCCCTGCTGTTGTTGGTCTGATCTCTCAGAAAGTCTTTTTTCCCGAATCTTTTATTAGCCAACAGACACATGCTGAAGGCATTTGAATCTTGGTAGAGAATTCAAGAGGAGGTGAAAACCTTCCAACACAGAGGCATGAATCTGAATTGCCAATGGGAGAGTTTCAGACACCATGACTAGAGGAAGGAAGGAAGTTTAGGGCAGACAGCCTGCCTACCGGCTAAGGCAGAGACTCTCCTAAAACACCTTTGATAGAGTCTTGAATTAACTATGCCTCGTGCTGAGATTGTTCATCTACCTCACAGTGACAACTTGGTGGTACAGTCTGCTTCACTATCAGTTTGAATTCCAAGTCCGGATTTAACAATTCATTCAACAGATAATTATTGAGAAACTACTGGTAATAAAACAGACAAGTCCCCTGTCTCCTACTGATGGGGCGGGGGGAGACAGAAATAAACAAATACCATGATTTCAGATAATAATAAGAGCTAAGAAGAGAATAAAGCAAGGTTAAAATAGAGGACCACTGTGGGGAAGGACAGTGACCATTTTAGCTGTGAGAGGCTAGGTCAGCAAAGACTCTTTTAAAGAGATAGCATGTGAGCAGAGATCTGAACAGTGTAAGCATCAAGCCACATGAAGATTTAGGCAAAGAGCTTCAGAGGCAAAGGCTATCACAAACAGCCAAAAGGAGGTACAGCGGGAACAGAGTGAATGAAGGGGAGAGTGAGGGAGAGGTTGGATAGTAGGAAAGGTCAGATCATAAAGAACCTTGAAGGCCAGACTAGAGAGTTTGAATTTTGTTCTATATATAATAGGGAGCCACTGGACAGATTTTTAAAGAGGAAGAAATATGATATGATGTAAGTTTTTGAAGAGCCCTTTAAGGGCTGTGTGAGCTGTAAAGCAGCAAGAGTGAAGTCAGGAAGAACAGTCGGGAAGCCATGGCTGTGGAACAGCGAGGGCTGAGAATGGTGGTGGCAGAGGTGATGGGAAGTGGTTGGGTCTAGAATGTAATTTAGAAATAAAACTATCAGGATTTGATGATGGATTAGATGTGGGGAATGACAAAAACATTTACTCAGGGACTTCCCTGGTGGCACAGTGGTTAAGAATCTGCCTGCCAGTGCAGGGGACACGGGTTCGATCCCTGGTCCAGGAACATCCCACGTGCCACGGAGCAACTAAGCCCGTGCGCCACAACTACTGAGCCTGCGCTCTAGAGCCCGCGAGCCACAACTACTGAAACCCACGTGCCTAGAGCCTGTGCTCTGCAACAAGAGAAGCCACCCGATGAGAAGCCCGCGCACCACAACTAGAGAAAAGCCCATGCGCAGCAACAAACACCCAAGGCAGCCAAAAATAAAAATAAATAAATAAATAAATTTATTAAAAAAAAAAAAAAGAGTTCATGTACCACAATGTTCATTGCAGCACTATTTACAATAGCCAGTACATGGAAGCAACCTAAGTGTCCATCGACAGATGAATGGATAAAGAAGATGTGGCACATATATACAATGGAATATTACTCAGCCATAAAAAGAAACGAAATTGAGTTATTTGTAGTGAGGTGGATGGACCTAGAGACTATCATACAGAGTGAAGTAAGACAGAAAGAGAAAAACAAATACCGTACGCTAACATGTATATATGGAATCTAAAAAAAAAAAAAAAAGATTCTGAATAACCTAGGTGCAGGACAGGAATAAAGATGCAGACATAGAGAATGGACTTGAGTACTCGGGGAGGGGGAAGGGTAAGCCGGGACAAAGTGAGAGAGTGGCATGGACATATATACACTACCAAATGTAAAATAGATAGCTAGTGGGAAGCAGCCGCATAGCACGGGGAGATGAGCTTGGTGCTTTGAGTCCAACTAGAGGGGTGGGATAGGGAGGGTGGGAGGGAGACTCAAGAGGGAGTTGATATGGGGATATATGTATATGTATAGCTGATTCACTTTGTTATACAGCAGAAACTAACACACCATTATAAAGCAATTATACTCCAATAAAGATGTTAAAAAAAAAAAAAAAAAAAAGCTCCTGGTGATTCTTATGTGCAGCTAAGACTTAGAACCATTGATTTAAAGATTGGGAATAGGAGGTTAAGCCAAAATGCCTAGAACGAAAGGGGCCATCAGTAAGGTAGGAAGAAAACCAGCAGAGTAATGTCTTGGAAGTTAAGTGAAGGGAATGTTCCAAGAATGAAATGGTCAACTGTGTCAAATGCTGATGAGAAGTTATCAGCATTGAGAGGGAAGACAGGGCAAGGGTGGGGTGACCTAAATGTGAAAATTTCTGGTGGGGCTGTGGGGATGAAGCCCTGCCTGGCATGGAGAGTGAGGAAGTAGAGACAGACGCTATGTCCTGTGTTCCCTCTGCCCCAGGACCACCCAAGTCCTGGGCTCCGATCCAGGGACTCTGGCTGCCCCTTGCCCAGCAGCTTGGATATCCAGTGCCCCTCAAATGATACCATCTCAACTACTTACTCATTCAGCCAGGCAACACTGACTCCACAACCTCATTCAATACCTGCTGAGCACTTACATGTGCTAGTCATTGTTAGGCAGTGGGGATAGAAAGTCAAAAAAGATACACTTCTTGCTCCCATGGAATTTTCAATCCATTGAGGAAGAGAGTCACAGATAATTACAGCAAAGTAGTCATCTTGATTCTACATCCACCGTGTCTATCTACCTTCCATTCCCATTTCCACTAACCTAGTTTAGGCCTTGAAAATGAATAACAGTGTCCTAAGCCGTCTCCCTATATCCAGTCTCTCCCTTCTTGCTAATCTAGTGTAAACACTGCTGCCAAATTCCTTTTCCTAAAGCACAACTCTGTTCACGTCATTCATTAATTGTGGAAGCATACATTTAGCACCTACTAAATACAAAAAGAAATTCAGTCTTCCCTGCTGTGATGTTAGGGTCAATTTCTAGTTCCAAAATCCTGATTTTGTCATCTCAATCAGAAGTAACCATAGCAGTTACCTAGTCCATGCATGAATCCTCTTTACGAATCTCTACAAATCATAAGTGGATAGGTGGAGAAAAGCACATCCAGTTGGTCCTTAAACCTCCAAGGATGGAGAATTCACTTTTGAAAAAGAGTTCAATACATGTTCAAGAATTTGGAAATTTTTAATAAATTCTTCCTTTGTAGTGCTTCCTCCTTACTGGTTAGAGTACAAGCTTTTTGGCCAGCATTCAAGGTCTGCTATAATTTGACCCTGAGGCATTCTGGTCTTAGCTTCTAATATTCTCCTTCATGTTTTCTTCCCTGAATGTGCTTTCACACCACCACACTTTCCCCTATTCCCTCATATCCAGATCCTTCAAGACGGGGCTCAAGTACCACCTTCTCCATAAAACCACCCTGAGGCCCTCAGCAGACCTATCATCTCCCTCACCTGAGATCCCTCAGGCTTATTTTTACCTTCCTCGTGGGTTTCTCCCTTTGGTGATTGGGGCACGACTCCTATTTTCCATGCTTCACCGAAAGGTCTGTGAGAGCTGGGCCCATCTCTTGGGCACCTCTGTCTCCTGCACAGCGCCCAGCACAGTGACTTGGAAGTTTCATTAGACACCTGTGGGATGAATAAAGCAGCAATTCTCTGGATCTGTTTCCCACTTTGTGCAAGAAGGAAGCTATATTAGCTTTCCTACTGACTCTAATATTCTGATTCCCAAATTTAAAGTAAGTATTAGATACTTATTGCATGACTGATATTGTGGGATTTTTTTTTTTGGCGGGGGGTTGGTAAAGACTTGAAAGAATTAACTTATAAACAGAATATGATAAAATGTTAGTTGTAAGCAACAGAAAATAACAAAGGAGTTCATGGAGGGAGGAGATGCATGTGGTCAAGAGTCACCCTGGAAGGTTAAGAGGAAGAGAAGTTCCTTTAAACCTGGCTTTGAATCTCCATATAAATAGACGCCTCAGGTCCTGGGCATTTGAAGCCTGAAACAAAGGCTGAGTCAGGCAGGGAGCCATGGCCTGCAGACTGGAGAGAAAGCTTCTGGGCTCGGTCAGCCTTGGGTTCACGGATTCTACATTTGCTTAGTAGATTGAGAAGGATACTCTTTATCATACATTCAAATGCTTCCATAGGACAATTTCTAAAATGAAAATTATTTTGAGTCTATTTTCAGTTTTTACTGGTGTTAAACCTCTTTTGAGGAGATCAATATTAAGTACTTAACGTCTGCACATTTTATGTCATTTTTGTCTTTGAATATCTCCTGAATCTTAACCGTGAGCTAGTGGGGGTTTTGGGGGCTGGAAGTAGAGAAGGATCAGGTGAAACCCTGTCCAATGACCTCCCTGCTTGCTCAGACTGAAGCTGGGGTGGTCTGTGACCACTGGTTCCCAGGGCTGTCATATCATCAGGCCAGGAGACCAGAGTTTGCTGCCTACACGTTCAAATACGAGGCCTTTGCGGCAGATTACAGCAAAGTCGCCCCTCTAGCCTTTTCCCTCAGTCCAAATCCACAGACAGCCCTAAGCGAGGCGGTTTTTAAAGTACCTGGAAGTTCGGAGGCAGCAATGTGAGCTCAGTCTGGCCAGCAGCAGCACTGCCAGTGCCTGCCAGACAGGCGGACGTGAAGACGGAGGCCCCCATCCGTGGGCAGGTGATAAGAATGAGGTGTAGTTGGAAGGTGGAAAAAGGGAAACTGGGTACAGCCCTCATGTACTGTCCTACCTCAAACAGGGTGACATTAAACAGTGTGAAACGCACATCTACCAAAGGATTAGAAGCGAATCGTATATTTTTGCCGTATCTAAATGTTTACTTAAACTGAGTTTTGGGACAGAGGAACTTAACTAAAAGGTAAAAAGCATATCATACCTGTAAAGAATTAGTGACTTAAAGCCTGCCCAGGCCAAAGGGGCAAGAAGCCTCAGAGCCAAGAGGGAGGACATTAGGGTACCCTGGCTTGGAGCACGTTCCCACCCTACCTACCCCCACGTTGCCACCAGACAGAAACCTAAACAATCAGAAGGCAGGAAGGCCTCACCAGCTGCTGGAGTGCCCAAGAGGCTGCCTTTTCATCCAGATGCCACTTGCAGAACTCCCCCTGATGTGGCGGTTAAGTTGCAGACAGGAAGCTGCAGATCCAGGCCTAGAGGGGAGAATGGAGAGGAAATTGTGGGACAGGCTTTCAAGCTAAGAAGAGAAGCACGTTACCCAGCACCTCTCTGTTCTGTTCTGTTCCCTGGGCTGCTGTGCTGGCATCCTGACGCTTTCCCTCTCTCCCTAAATCCAAAGGGAATAAGCGACAGGAGACAAAAGGAAGCAAGCAGACCTGGAGAGGAGCTGGCTTTGGCCACTGCCCAGGCCCAGCGAGGGGAAGCCGGGTGAGCAAAGGCGCCAGCAGGGCTGAAGCCGCTGCTCCGGTGGATGGGGGAGGGTGGAACTGGGTGGCAGGCAGCGTCGGGGAGAGTGAGCCTTCCGTGCAGGCGGGAGGGCGGGGCGGAGCCATCTGAAGGCAGAGTTAGGGGCGAGCTGCGGCCCCAGTGCGGAGGGCTCGGAAGCTCCTGGCCTGTGCGTTCCGAGCTCGCTCAACCACTCCCCTCTTTTCCCAGAAACAGGCCCAGCCTGGCTTCCCTCCTGGGAAGAGCAAACCCGGGGGGGGGGGGGGGGGGCGCGGAGCGGAGGCGGAGTCGAGACAGAAGTGGGCCGCACCTGTCCCCCCTCCAGGGGCGTGATAACCAGGCCAGGCCCGGGCAGAGTAGAAACTCACAGCACGTTTGGGCAGAGGGGCGTTGGGCACAGCTGGGCCTTGGTCTAGGGCCCTGGGGCTGGGGCCACCCGAGAAGGTCAGAGCGCATCTCAGCTGCCAAAGGCAAGTCGGACTACAAGCTTCCCTGCCCTTGGTGGGGGGAAGAGGGGGCAATTAGAACTGAGAAACAAGAAGAGAGAGGCAGCCCTCTTTGGGTGTGGAGAGCTGAGAGCCACGTCAAGAGGAGCTCTGATTCTGGTGGACGGTTGTGTCCTCCTTCAGCAAACCCTCAGGAGGCTCAGCGTGGACGGCAGCCACAATCACACTTGTCCCAGCGGACTCCTGTGGCTGGTGTTGAATTGGATGTAAAGCTTGGTGAAGGCCACAGCGCGTTCATACTTGAATACTCTTCCCCCATTCCCGCAGAGCACATCCTTCAACATGGAATTCAGCTGCCACCTTCTCCATAAAATCACCCTGAGTCTTTAAATGACCCATCATCTCCCTCACCTGAGATCCCCCCTCAGACTTATTTTACCTTCCTCCTGGGTTTCGCCCTTTGGTGATTGGGGCACGACTCCTGTTTTCCATGCCTCGCTGAAAGGTCCGTGAGAGCTGGGCCCATCTCTTGGGCACCTCTGTCTCCTGCACAGCGCCCAGCACGGTAACTTGAAAGTTTCATTAGACACCTGTGGGATGAATAAAGCAGCAATTCTCTGGATCTGTGTACTATTCTTTGAAAGGAGGAAGCTATACTTACATTTTCTACAAGCTCTTATTTTCTGATTCCCAATTAGATTAAGTATTAGACACCTGCTGCACACCTGATACTGTGCCTCTCTCATTTCAAAGAAGTGAAAGACACAAATGTGGTTTTGTTGTGGTAGCTCAATGTACCAGGAACAATTAGATTATGAAACTGATTATAATAAAATGCTAAATTGCACATTGTAAGAGGCGCTCAGTGGAGAGAGAGACGCATGTGATCCAGTGAGGGCCTGGAGAACCAAAAGGAAGAGAAGTTAGCCGGACTAAGCTTTGATGGTGGGTGGATTTGCACAGTTCAACAGCCCTACAGATGTTGCAGTCCTTGCCCTTGATGCCTTGCCCGTGCAGGCTCTTCACTGCTGCTATGATCACCAAGTAAACTTAGAGGCAAGTCAGGAGCCCAGAGCAGTCCCTGGTGGAGCAGGACACCATCTCCTTGGAGTCCTGTCTTCTTGTTGATCTTCAAGCCTCCCAGGCGGATGTTGCAATCATTATTAAGAAGCACCAATCATTAGGACCCTTCTTGGATTTGATTTCTGCTACTCAGACCTTGGGAAAACTGGGGTGGGGTGGCTGGGAGTCTCCCTTGAAGTCATCCTGCTTCTTAGCTCAGTACGAGTGAGCTTCTTGCCCTGGCCATCCAGGAGTGGATGCTTCCAAAGTCTCATGGGTCTGCCCATACCTTTACCCTTGCCATGACACATGGGGTGTCTTTTTCACCATTCCCATCGTCCAGGTATTGGGAAGTGATTCCAGTGCTCTACTGGTGGTCACAGGAGCACAACTGTCCTCGGCTCAGGCATCCAAGATGCCTCTAAACTTCCTCTCTGAGAGATGAGACTTTCCTTCTCCAGAGTCTGGTCTGCGTCCGGTTTCCGATGTAGGAAGGAGCCGTGCACCCTCGGGGTAGGTTTGCTGCTTTATCTGTCAGCATGAGTCAGGGTAGAAGCAGAGCTGCCTAGAAACCAGTCATGGGCCCCAGTGTTGCTTTTTCATGCAGATATAACAGTTGCTCCGGGATAACATGGTCTGTGAGTGCAACAAACAGGCACACCCTAAGCTCAGAACATGGGCTGGCGTTGTAATAGTAGCATACTTTCTGGCTTCCCACGGAGCTTCACTGTGTTTCCCGCCACGGTCATCATTGTCCCTCCCTCTAAGTATCTCTATGTCTCCAGTGCCTAGCGCAGAGCCTGTCACGCAGCAGACATCCTATAATGATGCCAAATCCTGAGGGAGGCACTTGGCAGATCAACAACATTAGCTAATGCAGTCTTAAACGGATGGTATGACACAGTGATAAAGATAAATATCCTCTATCTCATTTTACAACAGTAAATCTGAAACCCCATCTTTTGGGAAAGCACTGTCTCCACCGTGATGCCCACGTCAGAGCTCCTGCTTATCAAATTCTGTTGAGCGAGTGTGGAAGGAGCAGCTCTCTGTAATCTATTTACTTTAAGAAGTCACGTGCTCAGCTCATAGCCCTTTTATCAGGATGAAGGATGCTCTCTGGAGACAGCAGACAGCAGGACAGGCCGAGCTCGGATGACAGCCTGCCCCGTGGAGATTGACTTTAATGAAGCACAGAATAAACAGGAAGATTAAGAGGGTGCAAAAATCAGTGACAAGTTTTGAGTTCACCTCTCTGTAGGAAACGAAAGGTTCTCTGTACAGCTGAGAGCTGTCTCTGGGTTATAGATGGGGGCATCTGTTTTGTCACTAATGATCCCATGCTATCTAAATCAGCCTCTGTGCGGGGAAAGAAAAGTTTTCTCTTAATTTACAGACCCACTTCTGCGCAATTTAAATTTACCCACAATGTGATGTGCTTTATAGTGAGTAGAAAGATTGACATTATTAAAGGGTTTGAGGAATTATGGACTAGGCTAAAATGTTAGCCTGATAAACAGGGACTAAATATTTCTCATTTTGTGCTTTTATGTACTCCTTCCATAATATGCTGAGAAATCATGCACTCAGAGACTCATGACTCAAAGATATGGTCAGTCCTGGAGGGATGGCTCACCTTATGGAAGGCCTAAGTTCTTGGAGTAAAACAAAAACAAAAATTAGTCTTCCTCATAAAACAGTGCCAATTCCATAGACACTTAATGGCATTCAGACGTTTTATCGTATATTGCTCCAGTTCCTCATTTCATATATAATCTTTTTAATAAATAGAAGGAAGAAGTTACAAAACAGCCGGGGGACATAGCCTAAAATTCACACCCATCTTTTGAAGATGACAGGTTCATTTAGAGGATCCAAATGGGGATCTTTTCTTATTTCATTGTCATTTCTTTTGGAATACATAGATCTTACTAAAGGTGGGAGTAAAGTTTTGATTTGATATAGCATATTCCTTATTCTTTAATCAAACTGTGAGAACTGGTGTGTGTGTGTGTGTGTGTGCATTCGTTGGGCAGAAGGTAGTCATGTTGATGTATTATAGCTTTCCTACCAGTAGATGGCACTCTGGTTCAGATTGATATTCTAAGCCTCCAGTGGTCCAGCAGGAACAGGTCCTGAGCAGTAACTGTGAGGAAGACAGTGTACCAATCAGCTGAGATGTATCCAGGTGAAAATGTGTGGTAACAAAAGTAATGCAAAACCATATTTGCAAACTATTTTAGGAGAGTTGGCATGTACAAGGATATAGGGCACAATTCTTATAGAGAGATCAGAATGCCTGATGCCAGATGGGATTAGTTAAGAACTCTTGTGTGGAAGAGCTTCCTTAAGTAGAGTGCTTTGAATGGAGAGGAAAGGACGTGAGGCAGCAAGGGACAGACATTCCAGGTAGGAGAAGTGGCCTGTAGAAAGGTTTCTTGGGAGCCAAAGAAGTGTATATGAGGAATATGAAACAGTTTGGGTCTACTTTGGGAAACTTATCTGACGTAGGCTTAAAGTTAACACCTAAGCTTCATATCATGAGAAGAAAGTGGTGCAGGTGGGTGAGGGGGAGCAAGAGAAATACTCAGCTTTGCAAAAATAAACAAAAATAAAATATGGTCAGCCAAAGTTTTGCCTTGCATCTGATTTTCACAGTAAATAAAATTCAGATCAGTCAACTGAGCCAATATCTTTCATTTCTGGTTTTATATAAGTGTAAGTACTTACATTTATATTTTAGATTATGTAATTCTGAAACTTGTACTAGTCAAATGTAAACGCTGAGTTTTTTACCTAAGTGTACAACTCTGAACCATGTATCTTCGGCACTTCCAAAAAGCCGTCCATTAGACTTTAATTTTTGTTACCTTAATTATTTCCTAATTTTCTGGCTCTCTCCTTTCACAAACTTTTGTGTGTTGTTTATTTATTATGCCTAAGCTCAAGATGACAGCTCACAGTGTAAAGAGAGAAATGTATTTGGGGGTGGGATTTAGCTTGTATTTATTTTTAGAGCATTTGAAGCAATGGAGGAATCCTAATTGGCATTATACTTTCTAATGCATATTCAAAGTTAAAGCAGTAAGGAGGCGTTTTAAATAATTCAGCAGAAACTGCACCAAATGAACAGTTACTTAAATCTCTTTAAGGTCTCAAGTATAGTAAACCATTAATGGGAACTATGTTGCTTAATCTACAGAAAGTGTTTTCCATTCACCATATGTTACCAGGACTATCATTAAAATGGTAAGTTATTATGAGGATGAGTCTCTAAAATGCTGTGTGGAGGCCCCGGGTTCTGGAACCACTGGCTTGGTCAGCACTTTGTGGTTTTAAGCAGTGATGTGCCTTGGGTAAGAAAGAGAGAATGAGGTTCATTAATTCTTGATGTGCTTTAAACACAGAAATACTGTACTTTTTTTTTTCCTGGAATGGGAAAACCCACCCTTACACAAATAGGTTAGATACTCTGATTGGTTAATTCTCCTCAAGATTAATAATGTCTCCCTTTCAATGTGAATGGATGTTCCCAACAAGCTGTCATTCGGACAGGGAGAGTGGCTTTATGTGGTCCCTGCTGTGGTCACCGTTGCGACCAATAGACACAGTCTTCAAGAGGACTGCATGAAGGTAAGCCTGCAGTCTGGTAGAGGACTGGAGGAAATGTAGCTGTCATGCTGGGGGTCATGACCTAAGCCATGTAAACCCACTGTTCTGTGGGACTCAGCCAGGCAGCCTCGGTCGTCTGAGTTTCTTGGTGTTGCCACCATTGTACTGCAGGGTTGCTGGCTTTGATATTTGAAGATAGTCCTTAGGCCATATTCCTTGAACGTGAAAATGCATGTCCTGTTAAGTAAGTCTGTGTGACTGGAAGGAGGTGTGGAGCTGCATTAAGTGGGGTGAGTGGTAAAAGATGAATCTAGAAGGAAAGGAAGAAAGAGAGTACCATTGTGGAGGGCCTTGAACACCCAGAACTTGGGTCTTTGTCTTTTTTATTTATTTATGTTTTGGCCGCGCCATGCGGCATGCGGGATTTTAGTTCCCCAACCAGGGATTAAACCCATGCCCCCTGCATTGGGAGCCTGGAGTCTTAACCACTGGACCACCAGGGAAGTCCTGAACTTGGGTCTTTTAAAGCAAGTCTGCAATTGAGGCTACACACACTCTTACATTTAGTGCCAGTCGTTCATGATATTTGCCAAAACAGTTGTAGCTTAAATTTTTTATTTCCAACCATAACCCATGAAAAGAATCTTATAGCCCCTGAAATATTCATGTTATTGCTGCTGCATGTTCATGCTAGAATTTGAGGGCTTGCCTTCAGCTATACCTTAGCATAAAAGAAATCATAGTAAAAATAATTGGCATAAAGCCATCAACTTGCTCATTTGCTCTCTTTCACTGTAAGACAATAAAGGAATTAAATAATGTCTCACTTGGCTTTATATATTTGCATACTTAAATGTTTGGATATTACCTTGCTAAATAAATTTGGCCTGATCAGAGAAGCCAGTAGTGGGTGAATTCCTGAAATTTTCAAATGTATTAATTCTTCCCAACTGTGGATTACTAGTAATATTTTTATTGACTGTTATATCACATCAAAGACATATGGTTGAATGGATGAAGCAGGTTAACAAAGCTGTATGCTAGTTGTGAAAAATGTTATATATGTGCTTATATATATTATATTTTTCCAAATACATATAATCTGGTAATACACACACACAAAGACACACACATATAAAAATTAGTATGTCACTATCTGTGAGTACAAATTAAGTCATTTTAACACTTAATGGCCAAAATCCAATGGCCCTGAGCTCTTCTGCTGCTTGAGTATCCAGCCTTTTACAAAGTCCACTTCCCAAAATATTTCTGAAAGCCCCAGGGGAGCTCACATGCATAAACAAATATTAGTCTCAGACCCGATGGCTGCATTAATGTGTAACTTCCATCTACCTTTATGGTAATTTTGAGATTTGTTCACACAAAGCAAGAATTATGAAAAAAAGTGATTCCAAAATAATTACCTATTCCTGCCATCCACAGCATAGAGCTTTCTTGTTTTGTTCAGGAAGGAGCAGTTTGGAGGTGATACCAAAGTGTTCTCTCTTCTTTGTGTTTCCCCTCCATCCAGGATGTCCCAAAGCAAAGCAGTTTGGTGCCCAAATGTTCCAATTCATTAAAGGTACCTGCAGGTACACACACACACACACACACACACTCACACTCACACATACATACACACATTACCTTTCTCCAGGTTTTAAGCCATCCAAGGGCCCAAATTAGAGCAACTTTCTTTAATTCTCCTTCCACTGTGCGTAGGCATTCATCCAAACCGCATTCATTTCCTTTCTTCATTCTCCACTCTTCTTACAACCACTGCCACTAAAACACGTCTCTATAAAAATAAGTTATTAGCATAGTACAGTCAAATTGGACACAGAGGGTGAAAAAAATTCCCTCCTCCATCACCTAGCTGATGCCCAATCTTGTTTCACTGACACTCACTCAACCCTGGATTAGGAAATTTGAAGTCCATATGGCCAACTTTGTTCAGATTTTTAAAAATCAAATATAAAGAAGATAGATTTAAAGAACAAAATTAAGAACTTGTGTCTTTCTACCTATCTATCGTGTATCTATTTATTATTCTTAAGAGAGAATACACTTCTTTTCAAGCACATACAAAACATTTACACAAAGCAACTGTGTAATAGTACACAGAGGAAGCCACAATAAATTCCAAAGAATCAAATGATACAGTGTGACCTGACTGTATGTAATAAAACAAGAAATCAGTAACAAGAAAAAAATATTAAAATGTACTTGTCTGGAAACTAAAAAATATGTACCAAAACCCTTTGTTTAAAGAGGAAACTTAAAATTAGATGGTATTAAAAATATACCAGTCAAAATCTGTAGGACACACTAAATCACTACTTAGAAGGAAATTTATAGATTTAATAAACTTATATCTATCAGAAAACAAGAAAGATTTAAAACTAATGAGCTAAGTGCTTACAACAGGAAATTGGAAAATGAACAACAGAGATAGCCAAAGATATACAAAGGAAGGAAATAATAAACATAAGATTAAAATCAATAAAATACCGACCAGCAGCAACACCAAAAAAATAGAGAAATTTAGCTAAATGAAGACCTGAATTTTTTTATAAGATCAATAAAACAGAACAGCTTCTGGCAAGAATGTTAAAGGGGAAAAAAGTGAGAGAGAGAAATTGAAAATAAACAAAATACAGAAAGAAAGTAGAAATTTAAAATTGTACACACATATATACATAACTAATATATTTGAAAACCTAGACAAAATAAATAAATGTCTTTGAAAGTATACAAATGCCAAAAATTAATACAAGATGAAATCTAAAATATGAATAGGCTAAAACCACTAGTGAAATTGGAAAAATAAGAATTCACCCTTTCATGAAAAGAATAAAAATCCCCTAGCCCCAGACTGTTTTACAAGTAAATTCTACCTAATATTATAGAGATATGTAATTTCTACCATATGTAGGTTGTTACAGAAAGTAGAAAAAGAGAGAAAGTTAGTCAACTCACTTTATAAAGTCAGTATAACCTGGATTCCAATACAAAATGATGGTAGTAAAAGAAAATTATAACCATTTCATATATGAAAATAGATGTAAAATCCTAAAAAAAAAAAGCTAACAGAACCTGGCAGAGTTTTTTAAAAATAATATAATGAAATAGGACTTATCCTAGGGATGAAGGATGGTTTTATAACAGAAAATCTGTCCATGTAAATCACCACATTAATGAATAAAAAAGAAAAAAATACACAACTATCTCATAGAAGCCTAAAACGCATTTGAAAAAAGTCGACCTCTATTCGTAATATAAAAATATAAACTCTCAGATAACTAGGAATAGAAGGGAATGTCTGGAACTTGTTAAAGGCTCTGTATTGCTACCTGCAGCACACTTCATACTTACTAGAGTAACTCTAAATGTAGCCATCTTAAAAGCAGGAACGAGGCAAGAAAACAGCTATCACTACTCTTGTTCAGTATGATTTTGGAAGTCGTGGACAGTGCAATAACAGAAAAAGAAGCAAGAACTGAAAGTTTTAAGAGGGAAGAGACTTTATTATATCATTTTTTGCTGATATCATGATCCCCTACTTGGAAAACCCTCAAAACCAACAACCTGTCAGAATAAGAGAGCTAGTGGTTTCATTACACTAATAGCAATTAAAGAGAAAATGTAATTTTTAAAATGGCACTACTGGGACTTCCCTGGTGGCGCAGTGGTTAAGAATCCGCCTGCGAATGAAGGGGACATGGGTTCAAGCCCTTGTCCGGGAAGATCCCA
This sequence comes from Eschrichtius robustus, assembly GCF_028021215.1. NCBI lineage: Eukaryota > Metazoa > Chordata > Mammalia > Artiodactyla > Eschrichtiidae > Eschrichtius > Eschrichtius robustus. The sequence goes on from NC_090824.1 coordinate 118,305,883, forward strand.
CCTGCTGCGGAGCAACTAAGCCCATGTGCCACAACTACTGAGCCTGTGCTCTAGAGCCCACGAGCCACAACTACTGAGCCTGCGTGCCACAACTACTGAAGCCCGCACGCCTAGAGCCCGTGCTCCACAGCAAGAGAAGCCACCACAATGAGAAGCCTGCGCACCTCAACGAAGAGTAGCCCCCACTCACCGCAACTAGAGAAAGCCTGCGCGCAGCAGCAAAGACCCAACACAGCCAAAAATTAAAATAAATAAATAAATTTATTTTTTTAAAATGGCACTGCTCACAATAACAACAGCTATATAATATCTAGGAATGAAATAATAAAGCATGCATAAGACCTAAATGGAGAAAAACCTAGACCTTTAAAAGGGTATTAAAAAGACCCTGAATAAATGTAAAAATTTTTCATGTTAATGGATGAAATGACTTGTTATTTATTTATTTATTTATTTATTTATTTATTTATGGCTGCATTGAGTCCTCATTGCTGCTCATGGGCTCCCTCTAGTTGTAGCGAGCAGGGCCCACTCTTCATTGTGGTGCGCGGGCCTCTCACAGTGGTGGCTTCTCTTGTTGCGGAGCATGGGCTCTAGGCGCACGGGCTCAGTAACGGTGGCACGCGGGCTCAGTAGTTGTGGCTCGTGGGCTCTAGAGCACAGGTTCAGTAGTTGTGGCTTAGCTGCTCTGCAGCATGTGGGATCTTCCCGGACAAGGGCTCGAACCCATGTCCCCTGCATTGGCAGGCAAATTCCTAACCACTGCGCCACCAGGGAAGTCCCGACTTATTTGTTTTAAAAATAAGTTCTCCCCAAATTAACCCATAAATGCAAAGGAATCCCAATTTAAATTTCAGCAGCAATTTTTGAGGACATTTGCAAACATTCCAAAATTTATATGTAAGAATACAAGTCCACAGATAACATCACCAGTTGTGAAAAAGAAGGATGGGGTTGAGGGACATTTACCCTATCAGAAACAAGAGATATTTTTAAAAAAGCATTGTGGTAATGCTATAGAAATAGACAAAAAGAACAATGAAACAAAATAGAGTCCTCAGAAATCAACCCACGGACGTATGGGTACTTGATAAATGAAAAAGGTGACATATCGGTGGGAAAAAATGGATTACTTAGTACTCAGAGTCGGGGTAGTTTTTTGCTCTTTGGAGAAAAACAAATCTAGATCCCTCCTTTACACCATACACAAAAGTGAACTTCAGATCAAGGAGTCCTAAGTATAAAAGATTAAAACTATATAGCCAAAAGAAGAAAATGTGAAAGAGTATCTTTGTCCACTTGGGGGTTGAAGAGAACTTCTTTAAACAAGGCCTAAAAGTATATGTCATAAGTTAAAGAAAAAAACCTGATGGTTTTGACTTTATCAAAATTGAGTATTTCTATTGGATGAAGAACACTATGGACAAAATTAACAGGTGACACCATGGAAAAAGACGTTTGCAATGACTGAAGAAGCCAAGGGATTAATATCTCAATACATGAGGAATACCTGAAAATAAATAAGAAAAGGAAAGGAAACCCAGGAGTAAAATAGGGAAAGTATATTAGTGAATAATTCACATAAAGGGAAATCTGAACAATTACCAAATCATTGAAGAGATGCTCAACCACATTAGCAGTCAGAGAAACACCTATATTAAAATGAGGTACCACTTGATGTATTTGAGTTTGGTAAAAATTACAGAGTCAGAAAATACTATATGTTGGTGAGGATGAAGAGACATGGTACTCTCATGTATAATTAGTTGGAGTGTAGACTAGTATAGCTGTTCTGGAGAGCAATCTGCCAAATTGGTAAACCAAAGATACATACAGCTCATACCTACAATCCCAGTCTTGATTACATAACCTAAAAAAATTTCTACCCAGATCCATAAGGGACATATAGGAGGATGTTTATTGCTGCATTGTTTGTTCTAGAGGGCAGTGAACTTCTTGTTCAACCTTAGCAGAAGGGATCGGGAAATGTGAATAGATTCTGTGGGATATTATGCAGGAGTAGGAAGTAATAATTCAAGTATACATATAGCCATAAGATAGGTTATAAAACATAGTGCTGAATGAAAAAAAGTTACATCACAATACTGTTTGTGTGAATTAAAAACACATACGAAAAGCACAGGGAACTCTGCTCAATACTCTGTAATAACCTAAATGGGAAGTGAATTTGAAAAAGAATAGATACATGTATACGTATAACTGAATCACTTTGCCATACACCTGAAACTAACACAACATTGTTAATCAACTATGCTCCAATATAAAATAAAAATTTTAAATCGTTTTTACGTATTAACATAAATAAATGAATACAACAGAAAAAAAAAACACATACAAAAGAGCACAGCATAAGTTACAAGGATACATAAATATCTGAGGACATCTGCCAAATCCACCAGACTGGAGGCTTCCGTGGGGAGGAAGGAATGGGTGTAGGGATCATGGTTGAAGGGGGAAAATGAAATAAAAATTAAAATATAACATAATGAAATAAATGAGGGGCTGTGCATAGACCCATGTCAACAGAGTGCCATGAACCAGAGTGTGACTAACTCAGCTCTTGGCACCTGAGGGGAAGCAAGCCCGTAGAAAGGAAGAAAGAGACAGTGCAGAGCGCTAACCTGGCCTGGGACGAATCTCTATTGCTTCAAGGTCCAGAGGTGTCAGGAATTCCTCAATTTGCCCATCACCTATAACATAATACTCAAGATCCTTAGTAATACATTCAAAACTTTTCATCATCTGACCCCTGCTCCCTTCAACCTCATTGAACTTCTATCTATCTGCTCCCTAAAGAGGCACTAGATTATTTCATTTCTCTGTGTCTTTGCACTGGCTACTTCCACTGCTTGGGATGCTTTTTCCCTACTTGTCCAGCCAGCAAACTCCTATTCATTCAACATGACCTCCTCTGTGAACCCCTTTTCGCCTTTTCTCCTGCTTCACCTGCTCTTCCCCCACCCATGAAACTACTGGGGCACTCGTCACATGGCATTGCAATTACTTGCTCACGTGTCTCTCCTGGATTAGATCATGAGCTCCTTAAGGACATGAAGTCTGTCTTATTTTGGCATCCTCGGAACATGCCTAAAAAACACAGCCTTCCTACAACTATAACTGAATGAATGAATGCATGCTCCATCATGGGAATTTGCATAGATTTCTAATGAGTGTCTATCTTTAAGAGACCCTCTTAAAAGAAGTGTTGCGAAAACACCAATGTGTAGTGTTATGGAGACTGAGGCTAAATTGTAGGGAAGTTCCATTTTTGTCAATGACTCTGCCACCTCCCCCTTCTTTTTGTGGCATTCCATCTCTACTACTCTGTAAACAGCAGCAGGCACCAAATTAGGAGCTACACTTTCCTAGCATCTCTGACCTATTGAATTGCCCTTAGTGGGATGCTGCCGTGATTGTCGTCACCTTTGTGCCCTCCCACCCTACAATCTTCCCTCAGTCTTGCAACTTTATCCTCATCAAACTTAAATTTCATACTCTGATATGCATGTCCTGGGCTGGTTCATCACTTAGAGTAAGCAGGTATGACTTGAGGGGCTCTGATCTTTCAGTGCATCTTCCTGTCCACAATGATCTCCCCAGCTGTCCTGCTTCCATGATTGATTTTCTCTCCACTAGAGTCAGACAAGTTCCAGGCTACCCAAACCTTCATTCTAGACTTTAAAGACAGTGCCTTGCAGATACCAACATACTTACACCTATCATCAGACCATCACATTAGCAATCCCATCACCTGGGCCAGGGATGCAGAGGAAGTACATTCTAATGAGGATTAAGGACAAGGCAGGAAGAAAGGGGAAGTTAGGGAAAGTGTCCCTGGGCCAGGCATAGGCAGCCAGGAGAGCAGTAGAGGAAATGCCAAAGGTCAAAGGAAAGAGAATGGGCATAGGATGGACCAAGCACGTGTTATTAATTTCTCAAATTTATTTCCTGTTTTCCACAGTTCTTCCATTCTCATTATGGAGTTTTTACCTGGGCAGCCTTTGTGCGTTTAATTTTTTCTTCTCTTTGATCTACTTCCTCACTTTCATAGGCAAAGGGTCTCTCCAAAGATGCCTTTTTACCTCCTCACATGAGTTTTCATCATGAAACTCACTCTTCTCCCCACCTCCACTGTCCCCAATAAACTCTCAATGTAAAGTTAAACTGATTGGGCTAAAGGTCAGTCACAGTACATTTAAATAAGCATAGGGAATATCAAAAACAGCAGGAAACACAGCGCAGATGTCTGCAGCTACACTTTGATAAGCCCAGCAGCTGTGGCCATTTGAACTCTCTCATGGGAATTAAAAAACTAAAATCCATAAAACAGTCTTCAGGCAATAACACTGAGTCTGTCTCTCCACAGAGAATAGCAATCAGTGGAGTAAGACTCAGCATCAGTGAGCTTGGTACCAAATCTAATTATTTTCTGGTGTGAAGTTGTTGTGGGAAATGTAACAATTGGTATTGACTTTTAAACAGTTCTGTACCTATTTATTATTTGACCTCATTTAACATTTCATTTCCCAGTAAGTGTTATGAGTAAAGCCAAAAGACAGGGGTCAGGGGAGACAAGTTTTTCTTGTCTGTTTGTTGCAAAAGGGACAAATGGAACTAAACCCTTACAACGATTGAATTGCTTATACGTATCTGAAACCCACACCTTCCTTGCATGAACTCCAGGGTCTAAATGTCAGTTTGGTCAATTAAAGTGGTATGTTCTGCTGGTGTGTTTATTCTTTGCCAACCAAGAATTATGATTTTTAAAATACAAAGCCAAGAAAATTTTAAAGAAAAGACAATTATGTGTAATTCTTATCATAAATTGTACTTGAAATCCAGTACCAACCAACCTATCACTGCTTTCCTCCACTGGAGGTCACCTGTAATGAGTGAAGAAACAGTCAAAGGTAGCAGAGATTTATGTAGACAGTGTCCAATTTAATCCAAGTTCAATTCAACTTGCTAAAGATCCTTTACAAAAACACAGAGATTACAAAACAGAGTTGTGACTATCCACTAATATGACTGAATTAAAGACATCTTAGATTGCTCCTGATAATAGCTTTAGCTATCAAAGTCCATGTAGTGAACATGTACCATAAAATCAGGCCCTATTAAAGTCAGTTATAGAACATTACATATCACAAAGCTGATTTTAGAAATAAGACACATGAGACTCAGAAACAGTAAAAAACTAGTCCATGATTTCATAGCAACTGAAGGGCAAAGCAGAGATGGGAACGTGGTCCTATAAGACCCTAAAGCATAAGTTCTCGCATCCATTCCACACCTCTCTTTCAGGAAGTGCCTCAGAGCCACCAGCACATGCTTCTGACATCCTTGGGCAGGAAAGTTTGTCTTTTGAGAGTATATTGGAGAATAAACAGCCCAGACTCATTTGGAGCCCCATGTGCTAAATAAGGTGAATGATCAATACTGATTTGAATAAAAGATAAAACAACTATTTAGGAATGAGGCTGCTTTTCTGGCGACTCTTCCACAGCTGCCACATTTTGCTTCTCCTTTCACTTGTAACAGGGGTAGTTAGAAAAAAAGCATTAATGTGCTTTTCTCGTTTGTTTTCCTGAATACAAGACTTTCCCCCAAGTCTTGTACTTCCACTAAAGACATTTGTATGTTTACTGGTAGTGGTGGCTCCAAAAAGCATATAAAGAGAATGAAAGAGTTAATACCCAGCTTTTAATATTTAAAAGAGAATTTTGCAGAAAGATGTTAGTCCGCAAACAGATTATTTTCTCAAGACAAGATTTTCAAAATTCCTTTATTTCCCCTTAAACATATTAAGAACTAAGTATGGAAGCACCAACTCAAAGAGTTCTCTCATATTAGAGAGAAGAGACTCCTTCCACTAAGGCAGCTAGACCAGGAAGCTTACTGTTCTGTGATAAGAGTAAAAATATAGGTCCGGAGAAAAAAAAACCTGACCCTTCTGACCCTAAGGGATAGTGAGAAGAAGGGAACCAGAGACAGTGGACTCCAGAGTTCTTACTTTTTTCTCTCTTCTTGGGGCAAAGCTTTAAGACAGGGTGGCTGTAGAAACACCAACTAAACTGAGGGGTATATACAACGCAGGGAGGGGTACAACAGAAAGAAACTAGAGTCTTTGTTCCCGTGTGCCCTGGTTCTGAGTCGGGGGCCTTGAGGGCTAACCCTGGAGCTGGCGAGATGACCTCACAGCAGAGACTTGGAGTGGACCCCTCAGGCCAGGGTTCCAGATGGAGCCAGTTGAGCCGTGAGTGGTAAGCATGCAGAAGGCAGGGTCTACGAGAGTGAGAATTCAGGGAAGCCGAGTCAGCCAAGGGGTCAGCAAACTATGGTCCGTGGGTCAAATCCAACCTGCTGGCCGATTTTGTAAATAAGGTAAATGCCCAATTGTTTATATGTTGTCTATGGCTGCTTTTGAGCTGCAGGGCTAGGTAATTATAACAGAGACTGTAAGGTCCACAAAGCCTAAAATATTTACTATGTGGCCCTTTATGGGAAAAGTTTGCCAACCCCTGCCCTAGACCTTATGAAAGGTTGCAGGACAGGCTGCAATGAGGCAAACAAGAGACGGTACCTTGGAGATCAGAGGAGCCAGAGGATACCAAGAAAATCTAAGAAGCTGACTCCTTTCCTTCGTCATAAGGTCATATAACATAAGCCACTCCCCTCCCTCTATACACCCAGAAACTGTCCTGGAGAGAAGGTGGAATAGGGACTAAAGACTAAATGAAGAAATTTAAGAGGCTGAGCATTTTTACCTAGAAAGAGTGAGTGTTACCTACAGGGTTAGTTCTATTACTTCATTAGATTGGCCTGAATATAGTTTCTCTAACTATATTTGGTTACATGATCCATGTATGGGTTGAGAAACATGAGGAAGTCCAGATCAGTCACAGATAAATATATTAGGTTTTCTCTGAACATCACATAATGTGTTTTACAACCCACTTACCAATATCATAAACCTGATAGAAACCTTAGAAATACTTTAACCCTCTTCTCTCATTATACAGATAAAGAAACATGTCCCTGAAAGACCATGTCTCTGCCATTAAGTAGACGATGAACTGAGATTGGCATCCATGTCCCCTGATCCACTGGTTCTAAATATCAAGTTTTAGTGGGGGGATTATTAGTGCTGTATCCTCAGGGTCTTGGTAGGAAAGAGCACGGTCAAACATCAAAGAAATGAAGAGAGTTTGATAAGGGAATTGTTTACAAAGGTGTGGCCAGTGTTTAGGTATACCAACAGGGAGGGTGCAGTATGCCAAGGCTAGCAATAGTGGGGAGCTCTTACCAGCCCAGGGCTGGGAGGACGGGAGGGGGCTGCTCCGAAAGAGAGAAGCCTAGGAGAGGAACACCAACAAGACCTGGGGGCTGCAACTAACTCTAAGTAGCCCATTAGGGAAAAATCCAGGGAAGTAAGTTTCCTGACTTCATTCTCTTTCTACACTTTCATCTTCCTGCTGGTTTGTTCCACTAGCTGAATCCAGAGCACGTGGAAGGCCCTAAAATTCAGCCTCCTAAGATACAGAAACAAGTGGAGATAGTATCTAGAGGAGAAAACAGAAAAAATTGAGCACCATCATATAAGACAATCGTATAAAATGGAGCCTGGAAGCATGCCTGGCATGTGGTAGGTGCTCAAATATTTTTCAAATAAATGAATTGATTAATCAACTAATTTTACTGTTGATCAAGGCATCCTTATGAACTCCTGTGTGATTCTTTTTTTTCTTTTTTCAATAAATGCTATTATTATTGGGAATAGACAAGACCCGAAAATGAAAGCATTTTGTTTATGACTAATAATTTCTAGGTTATATTCGTTTTCTTTACTTTTTAACATCTTTATTGGAGTATAACTGCTCCACAATGGTGTGTTAGCTTCTGCTTTATAACAAAGTGAATCAGCTATACATATACATATATCCTCATATCTCCTCCCTCTTGGGTCTCTCTCCCACCCTCCCCGTCCCACCCCTCTAGGTGGTCACAAAGCACCGAGGTGATCTCCCTGTGCTATGCAGCTGCTTCCCACTAGCTATCTATCTTACATTTGTTAGTGTATATATGTCCATGCCACTCTCTCACTTTGTCCCAGCTTACCCTTCCCCCTCCCTGTGTCCTCAAGTCCATTCTCTACGTCTGCGTCTTTACTCCTGTCCTGCCCCTAGGTTCTTCAGAACCTTTTTTTTTTTTTTTAGATTCCATATATATGTGTTAGCATATGGTATTTGTTTTTCTGTTTCTGACTTCACTCTGTATGACAGCCCTAGGTACATCCACCTCACTACAAATAACTCAGTTTTGTTTCTTTTTATGGCTAGGAATAAACCTAACTAGGGAGACAACAGACCTGTATGCAGAAAACTATAAGACACTGATGAAAGAAATTAAAGAGGATACAAACAGATGGAGAGATATACCATGTTCTTGGATTGGAAGAATCAACATTGTGAAAATGACTATACTACCCAAAGCAATCTACATATTCAATGCACTCCCTATCAAACAACCAATGGCATTTTTCACAGAACTAGAACAAAAAATTTCACAATTTGTATGGAAACACAAAAGACCCTGAATAGCCAAAGCAATCTTGAGAAAGAAAAACGGAGCTGGAGGAATCAGGCTCCCAGACTTCAGACTATACTACAAAGCTACAGTAATCAAGACAGTATGGTACTGGCACAAAAACAGAAATACAGATCAATGGAACAGGATAGAAAGCCCAGAGATAAATTCACTCACCTATGGTCACCTTATCTTTGATAAAGGAGGCAAGAATATACAATGGAGAAAAGACAGCCTCTTCAATAAGTGGTGCTTGGAAAACTGGACAGCTACATGTAAAAGAATGAAATTAGAACACCCCCTAACACCATACACAAAAATAAACTGAAAATGGATTAAAGACCTAAATGTAAGACCAGACGCTATAAAACTGTTAGAGGAAAACAGGCAGAACACTCTATGACATAAATCACAGCAAGATCCTTTTTGACCCACCTTCTAGAGAAAGGGAAATAAAAACAAAAATAAACAAATGGGACCTAATGAAACTTAAAAGCTTTTGCACAGCAAAGGAAAACATAAGATGAAAAGACAACCCTCAGAATGGGAGAAAATATTTGCAAACGAAGCAACTGACAAAGGATTAATCTCCAAAATTTACAAGCAGTTCATGCAGTTCAATATCAAAAAAACAAACAACCCAATGCAAAAATGGGCAGAAGACCTAAACAGACATTTCTCCAAAGAAGATATACAGATTGCCAACAAACACATGAAAGGACTCTCAACATCACTAATCATTAGAGAAATGCAAATCAAAACTACAATGAGGTATCACCTCACACCAGTCAGAATGGCCATCATCAAAAAATCTACAAACAATAAATGCTGGAGAGAGTGTGGAGAAAAGGGAACCCTTGTGCACTGTTGGTGGGAATGTAAATTAACACAGCCACTATGGAGAGCAGTATGGAGGTTCCTTAAAAAACTAAAAATAGAACTACCATACGACCCAGCAATCCCACTCCTGGGCATATACCCCGAGAAAACCATAATTCAAAAAGAGTCATGTACCACAATGTTCATTGCAGCTCTATTTACAATAGCCAGGACATGGAAGCAACCTAAGTGTCCATCGACAGACGAATAGATAAAGAAGATGTGGCACATATATACAACGGAATATTACTCCTGTGTGATTCTTGCCAAGTACAACATCCAGTCAACAGACCATCCATCTCAGCAGGAAAGTTATAAAGAGAGACATCTTCTCCCCACAACAGAATATGGAGTCCCATAGCTGTAAGCGTTATCAGAGATAGGGTTCTGTTTGTGATTGTATTAGTTTTCTATTGCTTCATTACAAATTACCACAAACTTACTTAGCTGTTTAAAACAATACAAATTTATTATTTCTCTGGGTGAGGAGTCTAAGCATAGGTAAACTGGATTCTTTGCTCAGGATCCCACTGGGCTGAAATCAAGGTGTTGGCTAGGGCTGGGGTCTCATCTGGAGGTTGGGGGCCTCTTCTAAGCACATTCAAGTTGTTGGCAGGATTCATTTCCTTTCAGCTGTGGGACTGAGGCCTCTGTTTCTTGCTGGCTGTCGGCCAGGAGTTGCTCTTAGCTCCTAGAGGCTGCCCTCAAATTTAACTACATGGTTTTCTCCATAAGTCCTCTCACACTTCCAATCTGTCAGGTCCACCTACACAATCTCCCTCTTGATTAAACAAAGTCAACTTATTTATTAGTAACCTGATATCTAATATCTCACCATATTCACAGGTTCTGCCTGCACTCAAGGGGAGGGGATATGTATACAGGGCGTTCACTCCAGGGGGATGGAATCTTGGGGGCTGCTGCAGAATTCTGCCTTTCACAGTGTTGCAAGTTCTCGTGCTCTTCAAAGTTCCTAGATATTTTTTCAAGTAAAAAGTCTGTTTACATTTGTCATACTGACCTCAAATCTTTAAAGTCTAGGGTGTTTTGTTTTGTTTTAACTTGGGAATATTGCCAGGCCATTTATATTTTCTGAGATGCATGTTGAGGAGGCTGGGTTATCAGTAGCTATGCCTGTGTTTTAGAACCATTTCTGATGAAGGGGTTTGGTGGATCTGATGTCATTCCCAAAAGAACAAAGAGGAAAGAATGGCTGCTTTAAATTGTGGAAATGTGATTTCTGAAGCACCAAGCGCCTTATGGATTCAACCATATTTCTTTAAAACTTCACAAGCATGGTAGCCAGAGTCTACAATAATTTTTAGACAAAACCATGAAAAGTTAAACCAGGTACAGACCGTTTACAACCAAATCAAGATAGCATTAATAGACCAAATAATGTTTAAACTTAATACCAAAAAAAAAAGTTTTTTTAATGCTTTCCTGAATGATGTCTCTCAGATAGAAACATTCATGCAAATGACCACATTAGAATCATTTTAAAGATTTTTTTCATTTAAAATTCCTACTGGTAAATATTTATAGTAATTCAACTCCAGAACTTTACCCTCTCTGTGTCTTAAAAATCAACATGGGTCTTATATAAGATGAGCTATTTGATTGTAGACTTTTAAGATTCAAAGGAGGAAGGTATCAGGCATATTATCTTCCATTAAAACTTTGACTGCATTTTGTCTCTTTGGATTTTGTTCGGATTTTATGAGAAAAGATTAGGAATTTCAAGGGTTTCTTTCAGAATCTTTCTGTCCTACTGAGGCTCAGAGAACGAAGCAGGGGAAGCCGTGGGATGGTTTTGGTAGCGTCTGCACTGAAGCTATCGTTTTGGCATGGACTGATTTCGTAACTGTGATGATCACTTTTTGAGTAAAGTCCATTAATGGATGCAGTTTGATCAAGTTATGAGGAGGTAAGGGGAAGACATTGCACTGAGTATTTTATGAAATCCCTGCCCCTCCCACTTTCCTCTCTCTCACCACCCCCATCCCCTGCATATCAAGCATGGGAACCACAGCAGAGAGAAGGAAGAGGAGGGCAGGGAAAAGGCAGAGGAGAAGTCTTGCGGGAAGAGCTGGGGAGATCATTTAGAAATGGTTTTTACCTCCTCATAGGTGGAACAAAAAGAAAATCTTCAAATACAGAACTGGAGAGAATTCTACCTGGTTCCACCTCTTCTCACATCCTAACTTCAACCATGTTTACCTGCTAAGTCAGAGAATTATACCATCACATAACGCTACTATTGACCACAAGGAATAGCTAATGTATACCACAAAGGCAGATGACTTTTGGGAAAGAGATTCAGGGAGCTTTCCCATTACAATCTAGAAAAACAATAGTTTTTCCTAGAGCCCACCCTCACCAATTTCACTTTTTCTTACATCTCATTAGGCAGAACTGGATCACGTGTCTACCCCTAGCTTCAAGAAGTTGATTTTAAAAAAAAACAAAACTGGCATATAGCTGCCACAATCAAAATGGGGCTCTGTTAGTATAAGACAGGGATTAGCAAACTTTTTCAGTAAACGGCTATACAGTAAATATTTTAGGTTTTGTGGGCCAGATGGTTTCTATTGCAACTGCTCAGTTCTGCCCTTGTAGCATGAAAGCAGCCGTAGGTAATACATGGTGAGGCTGTGTTCCAATAAAACTTTATTTGTAAACATAGGCAGCAGGCTGGAGTTAGCCTGTGGACCATAGTTTGCCCACTCTTGATGTAGGAGACAGATATTAGGTAGGCAATGAGCAACATCTCCCATCCTACCCGTCTGTTTTTAAGAATCACTCTCCATTCCCCTTTCCCATCCTGCATTCTAGTTCTTAAACACACCAAGAGAATAGGGATCAGCAAACATGGCATTTCGCATTTGGAAGGGGTCCAGCTTCTGGGCTGTTACAAGTCTTGGTTTCTAACCCTCTCCTGACACAGGTGTCTGTGATTCTAAGCGAAGTGGAACACAGCTACTTGGTATCTTAGTCATGTCATTTACTCAAGTGCAGGAGGGCCCCACAGCACCAGAGTCTAGAAGGCACAAGCAAAGTGAAGAAGTGGCTGTCACAAGATGATGGATGGCTGCCCTCTGAAGTTCTGATTTGGATCCTAAGTGACAAAACCGGACCAACCAAGGAAACTTGGTAATTTTCTCTGCTGCAGAGCAACCACCTGGTTAATACCACTTTGCAACCACCAACACTTGGCAGAGGTTGGAACAGCAGCTATAATTATAAAGAGCAGGGAGGAGACTAAAAATCTCTTCTGAGTGGCAAAAATTCTGAAGATCAAGATAATTACAACACTAGCTCATCCTGATTTGCTTGGCTATTTATAGATGAGGAGAAGCTGATGCACTGAGAGCTTTTTCCTTTTTTTCCTCTTTTCTGTTTGCATTAAATCCTGTGTGGCTCCTCTCTGAAATGTGTGCATACGCTGCGTCCATGTGAGATGCCACCACTGGCACTTGTCATAAGAATTAAATCCCTCTCAAGCTTGTTTACAGCTCAGCACTTGTCATACTGCTCCCTTGAGCTTCATGGCTGGTTGGGTTCTTTTTTTCCCCGCCTCTGCGGAAGATTTAATTTCTTTTTTGTTTCTGTGTGTACTTACTCTTGCAGGTGCGGGGGAAAAAAATAAATTGCTGTGCCCAGATGTTTTGAAGCTACAGTAGCATACATACAACTCAGATTAAGCAGAAAAATTGCATAAGGCAGACGTTTCAAGTATATTATTCTATAGGGTATTTAATAAACCTATCATGTCTTCTTGACAATAAGACTCTTGACTATAACTTCAGGAACAGAGGAATATTTTAAGGCCTCACCAGCTCAATTCATTTATAGATGGTTTTACAATGAGATTTGTCATTTTTGAGTGGGGCGCATTACGTTTACCCCATTTTCAACTTAGAAAATATCTTCCTGGAACAGAACAGTCTGGGAATTGGGTGGAATCATTGCCTATCAAGCTGTCTCAGTTCATTACTGGATTAGTTAGACCTCGGGGATCAGAGGCCAGATTTCACCTTAGTTTTGAAACACAACAAACATAAGCCAAACACAAACAACCCTCCTGCTGCTCGTTGAGCTCTGTACTAATATGCAAAAGCCCTGCCCAAGCTGCAGATGGATAATGCTTCTGTGGCCCCTCAGTTTGGATTTTCCTTTCCCCAAGGCGATGGGCTAACCTGCTTTGTACACAGCAACTATCAAACGAGGGAAGGAGTTCAACTCAGGAGAAGAGATAATGCTCAAAATTCTCCAGACTCCACTTCACCAGCCTCCAACAATTGTTTCCCATGACTGCATGGAGGTAGCTCATCCCCTTTGGCAATGAGCATTTTAAATATTCCCTCACAGTCAAAGCCTAGATCGTGATGCTGTCGTGAAGCCCTATATAATAGAGCCACCCCCGCTTTCTGACATCGTCCCCTCCAGGGAGCATGTTACTATTTTTACCTTTCCCAGGGGCTGTAGAAGAGTTCCCAGCTGACCTGCTTAGGATGTTGGTTTAAAAGAAAACTTCCATCTCCCTTTGCTCATGAAGCTAAAACCCCTCAGTAGAATTAGGAGAAGAGTACTGTAGGCCCTCTGTTCCTTTGTAGGGAGGAAAGAGGTCGTGTAAAAAACAGAAGTTCTCACATTCTAATTTAAGTGCCAGTCTTGGATCCCCAGCTGGCAAAGCCTTTTATAGTCAGTTCCTGGCCCAGCATTCTGCATCTGCAAGATCAGAGCTTATTAGTATCATCTCTTACTTCTGCCCCCTAACGTTGCCACCAGAGACTGTGAAAGTCTTAGACTATACACGCTGCAAGGCAAATGGCTCTTCCTTTACTACCACAGTGCAGTTTTTTGCTTGCACTGATAGACTTATATTCCCCTATCCATACTGATAATATTAAACACTCTCATAATCCCAATATCTTCTAGAACCCCCACTTAGGAAATGGAGAATATAGTAGAAATCTATGTCTACTATAATGGGCTGTGTGTGAAAGAAAGAATATTAGGATCCTGGAAACATCTTTGGTTTCATAGACTACGACGGTGATGCTTCTTCTCATAGGTCACTGATTGATTCTGGCAACAAAACCATCATATAATTTACAGTTTTGTCTGTTTATGTTTTCTCTCTTTAATTTGTCCAAAGCATCTCATTAAACACCAAGTAGGCTTAAAGCAGGAAGCCTACAGATTCATCAAGAGACAGTGGAACTTTATGAATGAAATCTGTTGTAGTGGTGATGGTTGTTTTGCTAGTGTAAATAGTTTATTACATCTTTCGCAGGTAATGATTATAAATATTTTAAACATGTGAACGTTGTGCATTGAAGCTGCAATCAACCACCACTGTCCACCACCAGACTATTGGTGACAGGACCACAACCACACCAGCCAATAAGTGGTTAGGTGTGACCAGCTCCTTACTCTCACTGAAATGGGAATCCAGGTGATGACTTCAGTAGCCCAAAAGGCACCTGCTCCCTCCCTCCCCAAATCTTCACAAACACATACACAAACACAGATGCGTGCACTTGCCAAATCCAAAAATTTACGTAAAACATTGAACACTTCTGCTAAGAGTCAGCTATATTGTATTGAGAAGTGACACAGTGAAGCTACTGTGTTTTTTAATATGTTTATTGAATTTGTTTGAGCCTGGAGCAAAGCCAGGAGGAAGGGAGTCTCTAGCTGGTTGACTCTGTTAGATCACCAGAGTAAAAGAAGCTAGAAAGGAGTCTGGAGACAGAGGGTACCCTTGGGAAGGATGGAGGGGAAGCAGAAGTGGGGGAGAGGGACATTCTATACGCACTCTGCCTGCTTCAAAACTTTGAGAAATGACTGGGCTGGTAGACAACAGGCAAAAGCTAATCTAAGGTCAACTAGAAGCAACCCCCTTATCTCTGAACATACACGTTCGGAGGGGCTAAAGCTTTTAATGCAATTACTTGTTTTCTCTTTTCTGTACAGTAGTCTCAACCTACCTTTCCAGCTCATCTCCTGCCACTCCAATTCTTACCTACAACTGGTCACCTTTGTTGAACATTTCATGCAATTCCGTGCCTTCATATCTTGGCTCAGGCTCTTTGGAAAGCTCTTTGCCATCCTCCATTTGAAAACTCCTGCCCATCTTTTGGAACCAAGCTCAAAGGTGCTGTCTGCTGTGACATCCTTCTCGAGCAGATCAGTCAGTCTCTCCACTGTGTTTCCAGTGTATGTCTTACACATTTATTGTCTTATGTTGGGATTCAGTATTGCCCTCTCATCAAGGTGGAACTCCCAGAGAGGAATGATGGCACTTGCTCACCTCTGTATCCTCAGTGTTTAGCTCACATTAGGCACTTGATATATGTTTAATGGATGAATGGGGCACTACAATTTTTAAAGAATAATGAAAAGAGTGTGAGGAACTAGCAGGTGAGAAATTTCCAGATGAGGGTCTAATCAAAACTCCAGCCACCTTCTTACAGAAGTTCATCTTTCACTTCCAAACATTTAACTCTCAACACTTCCATCCTTTCCAAATCAGGGCTATAACCAAGATAAGTGTCAAGCCTGAGAAAAACCAAAGAAAAAGTATTGGGATCCTGATAATTTGAAGATGGATTTAAACTTCAGTGAAATACCAACAATGCCTGCTCATGTTATTTCTTTATGCATTTAATAGAGCTCTTACCTCTCAAAACCCGGCTGTGGCTTGATCTTAACATTTTCTTCATACTTGCTTCAACACCTGTTAACCACAACACTGAGGTTGCCGGCCCTAGCTTCACCTTGCTCTCTAGCTGTTGCTATGACGGTGTAACGGCGGCTCTGCAGCTGCTACAATGGCAGAATTGCGGGGACCGGGGCTGGCCTCTGGCCCCTGGGTTACTTTAACAGTCACACAGTTCTAGGTGCCTTAGAGGCCTCTTTCCTTCTGGCATTCACAGCCCTTTGCTCATCCTGTCCTTGTAAAGCCCATCACTTCAAGGTAGTAGCTATGCATATCTATTGCCCTCACTGGACTGAAAATTCTGTGAGGGAAGGATTGTGCCCTACTCATTATCTTTTCTCTGACACATATCAGGGCCTGGCATTGGAAGGAAAAAATGAATAATGAATGAATGATGAATGAATGAATGAATGAGTGAGTGAAAATGTTCTCATTAAAATTCTTCATTGAAACTTTGTCACTCATCACTCCTATCAGTTATTATTCTCTACCAAATGATACTTCTGATTCAGTGTAATTGGCTGCTTCTTTTCCTTCACCCTGGAAACAAGTAATCTTTCTTGATTATCAACAGCTATGCTGTAATACAAAAATAGAAAAGAAAAATCTAGACATGGTATAAACCTGCTAACGGCTTCCTCTATGAGAGCTATCTTTGTACATCTCTAAATCACATTTAATAATATTTGATTTCCTCACCCTCTCAGGCCAGCTGGACATGGTATGCCCTGCTTATATAGCTGAGTGTATCTGATTCCATTAGCACCGCAGTTATAATGATGCTGCATTTTAAAAATACTACTTATAATGTTTTCATTTAAAGAATGGAATGTTTCTGCTTTTTGGGTCTTGAAATGTGTATCTCTGTTTTTAAAAACTTTTTATTGAAGTATACTTGATGTACAATATTATATGTTACAGGTGTACAATATAGTGATTCACAATTTTTAGAGGTTATAACCCATTTATACTTATTATAAAGTATTGGCTATATTCCCTGTGTTGTACAATATATCCTTGTAGCTTATTTTATACATAATAGTTTGTAGAGACGTGTTTCTTGGGAATCTTTGGGAAATTAGGCAATATGCTGAAACTATTACACCTTCTAGTAATAACAATGCCAAACAGATGATTCTTCCCACTTGAATTATGTATCTTGACTCACCTAAATTTAATCTCCATTTTCAAGTCAGAAAGTACTTATGGGTGTGGTGAAATGAGAAATAAGGGCCTGGGCTCAGAGCAGACTGAAGCTGACTGGTCAACTAGGCCACAATTTATCAAACTCCTTTCTCTCCATGTCTATAAAACAAGGATAATAATATTGACTGCACAAGGTCCTTGTGAAAATTGAAAGAAAACCTTGCATGCTTAACACTCGTAGCCAAATTTTGTGGAGGAGCATTTTCTCTATTGATGTTAGTACCCTTCCTTTTCTGACCCTCTAGTCTCCACCAGTGCTTCTTTTCCCATCAGGGTGCACTGTAGTGTCAATATACAGATATAACTTCCTGTAGCAGGGGGACATCTGGAGGTGTGTTCTTCATATATATAGCTGAGACAAACAATTTTAAACTTACAATGAGGCGATTTCACAATGCTTTGATATAAAATTCTGGGAACTTTTGGCTCCTCCCTAGTGATAGTGCCTTTTTTTTCAGTCCAGAGATTTCTCTTCTAGGCTCAGTCTTTGGGATTACTAATCTTCCTACTTCACCCACATTCTTTTTCTCGTAACCCTCCAAATCTCAGAGCAGGGTCTTTGCTTCTCCACCAGCCATGCTGGAAGTTGCCTTTGTTCCCACCCCAGCCAGACTCTTCCCTGGGTTTTCCTCAAAGGAAAATGCTCCAGTTTCCTAGTCCAGACTCCACTTCTCTGATCTGGGGCCTCCCCCAGGAGCCCATTCCAAGTGCTTTTCCCATCAGCTCTGCCCAAGCAAACACTCCTGTCCTCGGATTTTAAGGCTGTACTACCTGCTTGACAGGGTATTTCTCCAACTTCTCCACTGGGTCATTTTGTTCAGTTCTTCTCTGGACTGTCAGTTATCCTAAAAACACACCTTAGCTCATCAAAGTCACTTCTATTCACCATTTTAATCTTAGACTCTTGTGGAAAATCCCTGTCCTGCACAGGGGTAATAGAGTTGACCACAGTCAAAGGCATGTTTACAGCTAAAGAGCACTCTTGACTCTGGAAGTTGTTCCTCATCTTCCTTTACAAAAGTAAAACCAGTTCAGAGTGCATGTTTATGTTTTGTTACATCTATTACTTCCACCTTCAACTAACTAGTTTCCTTTCAACAAATGTCAGTTTGGGAGAAAGAAGATTTTTAAACTTAAAATGTTAGTTTTTCTCCTCTTTAAAAAATTTTTATTGTCAAAAACGCAAAAAATACAAATAAACAAAAAGAAAATATAAAACCAGACCTAACCACTGCCAAATATTTTGTTTTGTATATCATTTGTATATATAAACATATCTATATCTATGCTACAAAATCTCCATGCAAATTTGTTTTTAAATATCTTTAAGATGCTGAAAATGTCCTGCCTTATGTTCAACTAAGTTTACTGCATGCTCACCTCTTGTCATAATGATTGCAAGTGGATTCTTTAAATAATGTGATAATGTACATATAGTAGTTGCTTGACTAATATAATCTCATTCATAATCAAACCAGATTAAGGTTATATGACTTAATAAAATGGTTTTAATTTTGTTAAAAGTGCAACATCAATGCAGTAGATTTGTAGAAATGTAAATTCTGCTATTAAGAAGCACTTAACAGAAGGTTCCACTCTTGTTGTTCATAGTGTTTATTTTCATAGCATTTATTCCTAAAGTGGCTTATATTCATCAGTGACTAATGTAGCAGCAAACTGTATTTGTTTAACTATTTCAAGCCTTAGCTTATGAATATACTTACCCTTTTTAAAAACAAACAGCTTCCCTAAGGAAGTTTCTGTCCCATGTCTTCATTATCTCTTCAAGTGCTCATGCCTTGCTCATGGTCCTTTTACTGACAAATACTGATAAGGATTGTCCACATGAGCTGCCTTCACTCCCTTAATCCCGAATCCCCCTTAACCCTGGACACTCTGGATTCCTCACACACTACTCTACCTACACTGGGCTCCTGTATTTGTTAGGACAGAGGTTCGGCTATTTTAAAGCAGATTGTTTGTTCTTTTTCTATTGAGTTGTATGAGTTCTTTATATATTTTGGATATTAACCCCTTATTGGATATACAAGTTTCTAATATTTTCTCTTGATTTGTAGATTGCCTTTTCATTTTGTTGATGGTTTCCTTTGCTTTACAGAAGCTTTTAATTTGATGTAATCCCACTTGTTTATTTTTGCTTTTGTTGCCTCTGCTTTTGGTATCAAATCCAAAATTTACTGCCAAGACCAAGGTTAAGGAGCTTATCCCCTATATTTTTTTCTAGATGTTTTATGGCCTCAGGTCTTACATTCAAATCTTTAATCCATTTTGAGTTGATTTTTGTGTATTGTGTACATATGTCCATTTTTAGATATATGATTTGCAAATATTTTCCCCAGCCAGTGGTTTGTCTTTTCATTTTTAAGTGGTGTCCTTTGAAGGGGAAAAGTTTTTAATTTTGGCAAAGGCCAATATATCACTTTTTCATATGGATTGTGCTTTTGGTATCATATATAATAAATCTTTGCCTAACCCAAAGTCACAAAAATTTTTGCCTGTGTTTTCTTCTAGAAATTTTATGGTTTTAGCTTTTACACTGGTGTCTATGACATATTTTGAGCTAATTGTTGTGTATGGTGTGAGGTAAAGTTCTATAGATTTGTGTTTTTTTTGTAATGGATATTCAATTACTCCAACTCCATTAAAAAAAAGACTATTCTTCCTCCACTGAATTGTTTTGGAAACTTTGTCAGAAATTGACTGACCATAATATGTGGATTTATTTCTGGACTTGCTGTTCTTTTACATTGATTTGTATGTTTAGCTTTATGTCAACACCATAGTATATTAATTTCTTAAATTTTGTAGTAAGTTTTGAGGTCAAGTAGGATAAGTCCTCCAGTTTTGTTCTTTTCAACATGATTGATTTTGGTTTTGGTTTTGGTTTTTTTTGGGGGGGGGCTGTTCTAGGTGCTTTTCATTTTCATATAAATTCTAGGATCAATTTGTCAACCTACTGAGATTTTGATAGGAATTTTATTTACTCTATTGGTTAACCTGGGGAATATTGCCATCTTAACAATATTAACTCTTCCAATTCATGAAGATAGTATATATCTCCATTTATTTAGGCCTTTAATGTCTTTCAATAATGACTTATAGTTTTCAGTGTATAGGTCTTGCCCTTTTATTAGCTTTATTTGTAAGTATTTTATTCTTTTGTATGCTACAATGAAATTTTTTAAAATTTCATTACTAGATTGCTATATTGATATTGTATCATATGGCCTCACTTCTTAGTTCTAGTAAGTGTTTTGTTTTGTTTTTACTAGATTCTCTAGAGTTCTTACAGGGTGGAAGGGAAGGAGATGAATCAGTGTTCTCCTTGGGAGAAAAGCCACTCCCTATCCCAATGCCAGCCATAATAGCTCTAGTTCTATCTTTTTGATATGTTGACTTTCAGCATTAAAAAAGTTTGATTACAAATAATTTATGACAAAGGAGGCAAGAATATTCAGTGGAGAAAAGACAGTCTCTTCAGTAAGTGGTGCTGAGAAAACTGGACAGCTACATGCAAAATAATGAAATTAGAACACTCCCTAACACCATACACAAAAATAAATTCAAAATGGATTAAAGACCTAAGTGTAAGGATGGATACTATAAAACTCTTAGAGGAAACATAGGCAGAACACTCTCTGACATAAATCACAGCAATATCTGTTTTGATCCACCTCCTAGAGTAATAAAAGTAAAAACAAAAATAAACAAATGTGACTTAATTAAACTCAAAAGCTTTTGCACAGCAAAGGAAACCATAAACAAATCAAAAAGACAACCCACAGAATGGGAGAAAATATTTGCAAATGAAGCGACCACCAAGGGATTAATCTCCAAAATATACAAACAGCTCAAGCAGTTCAATATCAAAAAGCAAACAGCCCAATCAAAAAATGGGCAGAAGATCTAAACAGACATTTCTCCAAAGAAGACATACAGATGGCCAAAAAGCACATGAAAAGATGTTCAACATGACTAATTATTAGAGAAATGCAAATCAAAATTACAGTGAGATATCAACTCACACCAGTCAGAATGACCATCATCAAAAAGTCTACAAACAATAAATGCTGGAGAGGGTGTGGAGAATAGGGAACCCTCCTACACTGTTGGTGGGAATGTAAATTGGTACAACCATTATGGGGAACAGTATGGAGGCTCCTTAAAAAACTAAATATAGAACTAAAATATGATCCAGCAATCCCACTCCTGGGCATATATCTGGAGAAAACCATAATTTGAAAAGATGCATGCACCTCAATATTCACTGCAGCACTATATACAATAGCCAAGACATGGAAGCAACCTAAATGTCCATTGACAGAGGAATGGATAAAGAAGATGTGGAGCATATATACAATGAAATGTGTGTGTGTATATATACATATATATATACACCAGCCCTAGAAAAGAATGAAATAATGCCATTTGCAGCAACATGGATGGACCTAGAGATTATCATACTATGTGAAGTAAGTCAGACAGAGAAAGACAAATATCATATGATATCACTTACATGTGGAATCTAATAAAAGTGATACAAATTAACTTATTTACAAAACATAAACAGACAGATCTTGAAATCAAACTTATGGTTACCAAAGCAGAAACATGGGGCAAGTGATAAATTAGGAGATTGGGATTGACATATACACACTACTATATATAAAATAGATAACTAATAAGGACCTACTGTACAGTACAGGGAACTCTACTCAATATTCTATAATAACATATATGGGAAAAGAATCTAAAAAAGAATGGATATATATATATATATATATATATATATATACACACACACACATACATAAATACATGTTTAACAGATTCACTTTGCTGTATACCTGAAAGTAACACAACATTGTAAGTCAACTATACTCCAATAAAAAAAATAATAATAATCTATTTTACTATCCTTTCATTTTGCGGATGATGAAACTGATCTCAGATTCACTAAGAAAATGTGATGTGTAGTTTAAAATGAAGTGAAAAATTACAAAGGTAAAATAAGGTGTGACAGATATACAAAAGAAGTGAATCAGTAAAATTGCAGCCAGTCTTGTTCCTAATGAAACATTTTATTCTCTCACTATAAATACTAATTCATGACAGATACAACTCTTCAGCTCTATGCAAATTTCATAGAAGAAAAATAAGCAGATTTGTCATTTTCCTTATCTCAAATTGAAGCTGCATTTGAATAGGTTTAAAGGCTGCATAATTACACTGTTATTAAATGTCACATGGCCTGATATTGTATAGGCTAGACTAAGTGGCTTTGTAGCTCAAGGTTAATTATTTGCAACCTGTATATGGGAGGCCCCCAAGGATATTATTACTGAAGTACCAACCCTTCTCCTGACTTCACTGCTGTTAGTGTCAGCAAAGCCAGTGAAGTTCTGACATGTCTTTTCTGTTTATTCAGTAGGTATAGTGGTATTTTAGCCATATTCTTGCTTTTCATGTATAATTGTATACTTTTGAATTTATATCTCATGTAACATTTTAATAATCCTTTTCATGTGCATAGCTCACTTAAAGTATATAATAGCCAACTTGTTATTAACACTTTTTGGCAGAGAAAAGTTAGTGAGAGCTGAATACTAACAAGCAGAGAAACAAAGCCACCAGGACTCTCAATTATTAATAGAAGTAGAATTTCTACCCAGAGACTTTTTGACACAAGATACATGTAGAGAAGGGTCTTATTTTAAAATGGCATGCGATTCTGAGAGCAAAAATGCTCTGAAAATCCCAAGTAAAGTGAGGGAAACAAGAAAAAAGAATTTATATATATATATATATATATATATATATATATATATATTTAAAATATATTTGGAGAAGTCTGCTACTTAACTGCAAGAGAAAAACTAATAAAAGTTGTTACACAGTAATTAGAAACCATTGAATTTTTGTCATTTACTTAACTATACTTACATACTGTAGGCATTAAGTATCTTTAGTAGGATAAGAACAGGGGTGCCACTTATTATAAAGTTTAAGGCAAAGGTTGCTGTTTTTAAATCTACAACTTTTTTAAGAGGGTACCAGGGAGCAGCTGAAAAGGAGAAACTGGGCCATTACTATACAATGAGATACTAGAAATTTTAACACAGCATAAGTATTTTCACTTAGAAACAGCTTTGTGATTGTGGATTTATTGGCCTGACAATACATATAATTATAACTCTTCATTGTATCTTAAAACAGAAAACTTATGCTCCAAGTTCCAAAGATATTTTTGTAAACATATTGCTCGTACAGAGAATCACAACATATTGTAAATTACAGGCATAGCACATTAGGAACATAAATATAAATGATGTATTTTAAATTGATTGAAAAATTAAAAATAATTTCACAGCATTTTAGAGTTTAGAAGCATTTTGGTAGCATTTGGTGGTCCTAAGATCATTTAAAATCTATTAAGATTATGTGCACCAGTGCTTTCCTTTTCTTTTGATCAATTTCCCTACAGCAAGAAAAGGTATACAAGATGGTTCCCTTGACCCTAAAGCTATGTTCAAAATTTATATTATGACAGAGGTGTTTTCTTAATAATAAGGCTTTTTAAAGTATCTACTGTCTTTCTGTACCTGCCAAGGGAGAGAGGGTCACTGCCAAGCATTATGCATTCTAAATGGTGTGACCTCTGAGAGGCAGCATGCTCTATGTCAGGAAGGTCAGTGGTCTGGGCTGGGGGGTCAAATCTTGGCTCTGTCCCTTATGAACATATGAGCCTGGGAAATTTACTTAATCTCCCTTAGGTCAGTTTCATTAGCTTCACTGGGATAACTACACCAAGCTCATGGGATTGTTATGAGGATTAAACTGGCTATATATATAAATAAGACCTGGCTCCTAATAAGCACTAAATACATGGTAACTATGTATTAACAATGTTTTTGCTCATCACTCTCTCAGCACTAGGAGATAAAACCTTTGGTGGGAAGAGTGAAGAAATAATGAAAATTTCTTCTGCTCTATTTCTTGCTTGCCCTCTGTCTTCTCTGTATTTCTCTACTGCAGTAAAGTAGCAAGGGGTGGAAGAGGCTCTGGAATATTGCAGAGAGCCACAGCCAGACTTTAGGCCTATCTCAGGATTTCAGAGAAATGGGTGAATCAGATCATTTTGTTTACTGTCCAGGCCAGCTCACCAGGGTTGTAAAGCAGACAAAGATGGAGTCAGAAGCTTTAGTTAGGAGTGTAGACTATGCATTGGGTTGCAGAGTCTTCTGTATTGCATTTCTTAAAGAGTCTGAGAAAAACAATGTGACAAGATGGGTTGCAGGTTCAGAACCCTCAACTTAGACAATTATTGCACCTATTAAATTAGTAAAAGATAATTTTTTTAAATTCTAAAATCGTGTGTGGGTGGGCAAAGGGGATTAAGTACACTCATATGTTTCTGGTAACACTACAAATGAGTAAGCTTTTAGTACAGTAAGTTAAATGAGAGTTGGGGGAAAAAAACATAAAACTAATCATATTGGTCTGAAGAATGAGCAGTTGATCATCTGAGGCCTATATCCTACATCTCAAGATCCAAGAGAAAGAGAGGGCTAGCTCTCCCTCTCCAACTTGGACACTTACTGGATACACTTAGGTCACATGCCCTCCCATTAACAAACCAGTCACTTGCCCAGAGGTTTACGAGATAATGAGAGACTCACCAGTGAAGGTGGACACCATGAATGACCACACTCTCCAGACTACTCTCCTCCTCATGCATCCCTCAAAGTAAAGATGATGGCACCAGATGACAGGGGATGGGAAGGTATCCTACACAAAATAAAAGTCACCACAATCCAATATCCTAATCATGCCCACTGCTGTGATAATATTATTCCTGAGACTGTATCCCAAGAAGTAAGTTGAAATGGGTTGGGGAAGGTCTGTGTGATTACTGTGACAACATACTGTAGCTGTGTATGTTTCAACAGAAAAAAAACAACCTGGAAATGGCCCAAATGTTCAAATGCTGAGGAACGGTAAAGGTACTTTGGAGTACTGTAATAATAAGCCATCTTATTCAATTCAATTTATTAAATATTGAGAGTGTACATTGTTCAACAGTTAGATAGTGGACCTAGGGACACATACAGACTAAAAGTGAGGGGATGCAAAAAGATATTCCATGCAAATGGAAATCAAAAGAAAACTGGAGTAGCAATTCTCATATCAGACAAAATAGACTTTATAATAAAGACTATTACAAGAGACAAAGAAGGACACTACATAACGATCAAGGGATCAATCCAAGAAGAAGATATAACAATTGTAAATATTTATGCACCTAACATAGGAGCACCTCAATACATAAGGCAAATGCTTACAGCTATAAAAGGGGAAATCAACAGTAACACAATCAGAGTAGGGGACTTTAACACCCCACTTTCACCAATGGACAGATCATCCAAAATGAAAATAAATAAGGAAACACAAGCTTTAAATGATACATTAAACAAGATGGACTTAATTGATATTTATAGGACATTCCATCCAAAAACAACAGAATACACTTTATTCTCAAGTGCTCATGAAACATTCTCCAGGGTAGATTATATCTTGGGTCACAAATCAAGCCTCTGTAAATTTATGAAAATTGAAATCATATCAAGTATCTTTTCTGACCACAACGCTATGAGACTAGATATCAATTACAGGAAAAAATCTGTAAAAAATACAAACACATGTAGGCTAAACAATACACTACTTTATAACCAAGAGATCACTGAAGAAATAAAAAAATACCTAGAAACAAATGGCAATGAAAACACAACGACCCAAAACCTATGGGATGCAGCAAAAGCAGTTCTAAAAGGGAAGTTGATAGCAATACAATCCTACCTCAAGAAACAAGAAAAATCTCAAATAAACAACCTAACCTTACACCTAAAGCAATTAGAGAAAGAAAAACAAAAAAACCTCAAAGTTAGCAGAAGGAAAAAAATCATAAAGATCAGATCAGAAATAAATGAAAAAGAAATGAAGGAAACAATAGCAAAGATCAATAAAACTAAAAGCTGGTTCTTTGAGAAGATAAACAAAATTGATAAACCATTAGCCAGACTCATAAGAAAAAAAGGGAGAAGACTCAAATCAATAGAATTAGAAATGGAAAAGGAGAAGTAACAAATGGCTCTGAGAAATACAAAGGATCATGAGAGATTACTACAAGCAACTATATGTCAATAAAATGGACAACCTGGAAGAAATGGACAAATTCTTAGAAAAGCACAACCTTCCAAGACTGAACCAGGAAGAAATAGAAAATATAAACAGACCAATCACAAGAACTGAAATTGAGACTGTGATTAAAACTCTTCCAACAAACAAAAGCCCAGGACTAGATGGCTTCACAGGCGAATTCTATCAAACATTAAGAGAAGAGCTAACACCTATCCTTCTCAAACTCTTCCAAAATATAGCAGAGGGAGGAACACTCCCAAACTCATTCTACAAGGCTACCATTACCCTGATACCAAAACCAGACAAAGATGTCACAAGAAAGAAAACTACAGGCCAATATCACGGATAAACATAGGTGCAAAAATCCTGAACAAAATACTAGCAAACAGAATCCAACAGCATATAAAAAGGATCATACACCATGATCAAGTGGGGTTTATCCCAGGAGTGCAAGAATTCTTCAATATATGCAAATCAATCAATGTGATAAACCATATTAACAAACTGAAGGAGAAAAACCATATGATCATCTCAATAGATGCAGAAAAAGCTTTCAACAAAATTCAACACCAATTTATGATAAAAACCCTCCAGGAAGTAAGCATAGAGGGAACTTACCTCAACATAATAAAGGCCATATATGACAAACCCACAGACAACGTCGTTCTCAATGGTGAAAAACTGAAACCATTTCCTCTAAGATCAGGAACAAGACAAGGTTGTCCACTCTCACCACTATTATTCAACATAGTTTTGGAAGTTTTAGCCACAGCAATCAGAGAAGAAAAAGATATAAAAGGAATCCAAATCGGAAAAGAAGAAGTAAAGCTGTCACTGTTTGCAGATGACATGACACCATACATAGAAAATCCTAACGATGCTACCAGAAAACTACTAGAGCTAATCAATGAATTTGGTAAAGGGGCAGGATACAAAATTAATGCACAGAAATCTCTTGCATTCCTATATGCTAATGATGAAAAATCTGAAAGAGAAATTAAGGAAACACTCCCATTTACCATTGCAACAAAAAGAGTAAAATACCTAGGAATAAACCTACCTAGGGAGACAAAAGACCTGTATGTAGAAAACTATAAGACACTGATGAAAGAAATTAAAGATGATACAAACAGATGGAGAGATATACCATGTTCTTGGACTGGAAGAATCAATATTGTGAAAATGACTATAGTATCCAAAGCAATCTACCGATTCAATGCAATTCCTATCAAATTACCAATGGCATTTTTTACAGAACTAGAACAAAAAATCTTAAAATTTGTTTGGAGACACAAAAGATCCCGAATAACCAAAGCAATCTTGAGAAAGAAAAGCGGAGTTGAAGGAATCAGACTCCGTGACTTCAGACTATACTACAAAGCTACAGTAATCAAGACAATATGATACTGGCACAAAAACAGAAATATAGATCAATGGAACAGGATAGAAAGCCCAGAGATAAACCCAAGCACCTATGGTCAACTAATCTATGACAAAGGAGGCAAGGATATACAGTGGAGAAAAGACAGCCTTCAATAAGTGGTGCTGGGAAAACTGGACAGCTACATGTAAAAGGATGAAATTAGAACACTCCCTAACACCATACACAAAAAGAAACTCAAAATGGATTAAAGACCTAAATGTAAGACCGGACACTATAAAACTCTTAGAAGAAAACAGCAAGAACACTTTTTGACATAAATCACAGCAAGATCTTTTTTGACTCACCTCCTAGAGTAATGGAAATAAAAACAAAAATAAACAAATGGGACCTAGTAAAGCTTAAAAGCTTTTGCACAGCTAAGAAAACTACAAACAAGACAAAAAACCCCTCAGAATGGGAGAAAATGTTTGCAAATGAATCAATGGACAAAGGATTAATCTCCAAAATATATAAACAGCTCATGCAGCTCAATATTAAAAACACAAAAAATCCAATCCAAAAATGGGCAGAAGACCTAAATAGATATTTCCCCAAAGAAGAAATATAGATTGCCAACAAACACATGAAAGGATGCTCAACATCACTAATCATTAGAGAAATGCAAATCAAAACCACAATGAGGTATCACCTCACACCAGTCAGAATGGCCATCATCAAAAAATCTACAAACAATAAATGCTGGAGAGGGTGTGGAGAAAAGGGAACTCTCTTGCACTGTTGGTGGGAATGTAAATTGATACAGTCACTGTGGAGAACAGTATGGAGGTTCCTTAAAAAACTAAAAATAGAACTACTGTATGACCCAGCAATCCCACTACTGGGCATATACCCTGAGAAAACCATAATTCAAAAAGAGTCATGTACCACAATGTTCATTGCAGCACTATTTACAATAGCCAGGACATGGAAGCAACCTAAGTGTCCATCGACAGATGAGTGGATAAAGGAGATGTGGCACATATATACAATGGAATATTACTCAGCCATTAAAAGAAACAAAATTGAGTTATTTGTAGGGAGGTGGATGGACCTAGAGTCTATCATACAGAGTGAAGTAAGTCAAAGAGAAAAACAAATACCATATGCTAACACATATATATGGAATCTAAAAAAAAAAAAAAAAGTTTTCAAGAACCTAGGGGCAGGGCAGGAATAAGGACGCAGACATAGAGAATGGACTTGAGGACACAGGGAGGGGGAAGGATAAGCTGGGACAAAGTGAGAGAGCGGCATGGACTTATATATACTACGAAATGTAAAATAGATAGCTACTGGGAAGCAGCCACATAACACAGGGAGATCATCTGGGTGCTTTGTGACCACGTAGAGGGGTGGGATAGGGAGGGTGGGAGGGAGATGCATGAGGGAGGAGATATGGGGGTAGATGTGTATGTATAGCTGATTCACTTTGTTATAAAGCAGAAACTAACACACCTTTGCAAAGCAATTATACTCCAATAAAGATGTTAAAAAAAACACAAAACAGATAGTGGGAATACAAGAATGGGTAAAACATGGTCCCTCCTAACCTTTAAATGGTCACTATGTAGTGTTATTGATAATAGCATTGGGCATTTTTGAGCACTTAGTAGTTGATGGGCAGTGCGTCAAGAGCTGCATTTTTACATTCAATCCTCTGAACATTTTGAGGTAGGCACTTTTGTTATATCCATTTTATAGATGATGAAATGATTTTAACTTCCCTAAAGTTACATGGTTAATAAATGATGAAAATGGGACTCCATCCCAGGCCTCTAACTCCACAGCTCACACGGCAATAGAGATTTTAAATAAAATTCTGTAAAAACACGAAGAGAATGACTATTTTTACAGCTTCATTGAGTTATATTTTAAAATACAATAAGTTTTATGCACTTAAAAGTGTAGAATTTGACAAGCTTTGAAATGCACCTGTAAATTCATCTGATCTCTTTTCTGTCATCAAAGATTAAAGTGCATTTGTATAATTTTATATTTGTTTGACTTCTTTGACTCAGCCTAATTATATTAAGATTCATTCATAGTGTTGCATGTACCAAAAGTTCAGTTCTTTTTACTGCTGAGTATTTCATTGTTTGGCTATACCACAATATGTTTATCCATTCACCTGTTGAAGGATACTTGAGTTCTCTTCAGTTTTAGGCTATTACAAATAAAGCTTCTTTGAACAGTCTTATACAACTCTTTGCATGGACATAAGCTTTCATTTCTCTTTGGTGAATACCTAGGAATGGAAAGTCTAGATTATATAGTAGGTGTGTATTTAACTTTTTTAAGTTAAACTTTTTATTTTAAAATAATTGAACATTCAAATGCAGTTGCAAAAAATATTGCAAAGGTCCTGAGTACACTCTACCTAGTTTTCCCCCACTAGTAAATCTTGCAGAACTATACTATAATATCAAAACCAGGATATTGACATTAATAAAGTCAAAATACAGAATGTTTCTGTTACCACAAAGATTCTTCATTTTGTCCTTTTATAGCTACATTCATTTCCCTCCTTAACCAAACATTAATTAATTCTCCATTTCTAGAATTCATTTCAAGAATATTATATAAACGGAATAATACAGTATGTAACCTATTGAGGTTAGCTTTTTTATTCAGTATAATTCTCTGGAGATTTATCCAGGCTGTTGCATTTATCAATAGTTCATTCCTTTTTATTGCTGAGTCATATTCCATGATATGGATTTATCACAATTTGTTTAACCATACACTCACTGAAGTACATCTATGTTGTTTCCAGTTTTTGGCTGTTAGAAAAAAGCTGCTATATACACTCATGTATAGATGTTGCTATGAACATACTTCTTAATTTTTCTGGGATAAATGTCCAGGAGTACAATTGCGTGGTTATATGGTACTTGCCTGTTCAGTTTATTAAGGTACTACCAAACTGTTTTCCAGAGTGCCTGCACCATGTTACATTCCCACCACAATGTATGAGTGATCCAGTTTCTTCATGTTGCCAGCACTTGGTGTTATCATTATGTTTTCTTTTAACACATGAAAAGATTTGCAGTATGTCACTAGGCAAATGCAAATTAAAACCACAATAAAATACTACTATAGACCCACTAGAATGGTTAAATTTAAAAGACTGACAATATCAAGTGTTAGTGAGGATATGGAGTAATTAAAATGCTCAAAACGTAAAACCACTCTGGAAAACAGTATGGCCGGACCTTATAAAGCTAAACATACATCTACCATATAACCCTGTAATCCCTTTCCTGGATATTTACCAATGAAACATGAAAGCATATATCCATGTAAAAATTGCTCATGTATATTCATAGAAATTTCATTCATAATGCCCCCAAACTGGGTTCAAATGCCCAAGTCATAAATGGACAAACTGTGACACATCCATTCAATGGAATAGTATTCAGCAATGAAAAGGAATAAACTGATACATACAACAACAGTCAAAAGCATTATGATAAATGAAAGAAGCCAGATAAAAAAGGTGATGATATTTACAAAGGCAAAACTATATAGGACCAGAAAGTATATTAATTGTTGCAAAGGCCTAGGGATGAAGAAAAGGGCTTTACTTCAAGGAGGAAGGAGGGAACTTTTGGGAATGATGGAAATGGAGATTTTTATAATAATATATGTGCTTGTCAAAACTCATCAAATCATATACTCTAAAAGAATAAATTTTATTATATGTAATTATATCTCAGTAAATCTGACAAAAAATGATTTATGTAGTCAATTTTTGCTATAGCAGTTACAACTAATTTAATTTGCATCCCCACATTATGAGAGCACCTGTACCTCAATATCCTGCTAATGGGGTAATATTAAACAAAGTTTTAAATCTTTGTTAAGCTTATACATTAGAAAATAGTATCCCATTGTTTTTTTTTTTTGTTTGTTTGTTTGTTTTAATTTTTTTAAAATTAATTTATTTATTTATTTTATTTTTGGCTGTGTTGGGTCTTCGTTTCTGTGCGAGGGCTTTCTCTAGTTGCGGCAAGTAGGGGCCACTCTTCATCGTGGTGCGCGGGCCTCTCACTGTTGCGGCCTCTCTTGTTGTGGAGCACAGGCTCCAGACGCGCAGGCTCAGTAGTTGTGGCTCACGGGCCCAGTTGCTCCGCGGTATGTGGGATCTTCCCAAACCAGGGCTCGAACCCGTGTCCCCTGCATTGGCAGGCAGATTCTCAACCACTGCGCCACCAGGGAAGCCCTATCCCATTGTTTTTTAACTTGCATCTTTTAAACTATTTGCGGGATGAGCATTTATTTTCACTCAGTATTTTTTATATATGAAATGACTTTTCATATCATTTCTCATGTATCTGTTGGTGGTGTTCATCTTTTCTTACTGAGTTATAAAAACTCAATGTGGATTTTTAAATGGCACTTTGTAATTTATCTTCAAATGTTTTTGCCAATATGTTGTTTTTAACTTTACTATATAAAGTTTTCATGGAAATGTTACTAATTTTTAAATAGATTTACTTATTCTTTTCCTTTATATGATCCTGGTTTTATATCATACTAAGAAAGGCCATCCATATGCCAAGGTTATATATAGCAATCTATGTCTTCTTCTAGTACCTTATGGAGTCATTTTTATCATCAAATTTAGCTTCACGTGGAATATATCTTGGTATAAGTTGTCTGAACATGACTTATTTGAAGAATCTGGCTTTTCTCCACTAATGCCACCTTCGTCATATGACTATTAGACTTCATTTATGGATTCTATTATTCCATTAATCTTTCTAGTCATCCATAATATTATTTTTAAGTGTTGATAATATTCACAATCTTGCCCTGAGAAATGAGTGTGCATCTATCTTCTATCCACATCTTATCACGAGAAAGATAAGTAAATGTTCAGCTTAGAATTTTAATAAACTGAATGCAAAGTATCAGTCTTTCAGATATACTATTTAATACATATTACTGAGTGTTATATTTATATTAGATTAAAATAATAACTCTAAAAAGAAAAATGTAATGACAAAGGATACTAGGAAAATTTTAATCTTTTAGCATCAGTGAAATGAACTTAACAGTATTATCTTTAGTTACCCTATTTAGACCTCTAATATAACAAAATCATTTTGTAGCTTTATGGTATCCTCCAAGGAATGATTGGTATTATGTTTAGTTCAGCAAACAGTGATTTTCTGATTGCACTGCAGATCTAGTTCATTAGGACTGAGCTAGAATGAGCTGGCACATTTTGAATTAGACTGCAGAAGGGTACAAGTAGTGAATGAACCTTGGCACCATTTCTAGATTGGCATGTGAAAACCCAAAAGACACATTTTGTCCACAGTCATTTCTTCAAATACTGAAGAATTAATAATGCTTCTGTTCTAAATGAGTATGTTAAAATTGGAAGAATGGAGAACTAATCTTTTTTAGTAACAGGGTCAGTAAACACGAATCACCATTTGTCTACAGATCCAGCAGATTATGAGTTTTCCATGGTCTCCCCAGCCTGGGTACAAATGGGGTCATTGTCACAGCAATGACTGCAAGTCCTCATTCTTTTTGTGTCATAATATTTTAGATGAGTTCTTTGTGTAAAACATATAGCTAGATTGTATTTTTTTTTTAGATTATATTTTGCAATCCTATTTGACAATCTTTGTGTTTCAAAAGACCAGTTTATTCTATTTTCATTTATCATGATCACTCATATTATTTGGTTTAATTCCTACCATATTGTATTGTGTTTTCTACTTTCCGGGCTTTTTATTTGTTCCTTCTCCTACTTTGCTTACTTAATTTTATGTATTTTTTTCCTGATTGATTGAGTTTTCTTTACTCACGTATCCCCCCTCTATGGATGTAAGGGTTACTGATTGTATTTGACTGAAAATCTAAAATTAGTCAATAGTTCTTCCTCCTTAAAATGTAAGGACTCTGATTACAACAAGCACCTACTACCCATGTTAATTTGGATTGTTTCTCAGTTTCACCTTCTTTTTTTTTTCCAGTCCCATAATAGTGATTCTTCATTTACTTTTTCTTTTTTATATACTCAACTATTAACTTGATTTATCTACATTGTTTTGCTCATATTATTCTTACAGCCCACACTTTACTCTGGTTTAAGTTTCCTAAAGTATTTACTTTTATAAATCTTTCTTCAAGGATCTGAGTACAATAAACTTATTCTTTGCTTGTTTGGAAGGGGTTTTATTTTTTCTTTATTCTTGAAGATAATTCATCTGGATATAGATTTATAGACTGAGAGTTATTTTTCCTCAACATTTTGAAATTATTATCCTGTCATCTTATGACTGTCAATATAACAAGTCTTCAGTCAGTCAGTTGAGGTTTTATTTGCATTATAAATATACTGTCTTTTCCTCTTTGGTGTATTCTAAATTTTTCCTTCTATCTTTGGTATTCTCTACTTTGGTGACAGTGTGTCTACTTCTGCATTTCATTTGATTTATTGAACAGGGGACTTAATGTACCTTCAGTCTGAATACTCATGTCTTTTCTTTTGGTGTGTGTGTCTTTTCTTCAATTCTAGAAAATTTGCAGACATTTTCTCCTCAAACCTTGATGTAACTCTGTTCTTTCATTGTGGAACTGTTTTGAGACATGTTTGACCTGCTAATTACACCATTCATGTCTTATAACTTCTTTTTTGTTTTCTATATTTTTAATCTGTGTGTGTGTAATATCCAGAGATTTATTTTCTATGTCACTACTTCTCTTTTTCACTATTTAAACATTTACTGAGTTTTAAATTCCAATGACTATAATGACTATATTCATTAATAAAAATATACTTGGTTCTTTTAAATATTTGCCTCTTTTTTTTATCACAGTGTCTTGTTCATCAGTGTGATTTCTACTACTTCTTTCATCTCTTTGATCATTTAAACTAATTTGCTTTGTAGACTTCATGAGATTATCCTGTTACCTCAAGTTCTTAGCCTATTAATTCTCTAGTTTGCTGTGTCTGGTGACTCTTCCTCATGCCAGATCATCTTATGCTCATGCTGTCTGTAAATTTTTATTGCTAGCTTAACTTTAATGGGGATTTGCTTTATATGTGTGAGTTAATGAATTCTGGGGTGTGGAAAGATCTCCATGGAGCGATTTTGCGGTTTCTTTTTTTCCCTGCTGAATGCCCCAAATTATTGTAATAGTTAGGGATAATTTTTAAATTAAGGTCTTACACTATGGGGTAGAATAAATTCAGATCCTCTACATCATGCCCACAGTGAGACCACTGGTGGAGTGGCCTCAAGGTTTCAATTTCCTAGACTTTGAAGCGCCCCCACGTCACAAAATCAGGCAAATGATCAGCTACTTTGCATCCTTCCAAACCTTCATGGTGAAGTTTTTCTAGTTTCCTTTTCATAGAAACAAAAAGTGTGATCCCCTTTGGGGGGGCGATCCTAGTTTTATTCTGGGGGCTTTGTTCCAGTTCCTTATTTGGACTCAAGGCTATAGCCCAAAGTTAGCCAAGTCACTGTAAAAACATTAAAACCCCAATCCCTAATTTAGGCATGATTAGGACTTCCCTTCTTGTGATGATAGACTAGATAATCTGAATCAATCCTCCTGTTGAAGACAACTTTAAAAGTGTTAGAATAAAACAATCATATTCTTAAAAGCATCTGAAAAATGTACAAGATATTGAAGAAATACTGGAGCTAGATTCAGAGTAGGTGGATAACAATTCAGAGATTTGCTTTTGCCCAGGGAACATTGACTGATTCAGAAAAGGTAGCTGAGAAATATTTCTTTCTCACTCTACGTTTTATTTTATTCAGGCCCTCAGTGGATTGGATGAGGCCCACCCAAACTGGGGAGGGCAACCTGCTTTACTCAATCTATCCATCAAATGTTAATGTCGTCTAGAAACATCCTCATAGACACACCCAGAAATAATGTTTATCCAAATATCTGGGCATCATGGTCGAGTCAAAGTGACACATAAAATTAACCAACACAATTTGTTCTTACCTGTAGGCAAGGTTGAGAAGCGCTGCTCCGGGTACTGCAAAGAATGAGATTTGAAGTCTGAAGCTTTCTTCAAGGAGTTAACAGTCATCTCAATGGTCAGGTGCTTCTCACAATAAGTAGGAACACAAGTTTAGAGAGTGGTCAGCTATACAGGTCAGCTTGGGATGGAGAAATTGGAGGAAGTGATATTCTAACAAAGGTTTGCTTTATGAAGATCTAGAAACATATTCACTATTTTCCATATCCCCACATAAGAGAAGCAGATTCTAAACACAGGATTTTGATCTATTTAAGCAATGAACTACTTCAAAATTCTAATGCAAGTTTGTTCCACTGAACAAGAAAGATGACTTTAATTTTCTAGCATAATTTGAAAACTTGCCATTCAATTACTAAATATTTAAAAACTTTTCAGTATGTTCCCTCTTGTATTCTTATAAACCTTTCATGAGTTGGGAAAAAATCAGTGTAGCATTCATGAATAAGTAAGCACAAAGAGTGCACTGGTGCAAATTCAATGCTCATCACTATTTTGTTTTGTTATTTGGTAGCAAGAACAGACTTAACATCTAACCATAATCAGCACTGAATTGGTGATGTTTTATTCCACAGCTCTCAATTTCAAAATACAGAATTTGAATCTGTTTATCCTCTCATAGTGTATTTGGGCACCAAAGGCAACTGTTGAGTGTGAATCCTGTTTCCTACTGGCAAAGTGTGGATCTGTTCTCCATTTGATGAAGCATCTTTGTTACAGCAACCGGGAAAACGTGCATGAAGAAATGAGAAAACCCAGTGATGCATTCTTATCTTAATCAAAGGCCAATTTCTGACAACTTTCTGGTTAAAATCAAGCTAAGCTCAGGGCTAACCACCCCTGGCAGGTCAGAAAACAACCTCAGAACAGATTTAGACCACCTGAGTTCTAAACTCAATTTTCTTATTCTGTATGATTTAGTTAACTTTGGGAATGTTATCAAAGCTCTCCAAGTCTCTTTTTATTAATTTATACAACAGAAAATGACAATATATACCTCATAGGGTTGTCATAAATATTAAATGACATAACCTATTTAAAATCAATAATACAGCTTTAGAGATGTACTCAGTAGGTGCTGGTTCCCTCCATCTCTCTTCCAGTTTTCTACCACTTTTCCTCTTCCCCAGGTAGAATGTACCTTGGACTTCACTTGTTGTCTAAATCTACAAGTTGGATAATGCCATGTAACAGTATGAGGCCGAGGTTGACTTAAAATGGGAGGAAGAAAATAATCCATGTCAAATTTCAATATTTGATAGAAATGAAACTGAGGGGTACAGTGATTCCAGATAAATTAGAAGCTCTTGAGAATCACAGTAATGTGAGCATACCAAGATGTCTGTTGTTTGAATTGGATTGCTGCTGTATTTGTCAGTCCTAGAGATACTGGAAGAGAGAGAGAGAGATTTCCCTGATAAATAATTGAAGCTAATTTGCAAATACTCTTAGAGGCTGGAGTCCAACCCCATGAGTGTGTTTAAATTTGACTATTATAACTGCTCCCTGTAGCTTTCTATTGCCATCAGGTTTTCCTGATTTCAGCCTATCCTTCACACATTGGTATCTGAATATTATCTCCTAAAAAATATCAAAAAACAAACAAAAATCTATGCAACAGTTTTAATTTACAATTTTGCTTACCTCCCAAAATTCCATTAAAATTATAGTAAAGGGGTAAAATGGCAATAAATAGGTATGCCCCTTCCTCATCAAAACCCCATCCTACCTCTCAAAATGTACTTACTGTACAGACTTAAAAAAAATTATGGTAAAGTATATATTACAAAATTTACCATCTTTACCATTTTTAAGTGTACAGTTCAGTAGTGTTATGTATGTTCACCCTGTTGAGTAACCAATCTCCAGAACACATCTCATCTTGCAAAATTGAAACTCTATACCCAGTAAATAATAACTCCTGATTATCTTCTCCCTCCAGTCTCTGGCAACAACCTTTCTACTTTCTGTCTCTTGATTTTGGCTACTCTAAGTAGCTCATACAAGTGGAATCATACCGTATTTGTCTTTTTGTAATCACCTTATTTCTCTTAGCATAATGTCCTCATGGTTCATCCATGTTGTAGCATGCGCCAGAGTTTCAGTGAGTAATATTCCATTGGATGTGTATACCATATTTTGTTTATCCATTCACTCATCAATGGACACTTGGGTTGCTTCTACCCTTTAGGTATTGTGAATAATGCTGTTATGAACTTGGGTGTACAGATATCTCTTCCAGACCCTGCCTTCGATTATTTTGGGTATAGGTCTGGATGTGGAATTGCTGGACCATATGGTAATTCTATTTTTAATTTTTTAAGGAAGCACCAAACTGTTTCCCACAGTGGCTGTACCGTTTTACATTCCCACCAACAGTCCACAAGTGCTTCAATTTCTCCACAACCTTGTCAACCCTTGCTATTTTCTTTTTTTTTGGACAGTAGATTTCCCAGTGGATGTCAGGTGGTATCTCATTGTGGTTTTGAGTTGCATTTCCCTGATTATTAGTGATGTTGAGCATCTTTTCATGTGCTTCCTGATAATTTTTTATCTTCTTTGAAGAAATGTCTATTCAATTCCTTTGCCCATTTTGAAATGGGTTTTTTGTTGTTGTTGAGTTGTAGAAGTTCTTTATACACTCTTGATATTTATCCTTTATCAGCTATATGATTTGCAAATATTTTCTTCCATTTGGTGGGTTGTCTTTTTACTGTGTTGACAGTGTCTTTCGAGAAACCAAGTATCAAAATTGTGATATAGTCCTATTTGTCTATTTTTTCTTTTGTTGCCTGTGTCTTTGAGGTCTTTGATTGATTAATTTTAAACAAGAGAACCAATACTATTCAATGGGAAAAGAAAAGTCTCTTCAACAAATGATGCTGGGACAACTTGACATCACACACAAAAGAATGAAGTTGTACCCCTATCTCTCACTACATACAAAAATTAACTCAAAATGGATCAGTATAGGAGCTAAAACTAAAAACTCTTAGAAGAAAATATAGTAAATCTTCATAACCTTGGATTTGGCAATGGATTCTTAGCTATCACATCAAAAGCACAGCAACAAAACAAAAAAATAAAGTGGATTTCACCAAATTTAAAATTTGTGCATCAAAGGACATAATCAAAAAGTGAAAAGACAACATACAGAATAGGAAAGGATATTTACAAATGATATATCTGACAAGGGTCAGGATATATAAAAACTCTTACAACTCAACAACAACAAAAAAGACAAACACCCCAATTTTTAAACTGGCAAAGTACTTGTATAGACATTTCTCCAAAGAAGATATACAAATGGCTAAGAAGTACAAGAAAAATGCTCAATATCCTTAATTATTAAGGAAATGCAAATCAAAACTACAATGAAGTACCACTTCACATTCACCAGGATGGCGATAATAATAATAAAAACAACAATGGAATATAACAAGTGCTGGTGAGGATGTGGAGAAATTAGAAACTTTGCACATTGTTGGTAATAAAGTCAAATGGTCCAGTCATTGTGGAAAACAGTTTTGTGTTTCCTCAAAAAGTTGAAAATAGAATTACCATATGACTCCACAATTCCACTCCTAGGTGTGTACCCGAAAGAAATGAAAACACAGTCTTCAACAAGCACGTGTATATGCACATTCATAGCAGCACTATTCACAATAGGAAAAAGGTGAAAACATCCCAAATGCCCATCAACAAATGAATGGATAAACAAATTATGATATGTACATACAATGGAATACTATTCAGCAATAAAAAGGAAAGAAGTACTGATACATGCTGTAACATGAATGAAACTCAAAAATGTTATGAAAAGTTAAAGAATCCAGATACAAAAGGTCACATATTGTATGATTACATATGTATATTAAATATCTAGACTAGATAAATCCATAGAGATAGAATAGAAATTGATGGAGGATTGGCTAAGATCATGGAATAGAAAGACCCTGAGCTTGCCTCCTCTCACAGGCACCCCAAAATCACAACTATTGCAGAATAATCATTGATGAAAAAGATTGGAACCTACCAGAGAAGATTTACAAATAAAGATATAAAGAAGGAGCCAAAACAAAATGGACAGGAGGGTTAGAGTCTCAATATAATCAAATCCCATACCCCTGGGTGGGCGACTCACAAATGGGATAATAATTGCAATTGTAGAGAGTTCTCTCAAAGGAGTGAAAGGTCCAAGCCCCAGGTAGGGCTCCCCAGGCCAGGGGTCCTGCATCAGGAAGACAGAATAACATGTTCCAAACGAAGGAACAAGATAAAACCCCAGAAGAAGAACTAAATGAAGTGGAGATAGGCAATCTACACAAGAAAGAGTTCAGGGTCGTGATTATTAAGATGCTCAAATAACTCAAGAGAAGAATGGATGCACAGAGTCAGAAGTTAGAAGTTTTTAACACAGAGTTAGAAAATATAAAGAACAACCAAACAGAGATAAAGAATACAATAACTGAAATGAAAACTACAGTAGAAGGAATCAGGAGTAGACTAAATGATGCAGAGGAATGGATTGTCCAGCTGGAAAACAGAGTAGTGGAAATCACTGATGCTGAACAGAAAAAAGAAAAAAAGAATGAAAAGAAATGAGGACAGTTTAAGAAAACAGTGAAAGGAAAAATCTCATCAGGAAAGGCAAACATATAGTAAAGGTAGGAAATCGTCCATCCACAAAGGTCGTAGGAAGGTTAAAATACAAAACTAGTAAAATCATCTAAATCCACAATAAGCACTTAAGGGGTACACAAAACAATTAGATGTAAAATATGACATCAAAAACAGTAATCATGAGGGGAGGAGAGTACAAATGCAGGGTTGTTAAAATGCATTTGAAATTAAGAGATAAGCAACATTTAAAAAATCACATAAATATAGAGATAGATATAGATATTGATATATTGCTATATATAAACCTCATGGTAACCACAAATCAAAAATCTGTAATAGATACAAACATAAAAAAGAACAGGAATCCAAACATAACACTAAAGATAGTCATCAAATCACAAGAGAAGAGAACAAAAGAAGAAAAAAACACCTTTAAAAACAACCCCAAAACAATTGATAAAATGGCAATAAGAGTATACATATCAATAATTACTTTAAATGTAAATTGACTAAATGCTCCAATCAAAAGACATAGAGTTACTGAAAGGAAAAAAAAAAAAAAGACCTGTATATATGCTGCCTAAAAGAGACTCACTTCAGATCTAAAGACACACAGAGACTGAAAGTTAGAGGATGAAGAAACGTATTCCAAGCAAATGGAAATCAAAAGAAAGCCGGAGTAACAATACTTATATCAGACAAAATAAACTTTAAAATAAAGACGGTTACAAAAGACAAAGAAGGACATTACTTAATGCTCAGGGGATCAATCCAGGAAGAAGATATAACAATTGTAAATATATATGCATTCAAAATAGGAGCACTTAAATATGTAAAGCAAATATTAACAGACATAAAGGGAGAAATCAACAGTAACACAATAATACTAAGGGACATTAACACCCTACTTACACTGATGGACAGATCATCCAAACAAAATCAATAAGGAAACACTGCCCTTAAATGACACATTAGACCAGATGAGCTTAATAGATATATAGAGAATACTCCATCCGAAAGCAGCAGAATACACATTCTTTTCAAGTGCACATGAAACATTCTCCAGGATAGATCAGATGCTAGACCACAAAACAAGTCTCAGTAAATTTAAGAAAATTGTAATAATATCAAGCATCTTTTCCAGCAACAACACAATGAGACTAGAGGTCAACTACAAGAAAAAAAACTACAAAAAACACAAACATGTGGAGGCTAACCAATGTGCTATTAAACAACAAATGAATCACTGAAGAAATCAAAGAGGAAATTTTTAAATACCTGGAGACAAAAGAAAACAAAAACACAATGATCCAAAATCTAGGGAATGCAGCAAAAGCAGTTCTAAGAGGGAAGTTTATAGCGAAAAAATACTTACCTTAGAAAGCAAGAAAAATCTCAAATAAACAACCTAGCCTTACACCTAAAGGAAACAGAGAAAGAAGAACAAACAAAACCCAAAGTTGTAAAGAAATGACAAAGATTGAGCAGAAATAAATGAAATAGAGACCAAAAAAAAGAAAAGAAAAGAAAGAAAGGAAGGAAGGAAGAAAAAAAAAGGTCAATAAAACTAAGAGCTGGTTCTTTGAAAAGAGAAACAAAATTGATCAACATTTAGCCAGACTCATCAAATAAAAAAGAGAGAGGGCCTAAATCAATAAAATCAGAAATGAAATAGAAGTTACAACCAACACCGCAGAAATACAAAGGAACATAAGAGACTACTACAAACAGCTATACGCCAATAAAATGGACAACCTAGAAGAAATGGACAAATTCCTAGAAATGTACAATCTTGAAGACTGAACCAAAAAAGAAATAGAAAATATAAACAGACCAACTACCAGTAATGATATTGAATCAGTAATAAAACCACTCCCAACAACAGTCCAGGACCAAATGGCTTCACAGGTGAATTCTATGAAACATTTAAAGAAGAGTTAACACCTAACATTCTCAAACTATTCCCAAAAAGTGCAGAAGAAGGAACACCTCCAAACTCATTCTACAAGGTCAGCATTACACTGACACCAAAACCAGACAAAGATATCCCAAAAAAGAAAATTATAGGACAATATCACTGATGAACATAGATGCAAAAATCCTCAACAAAATATTAGCAAACCAAATCCAACAATACATTAAAAGGATCATACAACATGATCAAGTGGGATTTATCTCAGGGATGCAAGGATTTTTCAGTATCCACAAAGCAATCAATGTGATACACCATGTTAACAAATTGAAGAATAAAAACCATATGATCATCTCAATAGATAAAGAAAAAGCTTTTGACAAAATTTAATATCCATTTAAGATAAAAACTCTCCAGAAAGTGGGCATAGAGGGAACATACCTCAACATAGTAAAGGCCATATATGACAAGCTTGCAGAAAACATCATACTCAATGGTGAAAAGCTGGAAGCATTTTCTCTAAGATAAGGAATAAGACAAGGATGCCCACTCTTGCCACTTTTATTCAACATTGCATTGGAAGTCCTAGCCACAGCAATAAGAAGAAAGAAAGAAAGAAAGAAAGAAAGAAAGAAAGAAAGAAAGAAAGAAAGAAAGAAAGAAAGAAAGAAAGAAAGAAAGAAAGAAAGAAAGAAAGAAAGGAAGAAAGAAAGAAAGAAAGAAAGGAGAGGAATGAAGGAAGGAACGAAGGAAGGAACGAAGGAAGGAAGGGAGAGGGAGGGAGGAAGGGAGGGAAGAAGGAAGGAAGGAGGAAAAGGAATCCAAATTGGAAAGGAAGGCCTAAAATTGTCACTGTTTTCAGATGACATGATACTATACATAGAAAATCCTAGAAGCCACCAAAAATATACTACAGCTCATCAAAGAATTCAGTAAAGTTGCAGGATGCAAAATTAATATACGAAAATCTGTTTTATGTCTGTACACTAACAACAAACTATCAGAAAGAGAGATTAAGGAAACAGTCCAATTTACCATCGCATCAAAAAGAATAAAATACCTAGGAGTAAACCTACCTACAAACCTGTACTCAGAAAACTACAAAACACTGATGAAAGAAATTGAAGATGACACAGACAGATGGAAAGATATACTGTGTTCATGGATCAGAAGAATTAATATTTTTTAAATGACCATACTACCCAAGGCAATCTACAGATTCAATGCAATCCCTATCAAAATACCAAGGGTATTTTTCACAGA
Organism: Eschrichtius robustus; assembly: GCF_028021215.1. Classification (NCBI taxonomy): domain Eukaryota; kingdom Metazoa; phylum Chordata; class Mammalia; order Artiodactyla; family Eschrichtiidae; genus Eschrichtius; species Eschrichtius robustus. The sequence continues at coordinate 118,349,765 of NC_090824.1, forward strand.
ACTACAACAAATAACTTTAAATTTTGTATGGAAACACAAAAGACCCCAAATAGCCAAAACAATCTTGAGAAAGAATAGAGCTGGAGGGATCACACTCCCTGACTTCAGACTACAAAGCTACAGTAATCAAAATAGCATGGTGCTGCCACAAAAACAGACACATAGTTCAACAGAACAGAATAGAGAGCCCAGAAATAAACCCACATACTTATGGTCAATTAATCTTCAACAAAGGAGGCAAGTATATACAATGGGGAAAAGACAGTCTCTTCAATAAGTGGTGCTGGGAAAACTGAACAGTTACATGTAAAAGAATGAAATTAGAACATTCACACCATATACATTTTACTACTTTTGTCTTTAAACCTTCCTTCTGGCTTTGCAAGTGGTTGATTTACTAACTTTACTGTATAGTTGCCTTTACCAAAGAGATTTTTCCTTTCATAATTTTCATATTTCTAGTTGTAGCCTTTTCCTTTTTCTTAGAGAAGACCCTTTAACATTTCTTGGATAGCTGGTTTCATCGAGCTGAACTCTTTTAGCTTTTGCTTGTCTTTAATACTTTTAATCTCTCGTTCAAATCTGAATGATAGCCTTGCTGGGTAGAGTATTCTTGATTGTAGGTTTTTTCCCTTTCATCACTTTAAGTAGAAGTGTAAAAAGATGTGAATGTCCCTAAAAGGGGGGAGCCCTCTTCAGCCACTTTTATTTAAGAATTTGTTTTTTTAGATAGGTTTTAATTTCACAGCAAAATTTAGAGGGATGGTAGAGATTTCCCCATATTCTTTCTGCTGAAGAACTTTTTGAAAGCTTCTTTTTAGCATGAAGACTTAGGTTATATGAAGGAAATTTTGATGAGTAATACTACACTCCTGAAATAATTCTTTTTAGTAGTTATATATGAACATCATAGAATCACTTGATTGAGCCTCATTAACATATTTCTGTTGGGATTCTATCTCTGATTTCAAAATAATGACTTTAAATATTTGTATTCAGAGTTTTTAATTGACCTAAACTGGCCACATTTAAACTCCTAATGGTTCCTATATTTACCAGATGAAGCAAAGGATGCAAAAACATTTCACTGTGAAATGTGTTATCCTCCGGGAGTTTCATCAAATTGTCTTTGCCCACCAGCTACAATAAAGCTAATGCATCTACCAACATAAAATAGTGCACTGGTTTTCTTGAGGTTTATTTACTAGTCTAATGATTATTTCAGTAAACCCAGGGCTCTAAATGACAACCACATAGATAATTGCATTGTAATGTGTTTTCTTTTCACTTTAGTCAGGTTTAATTCTGTATATAGCAGAACTAGTGCCTTACAAATGTTGTGGTTGGTGTAATATGAATGAACAACAATTTATTTGTATTATTGTATTTTAAAGTGTTTGAACATATTAGTTCTAATACCATCTATTGTGTACTTTTCAAAGTACTGCTTAATAGTGTTAATAAATATCAACAAGTTATTTATTGCTCATTTGAGAAATTAACTTTTGTATGTGAGAATGAGCATTATATTTAGTATATATTTTTGTGAATAGAAAGGTAAGATTGTTAGTTCTCTTTTCTGCAAACTTTGAGCTCTGTGATTGCTAATATTTTGAATGGAACTTGATACCTACAAGGGTCACTTAACTGAACTCTTGGTTGTCATGGGATTGGCCATCTAAATTCCAAAGGTTTGTGGCTTGCCTTATCATTCTGTTTGTGTTATCTTTTGATAAATAGAAGATCTTAAGTACAATTTAGTCAAATTTATTAATCTTCCATTATGGTTAGTGTTTTTTGTATTCTGTTTAAGAAAACTTTCCATACCCCAAAGTCATGAAGTCATTCTTCTACATTATCTCTCAAAGTTTTATCATTTGGTCTTTCACTCTTAGATTATAATCCACCTTGAATTGTTTTCATGTATAATGTGAGGTAAGGTCAAATTCATATTTTTCATCCCAATGGGAATTTCTTTCTCCTCTGATTTGGAATAGCATCTTTGTCATAAGGGTCCATTATAGCACAACTATAATGTTATTGCATAGTAAATACAATGATTTGCCATCTAATTTGACAACAAAGTATTCCACACTCCACTGTGCCTTAAAAATGTGACATTTAGAGTCCACTTTTACCTGCCTAACTTGTTTTGACATAGTGAGGATGAACTGGTAATAAAAGTAAAATAAAATGTTGCACTTTGGAAGTACACATGACACTTGAAACACGGTTCAGTTATAACTGCATCACTGCAATTTATAGTGGCATCAAACAGCAGTGTGAAGTGACCAGAGTGCTACATATGATCTCTGTTGCAACCACTCAACTCTGTTGTTGAGTGTAAAAGCAGCCATTAACAGTATGTAAGCAAATAAGTGAGATTGTGTTCCAATAAAACTTTAAGGTCATGTAAATTTAAATTTCATATAATTTTCATGTATCACAAAACATAATCCTTTTGATTTTTTCCAACCATTAAAAACCGTAAAAACTATTCTTAGCTCACAGGCAGTACAAAAACAAGCAGCAAGCCTTATTTGGACATTAGATCATAGTTTGCCAACTCCTAACCTATAAGGTCATTAAAATAGTATTTATTAAAATGTGCTTTGAGGAACTCTACTCCTAGGAAATCTTTCTCAAGAATAAAAAGTCAAATAACATTATAAAAAGCTGCATACTATATTTCTCAGTTGTAGATTCATGCTGTGGATATTTAACACTCTGAAAACTTATGCAATAAAGAAACATCTATCTTTGCCTAATCCAGATGAAACGAACCTTATTTATTTGCCAGAGAACTCTTATTTACACACAACACTCCTATTTGTATGCCTTAGAACCAAGGTGTGGGATATACTTGGAGAAAAGTTGCTATGATCTCACTTATTTTACAAACGAGTGAAATAAAGTAACAAAGTGCTGAGACTAAAAACATTCTTATTCTTCTAGAAAAGGGCTGACCATTTATTGGCCCTAACAACAATAACAACCAGAACCAATTAAAAACCCATCCTCATCTATCAACAATAACTTCACACCAGTAATCAGCCAATCAATGACAGCCCCCTCTGAAAGTTAGCCAGTCAACAGCCTCACTCCAGTACACGTGCTACTGAAAGACAGCCAATCAGCAGTAGTATTATTTAAGTAACTATAGTAAATAGCTAAAGGTTAACTAATCCCTGAACACTTCTTTCAAATCTCCAAGCTTATATATAATGAAACAAATATTAAGAGAAAGTTCATAGGAAAGGGTGACTGTGTAGATGAATTCATTAGTTTGAAACAACGAATTTTCCACTAGAATCTACTGTGTTCTACTACCCTTCCAGGTAAAATGCTTGAGGGAAACCAAAGAAGGCTAGTTGAGATAAACTGCCTACTCTCAAATCTTGGTGGATATGCAGTAACGTAGGTATTTTGAGGAGAAATCACATTTTCCTCATCCTGAAAACACTTTGAACATTTAAGGTAAAAACAAGTGCTAGAGACTGCATATTTGGGTAAAGAAGTTTAATCTCTGGGTCTCACCCTGGATCTTTATCGTTTATTTATTGGCTCTGTATATCTGAAAGTAGCTTTAGAAGCCTAGCTGTTATTCTGGCAATACAATTTTGGTAGGTTGCTTAACTGCAGCAAATAAAAATGTTCTCATCCTCTGTCCTAGGAAAGGACTGTTTTCTCTGCCCATAGCATCAAGTAACCTCCAGAATCAGGTTTTAAACATGTCACAATCTATCAGGGACAACTCTGCATTGGCAACCATGCTTCTGAAAGCCAGAACACTCGTTATCAAGTCCTTATTGCTTTTCTCAAATTACAAGTTAGCCAATCATTCAGCTCTTTATTGAATGCCTACTATGTGCTATGATGCTCTAGGCCACTCAACTTTGGCCAGATACAGATCAACTATAAAGATTTAAAATCAAGATGCCTGGGTACTACTCACAACAATTTCTCTGTCTAGAGTGTAGCTTGAACACTAATTATTTATATATATATAAATAAATTTATTTATTTATTTTTGGCTGTGTTCGGTCTTCGCTGCTGAGCACAGGCTTTCTCTAGTTGCAGCGAGCGGGGGCTACTGTTTGTTGTGGTGCACAGGCTTCTCATTGCAGTGGCTTCTCTTGTTGTGGAGCATGGGCTCTAGGCGCAAGGGCTTCAGTAGTTGTGGCGCACGGGCTTAGTTGCTCCACAGCATGTGGGATCTTCCCGGACCAGGGCTCGAACCCGTGTCCCCTGCATTGGCAGGCGGATTCTTAACCACTGTGCCACCAGGGAAGTCCTGAACACTGAATTTTTTTTCCTATTTTTTAACATCTTTATTGGAGTATAATTGCTTTACAATGGTGTGTTAGTTTCTGCTTTATAACGAAGTGAATCAGCTATACATATACATATATCCCCAATCTCCTCCCTCTTGCGTCTCCCTCTCACCTTCCCTATCCCACCCCTCTAGGCGGACACAAAGCACCAAGCTGATCTCCCTGTGCTATGTGTCTGCTTCCCACTAGCTATCTATTTTACATTTGGCAGTGTATATATGTCCATACCACTCTCTAACTTCGTCCCAGCTTACCCTTCTCCCTCCCCGCGTCCTCAAGTCCATTCTCTATGTCTGCGTCTTTATTCCTGACCTGCCCCTAGGTTCTTCAGAATCTTTTTTTTTCTTTCTTAGATTCCATATATATGTGTTAGCATATGGTATTTGTTTTTCTCTTTCTGACTTACTTCACTCTGTATGACAGACTCTAGGTCCATCCATCTCACTACAAATAACTCAATTTCATTTCTTTTTATGGCTGAGTAATATTCCATTGTATATATGTGCCACATCTCCTTTATCCACTCATCTGTCGATGGACACTTAGGTTGCTTCCATGTCCTGGCTATTGTAAATAGTGTTTCAGTGAACATTGTGGTACATGGCTCTTTTTGAATTATGGTTTTCTCAGGGTATATGCCCAGTAGTGGGATTGCTGGGTCATATGGTAGTTCTATTTTTAGTTTTTTAAGGAACCTCCATACTGTTCTCCATAGTGGCTGTATCAATTTACATTCCCACCAACAGTGCAAGAGTGTTCCCTTTCCTCCACACCCTCTCCAGCATTTATTGTTTGTAGATTTTTTGATGATGGCCATTCTGACCAGTGTGAGGTGATACCTCATAAACAAGATGAAAAGACAACCCATTGCTCTTTTAGCTTTCATGGGCTTCCCTCCTCTTAGCACTGGACATAAGGGCAGTTATGGTAAATGTGTTACAGAATGAAGTAAACAAAGCCCCAGCATTATAGATGGAAGATCAAAAGGGAGCCACAGGAAATTGGGAAGTACTCACTCAGGAGAATAGTTAGAGGGGGAAGCTTTTGACAATTACCAGGTAAGAAAGATTTGACAAATACCTGACAATACTCCTGGTATCACTTCTGATGAATGTACCTATGGTTCTGGTCATAAATGACATACCACAGACTGAGAACTGAACTAAGAGAGAGAGACCACTGCCCAGGACTCAGATTGGCCAGTGAGCAGCATACATGTGAGACAGATTTGAATATAACCTGAAGGCTTTGGAAATGGAACTAACATTGAAACTAAAACTTACAGATGGCTGGTCGGAACCTGCAACCTGGACCCAACCAGGTTCATTGCCTGCTAAAACAAAAATATCAACATTCTTCATAGGACTTAAACAAAACTAAGAGTCTCATAACATAATATTCAAAACATCCAGGATACCATCCAGAATTACTCAGCAAATGAAGAACCAGACAGATCTGAACTCACATGAGAGAAAGACAATCGACACATACCAATGCTGATTTTTTAAACTGAAGTATAGTTGATTTTATTAGTTTCAGGTGTAAAACGTAGTGACTAAATATTTTTATAGATTATACTCCATTTAACGTTATTATAAAACAATGGCTATATTTCCTAGTGCTGTACAATATATCTGTGTTCCTTATCTACTTTATTACCAAAGCTGATTTGACACAGATGTTTCAGTTATCTGACAAAGCACTAAAGAAGCTATTATAAGTGTTCCAGGAAGTAAGGGCAACACTCAGTATGAGTGGAAAGATATAAAGTCCCAGCAAAGAAACGATAGATAAAAAGACAAACCAAATGAGAATTTTAAAATTAAAAAATATGACTATATTTTTAAAAATCTCACTCGATGGAATTGAGATGGCAAAAAAAACTCAGTTAATTAGCATATAGATCAATAGAAATGATCTTGTCTGAAAACAGAGAGAGAAATATTTCTTAAAAAGTACAGAGCTTGGGACTTCCCTGGTGGTGCAGTGGTTAAGAATCCACCTGCCAATGCAGGGGACATGGGTTCGAGCCCTTGTCCGGGAAGATCCCACATGCCATGGAGCAACTAACCCCATGCACCACAACTACTGAGCCCATGTGCCACAACTACTGAAGCTCACGAACCTAGAGCCTGTGCTCTGCAACAAGAGAAGCCACCGCAATGAGAAGCGGGTGCACCACCACCAAGTGTAGCCCCCGCTCGCCGCAGAGAAAGCCAGCGCACATCAACGAAGACCCAGCACAGCCAAAAATAAATAAATAAATTAATTAAAAATAAATAAATATTACATTAAAAAGTACAGAGCTTAAGGAACCTATGAGGCACTACCAAGAGGTCTAATGTTTGTGTTAGTAGAGTTCCAGACAAAGAGAAAGAAATAACAGCTAATACCATTCACTAAAATGACTAGTATCAAAACCCCTGAAATTAGTATGTTTTGGTGAGGATGTGGAGAAATTGGTACCCTCGTGCATTGCTGATGGCGTTGTAAAATGGTGCAGCCACTGTAGAAAAGTTTGTCAATTTCTCAAAATGTTATATGTAGAATTACAATTCAACTCAGCAATTCCACTCCTAGGTGTACATCCAGAAGAACAGAAAACAAGGACTCAGATACTTGTACTCAAATGTTCAGGGCAGCATTATTCACAGTAGCTACAGAGTGGAAACAATCCTGGGGAGTTCCCTGGTCCAGTGGTTAGGACTCAGCACTTTCACTGCTGTGGACCTGGGTTCAACCCCTGGTCGGGGAACTAAGATCCCACAAGCCACCTGGCTTGACCAAAAAAAAAAAAAAAAAAACCCAAAAGACAAAAAAGGAAAGAAAAAGAAAGTGGAAACAACCCAAATGTCCATAAACAGATAAATGGACAAACTGTGATATATACGTGCAAGGGAATATTATTCAGTCATAAACAAGAATTATGTTCTGAAATATGCTGCAACATGGATGAACCTTGAAAACATTATGCTAAGTGAAATAATACAGAAATAAAACAATACAGACACAACAAATATTATATGATTTCACTTATACAAGGCACAGAGACAGAAAGTAGAATAGAAGTTACCAGAGACTAGGGGGAGGAGAAATGGGAAGTTATGCTGAATGGGCACAGAGTTTCTGTTTGAGATAATTAAAAAATTCTAGAAATAGATAGCAGTGATGGTTGTACAACATGGTGAATATACTGAATGCCACTGAACTGTACACTTAAAACATTAAAATAGTAAACTTTGTTATGTATATTTTACCAAAATTTTTTTAAAGGGTTCCCCCTGGCTGAAGACTTCCCAAATTTGGCAAAGGACAGAAACCTACAGATTCAAGAAGTCAACAAATCCTGAATAGTATAATCCCGAAGAAATTCACACCCAAACATACCATAATCAAATTGCTGAAAACCAAAGACAAAGAAAATAAGTTGAAAGCAGCCAAAGAAAAACAACACCTTATTATAGAAGAACAATGATTCAAATGACTACTGATTTCTTACTAGAAACCATGGAGACACAAACAAAATGGTACAACGTTTTTGAAAGTGCAGAAAGAAAAAAAAAAATCTGTCTACCTAAAATGTAATATCCAGTTAAAATGTTATTTAGCAGCCAATGTGAAATAAAGCCATTCTCAGATGAAGGAAAACTAAGAGAATCTGTTGCCATTTAGATCTATGCTAAAAAAATTATTAAAGGAAGTTCTTCAGACGAAAGAGAAATGACACCTGAAGGAGACTTGGTACAACATTAATAAAAGAGGAGCAAAAGAAATGGTAATTTCTAATATAATAAACTATTCTCTCTTGAAGTCTAAAATATATTTGATGTTTAAAAGCAAAAATTATAACACTATCTAATGGAGTTTTTAATGAATGTAGATGTAATATATAGGAAAATTACAACACAACATAAGGAGGATAAAGGGAAATAGGGTGGTAAGTTTTCTACATTCCACTTTAAGAGGTAAAATACTTATCCTAAGTAAAATGTGAAACGTTAGGTATGCAAACTGTGTAGCTACTCTGGAAAACAGTTTTTTAGATTCTTATAAAGTTGAACATACATTTACAATGTGACCCAGCAATCTTTCTCCTAGGTATTTACCTAAGAGAAATGAAAACTTATGGTCACATAAAAATATGTACATGAACATTTATACCAACTCTACTTATAATCACTAAACAAGAAAGAACTCATATGCCCTCTAATAGATGAATGCATAAACTTGGTTTATCCATATAATGGATATTCAGCAATAAAAAAGAACAAACTGTTAATATATGGAACAGCTTGTATGAATTTCATACGCATTACACTGACTGAAAGAAGCCAGTCTCAAAAGGTTACAAAAGGTATTATTCTATTTATATGACATTCTCAAAAAGACAAAACTGTAGTAACAGAGACTATGTCAGTGGTTGCAATATAGCAAAAAACTGAAGAACTGAAAGGAATAACATATGAATCAGAGTGAGATTTTAACTAACGTCACCCAGTAAGCAATAAAACAAGTAGACAAAATCAGTTAGGATGTAAGAGATTTGAATCATAAAAATTAATAAAATTGACCTAGTGGACATATATAAAACACTGTACCCAGCAACTGCAGAATATATATACCTTTCAAGTACATATGAAACATTAACCAAAATTGACATTTACTCAACCATGAAGATACTCGCAACACATTTCAAAGGTTAAGATCATGTAGAGTATATTCTCTGTTATACCACTACAATAAATGTACTACTACACACCTACTAAAATGGATAAAATTAAAGAGACTGACTATAACAAGTGCTGGTGACAATTTGGAACAACTGGAACTCTCATATAATGCTGATGAAAATATAACACAATGTAGCCCCTTTGGAAAAAGAGTATAGCAATTTCCTAAAGAATTAAACATACACTTACCATGTGATTTTGTCATCCCACTCCTAGGTATTTACCAAAGGTAAATGAAAACATATGTCCATACAAGGACTTGTATACAATGGTCATAGCAGCTTATGATGGCTGAAAACTGAAAACAACCTTTACTGGTTTTCTGTGCTGCATAACAAATTACTATAAATTTAGTGGCTTAAAACAGGTATTTTATTTAAATTGATTTTTGAATAGGCAATTCACTTACATAGTTCAAAATGCCAAAGTTATGTGAAGGTATAAAGTGAAAAGCCTTCATCACACCCCAGACCCCCAGGCATCTACTTCCCCTCCCTATTGTACTCCTTGTTCAAAGAGCTTTTACAGAGCTGTTTTGTGCACATAAAAGCAAATCTGTATGTGCCTGTATGTGCATGCATACATGTGTGCATTTATATGTTTATATGAGCGCAAAGAATGGAATGATACACACCAGATTATTATCATTGATTACTTTGTGTTGGGTAACGGGGGGGAATGAGAAACAAAGAAAATCTATTACATTTTCTTTATACATATTGTATCTTTTAACTGGTTGGTCTAATTCTAGTCAAAATCACAGGCTTTTGAGAAACAGACTACCTATTTGATTATCTTTGGCAAATTTCTTATTCTTTCTGTGCCTCAGTTTCCTCATTTACAAATGGCACTAATAATTTCTATTTCATAAGATTTGGGGGATAATTATAGCACATAATTGATATAAAGTACTTTTGGCCTAATGCCTGGCATATAGCAAATGGTTAGTAAACGTTAGCTGTAAAATATAAGCACCTTAAACTAATTTCTAGAAAACAAGAATGATTCAAAAGTATCTAAGCATCCAAATAAAGAAGCTAGAAAGAGGACAACAAAATAAACTTAGAGAAATATGAAAGGGACATTTTAGGTCAAGAGTGTGGTAAATTCACACTTTAAACTCTCTTCCTGCTCTACATATGTGAATTATAGATTCAATTAACAATAAGAAAAAGCCTGACTCCTGCTCAAATACAAAATAAGAATTTCTCTGGGTCATAAGTAGAAGGCAACAAAGTATCAACAGAAAGATGTAGCTAAAGCTACAGCCTTGCAGATTTCTAGGTCCAGGAAGCAGCCAGAAGCCACTGGGAGCATTTCATACTCTGAGGTGACAAAATCACTCCATATGTGGCATGGAACCATGGTATAGTTGGGCTCTCTGTGTGAAAATAGTTGGTGATTGCTGCCTGACATAACTGCTTATGTAAACCTGTATAACTTTATTATTGGTAAGAAAAGCATAGAAAACTGCACAGAGACCTTAGCAAAGCTGCATACTGCCTTGGATACAGGGCCAGCTATAGCCCCAAACCACTCTGGGGCAGGAGTTTTTAGCCATGGAGGCCTAGTTTTGGACTAGGGTCCTGGATGAGTAGAGGGAGGAAACCACAAAATTGCCAAATAAGGAAGGGTGAGCACAGAAAAAAACGAGAGGAGGAAAAATACTCCCACTGAAAATGTATCTGCAGGTGAAAATTCCAAACCACCTGATGAAAATTAACATTATCAAAGAAAGCCAAGAATAGAATTCACTGAAAATAACCCAAAAGTCTGGACAAATATTTAAAAAATCTTCCTAAATGGGTCCATAATCTAGAAAGAAAGAAGGAACACAGGAGAAAACTTATTGAAGGCAGGAACGCAGAAAATTTGAGAATTTGAGTACTGAAGTTGATTTCTGCTTTGAGTCACTTGCTGAACAAGGTGAACCTGAGCATCAGTTTTTACAGCCTTCACTCTGAAGAAGGAAAAGAAAGTTTATGTCAAATAGGAGACTGTCCTACAAAACCAAGACCACAGAAGTCTACTCTGTAGTGTAAAGGTGAATTAAAAATACCGCCCCCCAACTCCCTCAACCACTGGGACTGCAAGAAAAATGATCAGTTTGAGAACTGTGGCATGTTGGGAGTAGGGAAGATTTCCCCTGAGAATTTGTATTCACAAGCTGGCCTTCAAGCAGGTTTGCAGCCTGAATTTGTTATTTTGGTAGTCCATAAAACCTCAAATCATGAATTAAAAGTTGTGATGGGACTAGTACTACCATCAGATGCTTGACACAATCTAATCCTCTTTGGAGGAAACTTCATTCATTTCAGGCCTCTAAAAATTACCATGTGAGGAAAATTAACACTTAGATCACAATAAAAACAAAAGCACTCAACATCAACAACATAAGACCCCATAAGTGAGAATAGCTGAAACAGCAGTGAGCCGAATCAGAGCTGAAAAAACTTCACAGATGAGAATATTCAGACATGAAAATAATTTTGCTTAATATGCTTCAAGGAGTTTGAAAATAATAAGTAAATCACAAGCAGAGCTGAAGAAATACTCAAAGAGAATGTCTACAATGAAAAATATAATAACTGAAACTTAAAAAATTCAACGGATATAGTTAATGGCAGGTTAGATACAGGGAAAGATATTATTGGAAGAACTGAATGTGTTATGTAGAATGTAGCCCAGAATGAACATGAAAAGAAAAAAAAGGTTAAGAGTAATGAAGTAAAGAGTAAAAAAAAGAAAAGTCTGAGTAAGGAAAGTCTTACTCAGAGTTTTAAAAAGAGAGAATAGAACAGATGCTGAAAATGAACAGACACTGGCTGAAAAGGTTCCAGAAAGTCATCCATACACAGATTCAAAAACTCTAATAAATTAAGAAAGATAATAAACAAAAACCCATACCTAAACATATCATTATGAATCTACAGAGCAAAAAAGACTAAAACACCTTAAAGGTTGCCAGAGAAAAAGGAGCAACAATAGGATGGACAGCTGACTTTTCAGCAACACAGAAGTCAGAAAAAATAAATGGTATTTTAATATGCTGAAAGAAAATTACTCTTCTATATATGATTCTATACTCAGAAAATTACTTTCCATAATGAGGATTAAAATAAAGACATTTTTCATCAGGCAAAGGCTGAGAATCTACAATCTGAAAACTCCCCACTGAAGAGCATAAAGGATGTACTTCAGGCTAAGGAGAGTGAACCCAGATAGAAGTCTGAAATACAAGAAGGAATGAAGAATAAACTAGTAAATATGATGGCAAATCTGAATGAACCTGATGGGTTAATTTCTCTCATGAGAAATTCTTAGAGGCCTAAAATGAAGGTGGGGTCCTCTAAAGAGAATTAGCTCTGTCAGACATTTGGAGGCACTACTCAAGTGGTTAAAACAAAACAACGGATTAATGTACATGACAATTCTAGGGGCCTATATTAGTCAGTGTTATCCAGAGAAACAGAACCAACAGGATATATAGAAAGAGATATATGTAAGAGGAGATTTATTATAGGAATTGGTTCACCTGGTATGGAGACCAAGAAGCCCCAGGATCTGCCATATGCAAGCTGGAGGGCCAAGGAAGTCCATGATATAATTCAGTCTGAGTTCCAAGGACTGAGAACTGGGGGGATGATGGTATAGTTCCAATTTGAGTTGGAAATCCTGAGAACCAGGAGTGCCTATGTCAGAAGTCAGGAGAAGATGGATGTCTCATCTTAAGCAGAGAGAGAGAGTAAATTCACCCTTCTCTGCCATTCTGCTCTATTTGAGCTCTGGAGGGATTGGATGATGCCCACCCACGCTGGGGAGGGCCATCTGCTTTACTCAGCTCTCCAATTCAAATGCTAATCTCTTCTGTAAACACCCTCACAGACACACCCAGAAATAGTGTTTTACCAGCTATCTGGGCATCCCTTAGCTCAGTCAACACATAGAATTAACCATCATAGGGCCCAATAAACATGTATTGAATGAATGAATGAATGAATGAACATTATAATTAGCTCTTTATTAGTTTCTAGCAGAGGCTAAAAACTGGCTGCTTGTCAACCATTTCTGGTTTGCAAACAGTTTGTAAACTACTGGCTGACAACACATTGGCCAAGAAAGAACCCCCAAAAAACAAAAAACAAAAACAAAAAAACCCAGGAGATTAAACATCAAGAACTGAGCTTATGTTCCTGGTGGTCAGTTGTGGACTGCAACTAACTCACAGCTACCACCTTAGAAGGGGCATGTAGTCTTCCACAGGCAATTGGAATTAAAGTGTTTTTACATCCTTATTTAGGAATAGGTTAACAATAATTAACTTCATTAATAAACTAAGGATATATGGTATAATTGGCAAGCAGAGACTACTAAAATTTTTATTTCTCTTACCTAACAGGGAAAAAAAGCATGGCACATGTGGCAAGGGACTACAGTTAGGCTTTCTGCGTGAAAATAGTTGTAACCACTATTGAATAGAACCATGATGAAATTTCCTCTTTTGTAGACCCTAGCAGAGGCTTATAACTGATGAACTGTCAACATGTTTTTGTTTTGTTTACACATTTTTGGCCAACACTTAAAAATCAAGAGATCTCATATCCCATTCTGAGTCTGCATTTTTTTTTTAAAGATTTATTGATTGATTGATTGATTGCTATGTTGGGTCTTCATTTCTGTGTGAGGGCTTTCTCTAGTTGCGGCGAGCAGGGGCCACTCCTCATGGCGATGCATGGGCCTCTCACTATCACGGCCTCTCTTGTTGCGGAGCACAGGCTCCAGACGCGCAGGCTCAGTAGTTGTGGCTCATGGGCCTAGTTGCTCCGCGGCATGTGGGATCTTCCCAGACCAGGGCTTGAACCCGTGTCCCCTGCATTAGCAGGCAGATTCTCAACCACTGCACCACCAGGGAAGCCCCTGAGTCTGCATTTCTGACTGGCAGTAGTGGATTAGAACTGACTGACTAGCAGAGGTTACCGTTAGAAAAGGGTATGTGGTCTCAAGTGGAATCTAAAAGTATTTTTAGTTCCTGTTTGGGGAAAGGGTAAATATAATTAACTTTAAACTTAAAAAAATTAAGGATATATGGTATAATTCTTGGGTTACCCAATAAAAAGATTTTTTAAAAATAGAATATAGAACATATAACTTCCAAAACCAGTAGAATAAAAAAAAAATGTGAAAAAGGATACTTCAAAAGAAGACAATAAGATAAAAAAATAAAGCAATAGCAACAGAAATATGTTTTCTAGAAATAGAAAAATTGATCAGTACCATAAATGCAGTAGACTTAATGCTATAAATAAAAGACAAAGATTATCTGATTGAATTTTTAAATAAATTTATTTATTTAATTCATTTATTTAGGCTGCGTTGGGTCTTCATTGTTGCGCGCGGGCTTTGTCTAGTTGCAGCAAGCGGGGGCTACTCTTTGTTGTGGTGCACGGGCTTCTCATTGTGGTGGCTTCTCTTTGTTGCGGAGCACGGGCTCTAGGCACGTGGGCTTCAGTATTTGTGGCATGCAGGCTCAGTAGTTGTGGCTTGTGGGCTCTAGAGCACAGGCTCAGTAGGTGTGGCGCACAGGCTTAGTTGCTCTGCGGCATGTGGGATCTTCCTGGAACCAGGGCTCAAACCTGAGTTCCCTGCATTGGCAGGAGGATTCTTAACCACTGTGCCACCAGGGAAGTCCCTGAATTTTAATAACATAACTTTATGCTACAGAAAGTATAATAGTGGGAAAATAAATATTAAAAATATACTAACCAAAAGAAAGTTTGTATAGCTGTATCAAACAAAATACAGGCACACCTCAGAGACAGTGCAAGTTCAGTTCAACATCACTGCAATAAAGTGAGTCACATGAATTTTTTGGTTTCCTAGTGAATATAAAAGTTATGTTTACATTATACTGTAGTCTATTAAGTGTGCAATAATAGCATTATGCCTAAAAAATGTACGTACCTTAATTAAAAAATACTTTATTGCTAAAAAATGCTAACCATCAACTGAGCCTTCAGTGAGCTGTGTAGTAACATCAAAGATCATGGTCACACATCACCATAACAATGTAACAGTAATGAAAAAGTTTGAAATACTGTGAGAATTACCAAAATGTGACACAGAGACATGAAATGAGCAAATGCTGCGGAAAAATGGTGCCAATTTCCTTGATGCAGGGTTGCCACAAACCTTCAGTTTGTTAAAAATGCAGTATCTGTGAAGTGCAAAAAAGCAAAGTGCAATAAAACAAGCTATGCCTGTAAATTGTAAGTATTACTAGAGATATAGAGGGTCACTACATAATAAGGCTCAAGTCACCAGGAAAATAAACTAAGCTTGTAGGCATATAATCTCAAAGCAAAAGTTAATAAAATTACAGCTTATATACAAATCCATTATCAGAGTCAGATTTTAAAATATTTCTCTCAGTAACTGATAGATCAAGGGAAAAAAAATCAGTAAAGCTATAGATGATTTGAGCAACATAGTTAAGTAATTTGATCTCAGGTGTCTACCTTCTGCCCCAAAGACTTCTTTTAGCATTTCTTGTAACGTGGGTCTCCTGGTGGTACATTTTCACAGGCTTTGCCTTTGGTTGAAAAGCATTTTTGCTGGGAATACAGTTCTAGGTTTACAGGGTTTGTTTTTTTCTTCCAGTACTTTTAAGGAATTCTGATGTCATCCTTATTTTTGTTCCTCTGTATGTCATTGTCTTTTTTATCTGGTTGCTTAAAATTCTTAAATTTTTTCTCTTTATTACTGGTTTTAAGCAATTTGATTATGTTGTCTTTGTGAGTCTTCTTCATGTATCATGTATCATCAAATCCCTTGCGGCTTGTTGAGCTTCTTGGATCTGGGGGTTTAGAGTTTTCAAGTTTAGAAAATATTAGGCCTCTTGACGTCCCACGGCTCACTAAATAGTTTCTATTGCTATGTCTTCAAATTCTGTGATCTTTTCTTCTGCTATGTCTGCTCTGCCATTAATTCCATCCGCATAATTTTTATCCCAGACATTGTAGTTTCCATCTCTAAAGCTCAATTTGGGTCTTTTTAACATCCTCTTAACTTTTTGAAGATAGTTATATGATATGTTTTAATATCCTGTCCCAATTCTGACATCTGTTTCAGTTCTGGGTCAGTTTTGACTGGCTGTTTTTCTCATTATGGTCATGTTTTCCTGCCTCTTTGTATGCCTGGTAATCTTTAACTGGATGTCAGACACTGTTTTACCTTTGTGGGTGCTAGATATATTTGTATTCCTATATATCTTCTTGAATTTTGTTCTGGGATACAGTACACTTGTATGTAAATTATTTAACCCTTTCAGGTCTTGCTTTTATGATTTGTTAGTTGGGTAAAGAGCAGGGCTCAGCCTAGGGCTAATTACTCCCATAGTAACAACTTCCTGAGTTCTCTACCCAGTGCTCCATGAATTATAATTTTTTTTTTCATTCCGTCTGGTAGGAATATGCACTGTTTCTGTACCCCCCTAATCCTTTCAGATTGTCCTTTCTCTAGCCCTGGGTAGTTGCTGAATACTACAAATCTCTCTGCGCAGCTCTCTCCTCTTTGGGACTTGGCCCTATGAACTCGAACTCCCTGGGTTTCTCCAGACTCTCAGCTCTGTCTCCTCAACCTAGGGAGTCTCCCGGTTTTTGTCTCAGTTTCCTTTCCCTGTGTTAAAGCTTGGAAGCTCTCAAAGAAGTAAGCTGAGGTAATCATAAGGCTCACCTAATTTGTTTTCTCTCACGGATCACTGTCTTTCCTGATATCACTGTCTTGAAAACCAGTTTCATGTTGCTTTGTTTGTTTCAGAGGGGAGGGTTAAATCCAGTCCTTATTACTACAAGTTGGTCAGAAGTGAAAGTTCTAAAACTATTTTTTAAATTATGCAATAAAACAATTTTTAAAAATCCTTAGGGGGACTAATATAAAATTACTGTGCAATAGGATAATAGTAAAAGATAGGAAATGCTGAGATAGATCTAAAAAGATTAGAAAATTCTAATAGGTCCTCAGGCACAGGCATGAAAAGATTTTCATAATGTTACTAAGTTTATCAGTTAGGATAGGTTAGAATTATGTTATGGTAACCACCCTCAAATCTCAATTACTAAAATCAAAAAGGTTTATTTCTTACTCATTTTAAAAGTCCACTGCAAATTGGGAAGGTGATTCTTCTCTTCATCACAGTTACTCAAATGACAGAGCAACCACCAACTCAAACGTTGCCAATAAACAAATTAGAGGAAAGACAGGCATCTAGAGAGTCTCAAATTGGCAATTCAATTCTCCAGTTCAGAAGTGGAGCCCGCAATTCACAGGCCAGACCCAGAAAGATGGCACCACCCAACCATAAGGGAAGTGTAATCCTGCTATGTGTCTGGTTGTCTAGAGAGAACTACTGTAACTACAAGGTGAAGAGCCCTAATGACTATCACAGAGCACGCTTCTGGTCAGCAGTTATTCAGTGTATCCTCCTTCTTATAGCCAAAACACACTCCTTCTCTTCGAAGGAGAGATAACTCAACAGTACCATTAAATCAACGGCATCAAGCTCAAAGTTCAGTATCTCTTGCTAGTCTCTAAATCAGGGGATAGTATGCACTGGTCTCCTCTAGATTGGTTATCCTATGAATTAAAAAGCTGTCCTCTACACACACAAGGTTGAAACAGAGATAGAAAAACTGTAAATAAACACTCCTATCCTGAAGGAGAAAGATGGGAAACACTCAGTCACTGGTCCAAAACAATTCTCTGCTACAAGGACACTACTCTGGTGGTGCAAAAATTCCTTGATGAGAACCTGACTCTGCTTGCTGGAAGGGGATCTCTAATCAATTGCTGTCCAAAGCTACTGATCCCACCATCCAGGAGGTCCTTCCTTTTTTCTTTATCCTTCTTGACCACAGAGGTAGACATTGGGGAATATGTTTTACTTGGGGACCAAGCAACTTTCTCTGTCTGCTACCCCGTGTAGAAAGTTGGGGGCCCAAGGGTTATTTTGAGTTGATCAGTCATAAACTTTTAGTCCAGGCTCATGGTTTGACAGCTCAACTCTCTCAAAATGTTTGCTTTTTATTTATCTGACTGCAGTCAGCAGTGAGCCAATACTCACACCCACAAATTTAAAGAAGTGCTCCCCCCAGCTCCTCTTTACACTTGACTGGAGTACCCTGAGCCCATCAGGCACTGGTAGAAGACTGACGTTTTAGCAACTGTTTCCTAAGCCATTTTATATATCTGAACAAATTACTGGGCATTGGTATTTCCAATTCCTGACAGGTATTAATATTTAGGATGTGGGAATGAGAAATGAAAACTTCTGGGAATTCTCCGGTATCCCCAAATTACACAGAATTGTCATTCTATATTTTTCATAGCACCATACTTAATATATTTAAAATAGTTATGAGTGACCAAAATAAATACTGAATCATTTTTCTGTGATAGTTATACTAAATGTTCCAGAGATTTTCTGTTAAAAAAGACATAATAATAAATGTTTATTAACATGAACCAATGTATTGGGACAAGATTATATACTTCAATACCATTATATCTACCTGACATAGATATTTGATAACAGAAAACATTAAATAAAGGAAACTAACAAAAATGCCAATAAAAATCATTTGTTAAATTGGAAGCACTACAAATATTTGTTTAAAAGTTTTTCTTAAAATGAAATCTATCATACTAAGTGAAGTAAGTCAGACAGAGAAAGACAAATATCATTATGATATCGATCATATGTGGAATCTAATTTTAAAAAATGATACAAATGAACTTATTTACAAAACAGAAACAGACTCACCAATTTTGAAAACAAACCTATGGTTACCAAAGGGGAAATGTCGGGGGGAGGGATAAATTAGGAGTTTGGGATTAACATACACACACTACTATATATAAGATAGATAACCAACAAGGACCTACTGTATAGCACAGGGAACTACACTCAATATTCTATAATAACCTATATAGGTGAAGAATCTGAAAAAAAGAATGAATATATGTATATGTATAACTGAATCACTTTGCTGTACACCTGAAACTAACACAACATTGTAAATCAACTATACTTCAATAAAATTTTTTAAAAAGAAATCTAAAAAGATACAACACATTAATTGCCCTATCTGATAGTCTTTATCTTTATTTTATAACAACTATTCCAGACATAGAAATTCTTCTTTCATTTTTGCATCGATATTAGTGAAGTTGCTAGGGACTGTCCAAAAACATCTTCAAGTTGGTGTTAGGTTACATGTTACTTCATAGAAGCTCTTTTCCTTTTTTAATGATAAAAAATATTTTGTCTGCTAGCCCAGATTTTGGTCTTATTGTTGCAATTGATAGTGCTTTTGCTAATTTAGACTTTAGATCAGTTTCTGATCTCATTTCAGAATGTTCCACAACACTTACTTCTTTTCTTTGCATTTATTGTTTAAGTATTTGTAAAGAATAGCACCCTTTGGCAAATAATCATACACTGGGAAGTGCCAATAAATTTATTTGGTAGTTACTTGACTAATGTTACATTTGGCTCTCCTCTCAAAAGTAAAAACACCACACAGAATCACAAGTCAAAATTGATAATTTATGGAATTATTTTGCTTCCACAACATGTTATTTTTGGAAGACCATTGATGGGATTTGTATAAAGTATCCTATGAATATAAACTTACTAATTTTTATTTTACTTGCAAGAATGACTCACCATTAGCAGCAGACAGGGGTATGAATACACATTTATACCATGGCAATAGCTACAAGTATGACTGAGTGATCAGACTATGACCACTTCTCTTCTGTGGACTCCTATTGTGGTTCCTGGAAATGTTGACTTTACTCTTGGACTCCACCTGTCAGCATTCCCTAGTCTTACTTTTGAGCTTGACTTCAGAGGATTCCTGCAAACCAGTAATGGCTCTAACTTCATTACTTAGCTTTAATTCTCATAGCAAAGTTACAATACTTTTTCCTGTTTCATCGATTTCTTGACTGATTTGTCTTGAAATTCAGAAAAATATGTGTTTCCCAAGAAATGCCGTGAAGGAATTTACACATAGAAGAAACACTTCGGGGCCTCTCTTTAATCTAATTAATTGGTATGATGGCCATATTCATAATTTAATTAAGTTTTCTTGCTTAGGCCTTCTCCTTTTACTGGTTGGGGGTGAGAAGTTTAGCCTTTTCCAACCCTGCAAGTATCTGGATTTGTGGACTTTTTCTATTCTCTTTTGTTCCCACTTTCAATCTCAACATTTCTCATCTGAGTTCACTTCTTTCTCAGAGTAAGTTGTCAAATGCAGCCAATATAGTAACCAAAACATGCTATTAACATTTTGTTAGTCAAACTCTTCCAATAGAGATACAACTTCATTACGTACACCATTTGTCTTTCAACTATTACAGTCAAGTTTACCAAATCTCTCACCATAGCAGAATGTGGATCACCTCATGTAGCCTTGCCATCTGCCACCTAAGCCAATGCAATACACTGGTGTAATGTAGCTCAGCTGTGTTTCTTCTAATGGCAGCAATCCACTTTCAGGATTAATTCCTACATCAGTAGGGAGAGACTTAGTTATGCTGTAGAACAAAAATTCTCTAACTGCAGTAGCTTAAAATAAAAATGCTATTTCTCCTTCATGCTATATGTGTATCTAAATAAACAGGAAGGCTCTTTTCATAGTCCCTCAGGAACCAAGCCTGATATAGCAATCACCATCTGAATAGTAAAAATGTTACCATGCTTGAGGGAAAAGAGGGTTCTAAAGAGTCTCACATTAACAACTAAATCCTGGAAACCAGAAGTCACTTCCACTCACAACTCACTGGCCAGAAACTAGTCATATGGCCACACACTAGAAATATTTGGTGAATAGCAGGAATGAAAATCTACATTAGGCTAAAAACAAGCTGACTTTGAAGAATCAAAGAAAAAAATCTAGGTGAATAAACTCTTAACTCCTACAAGTTAATGCTGGACCAAGAAGCTTTCTGTAAGTACTATGGTATGATAATTAAAATAAGTATGGGTTTCTATTTTTCAATTTAAAAACTGAATACTCTTCAATCTAATAAATTATACACTTTAGAATTTTAGTACAGGTAAATAAAATATGGACCAAAATTTATGGAATAAGAGCTTCACTGCAGTGTCTATAATAGTGAAAATAAAAGAACAGTTATAAAGTTATGACTATACCCATACAAAAATATAGGGCAGGGGTTGGCAAACTTTTTCTTGAAGTGCCAGATTGTAAATCCTTGAGACTTACGGACCATACGGCCTCTGTCATGTACAACTGTGCTGCTGTAGTGCAAAAGCTACAACAGACAATATATAAACAAATGACATGGCTGTTTTCTAATAAAATTTTGCTTACAAAAAACGGTAGCCAACTGTGGGTCATAGTTTGCTAGCCCCTGATATAGAGCAATTAAAATCAAGTTTTTAAGGCAGTGCGTAAATGCTTAAAATATTTTGAAAGCTTAAAACTACAGTTTATAATTACCAAATTCTCCACAAATGGCAGGTTTTACTTTAGTATTTAAGAGGGAAAATTCATCTTAAAAAAGAGGTTGAATTGGGTGAGTAATGTAGTCAGTTTTTCTGTTCTGTTTTTGGAAAAGTCAAATGACCCTAGATGTACCTGAAATATTTCTGTAAACCGAAATCCAAGGTCACTTCTGTGATCAGCAGTTATTCAGGCCATTAATATCTGCAGCTACAGCTTCATTTATAGCTTGGTCCAAAAATCTCCATAATGATGACCCACTGTGTCATCAAAGAAGACTAAATTATGCATAGTATATTCTTTTAAATAACAAAAGTGATTTTATAATACTTTTAAAAAGCAATTAAAAGTTACCTTTAGCTAACTGTAAAAGTAATTTCACCCAGGACACCTCATCCCTCGATGATGTTACAGATGCTGCTACAGATGTGTTTAATTCCTTACAAGATGATCCAAGTGAAGTATCTTTGAGTTTATAGATTTTGAGATGAAAATTAAACATTACCATGACTTTAAAAAAATCTATTTGACTATTCATTTTGTGTACATGGATTGGCAGATATGCCTCATTAGTAAACAATATTTTTAAAATAATCATTTCTCTTTTAATGCTTAGACACAGGTAAATTGTGTTTTATTTTTTAGCTGAAAAAACAAGTCTTAGTGTTATAGTAATCTAGTAAAAATGAAACACTTGCAATTCTTTTTAGTGCCTGTATACATACAAAAGTCCTAATTCACTGAAGTCAGTACAAGTGAGTGATCCTGGAGTAACAAGTTTGATGGAACAAAAATGATCATGTCAACCATAATTTTAAAATGACATTACAGAAGCCTAAAAAAATGTAATGATGTCAAAACATTTATAATTATTATATAAAGTGTATCTTTAAATCACATGCTGTCTTTCCTGTTAATAGAATATTCGCTAACCCCTCCTCTTGAGGTAAAATTCCTCAATTCCTATTAGTAAAAGAGATCAGTAGGTCCTCTTCTTTAGGTTAAGAGGTCCTCCATTCCATATGCATATAATCACTGTAGGAATAATAAATAAAACTGTAATTAGTACCATCAATGGAAGGGTTATTTGCAAAAACTGATATATTTTTAAAAGGGACATTCAGTATAAATGCTAGGAACTATAGATGTGGTAGAAAACACTAACTTCAGAATCAGATCAAATTACGTTCAAATCTTGGCTTTGTAACCTTAGACAAGTAATTGCCCAGATATCTTTTTACTTATAGCTGAAACAAGGTGACTCATATCTTGTCAGTTCCTTTTAAAAAATGTTTAGAATAGTTCTTTAAAAATTTATAAGGTGAAAAAAATTACAATTTCCTTCCTAAAACATTGGAGAGATACAAAGGGGAAAAAATAACATAAATAAATATGGCATTCAGATTTTCAACGTAAATTAAAAGTGCATCCACAAAATGAATGTTTCTTAACGTCACTGAACTGCACATGTAATCAATCATAATTCTGTTGTTAGGTAACAGGAGACTATAATACAGTAAGGCACCTTGGTAGTTAGTTCTTAGGCAAAGAGTCACTTGAGTGCATCACTGGCTTTCATAGTCAATCAAGAAAGTCTAAGTGCTTGCTGTGTATTGGTTTGTTATGATTTCAAATCCACTTGTTTATGACTTAAGTGAAGTTGTTTTGATCTACAGGTAAATTTGTTTACACTAAGGAAGCTGTGCCAGGATGATGTCATCAACATCTGCTGTTGTTGATAAGCATTCAGCAGCTCAGCCATTAAGGGGTGCCGCTGGGGAGGATAATCAATACGAACATATGGAAGAGCAGCTATCGAGTGATGGACACTTAAACTTTAAATACCGAGAATTTATGAGGACTTACCGAGAGTGTTTAGTCTGGGCAAGGCTACTCTTTGCTGACTTACATAGCTCTGTGAAGATCTTGAGACACTTGCTCCTGCCATGGCCAGGCCACTCTTGGTCCTCAGCAGTGTTAAACTGTGCAGCAGTCTCAGGAAGAGAAGGGACATCTGTTCCTGCCTTGGCAAGGCTACTCCTGGTAGGCAGTGGTGTAAGTCATGTAATGGTCCCTGGAGTCATAACATTTGGAACAGCCCAGCTTGCTTACCGACACCGGTACTGTCACCCCCTAGCTACGTGCCCCAGCAGCAAGAGACCTACGCTGGCAGCTGATACCCAGCTTTTAGTTGGAAGGACTGACTCTACAGACAACCAATTCCTGGAAAGGTACACCTCAACTAAATTTGGACTTTCTTTCATCTCCTCTTTGCCTGGAACAACAGTGTAATCAATCTATTATTAGTTTGGAGTATGTTATTTCTTTATTAGCTTATTAACAGACGTTATCCTGTATGGTATCGGCTTGCGAAATATTATTTTTATAAATTATAATTCTCACAGTGAACTGGTGTTAAATAAGTTATTGGCAAAGAAAATCTCAGTCCTTGAGCACAATCTGCCCAGACAAAACAGCACTCTAAAGCAGGTGGTGGCAAACTACAGTCCACTGGCCAAATCCAACCAACATTCTGTTTTTGTAAATAAAGTTTTATTGGAACACAAACAGGCTACCATTTACATATTGTCTATAGGTGCTCTTAAGCTATAAGGAAGAGTTGGATAATTGTGACCACACAGTCCACAATTATTCACTATCTGGCTCTACAGAGAAAAAGTTTGCTGACCACTGTGCTAAAGCACTGCTACTCAAAGGTTTGGTTTGTATACCTGAATTGTTTGTTCCTGATCAGAAATGAGATAAGGAGATTATGTGAAAACAGAAACCAACTATGTTACCAAGTACAATGTTTATTTCAACTATTTTTTTGTTTTCATTGCTAGACTTTCTCAATGAAGGATTTATAGTC
This sequence comes from Eschrichtius robustus, assembly GCF_028021215.1. NCBI lineage: Eukaryota > Metazoa > Chordata > Mammalia > Artiodactyla > Eschrichtiidae > Eschrichtius > Eschrichtius robustus. The sequence goes on from NC_090824.1 coordinate 118,374,231, forward strand.
TGGTACAAGTTCCTTTTCTCACAGTGGATAGGTATAAACTATTCATTGATCAGGTACTTTCAATACCACTACTGTAAGTATATAGGGGCAGGAGAAGGAACTACTCAAAGCTCACAAGGGACTACAGTGTCACTTAGAGACTTATTTTGGTACAGTGCTCTAGGTTTTTGAAGCATTAGGTGACAGCCTTGGCAACTAATTGAATGAGATTCAGAAAATGGTCCTTACACAGATTTTTTCTTCCCCTTACTCCAAAAGTCTTCTCTGCTATAGATTTATGTTTCAACAAGGTGAAGGATGACAGTTAATAAGTCCCTCTATCCCATCTTTTCTTGGGAGCAGGAAAGATAAAAATATTTGCCCCCACCCTCAAAAATATTCAAGAAAATAAGTCAATAAAATATTTTGCCTATTTAGCCTCTTTAATTTACTGAGCAGATAGAAAACTATAATATTAAATTATAATTCTCTTGAAGTAGAAGAATTTATAAAGCAAATCAATTCTCTGTAAATATTAGCAGTTCTTCCCCCTGTACTTTGTCTCAATTTAAAATAAATCATGCATCAATTGAAGAATACGGAATAAAATCTACCACTAACTTTAACATGAAATTTCCTTGAGCAATATACAATTTCTAGAGGCGCCAAAGGTAATCCGACTCAAGCAGCTTTCTGAAAAATAAAATTATTCAGGGACAGATTTTTATTGCAAATATTTACTCAAAAACTACTATATACAGCAGAATTTTAATAGCCATTTTAAACATTTAACATTCAGTGAAACAAAATTTAAGAATTCAAAGCACATTTTAAGAAGTAAAAATGTAGCATTTTAAATAAAAGTTTATTAGTACTTCAAAGCAAACTACTGTTACTCATATTATTCATTTCTATATCTATTATTTTCTATATGATAAAAAACTGAAAAAATCAATTTAGCAGCCATCTTATGGATAAATTAGGCTAAATATCCCAAACCAATTTTTTACATCCTGCTTTAGGTCCCATTTGAATTTTCTATTTTACAATTACAGAAGAAGTCACTTAAACATGGCTGAATTCATGCCAGGACATGTTTTCAGTTTACTGCTTTACAATATCTACATTAATCCATACTTTGGTTTGGTTTCCAGACCATTTTTATGGGTCTATTTCCAAAGAAGATCATTAAAACAATATTAAGAGCATAATAGCTACAGGAGTTTCAACAATGGGTTTCTACTTTATACAACTAGTACATCAAGGGATTTCTGCACAGCTTACACACTGACAAAAAGCACAAATATAAATTTTTATTTTAATAATTTCACTTTCACTGAAAGTTTAATTAAGGTAAGCTTACAGCCTGGCAGGCTAACACTTGTATGGAGGTACACAGATTCAAATATTCTGTTTACATGCTTCTGGCAGTCTGGAATGTTATATTATATCCAAAATTAAGTTTATGTTCATCCAAATTCTCATTAGATCAACTAATTTAGCATTCTAAACATGCTCCATTTACCAGTATCATACTCAAAATGAAGCCTTCATTAACAAAGCCAATCGGCCATTATTTTAAATCAATTATTCCCAAAAGGTATGTGGTTTCCAAATCTCTTCCTTTAAGTTAATTGAAAAGGATGTACAGGTAATAAAGACTTTTAGTTTAGAACTGATGGAAATTTCAAAAGCTTTATTAGTATAATATTCTAATATTCAATTCATATTGACCACCAAGTTCCATAACCTCGAAAACTGCTTAAATGAGACTTTTTCATTGCAAACTTAACTTTCATTAAAATCTTACTCATGTCTTAAAAACTTCTTGGAAATTCATACTAATCATGCTATTAATGATGAACTGATTTAATAACCTAGGTTGAATATACAGGTAAAGTGTATGAATGACCTCCCTCACATTTTTCTATGTCTGCACTCTGCAACAGCACCACTGAGCTCACCTGATAGCACTGTTCCAAATGCTCTTATCGTTGGTACACTAAAACTTAGAATGCCTAATTAATTTCAACTTCTTTCTTTTTCATCTGCCAGGTCTCCTGTTGTCTCTGTTGTGCTAAGGCTATTTTCTCCAGGAACGTCATCTGTTTGATCAGACACTACTTCATCAGTCTTGGCTGAAGGATCACCACTACCTTTCTGAAGAATCTCTGTGGCTTCAAACTCAAGCACTTCTGATGGAGTCAAAGGTTCCAAATGAATACTGCCTTGCTCACTAACATCAGAACTAACAGATTCAGGTTCATCTCTTTTTCTCAAAAACTGATCAATGCTAACATCACCAGATGTTAACTGCAAATCCTTAATATTCTTCGAAGAAAATCTAGCTTCACTGGCATTGCAATCTTCAGTCTGATCACATGCAATGAGGTTTTCTGAACTTTGGCACCTCTTCAACTCTGTTTCCTGACAAATGTGCTCTATTTGTTTTTCCTTTTCCACCTTATCTGCATCAATAATTGAATCATAACTGAAGATATTCTTTGAGCCAGTTTCCTGGTCTTCAAGACAGGTATCATTTTCTTTATCTGAACCTGATACACCTTCTTCACTTTTTGTTGTTGATGAGCCTTCAAATAAATGCACATCACATCCATTTTTTATTTCCTCTGAAGAAGCTTCATCTTGTTTACTGAAAAAATAAAGCTATTTATTATCTATTTCTTCATAATACAATGCATTTGAACACTATCAAAATAAAGACATTCTCTAAAAAATAAAAAAAAAAGGCACACTTGCCCACCAAAAAAAAAAAAAAAAAAGAAAAAAATTGAGGTCCCCTGTCTTTGCCATGATGTTACAATTTAGGAGGTGGCCATGTTCTTGGGCAACAGAGTGAGAAACTCCATAGTCACATATTAAAAGGATTCCTGAGGAGTCTATTCACTGGTTTCAGTCCTGGTTATCATTATTTTTATCTGTTCATACCCTTGCTTATTTTTAGTTAAAATGTGAGTGTGCTTATTAATTCGTAAGAGTAATTTAAATAAGGAATGAATAGATGTGGAAAAAACCCTATTTCTCTTTTATGATTTATATGTCCTCTTGGGCTTAGAGTGTTTTCCCTATGCAAAATCAACTAAGCATTCACAAACATTTCACTGATTTTTTAACAGCCTAATTTATAAAAACATAAACACATGCCTAAAAAATACGTAAATATAAAACATGCATACATATATGCTTATGTGTATACCTGTCTCTGTGTTTACTCTTACCCCGGTGTGTTAACAGAAACTATTTAGTGAATATAGTTCCCTATGTTATATAGTAGGACCTTGTTGTTTATCTATTTTATATATAGTAGTGTGTATATGTTAATCCCAAATCCTAATTTATCCCTCCTCCACCCTTTCCCCTTTGGTAACCATAAGGTTTGTCTTCTATGTCTGTGAGTCTTAAAAACAGGAGATTTCTAAGAGGCTCTCCAGTCCCTTATGTAGATGTAACAATGCTTATTTTAACAAAAAGAAATTTAATGATTACATTTATATTAGTTCTTACATTAATCCACCTGGAATTTAGACTTTTTCCTAATGAACTGCCAAATATCAAAGCAATGTTATCAGATAGTCATTTATTATTTACTAAATTATATTTAAAAGGCTGTTTCTCTGCTATTTATTTTGTTGATGTGTCTTTTGACTATTACAGGCCAATACCACCCAGTTTTAACAATTAGAAATTAACATTGTACTTTATTATCTAATAGGGCAAATCACCTACATTATACTACTCTTCTCCCTAAATTAATAGTTTGAAAAAGTAAAAGATAATTGTACAAGGATGCTCATTAAAACAATGTTTAAAATAGTGAATACAGAAACAACCTAATATCTAACACAGCTGTGATTTTTAAAATTATGGTATTAATAAGTAGAAAAATATTAATCTTACGTTAAACACCACTCCAAATCAAATCCAATTTGGATTTTCAACTAAATGTTCATTAACCATAAACTAATTTGGGAAATGACCTATCATGTAAGTTACTAATATATTACTTTCTATCTCAGTAAGTTTTTTCTTCGAAATCTTCTAAATAGATGCTGCACTTTTCTCATCTTGTTATTACTGTGAATTTTATCCATTATATTTTGTAATCACATGTTATTGGTATATCGTAAAGATTCTGAATTTTACACCAAGCTGCCTTAATTAATACCCTGATTAATTTCAATCATTCTTAGCTCATTTTCTTGGATCTTACAGGTCAATTACATCATCTGCAAAAAATTATAATATTTCTCTCATTTAAATTTGTAAAATTCTTATTTTTGTTCAGATCTTATTGAACTAACTATAATTTACAGAAAATGTTAAAAAATATGGATGTGACTAGTCTGCTTTTTCTAAATCCTTATTTGAATTTTTGTTAACTTTCCCCAACCAGAATTCTAGGAAAAATGCTAGGTGAAGAAAGGGCTAGATAATTTTTCTTTTCTTTTCTTTTTCTATGTGGACTATTTTCAAAGTCTTTATTGAATTTGTTACAACATTGCTTCTGTTCTATGTTTTGTTTTTTGGCCTTGAGGCATGTAGGATTCTAGCTGCCCAACCAGGGATTGAACCCACACACCCCCACCCCACCCCCTGCGTTGGAAGGTGAAGTCTCAATCACTGGGCCATCAAGGAAGTCCCAGGGCTAGATAATTTTTCTAGTGAAGTCTAAGAAACATCTTCAAAAGGTCTTACTCCATAATTTTCTTTTTGGAGGCAATAGATTAATTAATCTCATCAGGTTAACAAGCAGCCTACTACAAAACACACAGCATAAAGATAGAAATGGGGAAAGTACTTAATCTAAAAGACAAAATCACCTTTAGCTGGAATAAAGTTCTAATTAGAATGTTGGATTTTCTTTTGCTAAAAAAAAATATTGTGAAATCTTTTGTGTTCTGCAGTGTTCTACTCAAGCATTAAATTTTTAAAAACCAATCCCTGAATTTTGAACCTTTTATGTTGAGATTCCACCAAAGAAGTAGCTTTACAGCTTTTTGAAAATACTTAAAAAATAAGATATTAAAATTACCTATTTGCAAGAATCGTCACCATCTTATAACCTGTAGCATCTTGTAACTATTTTCATTTACTAGAGGCAATTAAAATCTGTTAACATTTTACTTACTTTTAAGTACTTTTTAAAAATTTAACAACTTATAAAATGTATTCTACATGTTTAAGATTTCAAAACTAAGGATCTGCAGTATATTTCTGTTATATTAATATTTCAAAATTTTATTTTAATTAAAAGCCATTACTAAAAGGAACACCATATACAAAATTTAAATAGCCTTTTGCCAATTAACTGAAATATAACACAGCTCAAGTATCATTTTATATACATGAATTTCATGAGATTCAGTTTTTCCTTATATTTACCTTTCAGAATTTGATGTTTCTGTTTCTCCTTCAGCCATATTAGGTCTTGCAATTTCCTGAAATGATTAATAATAATTTTCTTTTATATTCAAAACTAAGCTTAAAGTAAACTACTTTTATTACACTAAACTTTCTAGATAAAAAGAACTTAAGTGTGCTACCTAGTAAACTAAAGAGAAAAAAATTTTCTTAATTTAAAGTATGTATTAAAATAATTCTCATAACTAAAAGCATGATTTCAAAAATTGTTTTTTAATAAACTGGTAAGAATTTCAGTGTACCAAAAGCTTCTGAATCAAGGACATGAAACAGTTATCCAGTTATAACAATACCTGCTTTCCTTAGATTCTTTCAAATATGGGCTATAATTACAATTACTTGAATAGAAAACTAGTAAAACACAGCTTGAATTTGAATGTGTCATCCACAGTATTTTATACACACATATTAAATACAGGTACTTAGATAAAACATTTATGAAATTATGATTTTATATTTGGAGCCATGGTAACCCTTCCATTGTCAAACCTAGTAATATTAAACAATAGACAAATGAAATATTTTGCTTATTTCAAATGTTTTTTGGTGAGGAAAGAATACACTAAAACCTCAGTAAGCCTGAGGCCAGCCTAACAGTTTATAACAATTACAAATTATTGAGCATATATGATGCATGAGGTAGTATGTTAAGAACTTTACATTCACTATCTCATCACTTAATCCTCATGTTAGATATTATAAACTCCATTTCTACAAATAAGAATAAAGACTGTGGGGGTTAAGTAGAAAACCCAAGGCAATACTACAGTAAGTGGTGAAGTTTCAAAACTAGGTCCAGCTCAGCCACAATAGTGATTGATTCAAATCTGTGAAAGTGATATGGTGTATTAATCACATACATGTAATATTTCCTCACTCTCCAAAAGCCCTGCTAAAATGAGGGCAAAGAAATAAAATATTTTCACTCATAAAGACCAAGAAAACATCAAAGCATACTAATTGTCAAAGAGATTTCAACAAATTTTTAGATGGATAGTAGCTGGAGGAATGGAAATTGACTTCACAGTGTGGAGGAAGTTACAACTAAATGTCTGAGCAGGGAGTGCAAGGAAAAGAGAATCAGTTTTCCCAGAGAACATAAGAGATCTGGTATTTGGAGAAATTCAGTACACTATCCAGTACATAAAAGATAAAAATGAAGTATGAATATTGCTGAGAAATCTAAATGCTCTTTCCCCAACTCACACAACAGGTACCTATCCTTTCCTCTACCACTTAGGCCAAAGGTTAACTCTGTGAACTGGAGACAGTCTACACTTGTGAACACCAGGAATGGCAAAGGGCAGGCATGAGGTACTGAAAGAAAACAGAAAAATTTAGTAGAGGTCCATAAACTGAAAAAAAGGACCCACATTTATCTCTCTGCCTGGCTCGCAGAATGCTAGCAGCCAGAGGAACCACTCTTCACCCCACCACCCGCAGCTGGAATCTAGGAGATTCCTCTTTGGAGAAAATTATCAGCCTCAAAGACTTTGAGAGCATCCTCCCTACCAAAGAATCAGTCAGCTCAGCAACTGATTTTCCTATGTTGAAGTCTAAACAATTGTCATGCAGACTGTGCAGGCTGTACAGCACGCTAATCCATGAGGCAACCTTCACAATATAATCCATGTCAGCAGTTCTCCAAGTGTGGTTCACAGACACATGGGGCCTCCAAGACACTTTCACGAGGCATGTGAGGTTAAAATTCTTGGTACTAAAGCAGTGGTGAGTAAAAATGCTGGCATCTTAACTCAAATCAAGGCACTGACATAGAACCAAAACTGCACTAGTAGTCACTGTATTCTCCACTGGCATACACCAGCAGTAAAATTAATTTTATTAAACATCAATCACTGAGTGCATGTCTTTTTAATATTCTGTGTAATGAAATACCAAATATGCATAAGGCACTGCTATTGCGCACTAAAAACACTTGGGTCTGTGACTGAGTTGCAAGCTGAACTTGGCCACATTTTTTTCATGGAACATGATTTTTATTTTAAAGAATGACTGTCAAACTATGAATATTTAGACTTGAGTATTTAGAAGACATTTTCTTCAAAACTGACAAAGTGAGCATGTCACATCAAAGAAAACAACCGACAGTATTTGTTGCCAGTAATAAAATTCAAGGAAAAATTAAATTTTAGGATAACTTGTATCCACTATTCATGAGATTAATGCTAATATTAATGAATGTGATTACCTGATATTATATAATGAAACATGTCAACACTTAGAAGATCTATGTAACTTGTGAACCAATATATTCCAAATGACTAAATGCACATTGTTATAAAATCATGCATGGATAAAAGAGCCAATCAAAGTGTAAGCCAGACCAACAGATTTTAATGTAATAGAGTACAAAAAGTTCAGTGATATGGAGTCAGATTCCACATTGCAACAAACCTCTTAAGAAAAAGTCCACTTGTCTACTTTTGATGTCATAAAAAAGAATAATCACAATTATCTGAAGAGATTAAAGTACTAGATGAGGCTGGGTATTCTTATATTTCAACCAAAATAACATATCACAACAGATTGAATGCAGAAACATGAGGATCCAGTTTCCTTCTATTTAACTAGACATTAAAGAGATATACAAAAGTGTATAACAATTTCATTCTTCTAACTAAATTTCTTTTGTTTTGACAAACAGTTATTTTTCAGAAAAATATTTGTCATTTTAAGTAACAGTATTTTTAAAATTTCATACTTTTAATTTCTAGTACTGTAAACATCAATACATTTTGAGAGTACTAAGGGGTATATATAAATATACCAGGGTTGTACCCTGTGGAGTGCTGCAGTGCATAACCTGTATGGCCATGCAAGGCAGCCCTGTCCCTGTCCAAACACAGGGTTTTCGATAAACTTAGCGCTTCACTTTTATGGACAGCCAAGGATCACCACACAACTGAAGACATCCTTTACATCAGACAGATCAAAATAAACAAGTGAATAAAGAAAGGGGCTAGGAGACATCAGAGACTTTGCTGGGAACAAAATAAATACGTATAATATATATTTAATATCCCTGGAGAGGTATGAAATGTTATGTCCATTAAACAAGAACAAAAAACTATGAAGGCAAAACAACTGAAGAACAAATAAAAAGAACAATTCAAAACTAAATATATGGCAACTAAAATAAGCAATTAAATTTAGAAAATCTTTTTTGAAAGGTTGAATGAAAGGACAAAAAGATGGAAGGCAAGAAAGAAAATGCCATACAATCAAAAGAGTTGATGCAGGAAGTAGTGTCAGATCAATAGGAGTTTCAAAAAAAAAGAGAGAACAGAGAAAATAAAAGTGAAAATTTACCAAAGAAATAAAACAAGAAAATTTCCCCCAAACAGAAATATCCAAAATTACAAAGGCTTATCAAATTCCTACCATAATGAATGAAAAAAGGATGATGGGTGAACATATGAAATTTCAAAACACCTGAGATAGAGATAATCATTAAAGTTGCCAGAAAGAATAAAATAACATAAACACAAAGAAAGTGGACCAAAAATGGCATCAGACTTAACGAAAATAATACTTTCAAATATGCGTAGGAAAAATGTTTTTTATGTACTTCAGCCAAACCATCATTAGAGTAAATATAGTTTTAAATTTACACTAAGTGAAAAAAGAATCAACCTTTCTGTGGAAGTTGTTAGACGACATGTTTCATCAAAATAAGGAGTAAAACAAGAAAAGAGGAACTCACAGTTCAGGAAACAGGACATCCAACACAAGAAAGTGGCAAAGTAAAATCCTGATACAACAAATTATGCATTAGGCTTAGACAGCAACTAGTTTAAACTAAAGCAGATCAGAGAGAAGATCTCCAGGCCCTCCAACAATCTTTTTTTTGATGTGTGTGAACATTTGGAAAAAATACTTCCAAACATTAGACAACACATTGCAACATTTTAAAAAACAGCATTAGGTGCACAGAAGACTAAACAAATCAGTAAAAATATATTTTTACCCAGAAAAGTAAAATGAAGTATAGGAAAGAAAATCATAGTACACTTCCTGGCTCAGTATACATAATGGTCTCAAAAACTGTGATGTTAACTATGCTGACATCAGTGCTATGCCAAGCCATATAGAAACAAGAGATAAAATACACATAACATAAAATTTACCATCTTAACCATTTTTAAATGTATAGTTCACTGGTATTAAGTACATTCACATTATTATGCAATCATTACCACCATCCATCCCCATAACTTTTTTCATCTTGTAAAACTGAAACTCTACACCCATTAAACAACAACTCCTTATTCTCCCCTCCCCCAAGCCTCTGGAAACCACCACGATACTCTTTTATTTTAAGTACCTCATACAAATGAAATCATGTAATATCTGTCTTCTTGTGACTGGCTTATTTCACTAGCAAAATGTCCTCAAAGTTGATCCATATTGCAGAATCCCCTTCCTTCTTATGGCTGAATATTCCATGGTATGCGTATACCACATTTTGCTTATTCATTCATCTATTGATGGACACTTGGTTTACTTCCATGTTTTAGCTGTTGTGAATAATGCTGCTATGAAAATAGGAGTACAAATATCTCTTCAACTCTGCTTTCAAGTCTTTTGGGTACAGTATACCCAAAAGAGGAATTGCTGGATCATATAATTTTTTTGAGGAACTGCCATACTGCTTTCCACAATGGCTGTACCATTTTACATTACCAGCAAAAGTGTACAAAGCTTCAATTTCTCCAGATCAGCATCAACACCTGTGTTCTGGTTTTGGAGTTTTTTGTGGTTTTGTGTGTGTGTGTGTGTGTGTGTGTTTATGTGTCTGTGGGTTTTTTGGTTTTTGTTTGTTTTAACAGTAGCCATCCTAATGGGTGTGAGGTGGTATCTCACTGATTTGCATTTCTCTAATGATTAGTGATGTTGCACATCTATGTGTTTATTGGCCATTTGTATATCTTCTTTGGAGAAATGCCTGTTCAAGTCCTTTATGCATTTTTGAGTTGGGTTGCTTTTGTTGTTATTGAGTTTTATGAGTTCTCTATATATTCTAGATATTAATTCCTTATCATATATATGATTTGCAAATATTTCCTCCCATTCAATGGGTTGCCTTTTTATTCACTGGATAGTATATTTGATGCACAAAATTATTAATTTGTACAATTTTTTTCTTTCATTACCTGTGCCTTTGGTGTAATAACCAAAAAATCACTACCAATTTCAATGTCATGAAGTTTTTGTCCTTTGTTTTATTCTAAGAACTTTATTATTTTAGGTCTTACATTTAAGTCCCTTATCAATTTTGAGTCACTGTTTGTATATAGTGCTGGGTAAGAGTACAACTTAATTCTTTTGCATATGGATATCCAGTTTTCCCAGCATCATTTATTAAAAAGACTGTCCTTTCCCCATTGGTCTTGGCTCCCCCATAAAAATCATTTGACCATATATACAAAGGTTTATTTCTGGGCTCTCTATTCTATTCCTTTGTTCTATAGGTCTGTCTTTATCCCAATACCACACTGTTTTGTTTACTGCAGCTTTGTCATAAATTTTAAAAACAGGACATTTGGGTGCTGCAATTTTTTTCTTCTTTTTCAAAGTTGTTTTGGCTATTTGAAGTCCCTTGAGCTTCCATATAAATTTTAGGATGAGTTTTTCTATTTCTGCAAAAAACATCTTAGGGATTTTTGCAGGGATTGCAATAAATCTGTAGATTGTTTTGGGTACCATAGGCATTTTAACAATATTAAGTCTTCCAATCCATGAACATGGGTTGTCTTTCCATTTTTTTATGTCTTCTCAAATCTCTTTCAGTAAAGTTTTATAGTTTCTTTGTAGAAGTCTTTTACCTCTTTGATTAAGTAAATTCCTAAGTATTTTATTCATTTTATGCTATTAAAGTTGTATTGTTTTGTTATTTCCTTTTCAGATTGTTCATTACTTGTGTATAGAAATACAACTGATTTTTGTGTGCTGACTTTGTGTCCTGCTATATACTTTGCTGAGTTAATTTAAGTTCTAATAGGGTTTTGTATGAAATCTTTAGGGTTTTCTACATATAAAATGATATCATCTGGTAACAGAGATAACTTTACTACTTTTCCAGTTTGGATGCCTTTTATTTCTTTTTCTTGACTAATTGCTCTGGCTAAAACTTCCAGTACTATGTTGAAAAGAAGTAGTGAAAGTGGACATCTTGCTTGTTCTTAATCTTAGAGGAAAATCTTTTACTCTTTAACCATTGAGTATGATGTTTGCTGTGGGTTTTTCTTATATGGCTTTATTATGTTGAAGAAGTTTCCTTCTGTTTCTAGGTTGTTGAGCATTTTTAACATGCAAGGGTGCTGAATTTTGTCAAACACCATTTCTGCATCAATTGAGATGATAATGTGGTTTTTGTTGCTTCCTTTCATTGAGGTGGCTTATTACATTGATCAATTTTCATATATTGAACCATCCTTGCATTCCAGGAATGAATCCCATTTGTTCATGGTATATAATCCTTTTAATATATTGCTTAATTCTGTTTGCTAGTATTTTGTTGAGGATACTTGCATCAATGTTCATAAGGGATGTTTATCTGTAGTTTTCTTTTCTTGTATTGTCTTTGTCTGGCTTTGGTATCAGGGTAATGCTGGCCTCACAGAATGAGTTTAGAAATATTTCTTCCTCTTCAACTTCGGAAAAGTTTGAAAGAAGTCCTATTAGTTCTTATTTAGATGTTTGTTAGAATTCACTAGAGAAGTCGTCAGGTCAAGGGGTTTTCTTTGTTAAGAGATTTTTGATTACTCATTCAATCTCCTTACTAGCTATGGATCTACTCAGATTTTCTATTTCTTCATGATTTAGTCTTGCTACGTTTTGAGTTTCTAGAAATTTGTCCATTTCACGTAGGTTATCTAATTTGTTGACATAGAGTTCATAGTACTCTCTTAAGATCATTTTTATTTCTATAGAAATGGTAGTAATGTACCCACTTTCATTTCTGATTTTAGTAATTTAAGCCTTCTCTCTTTTTAAGTATTTCTGGCTAAAGGTTTGTCAATTTTGTTGACCTTCGCAATGAACCAACTTTTCTCTATTGCTTTTCTATTCTCTGTTTCATTTATTCCTGTGCTAATTTTACTCCTTTCCTTCTGCCAGCTTTGGATTTAGTTTCTCCTTCTTTTTCTAGTTCCTTAAGTTGTACAGTCAGGTTGTTGCTTTGAGATCTCTCATTTTTTAATATAAGGATTCACAGCCATATATTTCCCTTTTAGCATTACTTTCACTGCATTTTAGAAGTTTTGGCATGTTGTATTTTTCTTTTCATTCTTATCTAAGTATTTTCTAATGTCCCTTGTGATTTCTTCTTTGATCCATTGGTTGTTTTAAAGTGTATTGTTTAATTTCTAAAATCTGGTGAATTTTTCATTTTTCCTTTTATTATTGATTTCTAATTTCATCCTGTGATCAGAGAAGATACTTTGTATGACATCTATCTTTTAAAATCCACTGAGATTTAATTTGTGGCTTACTATATGGCCTACCCTGGAAAATGTCCCATGTGTACTTGAGAAGAATGTGTATTCTGTTGTTGCTGGGTAGAGTGTTCTGTGTATGTCTGCAAATCTAGTAGGTTTATTAAGTCTTCTAGTTCCTTACTTATGTCTATTCTATCAATTATTGTGAGTAGAGTACTGAAGTCTCCAACTATTACTGTATAATTGTCTATTTTTCCCTTCAACTCTGTGAGTTTTTGCTTCATATAAATTGGCAGTCTGTCATTAGGTGTGTAAATATTCATAATTGCTATATCTTCTTGCTGTAGTGAATTTTTTATTAATATATAATGTCCTTCTTTTTCTCTTGTAAGCTTTTTTGATTGAAAGTCTATTTTGTCTGATATTAGTAAAGCCATCCATACTCTCTTTTGGTTACTATTTGCATGGACTATCTTTTTCATCCTTTCACTTTCAGCTTGTGTCTTTGAATTTCAAGTGAGTCTCTTGTATACAGCATGTAGTTGGATCATGTGTATTTTATCCATTCTGCCAACCTCTGTCCTTTGATTGGAAAGTTTAATCCATTAACACTTAGATTAATTACTGATAAGGAGGGACTTATTTTGTCATTGGGCTATTTGTTTTCTATATATCTTATCACTATTTTGGCTCTCATTTCCTTCATTACTGACTTCTTTTCTGTTTAGTTGATTTTTTTGTAGTGAAATGTTTAAAATCTTTTCTCATTTCCCCTTGTGTATATTCTATAGCTATTTTCTTTATGGTTACTTTGAGGATTACATGTAATATCCTAAAGTTATAACCCTCTAATCTGAATTTATACCAGCTAATTTCAATAACATACCAAAACTCTGCCCTTTATAGTTCCATCCCCATTCCTTTTGGTTGCTGATGTCAGAAAATTACACCTTTATTCATTGTATACCTAGATATAAACTAAAGGCATTAGTCACCTAAATTATGTAGGAAACAAAATTAGAAGTTACAAACCAAAGTTAGAGAAATACTAAATTTTACACTAAAATTTTTTTTTCTTTAAATGCATTCATCTCTTAACTCATGTAGAAAACAAAAAGTACAGCGACAAATCACTGTTACAAAATACTAGCTTTTATAATTTCCCACGCACTTACCTTTTTTGAGATCTTTATTTTGCCACAGAGCTTTGAGTTGTCATGTACTGTCCTTTCATTTCACCGTGCAGGACTCCCTTGAGCACTTCTGGCAGGGCAGATCTAGTGGTCAAGAACTCTCTCAGTTTTGGTTATGTGAGAATGTCTTACTTTCTCTCTAACTTTTGAGTGACAGAATTGCTGGATAGAGGATTCTTGAGGTTTTCTTTTTAGAACTTTGAATATATCGACCCACTGCCTGTTGGCTTCCAAAGTTGCTGATGAGAAGTCTGTGGATAACTTTATTGAGAATCCCTTGTATGTGATGATTCATTTCTCTTTGCTGCTTTCAAGATTCTCTTTATCTTTTGGAAGTTTAATTATAACGTGTCTTAGTGTGGGTCTCTTTGAGCTCATCTTACTTGGAATCCGTTGTGCTTTCTGAATGTTTACATTCGTGTATTTCATCAAATTTTGGAAGTCTGCAGTCATTATTTCTTCAAATATTCTCTCTTTTCCTTCTGGGACTCTCATGATGTGAATGTTGGACTGCTTAATGGTGTCATACAGCTCCCTCAGGTTCTGTTCACTTTTCTTCAGTCTGTTTTCTTTCTGTTCCTCAAACTCAATAATTTCTATTGTCTTATCTTCAAGTTGGCCGATTCTTTCTTCTGTCTGCTCAAATCTGCCTTTGAATCCCTCTAGTGAATTTTTCATCTTCAGTTATTGCACTTTTCATCTCCAGAATTTCTTTTTGGTTTCTTTTAGGTTTTCTATCCCTTTATTTATATTTCCATTTTGTTCACATACTGTTTTCTTGACTTTCTCCGCACATTCCTTTTGTTCTCTGGGCATCTTTAAGACAGTTGTTTTAAATTCTTTGTCTAGTATATCTGCCATTATGTTTTTTTCAGGAAAAGTTTCTGTTGATTTTTTTGTTTGTTTTGAATGGGCCATACTTGCCTGTTTCTTTGTATACCTTGTGATTTTTGGTTAAACACTGGACAGTTGAGTCTAATAATGTAGTAACTCTGGGAATCAGATTCTTCCCCTTGCCCAGCATTTGCCTGTTTTATTAATTTTTGTTTTAATTTTTAATTTTTATTGTTGTAGGCTGTCTCTGTTCCCAAATCACCCTGAGGTGTAAACTTAAGGTCTTCTTATGTCTTTTCTGAGCCTTTCCCTGGGCATATGCAATCTCTTTCTAATTTTACCCACATACACAGTTGTTTTTGAATGTCCTAAGTCTTTAATGTCTGGCTCCTGAAAGGGGGAAAAGTGAAAAATGAAGGGAGAAAAAGGGCTGTCCATTTAAATTCCTTGGAAGTCACTTCAGCTGGAGGGGAAGGGGCTTGCAACAATGGGGGGGGGGTGCAACAATAATGTGCCCACTTCTTTGTCTGCAACTCCTTGATAAGAAGCAGCAACCAGATTCCCCAATATCTGGAGGACAAGGTCTTTTTTGCCCACTCTGGCTCCCATAAGTTGTGTGCAAGCTGCTCCAGGAACATGTGCACAGCTGCCTGCCATATGGCTGCTACAGTGCTAAGTGCTCAAATTGATGGAAATTAACAGCAATTCACTCTCCAAGTCTTCGCCTCGAAGTTGCAAGCCTTCGCCTTGAAGTTGCAAGCCTTCAACAGACTTTAGAGCTTCAAAATAGTTATATCAGATAGATTCAATCTGTGCAATTGCTGTCTAGGTGGGGAGCCAGATTCCTGGTGCTTCCTACTGTGCCATCTTCCCACAATTCTCCTCTCTGTATATTTTTAAAAGTTTTTTTCCCCCAGAACATTAAAGCAATTGAAAAATATTGAAAAGTTGAAAAGTAGGTATATTAAACTCACAATAGTAGTTTAAGTTTAAACATTTTATGCCTACCAAAACCAGAATTTATTATCATTTTACTTTTCTGGCTTTAATGGAAGCAAGCACATTAATAACATTTTCAAAGTCTAATTCTTTTCTTATCTTGTTTCAAATAAGTAAATTGCCATGCTTGGCAATTTCTCTTGACCAAGTGACAATTCTAAATAATTTTAAATTAACTTCAGCTTACTGAAAACTTCTTTTGCAGGATGCTACTGTGGCTGGTATTACTTTAAAATTTTGAACACCACTTTGTTAATCAGTTTTAGAAGACCCAAATATAAGGCTTACATTATACCACAATTTATTAATATTGTATGTTGTTTTAAACAATTCCACATGAAATTTCTATAGAATTTAAATTGTCAAAATATTTAAAAACTGGGTCAGTAGCTGCTTTTTGTAAATCAGATGTAATCTATAGAAAATAACTTTTCTCCAGTTTAAAAGTTCAAAATCTGAAGACATTTCATTTTTCATATATCTATTTCAAATATGAAGTTAGGTCATTTATAACCTAATGTCTACTTGAAAAGCACTTTTCCCATAATTATCAATACTCTCATTTAGTGATTCATGCATTTCCAATTTCTTTTTCACTTATTTTCAAATTCAGGAAGAATATTCACATCTCTTGCTCAAGTTTTACATTCATTGAACACACTTTCAAAATTACTTTCATTTGTGGTAAGGAAAGGAATAGGATTTTTATTAAGCATGGAGCTTTATATATGGTCATGCTTTCTAACTGTAAAGCTTTATTAAACTTTTGCCACTTTGTTCAAAATACCATCCCATATAATGTGTAAAAATCTGTAGTATTTTTGTACCAAGATGCTTTTGACCTCAAAATAATATATTCTGACATTTGATATTATATCTTTTCATATCTGATACACATCTCTAATTTGTGTGCAAAGTATCAAGCATCTTGATTGCATTTAATCTTGATGCCCATCAGGTATCTGTGATTTTAATGTTGTTTTCAGAATTGACAAGAATAGTCCATCTGCTCACTGTATTACCCCAGTCCTAAAATATGTATCCTTTGTACAATACTAAAAAAAAGATGATCATATTTGAATTCACAAATGCAGCATTTTTTGTATTAACTTATGATTATGAGCTGAGCAAGGCACAAATTTGGCATAATTATTTTGGGGGAGAAATACTGGCTTATACACACTTGTATACATGTGTCATATCTATTCCATTATCATATCCTGGCCAGGACAATTTTTTTACATAAGTATCAACTTTTGCTAACTTACTGATAATGTGATAAGCTAGACCATATCTAGCTTTTTTAAAAAATAACAGCTTTATTGAGATATAATTAATCCAGTTTTTAATTTTGTTGCAATTAAGTCAAAACTTTCTTCTCTTGCAATGACATCATTCTTAATGTAAATATACCTACTAATCATAAACATTAATTCATGATGTACTATATCTGGTTTATAATCAAAAAGTAAGAAAAATTATTTTGCTTCTTTTATTCTTCCTAGTATTTCAGATTTAACATGATTTCCTAATAACATTATAAATTTGCTTTGAATTTTACTATACAAATGAAACACATAATATTTTTAATGATTAGCTATATGATTTTAATGTCCTTAGTTCAATTGAATTTAGAACATTCCAGCATCTGAGCTTCCAATAATTTCTTGTGATACTTTGAGAGATAAATTATTTTTGCACAAAGCATACAATATGTAAAATCACACATATTTTATCACATTCTGTAAAGCATCATCTATTAAACTATCAGTCTGAATATACATTAAAAAACACTTCCATTTAAAAAAAGCATCATGACGAAATATGATTTTTTCATTATCACAAATTCTGTTTAAATTTTTCCAATCTTAGGAACCACTTTTTGAGTTGTAAATATTTGATTCTGTTGTAATTTTTGCTAAAAAGAATGCACAGGAAACAAACTAAAGACAAGGATTCTTTGGAATAAATGAGCCAGTCACAATGAATTAACCCACCACTAGACAATTTTTTAGAAGACCCATCTTTTGAAAATCTTTGCCCACCATGTGAAACTCATACTCTACAATCTGCATCTTGTCCTTGGATGGTCCCATGCTCTATTAAAATCATTTTACTTTATTAGAAACAGGTGGTGGCCATGATGAAGAATTAAACATTTAATTCAAATAGCATCTTCTATTTTCTTGCACATGTTTATATTCACTAGCTTCTGAAATTTCTAACATGCCATTATCTTACCTTTTTTGCACAATTCAAAGAAAATTCTTTATTTAACTCTATATTTCATAGTAATTCTATTCTAATAGTGTCAATGTTAGAGATTTCATTTTAAGTAGCTGGAATATTTTTTTCTACCAAACCTGTTACTGTCCCGTATAATTTTGGTCAACTTCTGCATGCATTTTTCTTCTTCTAAACAATGGACCACTTGAGTTTTTAAATGCCATATTCATTTTTAAGAATTTTAGTATAAATTTAAATATATTTATTTTTAATTAATGCATTCAGTTAAATATAATAAATACTTAATTTATGTGAATTAGTTCATATAAATTATAATATTTAACAGGTCTAAACATTTGTATGAAAAATACAAAAATCAATAATTATAAACAACAGAAAACTACATACCAGGTTTCCAGACCAATGGGGTGAAAAAAAAGTAGTGAAAAATATTTTTTATATAAACAAGTGAGTAACAGTAAATTATCACTGTTTTAAGTGAAGAAAGTATAAAGTTTCCTGGTAAGAAAATACTTTTTCAGAAAATTTTCACATTTCATCAAATTTATTTATGAAAGGTCAAATATATTAATAAATAAAATTTGTATTACTTACCTTAGTGCCCTTAATAATATTGTTAAAAATATCATATAAACATGTTTTTGTAATTAAAGTTTACCTTTTACTTAGCAGTACCATGTGAAGCTACAAACAATGAAAACAACTTGTCACCTTCCCTCATGACTGAACAAGGACCATCAAAAAAGCAGAAGTGAGACCTTGCTGTGCTTGTGTCCCCCATGTGCATTGACTCTCAGGGTCATACAAGTGCAAGGCTGGATGCTGTCTATAATTACAATTTTGAAATTATGTTCATCATGGATTACTCTGCATTAATTTTTATTCTTAAACATATTAAAAGAAAATATTTATCTGATTATTGAATTTTTTGTAGCTCCCTTGAATTTTTTGCCAGAGGTGAGGTCTCACTTGCCTCATTCTAATTCTGGCCCTGGCTGGGATGCTGAGGTTGGGAGAATAAAGGAAAGTAGGGATGGTGGTCTAGAGAAGCAAATTCTTAATTACTGTAACAGTCACTCCTAGTTGAAAAAAAGACAAGTAAAAATCTGGTTACATTATTTAGAAATATGGAGATAAATATTACATCAAATAGCTAAAAGAGTTGAAAATGGCTACCTCTGAAGAGTTGGATGGAAAAGGGTGAGGGAGATGAGTCACTACTTTTATGATAAACTATCCACACAAATTTTTAACTTTTAATTTGATAAAAATAAAAAGTAATTTTACAAAGTCTGAAACTCTCAAGTGTCTGAAAGTTACAAAGCAAAAAGCAATAAAAACAGAACAAAAGAGAAAAACAAAAACCTTAGAAATTCTTTATGGATGGCCCCAAGTAGTCTTACAGAAATAGGCTATAGGGTTAATTTGCCATTTCATTAGTGAAATTACAGGGAACCTCTATTTTGCATACTATGTGTATGTTTGAATTGAGAAAAGAATATTTTTAAAAAGAGAGAGAAAAACACCATAAAGTCACCCTGAGAGGACTCTTGTGTGTACCTACCATACCTGATATGCTTGGAATATGGTAGTTATCTTACTGGATTACAATTCTTTCATGTCTAATTGTCCTACTAGATTTTGACCACCGTGGGGATAGGGAAATAATTTTATTAATCTTTGTTCGCAATACAAAGATTCCTGGAACATGCTATCAAGTGTTCCCTAAAAAGCCTTGAAGGAAGCAACGAAAGAGAAAGGCATCTGTACCCACCTTCTCTCTCTTACCCCTCTACTTAGTTATAATGAAACTACACTAACCATCAGACTAGAGGGGAAGAGTTATGGTATATATATACATATATATATATATATACATAATTAGGATATAAAATCAGTAAAATGTTGCAGTGTATAGAATATACATAGTAGCAGAACAGAGACTGTTTCAGAAACTCACTATATAATATGAATTCCAAATACAATCTAGCATATGAAAGGAATTAATTTTGAAAGAGGAAATGTAAAACTATACAAATGAAAAAGTGACAACAGGAAAATATTATTGGGGTATAACATTGATTCCACTACAATGCATCTGATCAAAATCTTGAAGAATAATTCAAGCTATCCACCATCTCACATGTGTACTTAAACACCTGGGTCTATTTGAGGGACCATCCACACCACATATATTTGAAAGAAGTACCAGACCAAAACTGTTCTATGTGGCCTTCCATTCAATATGGCTTCCTTTAACTCTGCTTATGGCCTGCTAAATTTTTAGCATAAGCTTTTTTTCTTTTAACAAAAAATAAACTTAAGAAAGTTGGTTTATGTAAGAAAAGGTTGGTTTTACTTGACACAGATGCAACAGGGCAATCAAAGGAAAGTAAGAGTTTGATGATTTATTCTAGTATGAATGCATCGGGAAAGAATCAGTGGATGATGTTATGAAATGATGAATTCAGAAGTTTTCTTCATGTCCATGCTTTTATGTATTTGGAAAGAAGAGAGGCAAACCCTGTTGTCCCCAGGGTACATGGGCCAACTGGGTGATGGAAGAAAACATATCTATTCTCAAGACCCAGAGACACAGAGCCAGCTTGAGAGTCTGAGAAAAACAGAGAACAACAGAGAACATCACAGCAATCCCCACCACCTGCCACTGGGCTAGCAAACATCAAATACGAAGCAACAGCAGTACTGCTGGAAGAAAGGTAAGAGTGTAGAGAGAGAGAGACAACCTCTGTGGCTCAGTCTCACAAGGAAAGGCTAAAACTGAGTGTGAAGCAATGATACCGAGAAAAAAACCTCCAGTAATATAACTTCCACCCTAAGCACAAGGAAATACTACAGGAATTGAACTTGGCAGTATATGGAGGGTAACCATAGTGATTAAAAAAAAAACAAAACCCAAGTCAACTCACTACTAGGTAGACCAAATCCCACACTAATGGCCTAACATGAGAAAAATCATGCCCATTTTCAGATATAAATACTATTTATCTCAGTCCTACACATAATGTCTTGCTTTCCACCAAACATACACAGAAAAAGCAAAGGAAAAAAAACAAAAGTACACTGTCAGAAGATAAAACAATTAGCAGAACCAGACTTAGATACAACCCAGCTGTTGGAACTATCAGACAGAAAATTTTAAATTACTATGATTAATATGTTAAATGCTTTGGTAGAAAAAGGAGGACAACATGCATGATCAGATGGGAATTTTATCAAAGGATCAGAAACTGTAAGAATCAATGCAAATGCTAGGGAAAAAACCCCAAACAAACCACAATGACAGAAATGAAAACTGTTTTTGATGGGTTCAACAGTAGACCTTACACAGCTGAAAAATGAATCTGTAAATAGGTCAATAGATAAAAATTACCCAAACTGAAACACTAAGAAAAAAAAGTGTGGCGGGAGGCGGGGAGGAGGGGATGGGGAGACTAGAACAGGGCATCTAAGAACAGGGATTAATATCAAATGGTATAACATATGTGAAATTGAAACCCCAGAAGTAGAAGATACAGGACAAGTCAGAGAATACCGATCAGGACGAATGCCAAAAATAAATACATAAATACATAAACGTATAAATAAACAACTGAGCAAACCAGACTTAGACACATCATGTTCAAACTGATAAGAACTAAAGATAAAGACAAAATCTTGAGGGCAGCCAAAGAAAATTGACACATTATATACATATATAGAAACAAAGATAAAAATTACAGTAAGACATCACATCAGAAAATATGCATGCCAAGAGACAATAAAATGACTTCTTTAAACTGCTGAAAGAAAAGTTAACCCAGAATTCTATACTCACCAAAAAATTACTTTCAAAAATGAAAAATAAAGATTTTTTTGAAGGAAAAAAGCATGGAAGAAGTAATCACCAGTAGATCTGCAGTATGAGATATTTCAAAGGAAGTTGTTTAGGCAAAAGGAATGTGATATTAGAAAGAAACCAAGAGGTACACAAAGAAATGAACACTAGAAATGGAAAAAATGAAGATGAATATAAAATTTTGTAAGTATTTAATTGCTCTAAAAGATGATTTAAAGTAAAAATGGTAACACTGTATTCTGTCTTTATAACCTAGTTAAAAAGTAAAATATATGACAACATTAGAAACAAAAAGAACACACAAACTATCGATATTGGAAATAAAAGAAAGGATTATCACTGCAGACCCCACAGGCATTAAAAGATTAAGGGAATACAACAAACAACTGTATACATATAAATTCAACATTATAGATAAAATGTACCGATTCCTCAAAAACCACAAACACCAAAACTCACTCAAGAATAAACAGATAACCAAGAAATCCTATATCTAGTAAAGACATTTATTTGTAGTTAAAAACATTTCAAGCAAATGAAAACTTTCCGTGGGATAAAAGAAAGCCACTTGGGAGAAGGCTGATACTGTCTAGGTTTCACTTATTCACTCTACAAAATAGAAATGCTGAACCTGCCTCACTTCATTATACTCAGAAAGAGACAAGTAACATTAAGCAATATTTCAAAAACTGACACCAAGAAAACACATACATAAGCAAAATTATTTCTACCCTCATACATTAGACTGCCCAGTACGTAACATTTATATGATAACCCTGAGTGTTATATTCAGAGTGCCTGTTTAAGATAGCTAAAATGTATTTAATATATATTCAAAATATTTCTATTTTAAAAATTATTTAAATCTTTTTGAGAGTCTTCTAAAAAGATTAATTTTCCAATGTGTCAAATGTTTGATATTTTAATAATTTCAGAATTTTTAAGTCATAAATTTATCTCCATTACTTATTAGTTGAACTAAATAACAGGCAAGTGAAATATAATAATGTCTTTGTCAAAATAAAACACTTTACAATTTTACAGAGGGTTAAATATTTTTATATATAATGAAAACAAAAATCTCAAGTTTTTTCTTTCTGAAAACATACCAGTAATTGTTAGTGACGTACACACATTGAATTGAAGTGTTTTAAAAATCACACCCACAATACTTTCAAATGTATAAATCTTTAAGAGGTATCAAATATAACATAATTTACCTCAGACACAGGTTCTTGTTCCTTAGTGGGACCTTCATTTTTTAATCTTGAAAACAAAATAAGTATTGAGTATTTAATTTTATGTTTACAACAAAAAATATGAAAGTTGTTTTTTGCATGCTTAAAATAATTTAAATGTAAATCTAAATTAATGCACATTTATACTGTAATAGTAAATGATCTCTGTAAATATTTTAAGGGAAAAATAAAATGCATGAGAATAAACAGTAGATTCAATATATGCTCTAAATAAATGAATACAGACATGTATTTCCTCTTCTCTAAAAACAGGAGCACTTAACTAATGTTCTCTATGTTAAGTACAATTTTTAAAAAAGATGTAACACATTAGTATAACGGTTTCAAAAAAACAATTACCCTTTAAAAAATGAAAGCAGGTTATATGCTTAATATATATAATATGCACCAGTATTTACTACTATAGGACTCAAAAACTGTGAGAAAATAAATATTTTATCTATTGTAAAGTTCAAATGGTAATGTCATTTCAATATATATTACAATTAACCTACTTTAGAGGTAGTAAAATTACAGAAATTTAGAATTTTGAAGAATGTAGTCTCTTAAAAACCCTCATAAGCATAGCTCAAATATTAACTATAAATGTTTAAACTTTGATTTCTAAAAAATACTAATTATAACTTATGACAACAGTAACAAAGGCATATGTCATCTATAAAATCTTTCAAAATATAGGGTTGGCCAAAAGGTTCATTCGTTTTTTTTCCTTAAGATGGCTCTATTAGCACTTAGTTGTCTTTAACTTCATTCGAAACAATTTTGTTAGATTGTATGTGACAGCTATCGTATCACTGTGCATATAAAAAAGGACTTATCAAAATTGGTGAATTTTTTTTTAATTATGTAAATAATCTATTTTCATGAAACTTTCAATTTATTCATGGTTTTCATTTTATTCAATCCATTATTATCATTATTTATTTTGCTCTCAGATTGTCCTATTTTTGTCTAGTGGAAGACCTTCCAAGTTGGACATGTCCTTTTGGCATGTCCTCATCATTTTTTCTTTCTTTCTTTCTTTCTCTTTCTTTCTTTCTTTTCTTTTCTTTCTCTTTTTCTTTCTTTCTTTCTTTCTTTCTTTCTTTCTTTCTTTCTTTCTTTCTTTCTTTCTTTCTTTTCTTTCTTTCTTTCTCTTTCCTTTTTCTCTTTCTTTCTTTCCTTCCTTCCTTCCTTCCTTTCTTTCTTCCTTCCTTTCTTCCTTTTTCTTTCTTTCTTTCTTTCTTTCCTTCTTTCCTTCTTCCTTTCTGGCTGCGTTGGGTCTTCGTTTCTGTGCGAGGGCTTTCTCCAGTTGCGGCAAGCGGGGGCCACCCCTCATCACGGTGCACGGGCCTCCCACTATCACGGCCTCCCTTGTTGCAGAGCACAGGCTGCAGACGCGCAGGCTCAGTAATTGTGGCTCACGGGCCCAGCTGCTCCGCGGCACGCATTATCCTCCCAGACCAGGGCTCGAACCCGCGTCCCCTGCATTGGCAGGCAGACTCCCAACCACTGTGCCACCAGGGAAGCCCCAAAATTGGTGAATTTTTGTGCAGCCATTTTAATATTGAAGATGGAAGAAAAAAAGCAACATTTTCAACTTATTATGCTTTATTATTTCAAGAAAGCTAAAAACACAACTGAAACGCAAAAAAGAGATTTGTGCAGTGTATGGAGAAGGTGCTGTGACTGATTAAACACGTCAAAGTGGTTTGCCAAGTTTCATGCTGAAGATTTCTCGCTGGATGATGCTCCGCGGTCGGGTAGACCAGTTGAAGTTGATAGCGATCAAATCAAGACATTAATTGAGAACAATCAACGTTTTACCACGTGGGAGTTGGCCGACATACTCAAAATACCAAATCAAGCGCTGAAAATCATTTGTACCAGCTTGGTCACGTTCATCACTTTGATGTTTGCGTTCCACGTAAGTTAAGCAAAAAAAACCTTCTTGACCGTATTTCCGCATGCGGTTCGCTACTTAATTGTAAGGAAAAAGTTCCGTTTTTAAAACAAATTGTGATGGGCAATGAAAAGTGGATACTGTACAATAACGTGGAACAGAAGAGATCGTGGGGCAAGCGAAATAAACCACCACCAATCACACTAAAGGCCGGTCTTCATCCAAAGAAGGTGACGTTGTATATATGGTGGGATTGGAAGGGAGTCCTCTGTCATGAGCTCCTTCCGGAAAAACAAACGATTAATTCCAACAAGTACTGCTCCCAATTAGACAAACTGAAAGCAGCACTCGACGAAAAGCGTCCAGAATTAGTCAACAGAAAACGCATAATCTTCCATCACGATAACTCAAGACTGCATGTTTCTTTGATGACCAGGCAAAAACTGTTACAGCTTGGCTGGGAAGTTCTGATTCATCCACCGTATTCACCAGACATTGCACCTTCGGATTTCCATTTATTTAGGTCTTTAACAAAATTCGCTTAATCGAAAAAATTTCCATTCCCTGGAAGACTGTAAAAGGCACCTGGAACGGTTCTTTGCTCAAAAAGATAGAAAGTTTTGGGAAGATGGAATTATGAAGTTGCCTGAAAAATGGCAGAAGGTAGTGGAACAAAAGGGTGAATACGTTGTTCAATAAAGTTCTTGGTGAAAATAAAAAATGTGTCTTTTATTTTTGCTTTAATACCGAAGGCACTTTTTGGCCAACCCAATATGTCAATTTAACATAAAAACTACCTGTACCAAAGGACCTTTCTTTTAAACTGCTGATGACTAAATATTATTTGGTGATATTATACATTAAACAATTTTAATCTGCATAAGTAGAGTGACTACCTGATCAGAAATGCCATTAATAGTTAAGTGATTCATAACTTAATGAAGGCTTAATATCTATACTTAGGGATTAATATATTTAACATAAGCAACAGCTATACTAACTTAAATTTCATGGACAAAAATGAAGACATCTAGTAGGATAGAAATGTCAACCCTAGTCATCTAGTAGGATAGAAATGTCAATGTCAATGTCAATGGCAAACACCCCTCTTTATCCATTCTCTGAGGGCATATTTAAAAAATTAGGTCTATAAATGTTATCTTCCTAGATATTAATAATAACTGTGTAAAATTACTTATGTACATTTTAGTTATTACATGAAATTGTAAACAATTTAAAATAGAACATGTCCTTTTTTGTATAAGTACTATATTGGCAGTGTTTACAATAACTTTCAACTAATTTTGCTAAATAAATCTAAATTAATAAAACTTGCACAAAAAATTGACAAAATGCACAAATTATCATTTTTGGGGTTAAAGATTTTGTAATTCTCTCAGTATTTAATTGTGAACAATATTCATAAAGATGAAATAATATCAAGTGTACAGTACAACTTCACTGCTTTAATAATTTATATGGGAAAATAATTGCTTTAAGAATAACGTGTATAAAGTAAGAAAACATGAAAAATTTCTGTTTCTCGTTGGAAGAAACAAAAAGTAGATATTAATTGATTTTTATTTCTAATCATTTAATAATTTTAAACTCAGTCTGAAAAACTGTAAAACATATTGGTTACAAACTAGTTTAAAAATATTTTATAAAAGAATTTTCCTTTTCCGCTTACTGTTGACAATGTTATCAAAGGTCGACCTTAAATTCTTACAGAAGAAACATTACCATGCTAATCATTTTCACATATAGCTATTCTAATAAGTTGATTTTATGCAGTAATTAAAATGAAAGCTATTAAGCATGTGTTACTATTATTGCTGGCATTTCAATTGGGGAAACTGAATTTTCTTGATATCTCTGCAAGGGAGGTTGGTGACAGGTTTTTATTACCCTTCATTTTACTGACTAAGAAACTCGTAGATGAGAACAAAATAAATTATTGAAGTAACTACCAATAAGAGGCTTATGTGCCCTATTTTGTTGTGTGGTTTTAACCATACTGGTATTCTGTTCAAGGGACAGAATTGTAATAACCAGTGAAAATATTTAGAAAAATAAATCTAAAAAAAATTAGAAAAGCACACTACATAAAATTTCATTGAGTTATAAATTCATCATTAAAATGTACACTATGTTTTTGCAACTACAAAAGCATACTTTGACATTAACAAATTTTAATACAACTACTAATATATCATTAACACTTTTGAAAAGAAAAAAATGTTCTTACCTTTAATCTTATTCGTTAAAGATGCCTGCTGAAATAGTCATCATTTGAGATACTCAATTGCTTGGTAGAAGACAGTGAAATTTGCTAAGCTCAAAGTTCTGAGCTAATGACCTGCCATTAGATAATTACACTTTTCACCTGTGAATTCTTGCAATATTTTTTAATAGAAAAATTTTGTATAGCATTTAAAACAAACACTATTTAAGATTTCAATGTAAGGAGAACAGAAGGATTGACGGTTATGGATTTCAACAACAACCATTAGAGATCAAGATTGCAAATAATTAATTTTTCTTCTGTATGTAAACCTACTTTCCCTCTAAAGTTCAAAATAAAATAAATGTCCCTACTTGCATTTTTCTGCAGATCACATGACCAATCCAAAGCTACATGTAAAATGAGCACTTTGGTTACATTACATCATTGCATTCTTTTGAGGTTTCATTCATACTATAAATAAATGGGGTAGAGGGAAAACGCTCATATTCATTTCAATCAGACCACATTCTTTCCTTCTAATAACATTTAAAAGCCAAAAATTTCAATGCTGATTTTCAAAATGTAATCTTTGCAAATACTTATAAGCAAACTAAAAAGCTGAAAAAAGGTTTACAACAAGCCAGTAGTAAGGTCAACCAGTTCTCAAGACCTTCCAGTTACCCATTCCAGATTAAATTTAGGATAGTAATCATTATACTAATAAATAAGAGTAAAACATCTAGTGCACCATTTCTGACCGTTTGTTCTGAGAGGTGTTAACAGATGTGTGGAAAGGATCATTGATCTAAACATTTACCAGGTTGCACGTACATTAGGTACTGTGCTAAAAGTTCCAGTCCAAAGACACAGTCCCTCCTGTGAAGGAGTTACTGTCAAGGAAATGTATTGAAGCAAATGTTTACAGAATTGTGAAGTGCTAAAAAAGAGACATGTATATTGTGGCTATACAAAGGACTGAGCCACTATGAGGGAGAAAGGCGCAAGGAGGCAGTGAAGATACTACAGTGAACAAGGTTTTGCAGCAAGAGCAGGAGTTAGCAAAGCAGGGAAAGGAGAGTCAAGGTGGAGGAAAAGCAAAGAAATATAAAACACAGCAATGATATGATACTGAGTGGTCTCATATGACTAGGAGGTAGGGAACAAGGGAGAGTAGTCAAAGATGCAACTGAAGAGATAGCAAGGGCTACTTTAGGAAAGATCTTGATTGTTACACTAAAGCGTTTGTGCTAAGAACTTTATTCTAAGGTTAATAAGAAAGTATAAGATTTGTGCATCAGAAAGAAAAAGGGCAGTATCAGAAGAGGATAAGCTCCAGACAAGGAGTCCAGATAAGAGATAGTTAATGACTGATAAAAGAACAACAAAGTGTTCTTTTCTTTCTTTTATCAGAATTATGGGTCCTAGTTTTTGACTCAGAAAAAAAAAATGGTTAGACACATAAAGAGTCAATGAAAAGGCCACAGAAATTGGGAAGTCATATGGCATCTCAACTACAAAGAGTTCAAAGTTACTTGCAGTCCTAATGCTTGCTTATGCAGCTGTGATCCCTAGGCAGTACAGGAAGTTTCTGCTCAAAAATAGCAGGAAAAACTTTTGATCACTATTTTTCTTACTTTTAAGTCCCAGAAATTTCTATGTCATTGCATTCACATAATTTTTCTATCATGAAATATTGATTTAACATATTAATAATAAATTTTTGTTATTTAAAAAAAAAAGAGACAGTTAATGACTGTCCCAGGTAAAGCAGTAGGAGTGTCAAAGAAGAGGAAGGCTTTAGGAGGGTGATAGAGTAAAACCAACAGAATATAGGTACCAATTGGATAAAGGTAAATGAGGAGAGCAAACATGACCCCCTACATGTCTGCCATTCATATAAATATATTTACCGCTCAGACCTACTTAGTCTTATACAGCTCATCCTTTGGCACAATTCCAACAATCACTTCTAAACCAATAACCCGCAAATCATCAACCAGAACATGACCCCTGCATTTTACTATTTATTTTTCAATCAATTCAAAAATATCATAGTATATTAGAATTAGACTTGAGTCCTAAGAGAGTATATTATCCAATTGCCCCTATCTTGTAAATGAGAAAAATCTACAGCCTAAAAATGCTAAAGTAATAAATCCATTAAGCAACAGAACCGGTTCTACTTCAAATTTCCACTGCATTTCTTCACAGCCAAATCCCCTGTTATAAATCAGGCTCCCTTAAATTCATGCCAGGAAAAGTGAAAAACTTAACTGATCTCTCTGCCTCTTGATGTTTTCCACTCTAAAACATGCTGCGCTATCATTGCCAAATTAATCTTACTAATAGACCGATTTATGTCAGTTTTGCTGAAATGTTCTACTGCTCATATATCATAGAAATGCTACTCTAAGATTGGGAGGCTAGATTCTGGTCCCAATGCTACAACTGTATCAGTTGTTGCCTGCTCTCCTGGGGAAACAAAGGGTCTTCACATTGAAGCTCAGGCCCATCCAGCTACTCATACTTTATATAGTAAAAGTAGGAAAGTACATTTGGAACCACAAGCACAACCAGGGAAGCAATAGACTATAGTACTTCTTAGTTTAGCCTCTGAAAACAGACTACCATAATTTAAATTGAGGCTCTTAACAGCTATGTGACCTTGGGCAAATGACTTATCTGTATCTCAGTTGTCTCATCCACAAAATTGGGACAAGAACAGTGCATATCGCATTAGTTTGTGAGAATTAAATGAGTGGATAAATGTAAAACATTTAGTGTATGTACTCAATAATTGTTAGCTCTTATTACTGCCATGGGTAGAATCAGGAATCTAACCTTACTGTCCAGAATTTACTTAAGTGTGCCACACAGGCTCTTAAAGCTTTTTACCTAAATATCTTTAATGTTTTGAGATTTTTCTGCCATACCTCCCCCATCCTCAAACAAAATACATTAGGTATTAGTTTTTGATTGCTGAGCAATTTACCCTAGTATGAAATAATCTACCCACTTCTGAAGATGTGGCTATAATTTGGTCATCAGGGAAGATAGAGTAAAAAATCATTCTAAATGGACAGAGGAAAGAACTAGGTAAAGACAAAGACAAAGAATCAAGAGAAACAAAATATTTGTGTGTAAAATATGAAGCAAAAAATAAGACCATCAGTAGAGGCAGAAGATTCTAATGCCAGACTCGGGCTATAATTTTGGTATTTTTTTATTTTGTTGGCAATATTGAATTAAGCCCTGAATACTTAATTTATAATGTATTCGCAAACTACCCTCAGAATCGGGAGACTGAAAAAATGGTAGTAACCTCAGAAACACTGGTAGAAGTTGGTAGCATTTGCCCTAAATGAAGGACTATACCAAAGTTTCATTTATCTTTCCCTTTCAATGGGTTTCCCATTACTTCCTGCTTACCAGCTATCAAAGGCAGAAGTCCAAAATGCCAGAAACCACTGTATTTTGATACACAGTTCCTACTTGCTAACTTGCAATTACATACCAGGGGCAAATGTATTGCATCCACTTTGAAAAGGAAAAACTATCTTGCAGTTACTAAAGATTTGGTTTGAGACAGTAATGAGACAGTAATGTCCGTGGTAGGATAAGAGAATCTAAGGACATGATCCCCCATTACCTCCAATCCTAGTTACATTTCAAAAGGTTAGAGAAGGAAACAAACCCAAAATAAATTCTGTGTATCTCATAGAGGAGATCAGTTTTTCTTTTTTCTGCTAAACCAAATATATGAAATGAAGACACTCTGACCATTTTGAACATTTAAGACTCTAATAACTTGGATTATGACCAGAGTCAGTAATTCCTCCAAATAAGTTCAGAACTTCACAGGAAAATAATGGAGTGATTCTTTACATATTCTTCAATGGAAATAGAGTTAGTAGAAGTAAACATTTTTAACAGAAATATTATTTTCAAATACAAAACATTTTTAAAAGGTTGCCATTCTGCTCTTAAAAGAGCTTACTTTCTGCTTGCATTTATGAAAGCTAATTAATGACTTATTGGTTTAGTTTAGAGTGGTATAATACAGTGGTATTTCTCTTTGGACCAAGTCCAGATTCTCTTCTGGTGTAGCATTTCACAAAAATCACATAATCTAATATATACATGGTATTAGGGGTTTAAATAATTATGAAATCAGTTTACTGTGTGGCCCTGTGAAGATGTAGATTCAGTGTCTCCATTTCCGACTGCCTATTCTGTAATTACCCTGGTGGCATGAACTATGTCTCATTCATGTTTCCATTTCCAGCACTTGACAAAGAGTCTTGCATACAGAAGGCAGGGAATCAATGTTTGTTGTCAATGAATATGTGGAAGGGTTATCTATATTATACTATGAAAGAGCCATGTAGTTAGCACTGGAGCTAAGTATAAAGTTCAGTAGCCAGAAATACAAGAGGGGAATTCACAGTTTCAAGGAGAGTCAGTTTTACATTTTCATTTTTTTCCTAGTACTCTTTAAATTAGGGGAATTTAATAAAATATAAAAGACATTTTCATCTATAAAACACAGTTTACATCTCTTTTAAGTCTTCAAAACAACCATGTAAAGATTATTTACAGATGAATAAACTGAAGTAACTTGAACATAAAGTGAGAGAGCTGGGTTTGGAACTCTGATATTTTGACTCCAGTCAGTGCCCTTACATTATACTTTGCTTAGAACAAAATTGGAAGTCATTGAGAGAACTAAATCAACTTTTAAAATCACTTCAAACTGTGGCATTTAGGACATTTGATTCAGTCAATAAATAGACATCTTTCAATAAGTAGCCAAGTTTTCCAAGCTTGAGTTATTATGGATTTACTATGGATTCTTATGCTCTGAAGAGTGCTAGAGGGAAACACCTATTCTCAACTTTTTGTCAAGAAAACAAACCTTGCAAAATTTAAAACTTTACTTCCATTCTATGTAATAATTAATCTATCCAGGTAGATATACAGAAGAAAATGGAGAAAGGGGAAAATAAGGGAGAAACAGATAGAAAAGAGCAATTCCATGATTGAGTTACAATCTTTCTAATATCTGAGAAAAGCAGATTTTTTAAAAAATCATTTCAAAGGTCTACAAAAGAAAGAGCCACTTTACTAGCACAATTACACATTTTTCGTAAGTTTAGTAGTATTAGATAAGTAGTCAAGATGACTAGAAATGAATGCCTGGCAATAATTAATAAAAGGTTTTCTTTAAGAAAGAAATTCTGTAAGCTAAAAAAATAAAAGTTTTCCTCCTAAGCAGAGAGGATTATGTACCAGTTTTCAACAAGGGTGTTTCCTGTTTCAGTCTTCAGATAGGAAAAGTCAGAACTACAATCAAATTCTGACATCTGACAATTATATGAGGTGCAACTGAACACTGTAATAAAATGCCATCCAACCAGCAGTTTGGAGGAATATACTCCAAGAACTATGAGCCAAAATTACAAATAACCGCAGTACAGTTAGTACAGTCAGTGGATTGCCACTAAAACTCTCAATGATGAGAAGATTCCACTGATATGTAGTTCCCAGGGTCTCCTGTAAGTAGCAGCAGTAATAACAGTGCTAACAGCAATAACAGCTGGAGCAACAGCAGGAACAGCAGTAATCCGTAGTAGTAATATTAGCAGCAGCAGCAGCTAGAGCAACAACGGCACCAACAACATGCATTTATTGAATGATCATTTTTTGTCAGGCCAGTGCCAAATAATTTTAATTATTTAAATAATTTGAATTATTTAAATTAATAATTTAATGTCCACAGATTATCTCTATTTCTTACAGCCACCCTGCAAAAAATTATTACATACCTTTCACTAATGAGGAAGATAAGGTGAAGTAATTTTCACAAGGCTACAGAGCTGGTTAGATATACAACCAGGATTTAAACCTGGGACTGCCTTATTTTAAAGCTGTACTCCTTTCCCAACACTACACTTCACAGAAGTAAGGATAAAGATACTTTTCAGTGTGGAGGATTAAAAACAGTAGATTCCTACATTTCAGTAAATGATATAGAAAAAGAGATTCACAGTAGCTTCTCCATGTTTGTAGAGGAGGGTAAGGTCTTCCAGGTGGGCAAATACCAAAGTGACTAGAGTGAGGCCGTAGAAGGATCTCAAAATCAGAGATGTGGGCTGAAAGATGAGATGAACCACAGTGTGGTCAGTATAAGGCACTATAATTTAGGGGAAAATACGATTTATACTATTTTTAAAGACAGAGATTACTAAAATGAACCTAGGATTCATAACTATTCCCTAAAACTATAAGTTTATTGAGCTTCAGGCACCAAAAATCTAATTTTATGACTAATACGTGCTTCAAACAATTAGCTCTTAAGAAAGATTTACTGGGTTAGGAAAAGAAAGTTAACATAAATGATTTGTGAAAATGGTATGAGATGGTCAGAATGAAAAGCAGGCTGAAGATTAGGATAATTCTATCTGAACAAAATGCAGGCAGAAGTAAAATTATGAAAAGTAATAAGAGTAACAATGATAACTTTACAGTTACGTAGTGCTTCCTATGTGACAATCACTTTCTAAGTACTATATACATATACTAACTCATTTAATTCCCTTTACACTTTATGAACAGGTACTGTTGTTTACATGCATTTTACAAATGAGGAATGAGGCAGAAGTCTGTAACCTACCCAAAGTCACACATGTTCTAGTAAACAGCAGGGTAGGAACTCCAAACTAGGCAATCAACTGCAGAGCTTACGCTCTTTAACCACTACACCACAGTGTACCTTTAAGGGTCTGAGAGGGTTTAAAATGAAGCTGGCTATCAAATCACCCAATATTAGTATCAAAGAAGTTCTCCTGAAGCTGTTTAAGTAGGAAGTAAAACTTTACTATATAAGAAATTCCTTAACAGATAATAAAAGGCTGAAAATAGTCTCAAGAAAAGTAGTTAAGTGGGTAGATTGATAAGCTAAGCATAAGGAGTTACAGAGAAGCTAGAAACAGATAATGAGAGATTCTTAAGCTTCTTAGTGTGAAATCATGTAAAGTAACCATACTCTCCAACAAAAATATCCCTTGCTGCCATAATCAGAGGCAGAATAAACTAATAATTGGTCTGTCCCTGTTACGCATTTATTAGATTTTACAAACATAATAATGAGGATATCATTTTTCTGATATAATTTCTAAAAATATGAAAATGTACATTGCTAGCCTCTAGTTACAAACACTATCTTACAAATGATTCATAAACATAAATGGAATGTCTAGGAATCCATCTTAGGCAACACTACACAACTACTTTTTATTTCCCAGTTCATAAAAGTTGAAGGATTACTCCAGATCAGTATTCTACACACTATTCCATGGAGATTAAGAAGTGAATAAGTATTCAAAGAAAAAAACTCTAAGGTCAAATAAATATTCTCTTAGACATTCACAAGTCACATACAGCATGAAAAAGCCCATATCAAAGAATCAATTTAACTTGCATTGCCTAAATTTATTTGACCATGGAAACTTTTCCCCCCAATTTATAAATTATGGACATTAGTTGTACAGTACAGAACCTGGGAAAAAATAACCTAGTTACCTTCTTTAATAGAAGTATAAGGGAACTACTTTTACAAGAGCCTATGAAAGAGTTAAATGTGCTGAGGAATAATGTGAACATTTAATTTTCTCAAGGTCAAAGAGTCCCTGTTTCTGCTACTGGGAATAGGATACGTGGCATTCTAAATTTATCTTGTCATAAGAACAAATTATGACAATGTAAGTATAACCAATATTGAATAATAGAATCTCAGAAGTCTAGAACAAGTCAGCACTCACATTTTACAAATAGGGTAACTGAGGCTCCAAGAACACTGCCACGCCCCTGGTTTTCTTTCTATATCATCAGCCACTCCTTCTCAGTTTCCTTTGCCAATTCCTTCTCATCTCCCTGACCTTTTATTGTCAGATTCGCCAGAGCTCAGCCTGTGGACCCTGCCCTTTCTCTCTCTCTACTGTATCGCTTGGTGATCTCATATAGTCCCCTGATTTTTTTTAATGAATTTTAAATTTTGGTGTAATTGTATATTCACATGCAGTTATAAGAAATAACACAGAGAGATTCCATATTCCCTTTGTCCAGTTTCCCCAATGATAACATCTTATAATACAAAATAACAGTAAAAAATTATAGCACAAAAGCATAAGCAGGATGTTGGCAGTGATACATATACCAACCTTACTCAGTTTTCCCCCGTTTTACTTGTATTTATTTCCATGACATTAAATGATATTTACAGCTTAGAACACCCCCCTAAATTCATACAGGTGAATGCTTATGACATGTCAACTTGCATATCTAATAGATATCACAAACTAAAATATGTCCCAAATCACAGTCATCATCTTCCCTCTCAAATCTATTACTTCTAGTCTTCCCTATCTCAGCTAATATCAATGCCATCTTTGCGGTTGCTCACACTAATAACTGGAATCATCCTCAAAACTTTCTTTCTTCTACACTTCACATATAAACCATCAACGAATTCAAAACATGTCCCAAGTCAAAACTCTTATCACCTAAACTGCTAGCAGCCTAGCCTAAATCTCCACCATCTCATACCTGGATTATTACAATAACCTCCTAATTAATCTCCCTGATTTTGTCCTTGGTCTTCTACAGTTTATTCCGAAGACAGCAGCTATGGTAATACAGACACTCTTCTGTATTTAAAGGTTTTCGTTGATTGTGGTTTTTATTGAGGTATAAAACACTCCTCTATTCAAAATGCTCTAATAGCTACTTATCTCATAGTAAAAGGCGAATTCCTTACAACGGTCCATAACGTCCTATACACATGGCCCACATTACCTTGCAGGCCCCAACTCCTACTATTCTCCCTCTTAATCACTTATTTGCAGCCACACCAGTCTCCATGCAGTTCTTCTTTCAGGTCTTTACTCAAATGTCATCTCTCTGTGAGACCTTCCCTGACTACCAAATTTTAAATGGCAGCCTCCAAACTCCCACCCAGTACTTCTTATCCCCCTTCCCTATGTTATTTTTCTCCATAGTATTGACCACTATCTAACATGCTATGTATTTTATTTACTGTATATTGTCTGTCTTTCACCACTAAAATGTTCGTTCTGTGAGGGCAGAGATTTCAGTCCATTTTTCTAGCACTTAGAAGGGTGCCAGGCACAAAGCAGATGTTCAAGAAATATTTGCTGAATAAACAAATGAGGCCCAAATAGGTGAGGTGTTATGCCAAAATATCACAAAAATAGGGCAAGAATCCAAGTCTCTGTAGTTTAGCAGTCATTTTTTCTCAAAATAGAGATGGACTTAAACTGAACCAATCTCATTTTTTATTCAGTGGTAACCAAAAGCACACATACATGAAATGGCAATTTCTGATCAGGTGAATAAACTATTTAGAATAACCTGATGGCAAGGAGGGATTAGACGCAAGCTAAAACTCATTAGCACAAAATTAAAATATGACCAACTGCCTATAATCAACAAGTTTTGTACTGCCTTAGGTGTTTTATTTAAATTATGTTTTTAAAAAGGAAGTTATAGGTGATAGAACTTTAGGAGTTTAAACTTTAAGAAAATGAACTTGATAATACTATAAAATAGAGTCCTATGGAAGAACACAAAGCAGTACTCCTACATTGCTATATCAAGAATACAATTTCTCATATTTTTTAACTATAGCCAAGGTAGAGCAAATATCTATAAGTGAAAAAGGAACTTATGTTAAAAATGTAAAGAAGTTGTTTCTGGGCAAAATTTTTAAATTTTTTTAAAAAACTGGGTAGAAAGAGGGTGAATGACAAAACTTCCTAGAGACAGATAAGGAAATAAAGACTAGCATAACACCAAATCCACCTACTGAGAGACAAGCCACTTCCAGAGCTTTTGAAAAACTATTCATTTACCGTAGAAATTAGTTTGGAAATTTAAAACTAATGGGTTCAAATTTTTTGATTATTAATTGCAAGAAGCACATTACATAATAAGCAGTCATCTATATTGGCTTTAAATCTGTTTCAAAGTAAAACTGAGCAAGTTCTGACTTCAGAGTAAAAAAACATGACTGAGTCATACTTCCAGAGCCTGCCTAACCCTTATAGCAACTAAGATCACAAAAGGTATTTTGCATGTCATTAAAATTCAATGAATTGGTAAAGTATGAACAGTGACCTTTCAATTGTGCCAGAGGAAAAAGAGCAAGATGCACTAAGTAGATACAGCTCTCAGTGTGCAGGCCAAATAATAAGGCTTCCATGAAACAATAAAGGCAATGCTCCTATTTATATGATTAAATCTACAGCTTTCATATGAAATTCTTTATTAGTAAATAATTCCTGAGGCACTTAAACAACAGAATTTTTATTAAAACAAAATAGTAGCATCAAAACTGTTTATTAGAGCTATAGTCAATGTAACTAAAATAAACAAATGTCAACTCTTAAAAAAATATATATGTGAAAATGTTTTATATATGATAGAAACAAGTGCATTATTGGCCCCTATATTTTTTAATGTTACCACTACCCAAAGGAACTATTAATAGCTAAGTAGGTATTATGTATTAGATGTACAAATATGTAACTTTAAAACTTGTTTTACTGTATAAAAAAATAAAACTAAATTTAAAAAAAAACTTGTTTTAAGGTCTACAAGAATAGGTTTTGTCAATTCTTTACACCTTAGAACTCACAATTATTAAGATAATATTAATAATAATAATCCTGAAATAAGAATGGATATAATAATGTCTAATGGTCTGAACAACAGCCAAATTAAAAAACTATAAATAAGCAGCTATAGGAAATCTGTAGAGAATTCTAGGGAATATCTTGGAGTTCTTAACAAAACAAAGCAAACACTAAACAACAGTTTTAAAGAAAAGAATATAAAAATAGACATCATAAAATAGACATCAATACATTTGGAGAACATAAAACCAAGCTATCAAAATTAAACTAAATTTTTAAAAAATAAAAAATCTGATAATTGATGTTCTCAAAAAACTATGAAGTTACTCCTGGGTAATACATTTTAAATAACAGTAAAAATAAGTGAAATTTTGGAACATAATTGTAGAGACCTGTTGTTCCAAGGACATGAAAAATAACCATTTCCTAATAGCTGGAGATTTTGTATTCCTTGGATGCATTCATGCTAGAGGAAGATTAAAGGGCAGCAGCCAAAATGACTAAACTTCAACTGGGACGCTGAAGCACAGATTTGATTTTCTTGGCCAGAAGTGACCCACAAGCTTAAGATCAAGAGCCAAAGCCCCCAGTGGGAAGCTGTGCTCTATTTGGTGGGCCTTGATACCATCTCTGACTATATCAACATCAGCCTCATGGAAGGCCAGCCATGAGGGAAGGGAGTCTCCCCAAGATCTGATTTCCTGAGACCACAACCTAGAGCAGGTCCCACAGTCAAATTAGTCACATTCCTTGGAAAGAGAGAACAGGCATCAGTTGTGTCCATCGAAGGGGGACACTGTCCAGGTGTACCCTGAACATTTTTTGAAATCTCTGGGCTGCTTCTCCATCTGAAAAATAAGAAAAATAGCACAATGACAGACAACGAATGAGGAAAAAGACAATCATCTGGCCTAAAAAACTTAAGACTTATAAGAAATTAAGAAAGCAGACAAAACAGACAAAAAGACAAACAGCCATATCATTTGGAACATATTATTCTGAAGTCAAGTACAGCAGAGAAAAACACAAATTATTTTAAGCAAAGTAAGAAATGACCATAGCAACAAAAGTTATTTTTGGAGAGAGCCAACTGGAGAAAAAAAAAATGTATGTTAAGATATGTCAACCTGACACAAAGATAAGGTGGAATAAGAATCTAGTCCCATTTGAAGCTGAAAAGAGCTGAATAATGAGAGCTAGTGTCATGAACTTGGCTGCTTAACTGCCTTTGTGTAAGAAAACATCTCAGAACTTTGAACTTAGGAAATTCCAACTTGTCTTGCACCAGGTCACGAGCTCCATAGAGCAGGAACCTATTTCAACAAGCAGCTTTAAAAAAAAACAAAAAAAACAAAATACTTTAATATTTTTCATTTCTATTAATGATACATTTAAAAATGCAATAGTGCTAAAATCCATCAAAGTAAAATGCACTGAATAAAAATTAAACTTACTCAGAAAGATGTTCAGAAGTTGGGATACAAACAGAAACTGAAATTAGAAGAAAAGTATTATATTTAAAACAGCATATGAAATATGATGAGTGAGAAAAACGATTTAGTAAAGAGCACATACTGTGGCTGACCAATAATACCAGAATAAATATCAAAAATCCAAAGTAGAACAATTTTATATACGTACCTTTCTCTATTACAACTTGACAAGCATGAGTTTCATGTTGACTTAAGTGTGTAGCCATATTATCTAAGCCAGAAACATCAGTTAGGAAATCACAATTAAGGCACACTAGAGTAATGCCCCTATAAAAAACAAAGCAAATAGTATAAAAGAAAACGTTTTTATCTTTTATGAAAATCCACACACCAGTTCAATGAATACTTTTCCGTGATTTGCTTTCTGTGTCATAACTGTCATTCCAATTTTTGTTATATAAACTTGATATAACTGAAATGATTCTCTAGAAAATGTCATAGTCATATTCAAATTATACTACCATTTATTTGCAGAAAGTATTTTTGCTTTATAAACTTTTCTCTCTCATACCAGTTACTGAAAGCTAAGAGTCAAGAGACCTACAGTCCAGTCTTGGCTCCACTAACAACATGCGTCACTTGGACAAGTCTCAGTCTATTTGTGTCTATGCCCATCTGCAAAGCAAGAGTTCAGTATATATAAATGTACAATATATACATTAGTCAATGTATATTTACTAAGGCTGTCTTTACACATACTGTACTACTAGTGTACTGTATTGTGAATACAATGATGACCAAAAAATACAGTCTGTGCTCTCATGGAACATTTATCTAGTGTTTATCTAGGTGAGGAAAAAATTAGAAATGTGAAGGCTTTAAAAATAGATCATGTCGTAGCTGCTATCGTTGTATACTATGTGTTAAAGATTTTCCCATATGTTATTTAGTTTATTCTCACCACAAGCATCCAAGGTTGGTATTATTCTCAATTAACACTGAATTAACTGAAGTAGCTAATTCACTATTGAAGTCCAAAGTCTGAGTTCCTCAGCATCCCAGTACTCTGAACTGGCCCACTTGCTTGGACCTAAACTACTTGTTCCCTTAACAAAACTTCACTGAGTACTGTAGTTCTTAAATATGTAATGATTATAAATTTTCAAAAAGGTTAGAAAGCAATTCCCATAGTCATCAATACATTTTTTTTTGAATTCACTAATAGTTTTTATGCTTATTGGATCAAACTGTGTAGCATTTGCTATCTGAAGTATTTAAACATAATTGGCATATTATAGCATGTAAAATTGGTCTTAAGACTCTAATTTAAAATGTTTAAACTTTTAACTTTGAGTTTTATTTTAAAATATTAAGCCTGCAAAAATATGCGAATGTTTCAGAGAACTTAGAAAGCCACTATGTTTAATTTATTATGTTTATTAGAGTTAAGCACTTGGGAGCTTGTGGGTCAAGCATCTGAAGAGCTGTTTAAAAGAAAATCAAATATATTAAACATATAAATGATGTTACATTGTTTAAAGGTAATTGAAATGTAAATGAGACTTTAAAAAATTCTAGTCTGTTCAGCTTAAATGAACTTTATCAAACATTATTTAAAGGCCCGCTTGAAAGTGATTTTTTAAAATAAATCTATTTATTTATTTATTTATGGCTACGTCGGGTCTTCGTTGCTGCACGCGGGCTTTCTCTAGTTGTGGTGAGTGGGGGCTACTCTTCGTTGCAGCGCGTGGGCTTCTCATTGCGGTGGCTTCTCCTGTGTGGAGCACTGGCTCTAGGCGCGCGGGCTCAGTAGTTGTGGCGCACGGGCTTAGTTGCTCCGCGGCATGTGGGATCTTCCCGGACCAGGGCTTGAACCCATGTCCCCTGCCTTGGCAGGCGGATTCTTAACCACTGCACCACCAGGGAAGTCCTGAAAGTGGTTATTAAATGTACTAGATTTCTAAATGGAATATTTTTAAGCTTAAGGAAAGTTAAGATTTAAATACTTAAATTTAATAATTACAGTCTTTTTCTATTAACAAACTGCCCTCAACAGACACTAAAAGTAGTCTCAACGGTAAGTAGCTAAATGCCTATTCCACTCGACATAGTTAATTGGACCAGGGATGGAATGTCTAACTCAAGCCTTCTCTGAACAGGGATTTGTAATTGGGATATATAATCACATTTCTTGATCTGGGAAAATGTGGGAGGCTAGGAATACTATGTTTGGGTCATCAATAGAGAAAGCTGGTCTACACAGAGAAAGGAGACTGGAACCCATGTCCAGAGAAAATAATAGAGACAAAATCATCCTGCTTCAGCAGGTCAGACTAGAAGGAAGCCGTGTTAGTAACTGATGGCTTTGTTTCCCTCGTATGTTCTGGCTGTATCGCTTCCTTCTAGGGGTCCATGAGGGTCTTTGGAATCCTGCTAATAAATTATTTTTGCTTAGGTGGAAAAAAAATAGATCATGTAATGTGATCATTGTTATTGTCAGTTTATTAACAAAGCATAAATACATTTCTGAAGTTCATCACATACGTTAAAATTTTAAATGTTTTACCAATATACAAATACAAACAAATAACATACCTTAGCTTGACTTCTCCCCTAAAGCTCTACTCTAACAGTCTGCTGTATATTTTCCCCTAGATGTCATACTGGCACATAAAAAACTGACCTTCATAAAACTAAAATCATGTACTTCCTTCCCAAATTAACTTATCCTGACTGGCCTTTCTTATGATGCCATTTCCTCTGAAAATAAAGCTCAACCTATAGTTATCTCTGTCTCTTCTTCCTTAAACAGTCAGTATGTCATGCATTTTATACCAGCAATTTATTGAGTACTTATTCTGTGCTAGTCTAACAATTTTAGACATACCATCTCATCTAAATCTAAACAACCCATAAAAGGTAGATGCTATAATTTATCACCTTTTTAATAGAGGATGGAGTTAGCTTAGTAATTTACCAAGGACACAGAGCTGGTAAAGATCAAGACCAGGTTTGAAATCAAGCACTTTCATCCCAGAGCCCAGTTTCTTAAAGATGATATAATACTATCTCACCATTCTAACTCAAGTCCTTACTAGATTATTCATAACTACCACAAAAGTCCTAATCAATAGGATTCATGCATCTATAATCCACCCTATTATTAAAGGTGAGAAGAAATTCAACCTTCCTTCAGTTTCACTCAATTCTATATAAAACATCAAAGGTTGTCCAGTGCCCTCCAAAATAAGTCCAAACTCCTTAGCCTTATTTTCAACGCTTTTACAATCTGGCTCTAAGCTCAAAACTATTGCCCCCGATTTCAATATTATTACTATAACTTCAATGCTCCATTCATTTACTACTACCATTCCCCCTCTGTACGCCTTCTACTTTTTCATTTCTGCACCTCTATTCATGCTATTCCAACTCAAATGCCCCTGTACCTCTTCTATCAGTATAAACAATACTCATCCTTTAAAGCCAAGTAAACTAACACCTATATAGATCATTCCAAGTAAAGTAATCTCGCTCCCCTTTGGGAAAAAAAACAACCATTACTGCACTTATTAAAATCCCTCTTGCTTTATTGTGGTTAGTTACATTCACCTCTTATCTCCCACCCAATAAAATGTACATTCTCTGAAGGTTGGTTCCAAGACTTCTTATTACTATTATCTTTACAGGATCTGCTACATTATAGACCTAATAGATACATAGTAAATAGCTAAAGAACAAATATTCCATTCCAATAAAAGAATAACTACAAAAATTATTGTTCTATACAATTATAAGTTTCTATGTTCCATTCACAGAAATAGGCAAATTTTCAATCTGAGACTTACTCAAGTTGAGAGAAAAACATCCCAGAGCTTTAAAATCATATGATTCATTTAGAAACCAAACACACAACTGTGCTTAACAATAGTGAGGTGAAAATCAAAAATCTCATCTTTTGAATGCAATAAAACTCTTCATTCTTATAAAAATTTTCAGTATAGGCAACCTCTAATATAGCTTAATCTATTTCCTTGAATTCAGTAAATGTTTTAAAATTAGTACTAATATATTTTTAAAACTGAACCAAATTTTTCTCTCCCTGTGGGCTACTGGTCCAACATCATAGATGGGACCTACTGTCCACGTAAGTCATTTTCAATACATACATTAATTTATTCAACAAATATTTACTGGGTGCCTAATCACTATCAATGCCTGGCATAGACAAAAATCCAAACCACACACATTCTAGTGAGAGGACACAGAAAATAAACAAAGTATACAGTGAATGAGATGATAGAAGATGATCCAGAGAAAAATGAAGCATAAAAAGGAGATAAAGAGCACTGGGGTAAAGCACAGGAGAAAGGATATAATTTTAAATCAAGTGGTCAAGGAAAGGCTCACTCATCAGAATAAAGACCCAAAGGAGATAAAGGAGCTAATCATACAAAAATCTGGGAAAGAGCAAACTAGTCACAGAGAATAATAAGTACAAAAGTCCTGAGACATAATATCATCCCCTCTTCCATCTTTTCCACTAACCCAAAATATCAAAACAAGTATTGGTTAACCTTATCTATATAGATTAGCTTGGTGCAGCAAAGATACTGATATTTCAGGTAGCAAAGGCAACATGAGCAAAAATAAAGAGCAGTGGGGTCTAAAGAATTCAGAAGAATATGAAAAACACGGTGCTCAGTGAATTCTGAGTTAAGTGTGGTAAAACCAAATTCTCAATGTCTTCAGAAATATTCATCAACAGTTCTTTCTGCACAGTAAGCAAGTTGTACACTTTTCTTAATTTGAAAAGGAAAAAGTAAGAATTATACAGACTACATACTAATTTCAAGAATTCCAGTGGTTTAAGAAATTTACTTCAAAACTGAAAAAGTGTTAGTCACTTTACTACATATTTTAGGTATCTTTTTTTAATTCAAATATTGTTGGACAGCCCTATTTTTGTTCTCATTTTACAGTGCAAATACATGAAGACTTCATCTTGACACCATTGGTCACCCCTGAAACAAATTTAGCGAGAGAATATAGGCTAATCAGGTACTTTGTAAAACACTATGGCAGTTCCTCAAAGGCTTGACATAGGGTTACCATATAACCCAGCAATTCTAATCCTAGATATATACTAAAGAAAAATGAAGACATGTCCAAACAAAAATGAGTACACAAATGTTCACAACAGCAATATTCATAACAGATTCAAAGTTAAAATAACCTAAATGGATAAACAAACTATCATATATACACACAATGGAATATTATTCAGCAATAAGAAAAAGAAGCACTGATATATGCTACAAAATGGATGAATCTTGAAAACATTATGCTAAATGGAAGACACAAATCACAAAGGATCACATATTTTATCATTCCATTTACATGAAATGTTCAGAATAGGCAAATCTAAATAGACAGAAA
Source organism: Eschrichtius robustus (assembly GCF_028021215.1). NCBI lineage: Eukaryota > Metazoa > Chordata > Mammalia > Artiodactyla > Eschrichtiidae > Eschrichtius > Eschrichtius robustus. The sequence goes on from NC_090824.1 coordinate 118,419,193, forward strand.
GTAGATTAGTGGTTGCTTAGGGATGAAAGGAGTTGCAAGGAAATGGAGATAACCACTAATGGGTACAGAGTGCCTTTTTAAAGTGATAAAAACATACTAAAATTAACTGTGGTAACTGCACAATCTGTGAATATACCAAAAACTATTAATTGTACAATTTAAATGTGTGAATTGCATGGTATATGAACTGTATCTCAATAAAAATGTTATATACAAAAGATTTAAGTCATATAATTTTTCAATAGAAAAAAATTTAAAAGATCAACTAGTTACCTGAGATCTTCTGAATACTTCTTAAAGATACAAAACCTTTTACTTGGACGATTACTATGAAAGCTGGGAGAGACAAAACAGATTTTATTAATTTTACTATACAGTAAGTCATATTAATTTATAGCTATATATCAAGTCTATACTTAAATCTCTAGTTTTGAATAAAATATTATGATATAAATAATAATATAATGTTCATCATCCCTGTTTCATTCAGCATTTTAGCTTACGTTCCAACTTATCTATTTATTTTCTAGTGAAATGTATTTCACTAACCATATTCTTATACAATAAGTACCTCACCCTCACATAAAAAAAAGGAAATACTCAAAAGAGTTTAAAAAAGTAAAGTACATCAAATTATCTTCTTCAACTGTTAAGAGTTGAAAACAATTTAAAAGTTTTGCTAATCACATTTTTGCTATAATATGAATGGTTACCAATAAGAATCATTTTAAAAATCCTTTTCCAACTTAACGTGTTTGTGTTGAGGAAGGGGAGTAGAATCCAAATTATCCCGGAAGTAAACAGTAGTTGAGCTAAATGCCACTGTTTACCATTTGTAAAATCAAACATTTAGAATTCTTTCCAATTACTAGTAGAGGTTTTTTAAAACAAAAATTAAAGCAGAACTCTTGAGCTAAAACAATGCTTCCCCTAAGCACAGAACAGAAAACCCCTAACCAAGCTTTGTAGCCCATGATGATAGCTTTTACATACCCTTTTAAATCTGATAAGGAAAGCTTTCCTATACTAGAAAACCAGGATCAGCTTAGCACAGTACTACTTAGCACAGATAAAAGTGGAGTCATAGACTAGTAACATCAGCATCATCTGGGAGCTTATTAAGAAATGCAAAGTCTTGCGCCCACCCCCCCCCCACACACAGCTACTGAATTAACCTCTGGCAGTGGGGCCCAGGAATCTGTTTTAACAAGCTTTTTCAGTAATTCTTATGCAAGCTAAAGTTTGAGGAGCAGTAGCTTGCAATGATAGACCTAAAGTAGCCAACACACCAAGTCAATTCTAAGTCTCAGATACAAGGCAACCATCACCAGCAGAGCATGTATGTATGGGAAAAGAAATACTCTGACCAGTTATAATCCCCAGAGAACATTCTCAGAAGATTTCTAATAGTTATTTCTTCAATCTGGGGATAACTATTACTAAAGAGTTTATGAATTCAACATAACATGACAAAAATAATTGAATGGTTTTTTTAGGAAGAAACCATCAAGAGGTTGGGAACCACTGAAATTATATGTAAAAATTTGTGCACATAACTGTATTTCCTCAGAGCGTGTCCAAGATTTTATCTGATTCCCAAATAATGTGAACCAAGTAAATTATTTTTTTAAATGAGATTTAAAAGTAACTTTTAAAAGCTCTTTTTTCCTTCTCAAACAGACTGTTCCGGTTTCTTTATTTGGTAAGAGGAGAGGAAAAAATTACGTTTTAGGGTCTTTTGATGGCTTCCATTTCTGTCTATAACTTGTATCTTATTAAAATGTTAGTACTTTTAAAATTGTAGTTGTCTGAATCCAGTTTTAATTTAGAGTTCCCTATCTATAAAAAAAAGACTTATACTGTCATTTTATTTATATTTATTACACAAATTCCATTCTTCTAGTTTTGTGTATTATAGGAATGGAAAAGTGGATCTGTAGCTCACCAATAAAGAGGGGAAAAAAAACTACCTTTCTTCTTCCTATTAGACCTGTGTAAAGTTAATAACAATAGGGAAATAATCTAAGAAAGGAGAAAAAAGGTTAAGATTTTCATTACGATACAGTAAAACATAACATTAAAATCTAGGTTTTGAAAATTCACCATCTACTTAGACTATATATACATAATTATCAAAACTCATTAAGCTATTCTCTAAAAATAGATGAATTTTATTGTATATAAATTATACCTCAATAAGACTAGAGGCAAAAAAAACTCCCTTTGACCATCTTGCTTTGATATAAGTAAAAAGTTTACCTCTGAAGAAATACAAAGGATCCAACAATATTGACAGTATGCCTACTATTAAGACACCAGACTAGGGATTGATGATACAATAAAGCAGGTTGTCTGCCTTAGAGTTCATGGTCCAGGGTTTGGGGGGGAAGGTGGTCAAAAAGCATCTGGCACAGAATAAACGCCTAATAAACATTTGCTAAACAAGTGAATACATATTCATTATCACAGGATAAACATCAACAGTGACACACACACAGTTTTGTGGTTGCATGAGGGAAAGCTGCAGGTAAATGGAGAAGTCAGCTAACAATTAGTAGTACATTTCAGTTAGGAAGGTCCATATACTGACTTACTCCAGTCAAGGCAAAGAAAATAAGAGTTGAAGGCTCTTGGAAAAGTAGTTAGGAATTAGATATTAAAAGGTCTTACATTCTCCAGAAAATTTGAACTTCATCTATTAATATTAGGAAGGTAAAGGATTTTAGGCCAAAAAATATCCTGACCAGATATTAGTAACAAAAGGAAGGAAGAAATGGAAAAAGGTTGAAGGGATGGGTTGTGGACAGAAGACCATTTATGATGCCATCACAATAATCTTAACTGTTCTTCTAATGACTATTATCTAGTGCCAATAAATCTATATAAAATATATAATGAACTAAAGCATATCCTATAAAAATTAATTCAGTAATCTGTCTTATTTTTATATAGGAACAAATTGTTTTACCAGCTTTCTTTTTCCTTGGAAAATTTTTAAATCATCCTTCAAAGCCGAAATGAAATGTCATTTATACAATACCTTCTCATTTCTTGTTTAAAGAATTCATCCTTACCTTCTCTGGGCTCTCACAGTCATTTGTTTATCACATTAAGCTAGGTAAATATATCTCTCCTACTAAATTGTGAAAATTAAAGGCAAGGACTTTACGATACCGAATAATGACAATTTAGAAATAATACCTATAATTACTTGAATTTCTCCTAAGTGCAAATCATTTTATTAAGCACTTTAAGTACATTTCCTCTAATAATCACAGTAACTTTCTCTTCAAGAAAAGGAAAATGGGAATCAGTTAAGTAATTTGCCCAAAGTCACACATGTAATAAATAAATGGTGAAGTTTGGTTTCAAATCCAGATTTGTCAGATTCTTCACCACCAGCTTACCACACTTCTTAGCAAACAGTAAGCTCTGCTAGAAATAGAGATATTAGGTACTTATGGCTGTTACCTTAATTCTATTACACGTAGAGAAAAAAGCCTTCTTTCTTATACATAATGTTGAAGAATAACAGCAATATTACACAGTAATGCATTTGCATTTTTTCAGGTGACTTCTACTGCTACCTAAAAGCTATAAGCAAACAGGCGTTCAATAATTTAAACAACCAAACCCAAATAATGCTACTTTTTAAAAAATCACTTAAAAATTATATGTTTAATGATGCTCTTCTTTGTAAGAGTCTTATTCCAAAAATGCTCCAACTGCGTAAGATTTTTTAATATCCTCTTTTGAGATTTTATTTAAAGGCTTTCTTTTATAATTACAATAATGACTCTCACTTGCTGTTTGTAATGTGCTAGGTGACATGGTAAATACAAAGAGCCCCTTCTTCTCAAGGAGATAATACAGATACAAACAAACATAACAAAAGGCAGAACAGGGGGCTTCCCTGGTGGCGCAGTGGTTGAGAATCTGCCTGCCGATGCAGGGGACACGGGTTCGAGCCCTGGTCTGGGAAGATCCCACATGCCGCGGAGCAACTAGGCCCGTGAGCCACAACTACTGAGCCTGCGCGTCTGGAGCCTGTGCTCTGTAACAAGAGGCCGCGATAGTGAGAGGCCCGCGCACTGTGATGAAGAGTGGCCCCCGCTTGCCGCAACTGGAGAAAGCCCTTGCACAGAAACGAAGACCCAACACAGCCAAAAATAAATAAATAAATAATAATTTTAAAAAAAAAGCCGCCTGCTGCACATTTAAAAAAAAAAAAAAAAAAAAAGGCAGAACAGATGAATGGCACACAACTCAAAGCGAGGAATGATCCCTGTGGGTGGTTGTGGTGATCAGACACTTCAAAGAAGGTAAAGTGAAAGGAAGGACAGGGGCATTCCAGGGACTAACAAAGAATAAGGAAAAGCCACTGTCAAAAATGAGTATGGCAGAAAGTTTATTCTGGAGAAGAGCAGTCTGAGACTGGAGGAGAAAAGACCAATTGAGAGTACAGAGATAGTATAGGATAAGGATTGAAGGGACTCATCTTCTGGAGAAAATGAAGTTTCTGTACATATAAAACTCAAGCCTGTAACAAGAATTCAACTGGGAAGAAGTAGTGGTTGGGCCATTCAATGGGAGATATCTAAGGCAGTGAGTGAGGCAAGGGTACATATGAAGTAGAGAAAAAGGAAAAGTGATCTACCAAACCCTAAGAGTGGCAATGGAAGCTTTCAGTTCCACATGAGGCTAACCATGAGTAAGACTGTGTGTCCTGACAATGAAGTGCAGGGTTGGGGCTCACTGGGAATTGGGATAAGGGTAGAAGGGAGTTGGGCTAATTGGGAATGTTTTAGAATAGAATGGATTTGGAGGTTTTATAGGACAAATGAGAAGTCTATGATAAATGGGAGAGGGAAGAGTAGAATGACCCTTGGCTTAGGAAAACACAAATTATTTTCCGACTTGATCCCCTATAAACTAAGGGCAGAACTAAAGCCGCATTTGGGGAGCCATACATTTGTCAAAGCACAAGAGACATTCCACACAGAAGTACACTTGGGAAAGGATGGCCGGGGCCTGGTTTAGAGGAAATGGATTATAGGTGTAGTCCACTGTAGTAGGTGGGAGGCAGAGAGGCAGAATGCAGAAGGTGTTGTCTCAGGAAGCCATGATGCACAGTGGCAGATCAAGAGAACTTCACAAGCTTAAGATACTTGCAACAGTGAATTTTTTTCCAGCTGGTATTCCACATTCACACAAATGATGCCCTGAAAGAGTATTTGGATGGTAGTAAAGTGAATTCTGGGAAGATGATAATGTTTGGTTTATTTAGGTTCTTTTTAGATGCCAATGAGTCAAAGGTAAAAAAAAACCAAAACACGAAATAATTAGAAATAGAGTTAGATCTCAGGAAAACTAAGGAATGAAACTGGAAGATTCAAAGTTGAAAGGTCAAAGTGACAGTGGTTACATTACGAAGAAAGGAAATGTAAGGAGGCGAGAAGAGCTGAAGGAAGAAAAGGCAATGAATAGGAGTAGGCAAAAAGGAAGAAGAAAAATAGTGGTAACGGTTAAACACAAGCTGAGGGGAACAGTTTCAAAAGTGAGTGACAACAATGACTCTAAAGAAGTCATAGAGTAGTAAGACTGAAAAAAAGTGAATAAATACGGGGACCAGTACTTGACAGATAATCTTTAAAGGGGCAGTGTTAGTTGGTAGGTGAGGATGATACTCAAATTAAAAGGTAAAGAAATGAATCACGAATATGCTAGTAACAAATACTTTTTACAAATGTTCATGGTAATAAGAAGACAAGAGATAAGGAAAGTAGGCAGTAAGGACAAGTCTCCCTCATCTTAAAAAAAATACCTGAAATCATTTGTAAGCAGAAGGAACCTGGTAGACAGAAGAGATGAAGTTGCAAATTAACTGAATGAAGTTGTGGAAGAACTAGAGGAGATAAGGGGCAGGGTTAACTTTGGAGAAGTAGAACATGTTTGATTTCTGAGGTTAATGCCTGGATAAATGTAACAGGAAAAAAATTTGACGCTGAAAAGATTAATTAAAAGGATGACCTCCAACTGAGTATTTGTAGGCCATGTTAATAATAACTAAGAGAAGCCGAAATAAAATCTTTAGAGTACCAAAAAAATGTTTAATCAGGTAAGAATAAAGAATTATTTAAAAATAAAAAGATAGGACCCAACTCAAGTTAAAGATCATGAGTCAGAGCTGATTGAATCAAGCACTATTTGGGGGTCTAGAATTGAGCATAAAGTTCAGAAGAAGAAGATGGTCAAGTCTTTGGCCTTTATGCCAGGTGAGCATGACTAAATGTGTAAAGGATTCTAGAACAAAAACAAAGCAGCAATCAAAACAGATGACCCTGAGGGTGAGGATGACTATAGTTAGATAGGTGCTGCTGGACTGGAAAAAGAACTCAAAGCTCAGAAAGTCATTGGGAAATGGGAATTCAAAAGAAATGAACAGTATATATGACAAGATTAAAATAGTACTGTGGTAAGAAAGGGGGTACAACAAGTTTAAAGTTGATGTAAAGCACTGGCACTAAAGAAGTCAAGTTACCATAATGTCAGGCTAGTCATCAAGGGGGTTAAAAAACTGCCAGAGAGGTGCTGGAGCCATCAAGAAACGTGGGAGAGTCCTTGAAAGGAGTACCTGATAATGACCAGAAAGTAACACAGAGGTCATGTTGTGATCTATAAGAAAATCACTTTTATTAATTATATTCTAATTCTAACTTTTGAAAAAATGGAACCTCACTTTGAATAATCAACCTAACTGGCTTATATCTGAACAACTTTTGACTATTTTTTAACATTTTATTTATTTTTTAAATGTTTTATTCTCATAATCTGTCGTTACTATTTATTTCTTTCTCTTTTTTTTTGCCATGCCACGTGGCATGTGGGATCTTAGTTCCCTGACCAGGGATGGAACCCACGCCCCCTGCACTGGAAGCGCAGAGTCTTAACCACTGGACTGCCAGGGAAGTCCCAATTTTTGACTATTTTTAAAAAAATAAAAATCCATCCTGAAGGATGCCCCAACTAATGAGATACAAATGAAGATAACATAGGCTATGAAGGCTTTCTCTGCATAAAATACTCAAATTATCTAAGTTGAATGAATTAAAGAAAAATAATTCCAACAATGGCATCATGACTGAAATAGTCTCTCATTTCACTGAATGAATGCAAGGAGAGATGGCTTGATGGATGGACAGACAGATGGATCACAGAGAAAAAGAGAAAGAGAGAGAAACAGACTCAATAAAGTTTCTAACATCACTGAAAACCCTGGAATCTCTCAAAGTGACTGCTTTGAAGAGAATAACACTCATGAGATTACATGTATTTGTTTCATAAATATACTTAAAACATTTACTTTTCTGTCTTTGGTAGTAACCATGTTTGAAAGTTCTATAGGAAAAAAAATTCCCATAGAAAAACTATTTTCCCTAACAAGCCTATCCTAATTTCATTAGTCTAACTGTTCTTACAATTCGAGTTTCCAGGAACTTCATGAATTACTATGCCGAAAAATAGTACCAGGAATCATCTTAGAAGTTTTCTTAGAAGAGGAAAACTGACTTCTAATAGGATAACTGTTTTCAAAAACAAACTTGCTGAACTGTAATTTTAATTGGTAATTATAGATGTTTAACTCATCTTACCTCATCATATGATTCACATAGGCTTTGCTACAGCTAGTGTTGTATCTGCAAAAACTACAGTGGACATATGTAGGAAAATGGTTTGCAAAATCTTTTATTTCAGAACAACACTCAATGCACTTGTGAACTCCCCGACGATACCTTATAGAGATATAAAGAAAATGATAAAAATATATTTTAAAACAAAAATAATAAGGGACTGCCTTATTAATGTTGTTAATTAAAGCTAAGGTGTTTAACATCCTCAGAGACTTATAATTTGAAAAATCTGCTATGGAACAGCAGCTAGAATAAGTATAAAAAATCTAATATCAACTAATGTTTCTTACTGGAATAAAGGGATTAACCAATTGGTTAAATTAACCAATTCAAACTTCACAAGATATAAGCACAACATAAAACACCAGTGTAATAAATGAATATTATAGAAAAACAGTAATTCAAGTACTGTTCAACTGTTGTAAAAAATATTTTTTATTATTTGCTTGGCCTTAAGTGACAGTGTATAAATGTACAAGAGAGTTGTGTAATAGGGTAAATTTATATTAAATAAAGTTTTTATACGTAAGATTAAATTAGTATTGTGTATCAAGAATAAAAGATTACCTTAAATTCCTCAACGCTGTATTGACTTTACTTTTTTTATTGCTACTAGCCAATGTGCTTTGTTTCTTTTGCATATTAGATATTTTTGATTTGTATTTAGATTTACTTCCATTAGGCTTACTTGCATTAGGTTTACTTGCAATGGATTTAGTTATATTAGGTTTACTTGTGTTAGATTTTGTGGGATTTTTAGCAGTTATATTTTTAGTCCTTGGAGGTGAGAGCTGAAGGGTAGAAGTGCTTGCACTAATGGTAGGTGTAGTTGAAGATCCTGATTGAAGAGGGCCAACTGAAGCTCGAATAGTAACCTACAAAAATGAAGATAATATTTGCTTTAGAAAATTAATCACTGCATTACTGTTAAAATATCAATGCATAACAAAAAGTTAAACATCAAGTTTTTGGAAAGGGCAAGTATAAACTGTAACTGGGTAAGTCTTCCATTTATTCTAAATGTTCATATCAATTAAATGAAATTAAACTTGATATTTACTCACTTGTAATCTTACATTTTTGTACTGATATCAATTATATGTTAAGAGTTATTAATGATAATTAGCAGTTAAAGCAAATTATATGAATATTAAAAGAGCACATTCCATAGCTATTTCTATGCTCTGATATAACTAAAAATTCACAAACACAGAGGTCAAAATTTAAATCTCAAAGCCTAGAAAGGACTGTGTCATCCTTCGACAACTATAAAACAAACAGATCTACAGTAAATGTGACTTCTTTCCAGGGGCTCATTGGGCAGGATTTATGTTTACAAAGGTTATGTGAGGGGTTATATCAATTCACTATACTGCATGGCAAGCTTAATACTACTTAGAATTTCCTTAAAGGAAGCTTATACAAGACTTAACACTTGGTATTAAGAAATTAAATTTGCTGCTTGACAATGAAAAACACAACAGCCTACCAACTTTCTCATTAATCATTTGACTATACACCCCCCATGTATTTGAGGAACAGCCTATGAGGAAGTACCATGAAAAACATGTGCTTTAGTATCATACAAAGGCATTGGACTAGGAATCAAAAGACCTGAGGTTAAAGCTAAACTACTCCTTTCTAGCCATGTGACCTTGAATAAGTAACATCCTCTCTAAGCTTCTTTATCTATAATAAGGGACAATACTTCCCTCATCTACCTCACTGGCTTACTATATGGATTAAATAATAGAATATATGAATAAGCATACCAAAAGCCTAATTCTAAGGTGCTATAAAAACATTTAGTATCATTATTATTATTATTATTATTAAGGGAAAATATGAGAGAGGACTGCACTGCTTACATTAGTGTTCTGCATGTCTAGTCCCAGCATGGAATGAATGGATTGCAGGGAAGGATGCTGGATAGCTTCTCTTGCTCTAGGTCTTCAGAGCATGGCTTTATATTGTTTTAGTTAATTCAAATAACAGACATACCCACATTCAAAGGTAAGAACCCAAAGCCAAATATAAATGTTTTGGGGATTATTTCACTTTGGATTATCCATGCCTCTGTTTCCCTCCACTGGAGCAAATATTCAAGAGCTGACTGTGTATAAAGAAGTCAGAAAAAACAGAGGTATATAAGGCAAAAAGGGAAAAGTAAATTACAATCATCAGTATGCAGTCAGACATGTGTTTGCTCACTTAAAACATAATGCTATCCAGCAGCAGAACTTGCTTCTCTGAGAGTAGACTCAGTAATAACAATTTCAATAAACATCTGAGAACCTACAGCATTCAAGGCACTATACCAGATGCTGAGGACACAAAGATAAATAAAACATGATTCCTGATCTCAAGCATCTTACAGTTTAACAGATAAAAATGACATATACACTGCCAACTGGAATAGCTCCAAAATAGCCTACGTAACACTGACATAACCCACTGACCCTCGAACAGTTAATCTAGTTACACTTTTTACAAAGGAATACCGCTCTAGAGTTGCACACACTATTGACCAAAAAGCAATGGTTAGAAGTTTTATTCCTAAACACAGGAATGGTAAAACCTAAAATTAAAGTCTTAATTAAATCAGAAATCATTTTTAAAGTATTATATTCAATAAATAAAACCAGGCAGGAGTTAATGTCTATTATCATACAAAATGTTAAAATACAACATATTTGAACTCACTTTTGTTCCTGGAGGCAATCCTTCTAGCTGTTTAGGTTTTATAAATGTCCGATGATGCTGAGTCTTGTGATCCATTTTCTCTTTGCATGTTAAAAACTGTAGTCTGCATTTTGTACAACGATGTATTCCTTTTTTCTGTTTAGAAAACAGAAAAAGTGAAGAAAAATAATTTCTACAACCACAAATATTGTGTCCTGAAACTGCTCTGATTTAATTTTAATGATACTAATTTTAAAACTAGTATTTTACATCTCTTATCATATATAATAGCAAAATATTATTTTATTTTTTAAAACATTCTTTGCATTAGTATCTAGGTTTCAAAAATGTCTGTTACTATCCAGAAATTGAACACGAAAGTTGCATCAATAGATTCTAATGAAAGTTCTCTCAATAGTGCTATGAAAGCTCTTTTCATTATAATTTTAAAGTACTTAGACACATGATACTGTGATAATGAACTATACGACATTTTTATCCTATAAAAGAGTAAATTCTTTTTAACTTTTGCTATTTCTAGTTGGTTGACAAGCTGGAAAAATAAATTCAAATAGCCAACCACAGATTTCAAAGAAAGTTGTTATAGCAATGGTTGTATAAAGCAGTGTTGTCTAATAAAACTTTCTTCAATGATGAAAATGTTCTAGAGCTGCACTGCCCAATACAGTAGCAACTAGACATATGTGGTTAATGAGCACCTGAAATATGCCAAGTGCAACTCAGCAAACAAATTTTAAATTTTATTTAATTTTAATTAATTTAAGTTTAAATAGCCACATACGGCTAGTGGCTACAACATTGGACAGTGTGGATGTGGAAGCATAAATAAAAACAACTATTCCCAATCTACTTACTGGCTGATTCCCCTTGACTGAGTCCCTCCTCAAACTTAATCCTGTTATTATTCCACAGATGGGAAACAGGACCCAAGAAAAATCCAAATCACTGTACCATAGCTATTCAGTGACAATTGCCAGACACCTAATCCAGTGTTCTTTCTACTACACAATATTGATATTTATGCTCTCATTAATTTAAAAATTATATATGTATATGCAAACATATATATAAACTGAAACAACAAATAAATACAAAAGAATGTTTTCTCTAAAGCTACGATCTGCCAGATACAGCACTATTTCCATTTAAATACAATCAATCATTTATAAAATTCGAACAGATAATACACTGGGAAGTAACTAGCACAGTACTGGCACACAGCAGGCATTTCATAAATTAAAGTTCTTTACAAAGTTCAAAGCAATATATAAATATAATATGTTTGTATTGTATTTTAGGTGCATCTTAAGACTATTTTAGAAGTGTGATGCATTCTTGGAGGTAAAGGCAACTTAAATTCACTCATATTTGCTCAAAGAAGAGGAAGAAAAAGAGAAAACGTGGGCAAGAAACAGATACCAAGTCAAAAGGACAGAAAAAAAGTTCTCCAGAATCCAGTACCCAGAAATCTTTTCTCTATCTATAATCCCTCCCTAGGTTACCTTTTCATTTCATGGCTTTAAATATCATCTATCCAACTACCTACTTGATATCACTACTTGATGTCTAATATGCATCTCAAACCAACATGGACAAAACTGAATTCTGGATTTCTTCCCTACCTCCCTGCCCCCCAAAATATGTTCTTTCCTCAGTCTTCACCATATGACAGTATGTGAAAATTCCACTCTTGCAGCTGCTTAGGACAAAAAGCTTGGTCACTCTCACATCCCATATCTAACCCATTACTAAAAGCTGTCAGCTCTACCTTCAAAAACTGTCATAATATTTCCACTTATTACCTTCAACCACTGCTACCATACTTGTCCAAGACACTCTACTTGACTAATAATAACCTCCTATGTTCTCCCTTTCATGTTCTTTCTTCCCTATGGTCTAGTCTCCTCACAGCTGCCAATGATCTTAAAACATGGCAGATCTTTCACATGCTTAAAATGCTGATGGTTTTCCAAAGTCCTGATTCTGGTTTACAAGGCTCTATATGAATTGGCCTGCATTCTATTGCTACAACCTTACTTCCTACTACTTTTCCTCTTATTACTTTACTCTGCTCCAGCCACAACTGGCCTCTGTGATGTTCTTTGAGTGCCCCAGGTACACACTCACTTCACTCCCGATATAATGTTACTTCCCCCAGATTTCCTCACAGCTTACTCCTTTATGTCCTTCAGAGAGGCCCGTTTTTGGGCCACTATATATACAAGACAGCAACCACTTCACCCCTCCACTCCCAACATCTCCCCAATCCTAGGTACTCCTTATCCTCCACATTTTCCTTCTACAGTACTTATTTCCAACCAGTACGCATATACCTTCAAACATAAGTACACATATATTTATTATTTTTCTCCACTATAATCCAAATTCCAGAGGACACAAACTTTGTTTTGTTCACTGCTATGTAATACCTAAAACAGTCTCTGGCACTAGTAAGGCACTCAATAAATATTTGTTAAATAAATGGACAGTAAGGCAGAAAGCAAGAGACTGACAGAAAGTGCATATGAGCAGCAGGTACAATTTAACTTGTTCAAAATGTCTGCCATTCCATTCAATGAAAATACATCCAGAATCCTGAGCTAGAATACATTAATCTACTATTCCCTTAGTTGGACACAAGTCTTGCACATTTCTCTTGTGTATGTATGCATTTAAATGTGCAAAAGGTGATAAAGACATGGTACATTTTTTAATAACATGATGTTCAACCAAAGAAGTAGTGATTTATTCCAAGGGTAGAGAAATAATTGTCTGTGTTGAATTTTGGATAAGCATACTACACTGTTTAGGGTAATACTGACTATATGTAATTTCTGACCTTAGACCTAATAATACCAAAATGAAATCTGACTCTGTGGTAGAACAATAAAAGGCTGGGCTCAGAAATCAAATTTTAACTCTGCTTTTTATTAGGTAATGTGACATGGAGCAACTTACTTTCTCCAAAACTTTGTTTCCTCATCTCTAAGTGTGATTGTGAGGATTCAACAAGATAATGCATGTAACACACCTGTTGCTGTCATAAGGTAAATGACTGCATATGTTAACTGCTTACTATTTTTATTAAAGATCTAATGAACATATTTAACACATCCAAAATCACTTTCACTATTTCTTAAAAGTCATAACAACTAGATTGTTAGCTCTAAAATCACCCAAGACCTAACAATACATTGTTTTAAACAAAAGTTACAACCAAAGTCTTCTAAAACAATAAAATGAGCCACAGAGTCAACAATTCTTATTATCTCATATTGCTCTAGTAATGTCATCTCAGTTACAAGTTTTTGCTCAGCTATAATTTTCCAGTCTTTTGTAAATAATCATACAAATTGTAAATTTCTTGAAGGATGCATGATGATCCTTCTTACTGATAGATTTTCCCCTCTTAACTGCTGGCTGTCTACCTCCTAGGTGCTCCAAATAAACAAAAAAGAAAATTGGACACGCATGGCAAATGAAGACATAAAACTCAGGGTATAAAAACTGATTAAAAATCACACAGCCAGGGAGGAGCTTCAAGATGGCGGGAGAGTAAGACGTGGAGATCACCTTCCTCCCCCCAAATACATCAGAAATACATCTACATGTGGAACAACTCCTACAGAACACCTACTGAAAGCTGGCAAAAGACCTCAGACCTCCCAAAAGGCAAGAAACTCCCCACATACCTGGGTAGGGCAAAAGAAAGAAAAGAAAAAACACAGACAAAAGAATAGGGACGAGGGCTTCCCTGGTGGCGCAGTGGTTGGGAATCTGCCTGCCAATGCAGGGAACACGGGTTCGATCCCTGGTCTGGGAAGATCCCACATGCCGCGGAGCAACTAAGCCCGTGAGCCACAACTACTGAGCCTGCGCATCTGGAGCCTGTGCTCTGCAATGGGAGAGGCCGCGACAGTGAGAGGCCCGCACACCACAATGAAGAGTGGCCCCCACTCGCCACACCTGGAGAAAGCTCTTGCACAGAAACGAAGACACAACACAGCCAAAAATAAATAAATAAATTTTAAAAAAAAATTAAAAAAAAAAAAAACGAATAGGGACGGACCTGCGCCAGTGGGAGGGAGTTGTGAGGAAGAAAGGTCTCCACACACTAGGAAGCCCCTTCGCGGGCGGAGACAGCGGGTGGCGGAGGGGGGAAGCTTCAGAGCCACGGAGGAGAGCGCAGCCACAGGGGTGCGGAGGGCAAAGCGGAGAGATTCCCGCACGGAGGATCGGTGCCGACCAGCACTCACCAGCCCGAGAGGCTTGTCTGCTCACCTGCCGGGGCGAGCGGGGGCTGGGAGCTGAGGCTCGGGCTTCAGAGGTCAGATCCCAGGGAGAGGACTGGGGTTGGCTGCGTGAACACAGCCTGAAGGGGGCTGGTGCGCCACGGCTAGCCAGGAGGGAGTCCGGGAAAAGGTCTGGAACTGCTGAAGAGGCAAGAGACTTTTTCTTGCCTCTTTGTTTCCTGGTGCGCGAGGAGAGGGGATTAAGAGCGCCGCTTAAAGGAGCTCCAGAGACGGGCGAGCCGCGGCTATCAGCGCGGACCCCAGAGACAGGCATGGGATGCTAAGCCTGCTGCTGCAGCCACCAAGAAGCCTGTGTGCGAGCACAGGTCACTATCCACACCTCCCCTCCTGGGAGCCTGTGCAGCCCGCCACTGCCAGGATCTCGTGATCCAGGGACAACTTCCCCAGGAGAATACACGGCTAGCCTCAGGCTGCTGCAACGTCACGCTGGCCTCTGCCGCCGCAGGCTCGCCCCACACTCCGTACCCCTCCCTCCCTCCGGCCTGAGTGAGCCAGAGCCCCCGAATCAGCTGCTCCTTTAACCCCGTCCTGTCTGAGCAGAAGAACAGACGCCCTCAGGGGACCTACATGCCCTCAGGGGACCTACACGCAGAGGCGAGGCCAAATCCAAAGCTGAAGCCCAGGAGCTGTGTGAACAAAGAAGAGAAAGGGAAATTTCTCCCAGCACCCCAGGAGCAGTGGATTAAATCTCCACAATCAACTAGATGTACCCTGCATCTGTGGAATATCTGAATAGACAACAAACCATCCCAAATTGAGGAGGTGGACTTTGGGAGCAACGATATATTTTTTTTCCCTTTTTCTCTTCTTGTGAGTGTGTATGCATATGCTTCTGTGTGTGCTTTTCTCTATATAGTTTTGCTTTAATCATTTGTCCTAGGATTCTGTCTGTCCGTTTTGTTTTTTTTTTTAGTATAGCTTTCAGCGCTTGTTATCACTGGTGGATTTGTTTTCTGGTTTGGTCGTTCTCTTCTTTCTTTCTTTCTTTTTTAATTACTTTAAAAAATGTTTTAAATAATTACTTTTTGTTTTTTAATTTAATAACTTTTTTATTCTATTTTATTTTATCTTTTTCTTTCTTTCTTTCCTTTTTTCTCCCTTTTATTCTGAGCCGTGTGGATGACAGGCTCCTGGTGCTCCAGCCAGGTGTCCGGGCTGTGCCTCTGAGGGGGGAGAGCCAAGTTCAGGACATTGGTCCAACAGAGACCTCACAGCTCCACGTAATATCAAACGGCAAAAATCTCCCAGAGATCTCCAGTTCAACGCCAAGACCAAGCTCCACTCAATGACCAGCAACCTACAGTGCTGGACACCCTATGCCAAACATCTAGCAAGACAGGAACACAACCCCATCAATTAGCAGAGAGGCTGCCTAAAATCATAATAAGGTCACAGACACCCCAAAACACACCACCAGACGTGGACCTGCCCACCAGAAAGACAAGATCCAGCCTCATCCAACAGAACACAGGCACTAGTCCCCTCCACCAGGAAGCCTACACAACCCACTGAACCAACCTTAGCCACTAGGGGCAGACACCAAAAACAACGGGAAATACGAACCTGCAGCTTGTGAAAAGGAGACCCCAAACACAGTAAGTTAAGCAAAAAAAGAAGACAAAGAAACACACAGCAGGTGAAAAAGCAAGGTAAAAACCCACCAGACCTAACAAATGAAGAGGAAATAGGCAGTCTACCTGAAAAAGAATTCAGAATAATGATAGTACAGATGTTCCGAAACCTTGGAAATAGAATAGACAAAATGCAAAAAACGTTTAACAAGGACCTAGAATAACTAAAGAGCAAACAAACAATCATGAACAACACAATAAATGAAATTAAAAATTCTCTAGAATGGATCAATAGCAGAATAACTAAGGCAGAAGAACGGATAAGTGACCTGGAAGATAAAATAGTGAAAATAACTACTGCAGAGCAGAATAAAGAAAAAAGAATGAAAAGAACTGAGGATAGTCTCAGAGACCTCTGGGACAACATTAAACACACCAACATTCGAATTATAGGGGTCCCAGAAGAAGAAGAGAAAAAGAAAGGAACTGAGAAAATATTTGAAGAGATTATAGTTGAAAACTTCCCTAATATGGGTAAGGAAATAGTTAATCAAGTCCAGGAAGCACAGAGAGTCCCATACAGGATAAATCCAAGGAGAAACACGCCAAGACACATACTAATCAAACTATCAAAAACTAAATACAAAGAAAAAATATTAAAAGCAGCAAGGGAAATACAACAAATAACATACAAGCGAATTCCCATAAGGTTAACAGCTGATCTTTCAGCAGAAACTCTGCAAGCCAAAAGGGAGTGACAGGGCATATTTAAAGTGATGAAAGGGAAAAACCTACAACCAAGATTACTCTATCCAGCAAGGATCTCATTCAGATTTGACAGAGAAATTGAAACCTTTACAGACAAGTAAAAGTTAAGAGAATTCAGCACAACCAAACCAGCTTTACAAGAAATGCTACAGGAACTTCTCTAGGCAGGAAACAAGAGAAGGAAAAGACCTACAATAACAAACCCAAAACAATTAAGAAAATGGTAATAGGAACATACATATCAATAACTACCTTAAATGTAAATGGATTCAATGCTTCAACCAAAAGACACAGACGGGCTGAATGGATACAAAAACAAGACCCGTATATATGCTGTCTACAAGAGAGCCACTTCAGACCGAGGGACACATACAGACTGAAAGTGAGGGGATGGAAAAAGATATTCCATGCAAATGGAAATCAAAAGAAAGCTGGAGTAGCAATTCTCATATCAGACAAAATAGACTTCAAAACAAAGACTATTACAAGAGACAAAGAAGGACACTACATAATGATCAAGGGATCAATCCAAGAAGAAGATATAACAATTGTAAATATTTATGCACCCAACATAGGAGCACCTCAATATATAAGGCAAATGCTAGCAGCCATAAGAGGGGAAATTCACAGTAACACAATCATAGTAGGGGACTTTAACAACCCACTTTCACCAATGAACAGATCATCCAAAATGAAAATACATAAGGAAACACAAGCTTTAAATGATACATTAAACAAGATGGACTTAATTGATATTTATAGGACATTCCATCCAAAAACAACAGAATACACTTTCTTCTCAAGTGCTCATGGGAAATTCTCCAGGATAGATCATATCTTGGGTCACAAGTCAAGCCTTGGTAAATTTAAGAAAATTGAAATCATATCAAGTATCTTATCTGACCACAAGGCTATGAGACTAGATATCAATTACAGGAAAAGATCTGTAAAAAATACAAACACATGGAGGCTACACAATACACTACTTAATAACGAAGTGATCACTGAAGAAATCAAACAGGAAATCAAAAAATACCTAGAAAAAAATAACAATGAAAACACGATGACCGAAAACCTATGGGATGCAGCAAAAGCAGTTCTAAGAGGGAAGTTGATAGCAATACAATCTTACCTTAAGAAACAAGAAACATCTCAAATAAACAACCTAACCTTACACCTAAAGGAATTACAGAAAGAAAAACAAAAAAACCCCAAAGTTAGCAGACGGAAAGAAATCATAAAGATCAGATCAGAAATAAATGAAAAAGAAATGAAGGAAACAATAGCAAAGATCAATAAAACTGAAAGCTGGTTCTTTGAGAAGATAAACAAAATTGATAAACCATTAGCCAGACTCATCAAGAAAAAAAGGGAGAAGACTCAAATCAACAGAATTAGAAATGAAAGAGGGGAAGTAACAACTGACACTGCAGAAATACAAAGGATCATGAGAGATTACTACAAGCAACTCTTTGCCAATAAAATGGACAACCTGGAAAAAATGGACAAATTCTTAGAAATGCACAACCTTCTGAGTCTGAACCAGGAAGAAACAGAAAATATGAACAGACCAACCACAAGCACTGAAATTGAAACTGTGATTAAAAACCTTCCAACAAACAAAAGCCCAGGACCAGATGGCTTCACAGGCAAATTCTATCAAACATTTAGAGAAGAGCTAACACCTATCTTTCTCAAACTCTTCCAAAATATAGCAGAGGGAAGAACTCTCCCAAACTCATTCTACAAGGCCACCATCACCCTGATACCAAAACCAGACAAAGATGTCACAAAAAAAGAAAACTACAGACCAATATCACTGATGAACATAGATGCAAAAATCCTCAACAGAATACTAGCAAACAGAATCCAACAGCACATTAAAAGGATCATACACCATGATCAAGTGGGGTTTATCCCAGGAATGCAAGGATTCTTCAATACACGCACATCAATCAACGTGATACACCATATTAACAAATTGAAGGAGAGAAACCATATGATCATCTCAATAGATGCAGAGAAAGCTTTTGACAAAATTCAACACCCATTTATGATAAAAATCCTCCAGAAAGTAGGCATAGAGGGAACTTAGCTCAACATAATAAAGGCCATATATGACAAACCCACAGCCAACCTTGTCCTCAATGGTGAAAAACTGAAACCATTTCCATGAAGATCAGGAACAAGACAAGGTGGCCCACTCTCACCACTATTATTCAACATAGTGTTGGAAGTTTTAGCCACAGCAATCAGAGAAGAAAAAGAAATAAAAGAAATCCAAATCGGAAAAGAAGAAGTAAAGCTATCACTGTTTGCAGATGAAATGATACTATACATAGAGAATCCTAAAGATGCTACCAGAAAACTCCTAGAGCTAATCAATGAATTTGGTAAACTAGCAGGATACAAAATTAATGCACAGAAATCTCTTGCGTTCCTATACACTAATGATGAAAAATCTGAAAGTGAAATTAAGAAAACACTCCCGGGCTTCCCTGGTGGTGCAGTGGTTGAGAATCTGCCTGCCAATGCAGGGGACACGGGTTCAAGCCCTGGTCTGGGAAGATCCCACATGCCACGGAGCAACTGGGCCCGTGAGCCACAATTACTGAGCCTGCGCGTCTGGAGCCTGTGCTCCGCAACAAGAGAGGCCGCAATGGTGAGAGGCCCGCGCACCGCGATGAAGAGTGGTCCCCACTTGCCGCAACTAGAGAGAGCCCTCGCACAGAAACGAAGACTCAACACAGTCATAAATAAATAAATAAAAGAACGTGAATTTCTTAAAAAAAAAAAAGAAAACACTCCCATTTACCATTGCAACAAAAAGAATAAAATACCTAGGAATAAACCTACCTAAGGAGACAAAAGACCTGTATGCAGAAAATTATAAGACACTGATGAAAGAAATTAAAGATGATACAAATAGATGGAGAGATATACCATGTTCTTGGATTGGAAGAATCAACATTATGATAATGACTATACTACCCAAAGCAATCTACAGATTCAATGCAATCCCTATCAAACTACCACTGGCATTTTTCACAGAACTAGGACAAACAATTTCACAATTTGTATGGAAACACAAAAGACCCCGAATAGCCAAAGCAATATTGAGAAAGAAAAACGGAGCTGGAGGAATCAGGCTCCCAGACTTCAGACTATACTACAGAGCTACAGTAATCAAGACAGTATGGTACTGGCACAAAAACAGAAATACAGATCAATGGAACAGGATAGAAAGCCCAGAGATAAACCCACACACCTATGGTCACCTTATCTTTGATAAAGGAGGCAAGAATATACAATGGAGAAAAGACAGCCTCTTCAATAAGTGGTGCTGGAAAAACTGGACAGCTACATGTAAAAGAATGAAATTAGAACACTCCCTAACACCATACACAAAAATAAACTCAAAATGGATTAAAGACCTAAATGTAAGGCCAGACACTATCTAACTCTTAGAGGAAAACATAGGCAGAACACTCTATGACATAAATCGCAGCAAGATCCTTTTTGACCCACCTCCTTGAGAAATGGAAATAAAAACAAAAATAAACAAACGGGACCTAATGAAACTTAAAAGCTTTGGAACAGCAAAGGAAAGCATAAAGAAGACGAAAAGACAACCCTCCGAATGGGAGAAAATATTTGAAATGAAGCAACTGACAAAGGATTAATCTCCAAAATTTACAAGCATCTCATGCAGCTCAAAATCAAAAAAACAAACAACCCAATCCAAAAATGGGCAGAAGACCTAAATAGACATTTCTCCAAAGAAGATATACAGATTGCCAACAAACACATGAAAGGATGATCAACATCATTAATCATTAGAGAAATGCAAATCAAAACTACAATGAGGTATCATCTCACACTGGTCAGAATGGCCATCATCAAAAAATCTAGAAGCAATAAATGCTGGAGAGGGTGTGAAGAAATGGGAACCCTCATACACTGTTGGTGGGAATGTAAATTGATACAGCCACTATGGAGAACAGTATGGAGGGTCCTTAAAAAACTAAAAATAGAACTACCATACGACCCAGCAATCCCACTACTGGGCATATACCCTGAGAAAACCATAATTCAAAAAGGGACATGTACCAAAATGTTCATTGCAGCTCTATTTACAATAGCCAGGACATGGACTCAACCCAAGTGTCCACTGACAGATGAATGGATAAAGAAGATGTGGCACATATATTCAATGGAATGTTACTCAGCCATAAAAAGAAATGAAATTGAGTTATTTGTAGTGAGGTGGATGGACCTAGAGTCTGTCATACAGAGTGAAGTAAGTCAGAAAGAGAAAAACAAATACCGTATGCTAACACATATATATGGACTCTAAAAAAAAAAAAAAAAAAAAAAGGGCATGAAGAACCTAGGGCCAAGAGAGGAATAACGACTCAGACCTACTAGAGAATGGACTTGAGGACACGGGGAGGGGGGAAGGGTAAGCTGGGACAAAGTGAGAGAGTGGTAGCGTACATATGGATATATATACACTACCAAATGTAAAGTAGATAGCTAGTGGGAAGCAGTCGCATAGCACAGGGAGATTAGCTCGGTGCTTTGTGACCAGTTAGAAGGGTGGGGTAGGGAGGGTGGGAGGGAGACGCAAGAGGGAAGAGATATGGGGATATATGTATATGTATAACTGATGCACTTTGTTTTAAAGCAGAAACTAACACACCATTGTAAAGCAATTATACTCCAATAAAAACGTTAAAAAAAAAAATCACATAGCCCATACAGTTGGCCCACACATCTCCTTCATAATTATCATTCTTCCTACATCTATATCTCACTCTGGAGCTTAATATAGCGTATGGGGAAAATGATGTTAAAAGCCCCATAATGAAATAAAACCACTGTTTTATACTTTATTCTTCCTTTGAAAATTAAAAGCCAAAGAAGAAATACAGAGTACCAAGAACAGTGTTTCTCAAACTCTGTTCCTCAAGAAATGTTAATAGATATTGAGCAAATAAAGGGTCCAATAGCCAAATAAGTCTGGGGAATACATATTATATCCTTACTTAGAGATTTACAATGTTCATTAGCATATTAAAATTTCTGAGGAATCCTGTTTTAAAAAAGAGACAATGATTTAATTTTGTAAATCTAGGGCTTTACCAAATTCATTTACCAGTAGCAATTGGTGGCGGGGGACATGTATTAACAACTGATGGAACATTGCTGGGGAAACCCAGAATCGAAAGATCTTGCCAGAACTCCTCAAGGATAGGTAGCATCCCAGTCACAACACAGGTCATCCCAAATTTATTTGGAAATTCTACTTTTATTATCTTTCCTAATGAAGAACCACAAGCCGATTTCATGATTATCTAATGACTAGAATGGAAAGCAAAGTGAGCACCAATGCTGAATAAACTGACATGCCAGTTTAATCAATAACAAGAAAACGTAATGAGCTAATTAGTGAGGTGGCAAAACTTGATTACATGATCAGATTCAATAAATCCACTGACTTCTGGTTTTGGCAAAGGCGCTGTTATTGTTCTTTCAAGCGCTTAAGAACAGGATCAATGTTGCATTAAACTTTTCAGCCCCAAACAAAGGATGACTTAATTGCTTCAGGAAAAGAACCAGTAAGTATAACATCAGAGTTCAAGAGATGGGTATAAGCACTAATACTGGGTCCCAAAAGTTACATGGCAGGACTAAATACAGTTCTTTGCCAGAGTTCATATATCAAGCAGTAAGTGTCACTACTGTTTCCTCTATCCCTGGCAGCTATAAAAGACCGCTCCTGGTCAATGACACCAACATGTCTTCTTATAATATGGGAGCTAAAAGTGGGAATAAAGTTTGAAGAGAAAGAGGAAAACACGATTATGAGTCATCAATCTTCTTTATCAGTTCAAACTCATCTCTTCCCCTGCTCCTGATAATTACCTTCCCCAGAAGGTAATTCTTAGCCTCGAAATATCCGATCTTTTGGATATTCTTCCACTCATCTTCTCTTTTTTCCTTCAATCCAAGGTTTCCTATTTCTAGCTATCTTTCAGAATTTTCATGTATGAACCACATCATCACCAGAAAGGAAGAAAGGAAAAGAAGTGGAAGTTTCACAGGTAATTCAGCATAAATTGCAAATTAATCATGTCATTTGGAACAATGCTGTTTCCCTTGCAGAACAAATCTAACCAACGTTCTAAGTCATAATCTATCTTTTCTCTAAAACAACATAAAGGAATAAAAACTGGCAAATCTCACCTGATGCTTCATGTAATGATGCATATAGGGTGTTGCAATTTTAATAACTTTGAGGCAAAACGGACATAGCAAGTTCTTAGTGTTTTCATGGGATGTTCTAAAATGAGTTTCTACATCAGAAAATGATGATGATCTATAATTGCAAACCTACAATAAAAAAGATTTAGTTTAACTTGAAAACTTATAATGATATCCAATTTCAAAGTAAAAATGATAGGTCACTTGTTCAGAAGAATATTTTGTACTATTAATTCAGCTCTGATGCCTACACAACCAAGAATCCCGTTAATGCAAACATCGAAAGATAATCTTTGAGACAGAAGAGTTACCTTTCAAAGCTTAAGGATACTTCCCAAAATATAACTAGATTCCCTTATTTTTATCAGCTATTTTTATCTGTCACCCCCAATCTTGACTTGAGTTTTCAAACTGTGACACCTCTGGTCCTATAAAGTTCCTCTGCTATATAAATAGCATCTTCCTTTAGATTATAAATGGCCTCCAGGCTATAGAAATGACAATTTATTTTTATCTTACTTTCCCATTCCTCCAAATTCTGGAAAAATACTAGTCCCAAAGCATTTGGTAGGGTTCTCTGAAGTAAAAGCATTTTGTATTTCCCTTGTATGCCTACATTCTTCCCTACAGGGTAAGATAAGGTCATGTTTGTCTTTCTGCCACAGGGCTTTTCTTTGTCTAGTACAGGAGTGGGCAAACAATGGCCTATGGGCCAATTCCAACTGTCTGCTGACCCTACATAACAATGTATGAGTTATGCCAAGGGACTTCCTACTAATAAATTATTTACAGAAGATACTTTAATTTTAGCAACCAATTTTATCGAAATGGTTAGAAAAATAATATATATTTCATGACATGAAAATTATATGAAATTCAAATTTCAGTGTCCATAAATAAAGTTATATTGAAACACAGTCATATCCATTCATTCACTTGTCTATGGCTGCCTGTGTGCTAGAGTGGCAGAGTTGATTTGTTGTAACGGAGATCTATGATCCTCAAAGCCTGAATACTTACTATCTTGCCCTTTATATAAAAAAATGTGCTGATGCCTGGCCTAATAGGTTTAAATCTTGTACCCAAAGCAAGAGATAACAAACAAACCAAACAAACACGATGTATACAATAAAATATGTGTATACCTGGCAAATATATGGCATTTCACCAGGTTTATGATTGTCCTTCATATGTTGTAAAAGAATATGCTCTGTTTCAAATGATAATTCACATATTTTGCAAATGGCTAAAAGTGGGGGAAAAAAGACATTACACCATTTTAAGATATATATACACACATAAGTATTCAATCATTATGTTGTACACCTGAAACTAATACAATGTTATATGTCAATTATACCTCAATTTTTTTTTTAAAGTATCCTATTGAGGCAAATAAACAAAATCAGATATATACATATATAATTCATTTTGTACACCTATATCAACAACAACAATAATAATAGTAAGTAGTATTGGTGGTGGTGGTAGTGGTGAACAGTTGCATAGTTGTTAACTGTGTGCCATGCCCAGTTCTAAGGACTTTACTTACATTAACTCACTCAGTTCCCATCAAAACATTATGAAGCAGGTATTTTTATTATCCCCATTATTCAAATATTAAGTGACCTGTCTGAGATCACATTAAGATCACATATTAAGAGGCAGAGCTTGGATGTGAACCCAGGCTGTCTTGCTCCAAAATCTGTGATTTTAACTACCGTTGTATTTACTTTTCTTATTCAAGTTTAAAAGAAGGGCACTGATTTCATATTTGAAAACTATGATCTGAGGCTTCTAATTTAGTCCCCCACATGTAATGCACAGGTTATTTACCACAGTGAATTATTTACAAGAGGGACTTTAATTTCAGTAACTAATTTTATTTAAAAGTTTATATAAGTTAAAAATTAACTTTTTCAACTTTACTCTCAAATTTCAAAGTCATCTTCTTATTCTTATTTTTCTAACACACTTGTTCAGACTTCAGTAACAAACTTTTCTCAGAGTTTACATTGTTAAAATCAACAATACTCAATATTTAAATGAAATTGTAACTTACTAGAAAATTCATGGGGTGTGTGTGTACTTTCAATGTGACACTGCAGTTGAAATGGTGTGGGAAACTGACGGTAGCAGTGCTGGCAGGTGGTGTGGTTTTCCCAGCTTTCACTGCTCTGCTTCTCAAGTTCCAAATGATGTTTCATGTGGTTCATAAACCTATAAATGATTGTCAACAGGTGCAAAAATTCAGATTTAAAAACAAAAATCTCACAAATAAGTACTTGAATCTAAATCTTAAAATTAGAGATATGATTACTGAAAATAAAATCTCTAAAGTCTTAAAGTCCTCTAGAAAAGTGTGCATTTTAAATAATCACTTTTATTAAGTAACTAAGTAAACATCTTTTCACCCTTGTTTTAAAATAAATAGTTATTATTAATTTGAAATATCACTAATTTGCTCTCTTAATTTCAGATTATTAAAATTTTTTTAAAGATAAAACAGCAGGTTTCTTCTCCATACAAGAAATACTACTTACATTTTTAAATAAAATACTGAAAGGAAGGAAACTCTACCACCAAAAGCAGCTACAGAGTCATGAGAGAAATCTTTTAAGCTATGAAGATATACAATAAATTCTAGCTGCTTAAAAGACAAATTACTGGTATTTTTACTTGTGTCTTGGTTTCTAAATGCATGTAATAGCAATTTTAATGCCCACAATTACAAGAACCTTTTGTCTTACTTAATGATACTGGTTTACTGTTAGCAAAGACTGTTCATTTTAACTTGCAGACTGCGCCCTTTGTAGGCAACGTCCATTTTTCAGTTTTACATTCTGCTATTTCAGCTTCCCTAAAAAGGCTTCTTATGAGCAGGAACTATGACCTTCAACAGCAGAGAGTGCAATATAAATGGGAATGCCTATTTAAAAGAGCTTACTGAAGCTTTTTGCTGAATTTGAAAGTAAAGTTATTCAATCAAAATAACAATTTTTAGACGGGGTCAACTATTAACAATTACTCATTTTGAGTCACTACAGGAAATAATGTTGAAATTAAGTGATAATATCATCAATCTGGATAGCAATCATCATAAAGGTTATAACATTTATTTTTTTTCACACCTCGCACAACACTACTCTTTAGTACAGGTTATGGTACACTTTGAAATATCTTTTAGACTTCCTTTGGTTTTTACACCAGCTCTACAAACACCTATAGGAAATCCTAGTCTTGGCTAAATATTTATGTATAGAGAAAATGTCATGAGCCATTAAACTCTCAGCTTACAACTTTCAGCAATTAAAATGTATCTAAATAAAATAATTTCTTAACTAGCAAGCTTTCTCTCAATTATTATATGAGCCCCCATCAGGAGCTCATACTACTTAAACCAACAGATGGAAATGAGGGAAACAAAAAAAGCAAACATCTTGCAAGGATATTCACAGAATAAAATAAACCTGTTTTGGGTGACACTCAATGCAGGGGAAAAAAAAAAACACCATACGTTGACAGGGCAGAGAATAGAAATCTACAGCTATCACCTTCTTACCATTCTCTACAAATATCAATTTACCCTCCCAGTTTTTACTATCAAGGTAAAATATTACTTAACATATTCAACTTCTTTGGTTATAAGTTGTTTTCTATTAAGTTTACATTTACTAAACAATCAGTATTTCCAAAAACGCTCAATTCCTGGATGTTACCAGATGCTGCTTGCTTAAAATTTCTAGATATTAGGACACTCTAGAAATATGTAACTAGTATTCTGAAACAATAACAAAAAAAAGAAAATTTTTCCTTTCATATGTTTAATATTAATGTGTTAATCTCAAAGGAAAATAAAAAAAACTACTGCTGAAATAAATTCTAATATCATATATATATAACATTTAAGAATAACAAAGAACTAAGCAGGGGAGCCGTATTTCTATGCATTTTACTATATTTATTAACATGATTTTTCTGGTGTATTTTACTATTAAAATGGTAAAAATATGAAAATAGGGGAAAGAGTTCTATTGTAATATTGTTTCAGTGTTATATCACGAAGTACAATATTCCTTCTGTTAAACTACTGGGACCATTAGCTATTGATGGCTGTTTAAACTTGATGAAAGGAGATAAATGTGAAAACTCATATGAAATAATGTATCTAAAAGAATTTTTAAAACTATAAAGCACTACCATAAAAAAATAATTATTATAGGAGTTTATCGCAGTATATTTCAGGGTTTTTCTATATGCTTCTTCTTGGACCCAAGAACTCACAGGAAAATAAAATAAATGCTGGGTCTACAAGTAAACTATAGGTGCCTAAGAATGCTAATTACAAATAACAGTCACCAAGGGTAAACATAAAAAGGTATGCATATATATGTTTGTACACACACACATGCCTCAACTGATGGAAGTACATTGACATCTGCAACTTACTTTGAAATGCATAAAAAAACCCAAATAGTTTGAAGGAAGGATGAATAGCTATATGATAAAGCAAGTACAGTTAAATGTTAATGATAGAATCAAGATGATAAGTATACAAGTGTCCATTACAAAATATTTTTAAATTTGTTGAATGTTGAACATTTTTATAATAAAATGATGGTAAAAAACCTTACCAAATATAAATGTCAAGCTATGTAACCAATAAAAATATCAATCAATATGTCTTCTCATTTTATTCTTATAACTAACTCTTTTATAGGATGGCAGCTACTAATATGCCATGTAACTCAAAGATTACTGTAAGTTCCTAAAATCTGAAGCATACATGTGTAAAAATTTCAAAATTCCACTGCAATTAAATCTCTAATTTTTAAAGGTGTTAAAATTTTAAATCAAAGCAGTCATGTTTCCTAGAACTGGTACTTCTCCAAAGAATATCACTTTACCTGCAAGGTAAGTGTTCTAAAAATTATAAATTGAGAGATTTGAGCATTAAACAAGATTATATAAGAGGTCAAACTGGACAAAACATAAATAAGTGGTTCTTCTTGTGGTGTGAAAAAAAATAAAATTCAAAAGCAGTTAAATATGAAGATTATCTCATGAAAATTCCTAGATCACTGATAATATAGGTAAAAGAAGTTAATTTTGTTTTATTTGAAATAAAGTTTATCCTTTCTTAAGTTATTTTAAAGAAATACAACTAACTGGATCCAAGAGTCAACTCTAAAATATAAGAAAGGACAAAAGCTTTTTAACAAGAGAATCTGTCTTTGTTCTTAGTGCAAAGTGTTAAAATCTCTTACCTAGAATAACATTAAAAAATGCAAGATAAAGATACAACATTTATGTATCTGTAGCATTCCAATTTTCAAATAGAAATAAAAATAAGTGCTAACATACCTAATATTATTTTTAAGAATTTTCAAGCAACTGAAGCACTTAAAGGTTGTGTAAGTCTTCTGTTCTTCCTGGACATCTCCTTCATGTTTTCCATAATAAAAGTCATTAACTAACATGATCAGTTTTCCTTTTTCTGAATCAACAGTCTTACTTTTATTTGCTGTACTTGAAAATTCTGTTTTAGCCAGTCCCGAAAAGTTATTTATCATGTCTGGACAACAGTACTGAAAGAGAAAAAACAGAAGTCCTATTTATCTCTTAGAACAATTAGAAACCAAAATACGGTTCTTTGTTTACAACTAAGGTCAGACCATGTAAAACTATGCTTGGTGATATATCTGGAAGAATATTCACCAAAAGCTTGTGGTGCATATACATACTCTCAAAATCTCAAACAATAAACATCTATTATCTTAATAAAAAAAATTTTTTTTAAAGAAAGAAAAGAGAAACCTTAAAACCAGGACTCAACTATTGATCTAATAGTCTTTTCCTTATAATTTGTCTTTTCAGATGTAAATATTTAACAACACTTAAATTAACAAAACTAAACATTGTTCATATCCATGCCATGACAGAGTATAGAAAGGAAATGTAGTTGTACATGCCATAATGTATATGTTTAACTATATATATACTAAATTTCATAATATCTGGTTGGAACTGGACATTGAGCACAGCTAACCTGCCATTCCTTAGACTCAAGGTGCTAAAAAATGCATAGGGAAAAAATAAAGAACCATCAGTTACGTCTTGAAAGCTTCAACAGTTACATCTTGAAATCTAGAATGCTTATATATTTGACGGGGAAATTTAGTTCCTCATTTGGAAAATCAAGATGTCATATAAACTGGTTCCAATGTGAAATACTTTCATACATGAGCTTTTTTTTTCCAACAAGATAATTAATTTATTGTACATAATTTTCAGTTTTAGAATTTCTCTAAGGCAGTTTTACTCAGAGGGCTATCCAAGGAAGACCTGCATTAGAAAAACCAGAAGTGCTTGTCAAAATGCTAATTCCTGGGCCTACTTCAGACCAATAAGCCACAAAGTCTAGAGGTAGGGCCCAGAAATCTATATTTTTTAACAAGGCACCTATGTAATTCTTTTACAACATAAACCAACTGACTTAAACTCTTCCTAAACATGTCATCTCGTAAATTAGTAGCATCATAAGAAAGTCTGAAAATCTAAACACAACTCTATTCCATTTCTAAGAATAACAAAATCCACTTCCTCTCCTGCCATATTGAAATGTTACATTATTGGTGAAACTTTCTGTGTCACATGAGAAGCTGGACTTTTGATGCAAGACAGACCTATAATATTTCCTTCGATTGCACTTATTTTGTTCACCTGTCAATTCTGAAACCTACAGAGGAAAACAACACACACAAAAAAATCTGAAATAGATCCAAAAGAGAGGAGAAAAAAATACTAAATAAAACGAACTGACAAAAAAGTGACAGAATTTATGCTTAGGAGTTAAGGTTGCACCCATAAGCTGAATTAGGATAAGGGTATTAATTCTCTAACACAATATGACCCCCTCTGTAGTCTACCACTCTGAATAAACACAATTGAAATGAAACCACGATAAAAAGAGGGAAATGAGAAAGGTTTTGCTACCTATGTTTCTAGATTCTTCTTAAGACACATAAAATTTAAGAGCTCAAACTTAAGAAAGTCACACTGGGGTTTCCCTGGTGGCGCAGTGGTTAAGAATCCACCTGCCAATGCAGGGAACATGGGTTCGAGCCCTGGTCTGGGAAGATCCCACATGCCACGGAGCATCTAAGCCCATGCACCACAACTACTGAGCCTGCAAGCCGCAACTACTGAAGCCCGTGCACCTAGAGCCCGTGCTCTGCAACAGAAGAAGTCACTGCAATGAGAAGCCCACGCACTGCAACAAAGAGTAGCCCCCGCTCGCCGCAACTAGAGAAAGCCCGCTTGCAGCAACAAAGACCCAACACAGCCAAAAATAAATAAATAAAATAAATAAATTATTTTTTTTTAAAAAGTCACACTGTTACAAAGGACTTTAGAGAGCTAAAGTCTAAAAATGTTGTTTTTGACTTTAAGGACAAATGGAGAAAAGGATGAGTCAGAGTAAACTCACCAGCACTATTAGAAAAATGATTTAATATATGTCTTACTACAAATGATGTGTATCAGTAACATCATTTGATAGACAAAATTCCTCATCTTATCTGCAGTTTTACTATAGGGATGATCTCAAACATCAACTGGAAAAAATTGTAATGCACAAAATGACATAATACAGAATAGTCTCACTAATTAGAAATGTGGATAATCTTATTTACTCAAACATTAAATCTGGCTTTCAGACTGTAGGAGTTACTCTGAGTCATATTTGAGAATTGATTCTCTTCTGAAATCCACAAAATAATCTATGTAATCTACAGTAGAGTGTGCTGTAAGGTTTATATTCTCCAGAAATGTCTAATTTAGTACATTATAAACGTTTGTTACTCTAAATACTCATAAATGCATAATAGACGATAAATTGCTTGCTGTTCTTCCATTTTCTTTTTTGTTCTACAGAAAAGCAAGATTTTAAAAATAAACATGCAAATCTCATTCACAATATCCTTTAAACAATGTTTCATATTCCTATAAAATAGCTGAATGATAAACCACTGACAACCAAGAATGGATGAGGTGCACTGAAGAAGGTTGGGGGATTTAGTAATTGAGAGGAAAGTATCTTACAGAAAATATCCAAAAGGCAAGAAAGCAAGTTAAGAAATGAGAACTAGGCTTAGATTTAAAGTTTTATGGTAAGACAGAACAAGTGATGGATGGCACGGCTGAGCTATGGCCCAACACTAACTGGTCACCTTTTATTCAGCCCTAGTACACTTTTTTTTTTTTTTTTTCCTAGTACACTTTTGGTTCTCGCCCTTCACTGTAACCCCAGGTTCATCCCTTATTTTCCTGGGTTAGTCATTCTGCAAATATTAAACACTTTAATGCCATATACTATAATTTGACAAACAGTAGATAACATCTAAACACCATTCTAATCTTAACTCCTCCCAATAGACATACCATGTTCGGTTGCTTTCTTAGTACCTAAAAATTTAGATGGGATTTCCAGAGCAAAGAAGGGGTACCATGTTTAAATAGTAAAAAAAAAAAACTTCCCATATGGTCATCCTACATAAGTCAACATTTTTCCCTTCTCCTTGTGAGATACATCCAAAAAGCCACAACAACCAAATTCCAAAAATTTAATTTTCATTAAAACTCAAAGTCAGATAGAATCCACAGACTCCACAACATATGAAAGCACTACCAAAAGCAGCAAGATCAGGCAGAAGACAGGCAGCTGGAAGCAGACCAGAGAAATCAAAAGAACCCAATGTTAACAGACCTTAGAAAGTGTCAGCAAAACATACATTCTAAGGTGAAATACACATCATGAAGTGCAAATCTATGTTCTTTGTTTGCAAAACCAAGTATAGGAGCTGGAGCAAGAAGGATGGCAGAAATTCCTCAAACCTCATTCAGTACAGAGAAACAGAAAAGGAATGCTACGTATAAAATCAGACACACAAGTTACACTTATAGGAAGAAGTTGTATAAACCAGCTAATAGGCTGTGAGATTATCCTGGCAACCTATGCTTCCCAAAAGGAGCTTTGTACAAAACAACTAACCCAAGAAAATCTGACTTGTTCAATATGATAGGGACTTACATCTAAACAAAAATACTTTAAGATAAATTGAGGAAATGTAAAATTCTCACAAAAACACCTTAGAGCAGATGCAGATGAAAATAGGGGCCAAAATTTTTGCCATAAATTTTAAAAAACTTAATGAAGCAACTGTGTCTATTTGGAAGACCAAAAAGCAAGAAGAGATGGCAAGACAAAAAGAAGACATAAAGAGTGGCAAAATCAAGAGTAAAAGTAGAGAAAAAAAATAAAACCAGATAGCTAAACACAAATTAGAAAAGTACACTGGTGAACAGATGTTGGAAAATAAAATAAATGAGAAAAGCAAAGTAAATTAAAAGAAAGAGGAAAGGGGAGGGGAGGGGAGGGGAGAGGAGAGGAGAGGAGAGGAGAGGAGAGGAGAGGAGAGGAGAGGAGAGGAGAGGAGAGGAGAGGAGAGGAGAGGAGAGGAGAGGAGGGAAGAGAGAAAGAACTAAAAGGATTAGGAAGAAAATCACAAATATGCCAGACAAAGGACATTGAACAAATGAACAAATGAGTACTGGACAACACCCAGCCCCCCAAATAACAAAACAATTGTATGGAATTTAAAGATACAAATCAAGAAAACTACACTAAAATAAAGGAAGACACAAATTTACAAGCTGAAAGAACATGCTGTATGTCAGAAAAGACTGATCCAAAATTCTCAACACGAAGTCACTGTAGAATTATCAGTCTTTCAAAATAAAGAATCCTCTGGACAGCCAGGCAAAAACAGCAAATCATTTATAAAGGGCAAAATAATTCAAGCTTATCCCAAATTCTTAACAACAACATTAGATACTGTAAAACAAAAGCAACACCAACAAGATCCTCAAAGTGGGATCCAACTTTATATCTGGCCAAACTGTCTTTCATGAATGGACTATAGTCAAACTGTTTTGAACATGAAGGAACTCAAAGAATACTGTTCCCAGGCCCTTCCTGAGGAAATTACTGTGGGATAAACTTTAGTCAAACAGGAGATAACCAAAGGAACCATAACAGAAAGACTGGTGATGAGTACTGAATATATTTACTGTGGAAAAGGATTAAAACAAATACAGAAATAAGGTTAAGAAAACTAAATGAAAATGTCATATGCCCTGACAATGGAAAAATGATACAACCAACAAATAAAAACTGAAAGGAGGTAAAAGGACAATAAATATGAGGTCAAGAGAAGTCATAGATTGCTTCACATATGGTAGCAGTACATCAAGGAATATAATTTAGAGCTACCAAATAAAGAAGTGCAGGTATGAGCATTTTCAATAGTACAAAGAAATAGTACACTCAGAAAGATAATATTGACTAAAATCAGTAGGAGAGGAGAAAGTAAGGATGGGGTTAAGAATAGGAAATTTAATGCTACTTTAATCAATTTTAATAGTAGAGAATAGCCAAAGGAATAGAAGACTACCAGAATTATATTAACGTTAAAATTAGAAGGATAAACAGGAAAACAAAAATACAACTTCCCTAAAAACCCAAATTACATACATGTAAAGCAACCACATAGTGAAAGAAAGAAAGAGAGAAAGAAAGAGAGGAAGAAAAGAGTTTAGCAAAAAATTGTGACAGAACCAAGATCAAATAAACCTGTCACATCTATGAAAATAAGTAAATTTAACTCAACTACTGAAACAAAAAAGATTTTCATTATAGGATCACAACTTTCTGCTTAAAGCAAGAGGCATACTTAAAACAAAGCCACTCAGAAGGGTTGAAAATAAAAGGATAAACAAAGAATACACTAGGCAAATAGAAACCAGAAGAAAACAAGGGTTGTGAGCCTAAAAGGCATTAAACTTTAAGACAAAAAAGGACATTTTATAAAAATGCTAAAGGACGCAGTCACAATACAGTTATAAAAGAGATTCATCTGTATCACAAACAATAGCAACAATCTTAAAACAGAATTGCAATATACCAAAAAAATATATTGGTGGTGAAAGATGTAGATTGAGATGTGGTATTTCTCAATCCATGACAGAGCAAGTAAACAAAAAAATAAGTTAAGTTACAGAAATCTAAATAATGTAATTAATAAGCTAGATCTGGTTGATAAATATCAAATTCCCTAAAAAAGAAATAACCTACCTATCTTCAAGTTAAATAGCCCATACACTTGTCAAAAGGGGAATAACAATAAGTATTTGGGAGAACTTGAGCTTTTTACCATTAAAAGTTTGAACACCAGTTATGCCAATTAACTGGCTATAAAACAATGAGAAAAATGTCTATCTCAAAGAATTTTCTAAGGATTAAATGAAATAATGTATTTAAAGCTTAGTAGTCTCACATGGTCTCAGGTAAGTATATTGTTCTTATTATTGTAGCATATTTGAATTATGTTTTAGGTATTCTTCATTGAAAGAAAACATTATTTCTGTGGTACAGTCATCTACTCACCTATAATAAAAGCAAAAAAATCATTTACAAATAATCTAAAAATCTTATTTTTTTCAAAATAGAAATTATTACTGTAAATTATAATTTATGTATAAAATGCATAATCTAGAACATAAAGTCTCCATAATTTTATACTTCCCTGTCCGAGATTTGGTGACTATTCTCTAAGATTTCTTTATGATATAAAGGAATATAATAAATTATTCATATTACATTCAACTTAGTTCAATAATATATCTTAGAGCTATCTTCCCATATCATCATTCTAGAGATTCCACCTTTTTCAAAAATGCTGCATAGTGTTTTATTATATGAATATTATATGAAGTTGTGATTCTTTCTAATATGAGTAATCACAAACAATGCTATAATATGTTTTGAAAGTAAAGCTACATTTTAGAAAATGATTGCCAGTCTCACCAGGTACAGTACATATAATGTGCTACAGCTTGTACACAAAACAGAAAAGAAGCAAGAGCACTTGTGTTCACCTGTTTATGCAGAAAGAAGACCAGGGAGGATAGAAAACAAACTAATAAAAATTATTTTCTTTGAGAGTCATACTGGGAACCAGATAAATAAGAGACAGGGATAAGAGTTTTTACTTGTATGCCTTTGTAAACTTTTCAATTTTGAATCATATGACTATTACCTATTCAAATAACTAAAGATAACTAAAGAATTTAGCCCTTTCTTTTTTCCCTATGTCCAAAATGCAAAACATGAAAAAACATCAGGTATCTCATCAAAATATTACATAAATAGGAAAACTGAAAGCACTTGTACAGGTTAATTCTCATATAAGAACAAACCACAAAGTGCAATTATCAGGGAGTACATACTGTGAGCTAGAAGTAGTGACAGACCAAATAGAGTTTTGTATTTAAATAAAGAGACTATATTTGAAATAAAAAAGTTCCTTTATTTTTTTCTACTTTTTTTGTAAAATACTGAATTTCAAAAAAGATTTGTCAATCCCTGAAACAGTGAGCAATCCCTGAAACTTTTCCTTAGATATTTCTTTACCATTGCATCCTTCTCCTTCCTTCTTTTCTCCATATGATCTACATTGCCTTTTTTCTTGTCTCTTTCCCCCTTCCTTGCATTTATACCGGGCACAGAAGAGGAATACAGGCTATCTTTCCATAGACACAGCAGGGTACTGTAAGATTCTACCAAAGTATTTTAAGTGAAGTGTTACCTAAACCTCCTATTTCATTTGTACTTTGAAAATTTCTTAAAATCTAATTTCAGGAACTTCTTATACCAATAAAAAGCTCAAATTAATTTATAACAATTACACAAACTATATTATGGACTAAGTTAAAACAATTATTTCATATAAAATCCTCCATCATTTGGAGTTTATGTCTGAGTATTGAAATTAAAGTAAAACTAAGATTTTCATTGTGTAATATGACATGCACATGTTAGTATGAACAAAAAAGATAACTAAAGGAACTGTTAACTTATATGAAATATTAAATACATAATAAAATGCCTATTTTTAAGAAGTTTCAAGTATGCATAAGCTAGTAAATAAGATATTCTGAATAACGCATTATTTTCATTTAAACTTAGAATACAATAAGCAGACATTATAATGTATATGAACTTAATTTTTTAAATTTGATGATTCATAAATTTTAAAATCTTATATGAAGACAATCATTATGAATATAAACTTTTACCTAACTTATATGTAAATACCAATATGAGAATATTTCTTATCTAAATATCTGAACAAATCATTATTTACTGCAAATCAATCAATATTTTTAGGGATTTGCAAACCTTTTTAAAATTAAATTTTGAAAAAGTTTTACCTTCATGTGATTTTTCAAAGGATCCAAAAGATTGAAATGAATATTGCACTTTGGACAAGCTCTTGGAAAAGGTGTTCCATTTTTAGATTGATTTGATGAGATATTTGTACCTAAAATAAATTCAAAATATATATGATTCAAAATTCATCACTTTTTAACCTTCAATAACCACTACTGATAGTCTGTACTACAATTTCTATAATTCATATATAAATACTATAATTTCTTTTTTATATGCCACATTTCATATTTACCTTTTGACGGCACAGCCTGGGGAGATGTCACTGAAAGAGATTTAACTGAAGAAAATACAGCTGAGGAATTTGTTCCAGAAACACCTTCACTGGGTTTAGGCTTTTTTGGATTAACACTGTTTACTTCAGAAGTAGAAGGACGTTTTGATAAAAATGAACTTTCATTCATACCTATAATGATTTAAATAGTGAGAAAATATTTTTAAAGACTTTAGAACATTGCTTACAACTAAGTAAAAATACTTTGAAGTGAAATTAAATGTAATATAATTGAATTATCACATCATACAAATAACAATAAATAATGACAAAAATTGATGTGATCAAAAGTTAAGGGATATAAAGAAACTGTATAAATATCTATTACATACTATATATATTCAAATTATTCATAAAATACCTTTCTATGTAAGACAATACTAAATATAACTTCAAATAAGGAAATATATAAACAGCTATTATGAAAGAAGGCAGAGCAAGCAAAAAAAAAAAAGTTAAAGCACAAAGAATACGCCAGGGTTCCCACAAATGAATTAACTTTAGATGCTTAAGTGAGTGAGTTTGTTTAAAAAAAAAAAAAAAAAAATCCAAAAATTTAGAGAGACACTTTAGAAGCTGTTTATTTAACGACTTAAAATGTCCAATGAAAAGTTAGTTTTGTCCACCTAACAAAGAGGTGGTCTACTCATGGCTTTAGGTTATATTATCCATTTATTCCTACATACAAAGTGGAAACTACTAATCTTGAATGATAAAACCTCATTCATTCATGTGAAAGGGTTCATAATAGAAGGAGTTAGTATTATACTATGGTTTTCAAATTATCTTCCCCAGAGCTTAATGGGCTCCTCATAGGGAATACACTGGGTGTGTTTGACAGAGAAACTCTGCTTTTATATTTTATTTATTAGACTTTTGCATAAAATTTTGTTTTTACAGGGATTTTATTCCTAAATGAAGTCTTAGTTTGAAAACTATAACCTTTTTGCTAAAGGATTTTAGCCTTATTCAGAGCATTAGCAAGGGAAATAGGGATATTTAGGCTATAACTAGGCTGGGTAACAAGGATTTTAAAACTGCACATCATATTTTAATGCTCCCAACTGTACACTAAAAGTAGAAGCAGTATATACACTAGAAATATTCCAGGCTTTTAAACCAGACAGGGTAAGTTCAAATCCAGGCTCTGTCACTGATAATAGCTATGTATTCTTGGCTTATGTAATTAACTTCTCAGAGCTTCAGTTTGTTCTTTTATAAAGTAAGAGTTTTAATACCTTATTTTACAAAGCGCTTTTAAGATCAAATAAGATACTGTATTTAAAGCACCGAACACAATATTTGGTACAAAGAAGGCATTCAATAATAAATGAAAGCTATTATCATTACTAAAAAAATTTCATATCTTAACTTACTTTTAAAAGCAACCAACACAACATCTAGCACGTAGAAAGTATTCAATAATTAAAAAAACAGCTATTATCATTACTAATAAAATATTTTCTATCTTAACTTACTTCAGAGGGGAAAAAATTATTGTAGTAGATTTACCTGTCAGCTTTTTAATAAGGAGAAATATGCCCGGAAAATAAGAGCATTACAATAGTTGGCTCCTCTGTTTCATCCTTTGAGATAACATAAAAATGATTTTTTCTTTTTCTATCTTCAAAGCATGTGATTACTGAACATAAAAATGATTTTTTCTTTTTCTATCTTCAAAGCATGTGATTACTGACGGTTATACTATGGGAACTCGGGAAACATTTTGTGTAATCACAGTAGCATTCTTGTGAGATGCTGAGGTTACCTGAAAAGCTAATGAGTGCTGGTATTTTGCATTAATATTCTGATTATATAACAGGCTAGACAGTACATCAGACTTTTATTATAAGTATTTTTTTTAACATAAGAAATAAAATTACTCTGAATTTAAGAGTTTTAAATTCTGACCCTTTAATTTATCTCTATTGTCTTCGGCTTGTATTGTTGCCCACACTCAACACCTCTATCTCGGCCAGTAAAAATCCTATTCTCATTCAAGATCAAACTCAAACCCAGTTCTCTCCAAACATCCATGATCACTTGACCTTGATCAGTTAATGCAACTGAACATATTGCACCTGTTACCATTCATAACAAATATTTGTTGTAGAGTCCTTTAAAGCTTATAATGCATTTCACGTTTTATTTATCTTATTTGGGCTTCAGAAGCCCTAACTAAAATAGAGCAAGAATTAAAATTATATCTACAAATGGCTGATTGAAGGTCTGGAGAATGACTGCATTAAATAAGAAAAATAAAATCTCCATTTTAATAGTATGAGAAAACTGAAGTGTAAAGACATGCTAAAGACTACAAAAATCTTAAGAATAGCAGTTCAAATCTACAGGCTAAAGTCTCTCTGCAGAAAAAAACTTAGAAGGAGAGCAGGAGTCACTGTCCTTAGTCCCAAGAAGTTTCAATAACTCAGACTTTTTCTATAAATAAAGTTCACGTGTTTTGTAAAACCAGACTTAAGACAATTATTTTTTCTCCTTGTTTCTTTTGGTTCTTACCTATTTTACTAACTAGTTTTTTACAAATATGTAGGTGATACCCAAAGAAATGAATATCAACTAAATATTATCTAAATGGAAAAACATTTTAGGTACTGATAATACTATAAAAAAAATCAGGAAGCATTTGGAAAATTTTCCACACTGATTTATTAGTGAATAATCTAAAAATTCCCCCAAATCTCTATTTAGTCAAGTATTTGAAATATATCAAAACTGCTAGTATACAAAGCATAATTGCCTGTACAAGGAATTTTCAATTAGATAAAATTCTTTCATAACACACTAATTTATTTTAGGTTAATGAAGAACTTTGTTAATAGTATATAATAAAAGTAACTCTTCTTCAATAGGGAAATTTCATTACTCCTTCAATAGGCATTTACTGAGTAATGACTATAGACGAATTTAGTGCAGCCACTTTATAACAGCACTCTGTAATAATATTTTATACCTAAATCGTTTATTGAATATAAACACACTAACCTAATTGAGAATTTAACTATAACCATACACTTTTCCATACTAGTGGCCATAGAACCTAATAAATATTTCTTTTAACAGAGTATTTAGGGTATCAGAGGACTTCTCTAACTTATATATATTATTTTAAGATTTTTCTCAAAAACAGAAACATAGACCAATGGAACAGGATAGAAAGCCCAAAAATAAACTCACGCACCTACTGTCAATTAATCTATGACAAAGGAGGCAAGAATATACAACGGAGTAAAGACAGACTCTTCAATAAGTGGTGCTGGGAAAACTGGACAGCTACATGTAAAAGAATGAAATTAGAACATTCTCTAACATCATACACAAAAATAAACTCAAAATGGATCAAAGACCTAAATGTAAGGCCAGACACTATAAAACTCTTAGAGGAAAACAGGAAGAACACTCTTTGACATAAATCACAGCAATATCTTTTTTGATCCACCTCCTAGAGTAATGAAAATAAAAACCAAAACAATGGGACCTAATTAAATTTAAAACCTTCTGCACAGCAAAGGAAACCATAAACAAAATGAAAAGACAACCCACAGAATGGGAGAAAATATTTGCAAACGAAGCAACCAACAAGGGATTAATCGCCAAAATATACAAACAACTCACGCAACTCTATGTCAAAAAAAACCAAACAACCCAATCAAAAAATGGGCAGAAGATCTAAATAGACATTTCTCCAAAGAAGACATACAGATGGCTAAAAAGCACATGAAAAGATCCTCAACATCACTAATTATCAGAGAAATGCAAATCAAAACTACAATGATGTGTCACCCACACCGGTCAGAATGGCCATCATCAAAAAGTTTACAAACAATGAATGCTTGAGAGGGTGTGGAGAAAAGGGAAGCCTCCTACACTGTTGATAGGAA
Organism: Eschrichtius robustus; assembly: GCF_028021215.1. NCBI lineage: Eukaryota > Metazoa > Chordata > Mammalia > Artiodactyla > Eschrichtiidae > Eschrichtius > Eschrichtius robustus. The sequence continues at coordinate 118,460,030 of NC_090824.1, forward strand.
TGTAAATTGGTATAACCATTACGGAGAACAGTATGGAGGTTCCTTAAAAAAATAAAAATAGAGTTACCATATGATCCAGCAATCCCACTCCTAGGCATATATCCGGAGAAAGCCATACTTCGAAAAGATACATGCACCCCAATGTTCATTGCAGCACTATTTACAATAGCCAAGACATGAAAGCAACCTAAATGTCCATCAACCCATCAACAGAGGAATGGGTAAAGAAGACGTGGTACATATATCCGATGGAATATTACTCAGCCATAAAAAGAACGAAATAATGCCATTTGCAGCAACATGGATGGACCTAGAGATTGTCATACTAAGTGAAGTAAGTCAGACAAAAACAAATATCATATGATATCATTCATATGTGGAATCTAATTTTTAAAAATGATACAAATGAACTTATTTACAAAACAGAAACAGACTTACAGATATCGAGAACCAACTTATGGTTACCAAAAGGGAAACGTGGTGGGGGAGGGATAAATCAGGATCTTGGGATGAACATACACACACTATTATATATCAGATAGAAAACCAACAAGGACCTACTGTATAGCACAGGGAACTCTACTCAGTATTCTGTGATAACCTATATGAGAAAAGAATCTAAAAAAGAATCAATATATGTATATGTATAACATCACTTTGTTGTACACCTGAAACTAACACAACATTGTAAATCAACTCTGCTCCAATAAAATTAAAATTAAAAAAATAAAAATAAAGATTTTTTCAGCCCATGTTTAATGCCAAGTGCGAACAAGGTCAAAGTTGGTTAGCTTACTTAATTAACAGGAAGAAATAAAATATTCTATTAGTAAATAAGATTTCATTTAAAACCACCAAAAAAGGCATTCGAGAACTATTAGTGCCACTACACCTTAAAATATGTGAAAAACTTAACTTGAAGGCATGGACTTCAAAACAGAAAGTCAATTCCATATGCATATTCATCAAGTTTCTTTTTCTAATTTTTTGAAAAAGTGCTAAAACCAACCTGCTATAGAAAGTGTTGGTCCTCCTTGGTAAAGTGGTAATCCTGTATCCTGGGTCAAGTCAAACAGTAACTCTGGAGAATTATTAGAAACAACTCGTGATGACTTCGTTACATAACCCTGTTAAAATATTTCAAAGGAAGAACATTACAAATATTCAACATAATTATAATTATTTTGTTTCATAAGCTTTTATAAAGGTAAATTTAACTGTATGCCAATATTATAAGGATAACCTTTGATGACTCCATTACTAATGTTATAAAACACAAAGGCAATTATTACCATTATGCCAAAATTATCATCTACTAAAACTGAAAGCAAGCTATTACTTAGAGCTGGTTTGTTCCTGACTAGTCAATTAAAATGGGGGGAAAATTCTAGCCTGATTTTTTTCAAGGTAAAAGAAACATACAAACCCATTTTAAATCAGTAAGATTGATACACTTCAGAGAGTCAATAAAAATGCAGGATTCCTATCAAAGAGCAAATAATAGAACTTACCAAAATCTTTGGGTAAAAGCAAGGAAAAAAATATGTAAATATTCTGACATACGTACAATTTTAAAAGCTTCTATACCTCTATAAACCCCACAGATAAAAATATCAGGGCAAACATACTGGGAATTAATCTGCACTACGGTGCATCAGGGTTAAGGATGAACACATCACATGATATGAGTTTTGGGATCGTCTTTACTGGCAAAATTTATAAGCCAAGTGTATGAAAGAAAATGAATGGGTCCCCCCTCTTCCCAGCACCCTACAGAAAGCCATGCTGGGCCAGGCAATCTCCCACCTCTTAGGGCAAATACAAAACTGCCAGGTTAGCAGGGTGAACAAATAAGAAAGCTAGGCACACAGGGTTTAGAATGGAAGCTGTCTATAGGAATGATCTGGGACACCTGCTCCACTCCTGAAGGGCTTGGAGCTCAAGGAAAGTTTCAGCCCTTCCATCAGGAGAAAGTGTGGTCCCAGTTAACAAGAAGATATTAAGAGTGAAAAGTATGAAATGAATCATAATATAGTCAAATATAAGGTAGTATAAATTTATATGTTAGCACACACATATATTAATATAAATAATCATAAAACGTGGTCAGTATAATTTAGGGATATATATGTACTCCAAAACTATTATATATTAAATATACTGATACACACAAAAAAATAGATCCCAATTCTATTTATAAAAGACCATCATTGTACAGAGTGAGCTCTCATTAGAGTGATTTTGGACCATTCTATGAGTCATAATATATAACAAGCAAAAGCTCTAAGATTTAACAAGACGTAAAGATCAGAAGGGAAAAAGTCACTTTAAAAGAAAAATGGGCAAAGGGCATAAACTGAGGCACTTCAAAAGCAAAAAGCAAATGACCAATACATACAAAAAACTTTTTTCCCAACTTACTAGTCAAAGAAATGCAAATAAAGACAATGGCAATTACATAATACAAAATAATTGCCACTTCTCTTGAAAGTATCAAGGTCGTAATAGACAAAGAGTAAGTAACTGTAGAAAAATATGAAGAGACTAAGAAGAAATAACAAACCGTTAAGGTGTGATCCTAAATAGGATACTGGGAACGAAAAATGACATTAATGGGAAAACTGGTAAAATTCAAATAAGGTCTGCAATTTAGTTTTGATAAGTAAAATGTAAGCATTAGGGATATTGTATTATATTTCCTGTGAGTCTAAAATTAGCTTGAAATAAAATTAAAATTTATCAATTAAAAAATAATGATAACATATACTATTGGCAAAATAGAAGCTATATTTAGGTATAACTTTTCCACATGAAAATTTTGGCAGTAGCTATCACAGGCTTTATATTAGTTCACATCCTTTCATCCAACTATTCCACTTTAAAAATTTATAGTAAGGAAGTGAAAATGTTTATTGGAGAATTATTTTTAACAGCAAAAAATTAAAATCTTTATGTCCAACAATGGAAAAATGGTTAAATAAATTAAAAGATTACCATGCAACCACTAATATGTTTTTGAGAAATATCCAGTGACACATTCCTAGTAGAATGTTCAGTGAAAAAAGAGAAATACGCATCTGTGTATATAGTATGGTTCTGACTGATATAATCTATACTGTTTGAAGGGGGAAAAAAATCAAAATACAGTATGTACACTTCTCTCTAAACTTTCCCAACAAAATACAGATTATTTCAAAATACAGATTATTTCAAAATACAAACAGGAAGGTTTTGCTTATTTTGTGCTTATAAATTAAGGGACAAACAAGTTTTAAGAAATTTGGTTTACTACTAACTTTTCTATTGACATGAGTTTGTCTATAGGAAGTTATAGAAACAAAACATGGGTGAAGGGAGTCAAAGTGTATAAGCTTCCAGTTATAAAGTAAATAAATCATAGGGATGTGAAGTTCAGCATGGTGACTAAAGTTAATAATACTGTACTGCATATGTGAAAGTTACTAAGAGAGATCTTAAAATTTCTCATCACAAGTAAAAAATTCTGTAACGACGTATGGTGATGCACTTTAACTAGACTTACTGTGGTGATCATTTCACAATATATACAAATATTGAATCATGCTGTACATCTGAAACAAATATGCTGTATGTCAACTACACCTCAATAAAAATTTTGTTCTTAATTTAGAAAAGACATAAGCCTTCCTCACCACACCCTGCACACATTGCAGATTTGTGACTAAATAAATGATTGTTGCTGTTTAAAAAAATAGAAGTTGTTATGGAAACGGGTATCGAAGTAACCCAAGCCACTCATAGAATTTGAGGCCTAACAGGCAGATATTTTGCATTTGAGCCTTAATGTGCAACATTTAAAAAAAAAAAAAATCTGTGATGCCATATAACTTAATTGTAACCAAGCACAATCTTGCTTCAAGATAAATATTTTCTTCAAATATTTACACTTAAAAAATGGATAATATTCACCTACATTTTCTAAAACAGTTCTTTAACAGAAGTACAAAGTTAATACTGTTAAACACTTTCCTAGGAAATAACTCTGGCTAATGTAAGCACCACAATTTCAGACAGCAGGCACACATTATTCAACAATAACTGGTAGACTTCCCTAGTGGCACAGTGGATGAGAATCCACCTGCCAATGCAGGGGACATGGGTTCGATCCCTGGTCTGGGAAGATCCCACATGTTGCGAAGCAACTAAGCCCATGTGCCACAAGTACTGAGCCTGCGCTCTAGAGCCCACGAGCCACAACTACTGAGCCCACGTGCTGCAACTACTGAAGCCCGTGTGCCTAGAGCCCGTGCTCCACAACCAGAGAAGCCACCACAAGGAGAAGCCTGCGCACCACAACGAAGAGTAGCCCCCGCTCGCCACAACTAGAGAAAGCCCGCGTGCAGCAGTGAAGACCCAACGCAGCCAAAAATAAATTTTAAAAATTTAAAAAACAAAAAATAACTGGTTAAAATAATTATCCAACATGGAATTTTAATGTCTCCTAAAACTGTTCAGAAAAATATCAAACACAATAGTAAGGGTAGAATGGGTGCTAGACTGGATCCAGAAAATCCGCACATTTATTTAGCTACAAAACCTTGGGCAAGTCACTTCTGAACTTGAAGTTATTCACCCTTCACACCTAAAAAACAGCCACAGTCATATTTTAAATATACTTGCACTTCACGGTTCACTGCATGTATTAAATCAAGTAGTTGTCACAACAGTACTAATAAAAGACCTTATACCCCATTTTATAAGTAGGTAAACTAAGGTTAGGTGTGGTTATGCAAGGTTCCCAATACAGCCCCTTATTACTGATGGAGCTGTAATTAGAAGTTGGGTCTAATTACAAAGCCTATGCCCTTAAGCTGTATCACACTGACTTTTTAAATGATAGCAATATATCCCCACTACCTCAAACAGATTTGAAAGAGACACTGAAGTATAGAGATGTTACATGAAAAAGTAAATATACACATACACACAAAACATGACATAAAATGAAAAACTATAATTTATTAAAAGCAGTGGCTTCCAAAATTCACAGTAAATAATTCCCTTACATAGCATCCTCAATTCATTCCAGAATATGTCATTCTTATCTGTGCACATTAGAATCACCTGGAGAGCTTTTTAAAGTGTATTATTTCCAAGACCCATCCACCCAGACCAACTGACAAAATTTCGCCTTTTAAAAACTCCCCAAGATCTGGAACTATCAATTGAGGTGTTTTGATTTTAAAACTATGCCCATAGAAGTAAAACATTTTGAGTTAGAAAAAGCTCTAGTTTCTAACTTTTACAACGCCAAAGATACCACCCCTCACTTTATTTTTTTTTCTCCCTGGGTCCAATGTTGGAAAGATTTTTATCTATCAAACTGAATTAAATAATAAAGTTTCTTTTTCCGGTTTTCTATCCTCCCAAATGCCAAACAGCTTACAATACGCATGAGAAACCTACCAAGTTAATTTGATTCCACTAATAACAAAGAATCTTTACATTTTGGGTAGCTTACCATCTTAGGATCCAAGATTGAGAGTCAGCAGTCTGGGTAAAATTATCTCTCATTTTAGAAATGAAGAAAATGAGGCTCAGAGAGGTTTTGCCAATGCTTTAGTTAAGAACAGGGCAGGATCAGCATTCAAGTCTCTTGCTTCAATCTTAAGTTATTTAAACTACTAGTCCAGGGCTCATATCAATATTATTATTTCAGAATGCTAAAACTACAGAAAAGATTTGGGGGGGGCGGTATTTGCCCAAAGATACTCTTATTTTTTATGATATATGACCTCTTCAAAATATAAGTGGGGGCAGAGTTTATTTAGCCATAGATTTTTCTTTTCATGTAAATAAAATTAAATTTAGTAAGTCTTCTATGAAAGCTACACCTCAAATATCAATTTTTAGTGGTAACAAATATGTAGATTACCTTATAGTAATACGATATAAAGTGAAGGAAAAATGGATTAGTCATACCAAAAATATCTGGATTCAATTCTGGTTTTGGACTTGAATATTTGCAAGAAAATTTATAGGTGCTTTGGTAGTTGTTTCACTTACTGTAAAAAGAACAAACATTTTAGGGGAAATTTACTATTTCTGTAAGGCCAATGCCAAATAGCTTATGAAGCATGAAAAAAACCACTGAGTTAATTCAATTCCAGTAGCAAAGAATCTTCACATTTTGGGTAACTTTTTGTTTTAGTACTCTAACTCCTTGGTTTCAGAACCCCTTTACACATTGAAAAATTACTGAGGACCCAAAAGAATTTTTATTTAGGTAGGTTATATCTACTGATATTTACCATATTAGAGATTAAAACAGAGAAATTTTTTAAATATTTATTTATTAATTTCATTTTAAACAATAATAAATCCATTACAGATTAACATAAATAACATTTTGTAAAAAATGGCTATCTAGCAAACACAAAAAATCAGTGAAAATAGTGGCACTGCTTTACATTTCTGCAAATCTCTTTAATGTCTAGATTAATCAAAAACTGCTATACTCTCATACCTGCTTTGGCTTTCATTCTGTTAAAATATGTTGTTTCGGTTGAAGAATATAATCTGGCTTCATAAAGATTAATAGTTGAAAAAAGGGAATATTTTAATAGCAAATTAGAATAAATGGGGTTATATTTCTTCGATACAATACCAAAACTCAACAGTTGGTATTTTCTTAAAGGTTTGTTGCAATGTGGAATCTGACTCCTTAACACTGAGTTTTTTGAACTTTGTTACATTAAAATCTATTAGTCTTATCTTGCACTTTGAATGAATCTTATCCATGCGTGATTTTATTACATCATACATTAGTTATTTAGAAAATATTGGTTTCTTTGAATTACGCAGATCTTCCAAATGTTGAAAAGTTACGCAATATCAAAAAATCGTATTTAATACCGCCACCCACCAGAAAAGACTTTACGTACTGGGAAGCTGTCAAGATCATGATGGCAGATACAAGTTGTTCAAAATTCTAACTTTGCTTGATAGCTCAAATTTCATCCGTGGCAAGAAATACCACCAGTTGTTTTCCTTGAAGTGACAGGTGCACTTTGTTCAATTTTGAGGAACTGTCTACCATACAGCAAAGACTGAAGAACTCGTGTGTGGCAGACAGACTCTAAAGTAGCTTCCATGATCCCCACGCCCTGGTATTCATGTCCTACGTGATTCCCTCTCTTGGAGTGTGGGCAAGACATGTGACTTGTTTCTGACAGAATATAGCAAAAGTGACAGAATGTACATGATTTTTTGTATGTGATTACATTACGTAAGGCTGTAATGCCATCCTGCTAAGGATTCTCTCTTCCTTGTGTGCTTTGGGGAAGTAAGAAGCCGTGCTGGAAAGACCCACCTGGCAAGGAGCCAGCCAAAAGCCACTAAAATTCTGAGACTCTCAATCTGACAACCCTTAAGGAACCGAATGGTACCAATAACCATGAGAACTTGGAAGCAGATACTTCCTCAGCTGAGCTTCAGATGAGACTGCAAGCACAGAGCCCACACCTTGAATGAAGCCTTGAGGGACTATGAAGATATGACCTGACTCCTGACCCACAAAATCTGTGAGATAATAAAAGTAGGTGTTTTTAAACCACTAAGTTAATAGTAGTATAAACCATGGTTTGTCAGTCATCCTTTCAAGTAAAAAATGGTCTTCTGGGTAGTTTAGCTCACAATTTAATCACACTAGTGCTTTTCCTCAAGATAATCATCATACCTCAGACACAGTAATACTTTATGCACACCACCCATTTCATCACACAAAATATTTTAAAAGACACATGTATTCAATGGTAGAGAATTAATAAAATTAATAACATCTTAATTCTTCATCAAGGGAAAGGAGTATGACTGGAATAATTTTTATTGTGAGTGCAGGGTGGTGACTAATACAAAAACTACTATTCATACTAAGGAACCAGCAGTTTACCCACCACTGCTTTTGCATCATCAGTGCAAATGTCAACACAGTGAAAAAAGCAAATAGTGTCTTTGTGTTATTGTGACAATACTGTTGATCCAAAACCTATAAAAGAGTCTTAGGGGAACCCCAGGGGACTGAAGACTACACTTTGAAAATTTTCACACTAAGGCAATGCTTCCATTTTTTTTAGAAGTATACATTTATGTACAATACATATGCATGTATATACAAATACAAATAAACTACGGATTCGCCTGGATTGAAATCCCAGATCTATCATTTGCCAGCTGTGTGACCCTGAGTGAATTATTTAAATTATTAAATTTAATATTTAATTATTTAAATTCACTGTGAGCCTCAGTTTCCTCAACTATAAAACAGAGATAAATAATAGTGCCTACTTCATAGGAACATTTAAGAATTAAATGAGATTAATTCATGTACAGCATTTAGCACAAAGCCTTACACATATTAACAACTCAATAAATATTAACTATTAGTTTGTGTTAAGAGTTATTTAAACTAACTAAACTATGACGGTATGTTTTCAGAATAAAAAGTTCCAGTAGCCTCTTAGCAACTTTCCCAATTAAGAACTAAGAACATTTGGCCCAATTTACAATTTGAAATAGTTTGCCATTATGCAATATTCATTACTAATTATACTTTTATTCATGTTTTGATAGCACAGTTTTCAATACTGTACCTATTTAATTTAAGCATATTACCTGATTTAAAAACAGGCTGAGTAGTTTGCTACTGCAATTATTATTTGGGTACCAGTTGAGCTATCATAGAGATGGTGACATTTTCTGATGCTGATTATGATTCCATTGGATGATTACCCATGGTAGTACAGAATTTTAACTAGGCATTGTTGATACTGACAAATAATATCCAATGTATCCCTGAGCTGACTGTGTAGTTTCAGAAACACTTACAGGTTTAGACAAAGGCTGAACAATAACAGAACTATCTGAAGATCTAGATTCAGGATGAAAATTTACTGGCGAGGCAGGCACTGGATTTGATGTTGGGTTCGTGTAGTGTTGACTTGTAGGCTTGAATGCAGCAGTAATACCTGTATTTTAAAATTACACAACACATTGAATATATTTCTATATAATCAATGATGTCAAAATACTTCACTTTAAAAAAAAAATAGTACAATAATACTGTACCTCGGCTGAGCGCACCATTCTTTATTCCCCTCGAATATGAGCTGGGGTTTACTCTATTCAAAATATCTATAAAAGATTACATTTATTTTAAAAGTCATTGTTTGAATGATATATATATTAAGATAATAGAAGTCACACACCGAAAACAAACAGATTCCTAGAAGGAGAATACAAGTTAACACTGAATTATGAATATAGTTAATTTTAAACATATATATCTTTATCTACTAAAGAAATAAGATTATGCATCTTAATTATCTTACAGAATAAGAACAATCTTTCTAACTGTAACTCAAAATCCAAAAGCCAGAAGTTAAAGATTGATAAATATGACTACATATAAGTCAAACCTTCTGCATGGCAAAGAAATAGTCATATAAATGGCAAAAAATTTCTAAAAATATATCCATATACAACTATAATTGAAGTATATATCTTTCTTTGAGTGATGAAAGGGCTATACATACACTCAAGTTCCTATTACTCAAAATCAAACCCTGTCTAACGTCCATATCCAATTCACACCCTTATAAGCCCTGAAGTGTCATCATAAGGGATCTCACTGGATTATCTACACCATTACTGAGTCCTGAAAGGGAAACTATCAGAGAATACAGACTGCAATGAACATACAGTTTACCAGAATATCTTACAACTTAAGGGGCTTCAAATTTATCACTATACCAGAAGTCAGAGTGTAATATGACTTTCAGGATCAGTTTAAAGTTCCTAATTGCATTTTAAAGTTCCTAATTACAGGTTTTTCAGTAATCAAACTAAAATTTAGAAGAGTAAGTATTGCCTGAAATTGTTGGTTAGAAAAAGGTAAAAGCACAAACACCAGACCTCATATAAATTTCCTTTTTTCCCCTCGTAGTAGAAAGGAACCAGCTCCCATAAAATAATTCTATAAAGTAAAGGGCCATATAAAAGTAGGACTGTTTTCTGAAAATGGCAATGCAGTGCTCTATACCTAAGTACTAGAGATGTCTTAAAGGAGAAAAATCTGCTCAAGCAACTTGACCCCATTTTCATTCAGAAATTCAAGATTAAGTATTTACTCAAACCATCAAAGAACTATTGCTAAAGTCCTTTTGGTATTTGTATTCTACAAAAATTTGTACCTTCCTTTCTGGCAACTGTATATAAACATTTAGCTCATACTCCATATGTTAAAATATTTTATGGCTTATACATAAACAGCAATAAAATCATTTAAATTGTGCATCTTAAGAGTACAGAAAAGAAATTCTTCCTGGTCAATCCCCTTCTGACAGAATTATCTTAAAACTAATATACGTTATTCCAGTTGAATACTGTTAACAGTCATCTACAATCAGTATAAATTCAATTTAAATCTTAACTGTCATGTTTTCAATAAGAGAACTTGAGTAACAATTTTGCAATATGGTAATACTCCAGTATAAAATAATCACAGTGACAAGAAACAGTAATTAAGAGAATATATAATTATGTTCCACTATCATCAACAAGCATGCCATCATGCCTAGTTCAATTTATAATCGAAGTGGCACTCCACTTAGAACCTGTAGGAGTTATTATCAATCTGCCACAAAAAAATGCTATTGAGAATTCAATTGGTTAAGCTATTCTTCCTCAAATAAAACTGACTAAAAATGCCATTCCAAGTTTAGAGGCAACAGAAGAAAGAGCCAGGCCTTCAGAAAATTTAGAAGTAGTCTCTTAATTACACTTCTACGCACTAACTTGGTAAGAAAACACTAGTATGCTGGTTACATTCTTTGGTAAATTCTCCTGACTTAAACAAGCAAACAAACATGTAAATGCAATGGGAAGGGATCTATTTTCTCTTTCTCCCCTGAAATTTGTACATTATTTCTCTGTACTTCTATACATTATTGAGTGGACGTTTTAACAAGTGTCGTTTGTCTTTAACATTATAACAATGTCAAATCGAATTACTCTAACTGAAATCATTCACTGCCTATACATTCTGTAGCTATGTATAGATGACACTGCAATGAGGCAGTTGCTTAGATATGAGAACCCCTATCTGAGACTAACCCAAACGTATTTAGTGTATTCTGACATTCTAAGCAAAATATTCTAAACTCTTCTGTTTCTGAGTTTAAAAGAGGAAAAAAAAAAAAAAAAAGAAGATGAACAAAAAGATAAATAGGTTTACCTGGCTCCACTAAAAATTATGATTTCTAATATGAAAAGACCCCCAGTGTCACCAGCTAATCTTAGTCCGTTTCGTTTTCTCACATCTGATATTTTAACCTCTTACCTCCTTCCTTTAGTCCCCAATCAAAACCCTGACTCTGAAATTCTTACTGACCTCCCACCTAATCTTTCATCCCTAACTCCCTACAGAGGAACAAGGACTTAATTAAATGCCTATAAAACAGTTCACAAGTTTTTCTATTAGAAACAGTATCTTACAAAACTGGGCTTCACTAAAAGTAAATGCTCACTTGAAATTGCTGGTTTTGAACTTGATATCTCTCCAACAAAGATCGGCTCATCATCATCATCATCATCAACCTCTTTTACTTTCTTCTGCCATGGTTCCAACTCTTCTTCTTCACATTCCATAAAGAGTTCTGCCATTTTTGATTTATCTAATTTTCAAAAGGAGAGAAGCAAACCTTATTTTCAAAAAGAAAAATACATTTTTTGTAATACATAGTATGATATTTAAGATCTACTTTAATAATCCTAATAGCAATTTCTGAATTGATATTTACAGTTAGTACATGGTAGCAACAATGAGAAACCCAGAGCTCACTCTCTAAGATATAAACTAGTAAGATTTAGATAAAGAGATGATAGATAGGTAGACAGATAGATAGACGGATGATGTTTGATAGTAGTTCTTTACAGTGGACAGAAAATTTGGGAACAAGGTCAGTTTCAGTCATATGCCCAGAATATGATTATATCTACAAAAAAAGATTGCACCTAACCATTATCCAAAAAAAAAAAAAAATGTACTAACAAAAGGCAGATAAACTAAGAATAAGAGGCAACAGGTGGGAGATATAACAGAAAAACTGAATCAAACTCAGGAATGCCAGGTACACAGCAAAGCAGGGATGAGGTGCTAGACTAAAATAAAAGAACAAAGTGAGGCTTATTCCAATCAGGGAAAATTACACATTTCTCGCCTGAAGAAACAGACCAAAGAACATATAGTAAATATCACCATCCTAGGAGTTCTGACCAAGCACAGACCTCCTAGGAAGCATTTTAGGAAAACCTCTTGTCTTTCAGACCAAAATCAATAAAACAGATAAAGAGTCCTAAGGAAAAGAGATAATGCAAAAAGCAAGACAAATACTAGAAAAAATATAATTAGCATTTTTAGAGATATGAGACAAAAAAGGATGTTATAAAAAGTAATGTTCAGAAACAAAAATAGAATTTAAAATACGATAGCCAAATTTTTTAATTCAGTTAAAAAAACCAAAATGTCAAAGGTGGAACTAAGAGAGAAAAAAAAATATTTATATATACATACATACATACACACACACAAGTATATATATAAACAAAACAGAGAACACAAGGTTGTTAGAAAATCAATTTCAAAGGTACAACACTCACCTAATAAAATTTACAGAAAGAGAATAGAGAAAAAGCAGGGGGTAGGTTATCAAAGAAATAATGTAAGAAAATTTCCTAGATCAGAAGACAATAATCTCTTGGTTGAAAGATCCCACTAATACTCAGTACAATAATCAAGAAAAAAGTTATACCAAGACATATAATTATCAAACTTCAGAACAAAAAAGATAAAGAGAATATCCTCAGATCTGTAGGGGATGGGGGGCAGAAACAGGTCATATAGAAAAGATCAAGAGTAATAAGAACAGAAACTAAAAGACAGTAAAGTAATACTTTAAAAATTCTTACCAGAATTATTTTTCAATTTAGAATTCAAACTTTTCATCAAGTGTGAGAGTAAGGACCAGCAACATCACACAAGATTTACTTCCCAGGCACCCTTTCTCAGGAAGCTACTATACAATCCACCAAAACATGAGACTCAATCAAGAAAGAGGAAGACACGGGATGAAGAAAACATGGCATTCAACACAATACAAAGTCCCAGAACAACAGAAGTTCAGTAGGCCTAGAGAACAACCAGTCCAGACTAATTCAGGAGAACAGTACCTTCAGGAGGAATGTCTCTAGGAGGCCAAAGAAAAGATGATTAAAATATAAACTTTTAGACTACCTGACAAGTTTTACAGTATAGAAAATTGAATTGAGAGGCTCTTGAGAGTGTGAGAAGATTTAGCTATAGACTTTAATACAAGTTAGCAAATTAAAAAACATCAAAATTATTCATTGCTGGGTACACCAATGAAAGAAAGAAAAAGAATAAAAAGAAATGTATCCTCTCATATGCTATTCTATATATAATGGCATATTAATAGCATATTACCATGCTTGTCAGTGAACAGTATTTATATGGTCATCATAATGAAAATATCAAATACGGATTTGATTTTTTATGTTGGGAGATACTTAAAGGGAAGGAAGGCATAGCTGTAAGAAAGCATAAATCCTCATGATAAACATCACTAGAAAATGGTTAAAACTCACTATGCAACAGACAGCACACATATATGCACATAAGCACTCTTCAAGAAACTGAGGTTAAACCCCTTAAAGCCTTTTTAGGTTGTTTGATTTTTTAAAACTATGTATATATATTACTTTAAGCTGAGATGGAGGAGAAAAAGGAAGAGGAGGGGAGGAGGGAAAAAAGAGAAACGGTACTAAAGGTCTAAACTAAAGTAACAGCAATGGAGATGGATACAAGTGATGCTTAACTAGATATATAAAGAGGATATATATAGCTATATACCATATATATATATATATATATATATATATGAATGGGAGAGGGTGTGGGCGCTAATCCACTATGACCAGTTTCCTTAAAGGAAGAGAAGATCAGGGGACTTCCCTCGTGGTCCAGGGGGTAAGACTCTGCGCTCCCAATGCAGGGGGCCCAAGTTTGATCCCTGGTCAGGGAACTAGATCCCACATGTATGCCACAACTAAGAAGTCCATATGCTGCAACTAAGATCCCATGTGCCGCAACTAAGACCTGGCACAGCCAAAATTATTAATTAATTAATTTTTTTTAAAAAAGAAAGAAGAACAGCAGATCAGGACACAGATACACGTATTGAGGAAAGACCCTCTGAAGGGAAAGGAAAGACATACGAAGCAGATGACCACCTATAAGCCAAGGAGAGAGGCCTGGAACAGATCCTTCCCTCACGGCCCTCAAAAGGAACTAACCCTACCAACACCTTGATCTTAGACTTCTAGGCTCCAGAATTGTGAGCAAATAAATTTCTGTCGTTTAAGCCATCTAGTCTATGATACTTTGTCATGGCAGCCCCACCAAACTCATGCAGAAGACAAAGACCTTCCTTACTCTTTTTAGCACAGTACTGCCACTGTCAATATACACAGGATATACTGTTGAGAAAAAAATTTTTGAAGATACGTAACAGCTTTACCATTTTTTTAGAAATAATTAATTTTTGTCTATGCATAAAAGAAACATACATGATTATGTATGCCAAACTAATAATAGTAGCGATCACCAGGCACAGAGAGAAATCATTTCTACTTTACTCATATTTTAATTCACATTATTTGTTTTTATGTGAGCAATTGTTACCTTAACAATTTTAAGTGTTTTTGTTTTTAAGGAAATGTGCCTACCTCTCATCCTTTCTCCTGACGCAAAGTTATCGGTACAAAAGCCACATATACTAATAACAGTAGTGGCAGCAACACTTACTTTTTGGCTGAAAAGGGTTGTCGCCAATCAAGTTGAAGAGCTGACTTTCTGTAAATTGTCATTTATGTACTGACACAAGATATCAGTCAATTTTATGAGTCACTTTAAGTAAAGCCAAATATTGAAACGTGAAACCTGGGGTTTAGAAATTCTTGGATCTAATTTTGATCATCATGTGACTCCACACAAGGCAGCAAGTTATATCTCTTTTCCTTCCTATAAAATAAAGATACCTAGTATTAAAGTGGATTTCATTAAATATACACATACTTAATCATTTTTCCTATAAAAAGCTCAATTTTTAAATTTGATAAGTTTAACATAAACATTTAACTCACTCTACATAACTGGTTCATTCTTGAATGAACCCAAATTTAATAAGTAAAATGGTGATTCTATTAAGCTCTTACTATTTGAAGAAGTCTGAAATTATTAAATTACAAATAGTTTTTTAAAAGCATCCTTGTGTAAAAATGAATAATCACCTCATAATGTACTATTTTAATAAATCTGAATTTTTCAGATGCTAAGTGACATTAATCTTTAACTTTACCTATTCTTCACATTCCATAATAAAACATAATCTTAAATAAGTTTTAGTTTATATTTCTCTGGGTTTTTTAATCAATGAAATTTAAAAGGAAAAAATTAGTTGGATATAGTACTTCGTCATAGATTAATTCATTCAAAAAATAACTATTCAAACTAATCATACTCATTGCTTTCTGTATGTAAGGTAATGTACAAAGTTCTAGGGAAAAAACAAAGATAAATAAGTCACAGTACTTGCCTTCAAAAATTTATAATCTAATATGTTTATAATTCAAAACAAATGCTTTTATAATAAACATAAAAAAATTTGAATTGGGGCTTCCCTGATGGCGCAGTGGTTAAGAATCTGCCTGCCAATGCAGGGGACATAGGTTCGAGCCCTGGTCTGGGAACATCCCACATACCGCGGAGCAACTAAGCTTGTGCACCACAACTACTGAAGCCCGTGTGCCTAGAGCCCGTGCTCCGCAACGAGAGAAGCCACCACGAGAAGCCCACGCACAGCAAAGAGTAGCCCCCGTTCTCTGCCACTAGAGAAAGCCCACGCGCAGCAACGAAGACCCAACTTGGCCATAAATAAATAAAATCTATTTTAAAAAAATTGAATTGCCTTATTTAAAACAAGAACTTGCTTTCTGGATTCCCACACATACAATAGCACAAATTTTTTAAAATATACAAAAATTTTTAAAACTGCTTTACTTATAAAGGAAAAAAAGTAAAAAATTAGATGACAGAAACCTAAAATATTAAGATACACAGCTAATACAATCTTCACATTCCTCTTTATTCTCAGGCTGACAAAAGCTAGTTTTCCTGCTTTTTAATTTCCAAGTTATTTGGATTGAATTAGTCCACAGGAAAAAAAAATCATTTTAACCTCAGAAGTTATTGCTACAAATGTTTAAATTACTATTACAAGAGACTCTAGTGAATATTGTGTTCAACTAAATTCACCAAGTTATGAGGTCTCTTTAACTCAATTATTTGAATAGTTGTAGCCTGCCCCTAAACTAACATCAGCGGTACCTAAGCAGATACATGACAATTCTTGCTCAACATTAAGGACCTCCTAGTACCAAGAATACAGAATATTCTCTAAGCGCCTTAATTACACAGCTTATGAGACTCATATATAACATTTTTGTTAAGTGATCATATAAATATCATTCAGCAAAACTTTAAAATTAGTACTCAATTTACAAATATTCAATTAATAAATGACATGTCCATATGAACAAGATATCCACTACCTATGACTATAAAGATGACTTTAAGATAACCTACTTCAGAAGCCTGAGGATCATAGTAGCTACTTAGGAACCTCAACTGACACACTAGCAAACACACTAAAAAGCTGGCAATTAGAACTGTAATTCAGCCAAAAGCTGCACTGTGTAATACAGCAGCCACTAGCCACAGGTGACTACGTTTAATTAAAACTAAATAAAATTTAAAACTCAGTTCCTCAGTTTCACTAACCACATTGCAAATGTTCAAAGTCACATGTGCCTGGTGGCTACTGCATTTGATAGTGCAGCTACAGAACATTTCTACTGGACAATGCTGGTCTAAAGAGTCATTGCCTTATTTCATTCTGGTTAACAAACAAACACTTTCATGGATTCCTTTGGCATGTCAGCCACTGGAACATGCCAAAAGTATCACGGTAAAAATCTCTCAAGTCACTACTTCAGAAGTTTAGTGGTAAGGCATGGAATTCTATGAAGGTTAAATCAGCTGCCAGTGAAGTGAAATATCCAACAAAGGTATGCAGTGGGGATCTCAAAGCTCCAAAAGGTTTCAACAGCTTCTGCAGCTCAGAGGTGGCTCCAAAACAGCCAGAAAAAGAGAATACACTACACTTCAGCTACTGACTCAGGTAGAAATTTTATGACCATGTTTACAATGCTTGTTTCTAAATGAATTCCAAGTAAATGACTTACAAGACTTTTTTATATTATAATTCATTGACTTTTGGAGACTGCTCACATAAATAATTATAATTTCTACTTTATTATTTTTTGTTTCAGATTTTATATATCTAAAATTAAACTATATCTTAAGGATTTTTTCCTACAAAAAATTTGTTTAAGTCAAAGGAAATGTGGGGTCTAAATTTTTAACTGTTTGAAAATTTTACTTTTAGCCATTCATAGATACCACCTGATGCAATGTCACTGTGTTAAATAATAAAGGTAATGCATTTAGTCCTATATACTCTCTGGTAAGGGAAAAATTAAGCCATTCCACAATCCACAGCTGTAGAGTCTACACATAAAAAGAGTACTAGGCTAGGAGCCAGAAGAAGCAAGTCATAGCCCCAGCACTGCCACAACTTTCAGACAAGTTACCTTACAATTCTGGGTCTCAGCTCTTAGTTCAGTTGAATTATCTCTAAGGTTTAATTCAGCTTTTTATACTTTATTGTATACTTTAAACATTTATTAACCATAAACAGTAAAATTTGGTGAAGAATAATAGGTTCAAACTCTGACTCAACTACTTATTAGCTGTATGACCTTGGCCAAGTTAGTTAATCTCTGTGCTTTGCCTGCACACACACACACACGTATATATGCATATATATGTGTGTGTGTATATATATACATATATATATATATATAACATAATTCACAGTTATAATGGAGATTAAATGATAATATACATAAAGCACATAGCCCAATGCCTGGCACACAGAAATCACTGAATAAATCTTAACCACTTTTTAAAAATTATTTATTTATTTATTTATTTATTTATGGCTGTGTTGGGTCTTCGTTTCTGTGCGAGGGCTTTCTCTAGTTGTGGCAAGCGGGGGCCACTCTTCATCGCGGTGCGCGGGCCTCTCACTATCGCGGCCTCTCTTGTTGCGGAGCACAGGCTCCAGACGCGTAGGCTCAGTACTTGTGTTTCACGGGCCCAGTTGCTCCGCGGCATGTGGGATCTTCCCAGACCAGGGCTCGAACCCGTGTCCCCTGCATTGGCAGGCAGATTCTCAACCACTGCGCCACCAGGGAAGCCCAATCTTAACCACTTTTAACTCTGGGCTAAATCCCATTTTAAAGAACTCTAAAAACAGATCGCAATTTCATTATTATACTGAAATTTATAAGCTATCAGCTGAGCATTTAGAAATCATTTTGTCATACAGGATCTTCATTACAGTAGATCCCTCATAATAAAAGTTTAGCTTTATAAATAAACCTTCTGGAATGTGGCTGTCAAATCTATCCTGCGATATTTTCACCTTTTAAAAAAGCATTTATAAACTAGTTAAAACACTCATTAACATAAAAAATGTTAAACCCTCATATGCACATAACACACACCTATAATTTATCAACACTTAAATTATACACTACTAATCTTATAGAATAAAATAAGTATCTAATTCAAAAATACCAACATATAAAAATTAACATTTGGATAAATAAAATGTCTTATACCATTTCCATTTTTAAAAAAGCACTCTCATTATGTATGCATCCCCATAATTTAATTCTAAAAAAATCATTTTTAAAAATGAGTAGGTGGTAAGTAGAATACAAAAGTGAATGTGAAGAATAAGGTAAATTGTTAAGTTCTCCATCTAACCAGACCCCAAAAGTTAGAGTTATTCAAAAAAATAATCCAAGAAATCACATTATGAAGTTAATCTTTGTTTTTTTTTCATCATAAAAAATGATGTTTTCATTGGGGGTTACATTACTAACCAAGAAGTTGGCAACTCCAAAACCAGATATGATTAACTTAACATAAAAGGGAAAATGTGAGAGGACATCCCTGGCGGTCCAGTGGTTAAGACTTCGCCTTCCAATGCAGGGGGTGTGGGTTCAACTCCTGGTCGGGGAGCTAAGATCCCACATGCCTCGGCGCCAAAAAAACCAAAAACATAAATCAAAAGCAGTACTGTAACAAATTCAATAAAGACTTTAAAAAATGGTCCACATCAAAAAAAAAAAAAAGGGAAAATGTGAAACAGAAATTAATATAATCATTTCAAATGGTGAAAATTTATATTCAAAATAATACATAAAAATAAAGTTCAACTAACATAAATTTAGTCTAAGATCAACATGCTAGCTAAAAGAAACATTAAACCTTTAACAATTTTGCTTATATACTTAGAAGAGTTCTTCAGAGGAATGATTTGGATGACACAGGGTCATGGAACATTGTTCAAAAAAGTTTTTATCTGATTTATGACTTAAAAGTGATTTATCACTTTTCTCCTCTCACAAATTTCACAAGAAATCAGGCATTCAAATCATTCCACTGACTTAAAGCTTTGGTTTATGTTCTATTTCCGTTTATAAATAATTCTTTAGTCTTTGTCATTAATGTCATACTGAAATGGAGGTCTATAATTTTAGAATTCTAATCCCAAATGAATAGAGCTCTAAGGATTCGAAGTGGGTTCTTAACTATGAGTAACAATCTAATATTTCCAACCCTGGTTTTATGATCTCTCAAGAATTTCCACTATCTCAAGGAGATACTAGAAAATTAATTTTAATTTAATGTTCATTATCTTAAAACCATACAGTCTTTTGAAGAAGAAGAGTCATGTTTAAAATTCCAGTTTTTTATCACTTAGTATCCATCACCTACTGATCCCATCATGGAAATTAATTTTAACAGGATTAGAAAAGCAGAGAATGATCATGTCTACTTTGACATTCTAAGACAAGTCACACAAATAGAAACCTTAAATCATAAGATAAACCTGTATATAATTGAAAGACCCACAGAAACTTGATTTCATAAAATTCAGGTATTTAAATTTGAAATTTTATAAATAACTTATAATTTTTATTTAAAAACATTAAGCAGATGATATTTTAAATCAGTATTTCCTCCTTTTATGGCTTTTGTTTTATTGTTAGAAAACTAAACATCTATCTTTTTCAGAATCAGTCTAGTTACTGTTAAAAACCACAGACTTATTCTTGAAAATTGCACATTCTAACCACACAAAATGTACAACTAAAAACATCTGATCACTAGCAGCTAAAATACTGCAGACAAAATACTGGGGAATTACAGAAACTCTAGAAGATATTTCATCAAATCTCACCCAATTTCTGAAAGACTCTAATTTTTATTTGAAGTAGAACATTGCCTTCTGGAAGTGGTCACTTCAAGAAAGGGAGAAAACGACCTTAAAAAGGGAGAGTATGGATATACATAGTTTTATTTTTTAAATAAACCAAAAATTTCAAATGTCATTTTAAAAAAAGATGATTCATTCAGGAATCTTAAGAGAAAGATGCAAACAGAGAAGGTGAAGGGTTGGGAGTCAGCCTTGAAAGAAGTGGCCTACAATGAGATCAGAACAAGGATAGGGAAAATCCAGGTCTTGAAATAGGTTGCCCTAGCTACTTCCAAGAATAAGACTTAAAAAGCAATTAGGCCAGCTTCTCCTGTCCACCTCCTAATTTACAGAAAAAACTTCTTTCTCTGAAGGTAGGTACTCAAAGAATTAACACTTTAATTCTCTGAAATTAGAAGAAATCCAGAATTCCTTAAAGCCTATAGGAGATCAACATATGCCACTTCAGCAGTTAAGAAGCAGGAAACACAGAAAGAGCTCTCCGCCCTCCTCCTATCTGTCTAAAAGCAGGACATACATTTCCCGTTGTGAAGGTCTTCCCCTTTCCCTCTCCCATTCCAGGAGGAGGAAAAACTACCATTATCACTGGAGACAGAAAGTCGGCATCGAGATGGGGCTGCACAAACAAACCTTACTAAAATAGCCCCAATCTTCCATTAGTTTCCCCCATATATGTACATTCCCTCAATTTACCACTCCTAGAAGCCCAAACCTCTTTTCCTTTGACCTGCCACTTCTCCCAAAATTTACCGTCTTTTAAAAAAATGGTATATAAGCCCCCATGTCTAACCACCTCTGAGTCTTCATTTTTTTTTGGATGAAGACCTCCACTAACGTAAAAGTTAAAATATTAACATCAAATAAAATTTGTACACCTTTTCTCCTATTAATCTAGAAACTATCTGGTAGGGGGATTATGATAAATACATAAATATCATACGAAACAGGGCATGGTAGTTGCAATAATAAAAATTGGAATGTCCAACGACAGATGAATGGATAAAGATGTGATACATATATACAATGGAATATTACTCAGCCATAAAAAGGAATGAAACTAGGTCATTTCTAGAGATGTGGATGGACTTAGAGTCTGTCATACAGAGTGAACTAAGTCAGAAAGAGAAAAACAAATATTGTACATTAATGCATATAGGTGGAATCTAGAAAAATGGTACAGATGAACCTATTTCCAGGGCAGGAATAGAGACGCAGATGTAGAGAATGGACATGTGGACACAGAGGGGGAAGGGGAGGGGGGGATGAATTGGGAGATTAGGATTGACATATAGACACTACCACGTGTAAAACAGATAGCTAGTGGGAACCTGCCATATAGCAGAGGGAGCTCAGCTCGGTGCTCTGTGATGACCTGGATGGGTGGGATGGCATGGGGAGGGAGGTCCAAGAGGGAGGGGATATATGTATACATATAGCTGATTCACTTCGTTGTACAGCAGAAACTAACACAACATTGTAAAGCAATTATACGCCAATAAAAAATAACAAAAATAAAAATAAAAATTGGAAATGCTATAGCAGAGGTTCTTGACAAGGTGCTGAGGAAACCACAGAAATAAGAACTGTGCAAAATTTTGTGCACACATACGTTTTCTGGGGGCATCAAACTGTTATAAGGGTTTATGAACCAAAAAGGCTAAGAATCTCTAGGTCAGGGGTTGAAAAAAAGTAATCACATCTAGCTGGAGGATTTGGAAATGCCCCACCATGGGAGAAACATACCCATTAATCTCTAAAGGAAAGATGTTTTCATTAGTGTTTTTTTTAAAGTAAAAATGCTCATTAAAAGGGGACTCAAACATACAGAAGTGTGTAGAGTAAAAAGTATGAATCCTTATTCCTTCCCCTGCCCTACCCCCAATCCCACGCATCAGAGTTTGCTATGTGATGCAGTGGATAATAATACTGATTGAAGATACAGATAGGGTTATGGTTCAGGGATAAGAAAGGCATTCCAATGTCTTATATGTCTTAACAAAGGGCAATATTCACAGCAATAATTTGGATAAAGACCATACTGTGTACAGATTACATTTATAGATGAGTAAATAGTATAATGCATGTTAAATAACAAATGAGACTTTCAAAAGATCTCAACAAAGTAGGATGAATGGTAAAATCTAGCATGAAATTAGTTTTGTATTTGCTCAAAAACCAAAATTTACAAAAAATACAAATTGAAGATATACTATTTATCAGTTTTAGTTACCAGAGAGGCAGTAAGTCCAAAGTTCATTCATTTAAAAAGTACATTTAGGGACTTCCCTGGTGGTCCAGTGGTTAAGACTTCGTCTTGCAATGCAGGGGGTGAGGGTTCAATCCCTGGTCAGGGAGCTAGGATCTCACATGCCTCAGGGCCAAAAAACCAAAACACAAAACAGAAGTAATATCATAACAAATTCAATAAAGACTTTAAAAGTGGTTCACATCAAAAAAAAAAAAAAAGTACATTTATTAAACATGCACTATGTGCCAGACATCGTGCCAGGCAGGAATACAATGACGGTCAAAAATTAAGACACAGGTCTTGCACTCATGAACCTTACAGTCTAGAGACAGCGACAAACACTCATACAAACAGATTAAACTGACAATATGTGCTATGAAGGCTATGGACACGGAATTTTAAAACTCAGAGTAAGGAAATTAGGTCTAGTTAGCATAATCAAAACTGGCTCCGCTAAGAAAGCAATGATTAATTGTTATTTGAAGAATGAGTTAGAGTTAACTAGGCAAACAGGAGAGGGAAGAAAGCATTCCATGCAAAAGCAACAGCATGTGCAAAAGATCTATGGCACAGCAAATATAAGAAACTGAAAAGAAACCAGTGTGACTGGAAAAGAGAGCAAGATGGTATACAATGGGAGGTAAGATAGGAGTCAAACAACGCCCCACTTTGGAGACCATGTTAAGGAATTCTGTCCTTACCCGAAGAGCAACTGGAAAGCCACTGAGGGGATTTTAAGCAGGAACTGATATAATCAGACTTGTGATACAGTGTCAAAATAAAAGAATTTGAGTCTAAAGTCAAAGAGATGATGGTTTTATTCTATTCTGTCGGATTCAATCCCCACTTGGAATACTGTGTATTGGCTATGACTCTTTCAACTTTTAAGTAACACAAAGAAAACCCAACTTAAACTGGCTTATGCAAAAGAGAATTTATTGGCTCATTTACAGAATTCGCTGTAGGCACATTTTAAACAATGATATGTAAACCTGGTTTTTCTCTCTCCATCCCTAGGCTTCACTTCCTCTATTCTGATTCTATCCTCAGAAAGGGTCATCCCATTGTGAATGACTACAGCAGCTCAACTTAACACCTTCCAACATTCAAGACCAGGACAATGATAAGAGGACCAGCTCTGATTGGAGTTGACTGGCTTGGCTAAAGTCATATGCCCTTCCCTAAACCAATCACTATTGATCCTCCTGGTACCAGAGACCCAAAAGGGGCGGGGCGGGGGGGGGGTGCAGGTACAACACACCAACCACAAGATAAATACTGGAGGAGGGGATGGTTCCCCACAGGAAAATCAAGATCAAGACATATGTTACCAAGGTAAGGGAGGTAAGGGTGAATGGAAGTTGGGTAGCAAAAACAACAGATGCCCACTACAAAGAACTAGAATTAAAGCTTTGTCTAGGTCAAAGGACTAATATATCTAACCTAGGAAAAACATGAGACTGTGAGGCAGGGGTGGCAGAAGTGAAAGCTGTTCACAGATATTTTAAAGTTTGTCATAAGAAAAAAGGCAAGAGGGTGACTTGCTCCTTGTGGCTCAAGTGATAATAACGATAACAACATTGTTAATATTTACTTGTTTTGAGTAAACTAGAGAATTTCATTCCTAGTTTGAGCTTCAATACAACTACTTAATTCATTACATATTATTATAAGTTACATTAAGTTATTATTTATAATAACAATTATCATTACCATTTGCTAATTAATTAAATACATGCATCCAATGCATTTCATCCAATCCCCAAAAAACTCTATGAGGCAGACACCATTAGTGTCCCTGCTTTACAACTGTGGAAATTGAATTATAGAGATTAAGCACCTTACCCAAAGTAACAAAACTAAGTGGTAGAACAAGGATTCAAACCCAGGCACTTCGAAGGCCAGAGATTTCAGCCACATATTATTTGCCTCCACCAGGAACAAGACCAAAATAACAGGGAGGCAGATTTCATATAAGAACAAAACAATCAGCAGTTAAAATATCAGGAAATGAGATGAACTTGAGATGTGACAGATCACCAAAGAAAAATTCAAACATTATGCAATTGAAAATGGTGACTTTCAAGATCCCCAAGGATCCTTCCAACCCTAATATTGTAAACATATTCATCTAGTATTTGTAAATTTTTTGCCTAGACTGAAAGAAAAGGGGGATTTGTCATATTTCAGTAAAAAAACTGCCCTAATTGAGAATGTTGAATTATGAAAGTTCATTTTGGAATTAGAAATTAAGAATTTTAGTAATCTACCTACTATACCCAAAGATTTTCTAGAAACTCTCAAGTACAATGTAAAGAATGAAACTCAACACTCAGAATGAAATTCTTGAGTTTATTTGAAGCAAGTAAATTCCTGAAAAAAAAAGAACAAAAACAGTTGATAATTTTTTTTTTTTTTGGCCACCCACGTGGCATGCAGAATCCTAGTTCCCTTACCAGGGATTGAACCTAGGCCCCCCCGCAGTGGAAGCGCGGAGTCCTAACCACTGAATCGCCAGGGAAATCCCCAATAATTTTAAATAAACAATATAAATTGCATTTTAATAAGTAAGCCTGTTTGATGGCTTAACTCAGAACTCCCAATGGTATCAAGATCTATTTAACAGATACTGATTCAGAGCAAACGTCTCAAGCCTCAAATCATCATGACAAACCAACTTTTTAGAATTTTAACATTTTTGTTAACACAAAAGATTTTAATGTAATATTAATAAGTAGAAAGAAAGCCTGTGCTTGAGTAGACTACTTAAATCTACAAAGCAATCCAAATCAGCACAATCATTAAAAGTTCCTATGTATTGATAAAAGCAACCCTTCTTTACAACAAGGTATCGGGAATCTCTCTTTGCACCATCTCCACTTGGTCCAAGTATTCTAAAACCTCCTGCTGATCCTGATCCAGGATGCAGTCGATTTACTGTAGTTATCACCACCCACTCTGTCAGTCAAAACTGAGCTGAGCACAGCAGGACAGCTACATTTTCTACCACACAGTAATCTGCTGAAGGTATCCATCTTAAGATCCCAATAATCTTTCCAACAGCCAAATCAAATAACCCTTTCTTCCATTTCATTTTCCTTATCTTGCATCAATTTTAACCCAATTTTTTTTTAAACCTTTTATTTATTTATGAGTGTATTTATTTTTGGCCATGCCACACAGCATGCAGGATCTTAGTTCCCCGACCAGGGATCGAACCCACACCCCCCGCAATGGAAGCACAGTCTTAACCACTGGACCCCCCAGGGAAGTCCTAACCCAATTTCTTGAGACATGCTCCTCAGTAATTTTCTGTATGCCAATAGACTGGTTCTCTATCCATCTCCTCCTTTTTAACTCTTTACAGATTCTCCATATTCTCTTCCTTCTTAAACAATGTAAAATCAGGTTCTATAGAGTTTAGACCTTAGCCCTACACAAATTGTTCCCTAAAAGACAGATCTAATAAACTTCATAGTCTTAGCTATCGGTTCTCAATAGTAGCCTATAAAATCATCAAATATTAACTTCCAACCCTAACTTCTTAACTATGTTTCAGTCCTTCATCTCTTAACTGCTGAAAACTGCTATATGGACACTTAAACTCACCTCAAATTCAATATTTCCAAAACTGAACATTAACTTTCCCCCAAAAATTAGTTCTACAGTTTTTTAAATTTTATTTATTTATTTATTTATTTATGGCTGTGTTGGGTCTTCGTTTCTGTGCGAGGGCCTTCTCCAGTTGTGGCAAGCGGGGGCCACCCTTCATCGCGGTGCGCGGGCCCCTCACCATCGCGGCCCCTCCTGCCGCGGAGCACAGGCTCCAGATGCGCAGGCTCAGTAATTGTGGCTCACCGGCCCAGCCGCTTCCCAGCATGTGGGATCCCCCCAGACCAGGGCTCGAACCCGCGTCCCCCGCACCGGCAGGCAGACTCTCAACCATTGCGCCACCAGGGAAGCCCCTCTACAGCATTATTCATAATAGCCAAAAAGTAGAAACAAGCTAAATGTTTATCAACTGACTGATGAATGGATGGACAAAATGTGATACACCCATACAAGGGAATTAAAAAAAGATGAGGTACTCATATATGTGACAACATGATGAACCTTGAAAACATTATGCAAAGTGAAAGAAGTCACTCACATATGTTATGCTTCCATTTATATAAAATGCCCAGAATAAGCAAATCCATAGAGCAGAAAGCCGATCAGTGGTTGCCAGGGGCTGGGGGAGAGGGAGGAAGGGGAGAGAGACCGCTTAATGCGTAAGGGTTTGAGAAACTGAGAATATTCTGGGATTAGATAGCATTGATGATTGCACAACATTGTGAATATACTAAATGCCACTGAATTGTACACTTTAGTCAAGAATGGTAAATTTTATGTTAGACTAATCTTACCCCGATTTTTAACAATTAGTTCTACTTTTGCCTTTCTCTTTTTCTACAAATGAAACTGTCACCCTTTTGCAGTTTTTTTCAATGTTTCCCTCTTTCATTCATCCTATCAATTCCCCAGTCCTATAGTCTTCCTTCAAGATATTTCCTACAACCAACCTTGCCTTTCCATTCATAGTACTTGTTCAGGCCCTTAGAACCTCAAACCTATAGCAACAGATTTACTTTATAAGATTCACTTTATACTGTCTCTCAGCATCTGGATCTATCTGCTTTCATCCATTCAATACAGAACCACCAAATTAACAATTTCCTAAAATAATGCTGTTATTGTGTCACTTATCAATTCCAAACTCTTCAATAACTCTCCACCAACACATGCAGAGCTAGGTTATACTAGTACCAGAAGCTTGCAGAATGCAGTGAGGCAGAGAATAGACCAAATGCTCTAGGAGCTGGCACTTCCACCAGAGGTTGTACTGCCAGGCCTGCACTGTCTAACCCAAAGAGAAGAGAACACAATTCTGAGCTAGAAAGGCTGAAGCTGAAGTGAGGGAAGACCACGGTATCACACCTTACAAAATGAACATGCAGTGTCTGGCACCCAGTAAGTACTACAATGAATGAAATGAACTTTTTCTGAAACTCAATTTCCTCATCTGTAAAGGATAATACCACCCATCTCCAAATACTATTTATTTTGAGGATGAAATATAACCATGAAATACTTTATAGCCACTAAAACACTACAATAAAAGAAATGAAAAATTAGAAAGATATCTTGTGTTAAAACGTCTCAAAAAAACACAAATACTAACAATGTAGTGTCAAAAGTAGTGCCAATTTTCTTATTTACCTTTTTCTATTCAATACAGTTGGGAGATATATTATTTATTTTTCCTCATGGAATTTAACAAAGCCACTTCCATGGTGCATTTTGTTCCATGAGGACCTTTCTATCAGCAGTCAGCAATCCTGTATAGTTGAAAGTCAGATAATCTTAAACCCTGAATAGGAAAAGCAAAATGAGTGAGTGAGTAAACAAAGGAGATAGGGATTAGGATATACCTAAAATCCTCAGACCTCTCCCAAACCCTCCAAGTTTTGCTTCTCAAACTTGCCAAAGGTTAAGAACAAATACCCACAAAATAAGGAACACATGGGTAGAACCTAGAAGCAAGGAGCAAATTATTTCATAGACTAATGATCTTTGCTTTGGTTAATATCCCTCAACTGAAAGGCATTCAGGCAGTTGTCATGCTGAAGAAATCAAACCTGGCAAAAAAAAAAAAAAAAAAGAGTGCAGTTGATTAACTTCTAAGGATGAAGCCTACAAACCCAACCTGAGAAATTTAAGAAATATATATTAATATACTTAAAAGTGACTATAACAAACCCATTGCATATTAACACAAATACTTTTATAAAAAATAGCTGTATTTTCCAAAACAAAAATTTAGAGGAGTGGCATTGTTTTCCATTTTTACAATCTCATTGATTTTAATATCTGTGTTCATAAAGACAGCTGGATTCTCTTATCTGCTTCTGTATTCAATCTGTTACACCATCTTGTTCTGTTGAAGTGAGGAAAATCCAGCTTCATAAGATAGGTACGTGGTAAAGGGAGGGCCTTGTAGAACCCTTACTCCATTAGAGATGGAGTGCAAAAGGGTGAAAAAAACCTATCATAGTAGTAGGAGGAAAGCAGTGTCGGAAAGCAGTGGAACTCTGCACCTTACCGTCCAAACTAACCATTAACCTTCAGCACACTATCAGAGTCTATAGGTTCAGTTTTTAATTTTCTTTCCTTAGCAGTTCTAGTTTTAAAAATTGACATTTTATGACTTTCACTGTTTCCTAGAGATCTTCAAACAACAAAGGGAAAAGTTACTTATTACTTTAAAAGAAAATAAAACTCATTCTTACAATTACTAGGTGAGCCCATAGAATCCTTTTATAAATCTAAGATACATTATGGGATATTAGTGATTTTATTCTTCCTACACCTCAAAATATTTTGCTAATTCCATCATCCTAGGTGTTATTTCACCATTGAGCATCAATTTTTCCCAATTATGCTTTAAAAAAAACTAAAATAATAAGAAAACAGAAGAACAATTTAATTGCCTAGAAGGATAATGCAAGAGTGAAATAAATCATCACTAATGCATTATCCTTCACCTTTCTTTTCTTGAGTTTTCCTATTGTTTCGCACAAAATACTGCATCAGCTTCCCAAAAGGTATAGAAGACTCAAGGCATTATCTCTGTAGTCTGTGTCAGGAAGGAAAAACTTTACTTCTACCCTTTTAAGTTGTAGTATCTGGGGCCTGTGAATTAAATTAACAACAGACAAATCAACAGGAGAAAAAGCACATAATTTTTATTAATATTTACATACACTGGAGTTCACAGAAAAGAAGTAAAACTCAAAGAAGCAGTTAGACTCAGGGTGTATATACCATTTTAACAAAGGAAAGGGAATTGGGGCTTTGAGAGACAATAAATCCTGGGGAATAAACTAGGAAATACGTGGCAGAACTAATGGAAGATAAGGGTTATTTTAGTTGGGTCTGTTTATGCACACTCATCTATCAACTCTCCATCTTAGGTGATACGAGTCACTCTTCCTTTCCTGGTACAGTAAGGTAAGAACCTTCACAAAAAGAAATGTATGCCCTGCTTTTAGGCAGTTAATTTGGGGCGGGGCGGGGGGGGGGAGGGGATGGGAAGAGGGCTCTTCCTGCATCTGTTGGTTCTCAATTGCCTTCTGCTCAAAATAATCCTTATGTCAAAGTGGCATATTTTAGGGTGGCAGATCCTTTCATCTGCTTTTAGTTTTCACTGACTACTGTTATGAAGTCAGAACTTTTTATTTTCTGTTCATAATGAACAGAAGAAAACTAACAGAGGAGACATTTCAGAATTATTAGATGAAACTAAAGATAAATGCAAAGGTAGATAGCAAGCACTTCAGACTGTAATAATGACAGTGAAATGTGGGAAATCTCAGACTAAGTGTAATTAGACTAAGTCCCTAAATAGATTTTCTCAAACTCCAACAATCAACGAGTGAACAATATATTTCTAAAAACTAAAAGGAAATACAGTATTCTCATTCAGCAGGAAGAACTTCATGATGCCATGTTTTTACAAAAATGCAGGACCATGCTATTTTGCTAAAAGGACATGTGACAGTATTCTTTCATCCTTCACGTTTGTAGGCTAAAATTTAACTTGATACAGTTCATAGGTGGAGAAGTGTTGAATGCAGGTGTATACAATGGTGATTAGAAGGAAACAGATGATGTAGAAATTTTAATTCATTGGATTGATTATTCTAATTGGTGTCTAAAAAACTAAAACTGAAAATACCTTGCAATTATGAAGCAAAGATGGCCATCTTCCCTTCAACAAAAATTTAAACCATACAAGTTTTCAAAAAATCCTTCAAGTGTTGCATCTGATGATGCACACTGCAAAAAGAAGATCCAGAAGGAATGATAAGCAAGAACCTACTGGGGAAGTATTTGAAATCCCAAATCACTATGTTCCAGGTTCACGTATGACAGTTGATGAGTTAGTCACATGCAGACAGTGTTGCCCATTTCAGGCAAGCTTCAATCCTGAAAAACATAGACTAAAAATCTGGGCAACATGTGACAGTGTAACACTGTAAGCTTGAAAAAATGCGTATCTACACAGTGATTCAGAAAAGGGGTGAGAGCAGAACCAAGATTATTACAAGAATTGACAAAAGAATTTGAAAATTCTGTCAGAAACACAACTTGTGACAAATTTTTATAAGTTTAGAATTGACTTAGTATCATCTAGTGAGAGATTTTCCTCAGTTGGCAATATCAGGAAGAACAAGGTTGAACTTCTGTGAATTTTCACAAAGGGAAAGGAAGAGAAGTCAACTGCACATAATCTGGTTTTCAAACATATTTGATGATTCTTACGGTCCTAAGAAAAACTAGTACTCTTCTCAGCTCAATGCATTCTCAAGCATCAGTGAGTTTTTTAAAATCCTGCATAAGTTAACCTGGAGAGAGTTGTACTGTATAAAAAGACTAAAGGAGGGATAGACACTGATTAAGAAAGTTAGAATCTATCCAGTTGATTGCTGAACAACACAGGGGTTAGGAGCACCAAGCCCCGTGCAGTTGAAAATCAGTGTGTAATAGCTGGCCCCTCTGTATGCATGGTTCGGCATCCATGGATTCAACCCAAATGCTGATCGTATAGTACTGTAGCACTTTTATTGAAAAAGAAAATCCACGTGGACCTGCACAGTTCAAAATCATGTTGTTCAAGGGTCAACTGTACTTGCAAAATAATGACTTGAAGATGATGGCCTATGACTGATATTATGATCATTGTATGGGGAAAGTTTCAATTACAAAACTGTAAGTTACCAAGAAGAACATTCCTCATGCAACTAGGAAAAGCACTTGCAGGAACTATAAGAGAATTCTGTCTTACCCTCTAGATACAATATTCTTGTGCACAAGTGTAAGAATAAAGGAAGATGCTCTTTGCGTGGGTAAAAAACTAAAAAAAAAACCCAAAAAACTGTGGGCTACAATTATAGTATTTGCCAAGAGCATTCAAATGTGATGCATATTAATTGCAGGGGTAGTATTTAATTAGATGCATGAAATATTTTTTTTGTTTCTTATTTTTCTAAGTATATACAAAAATATTTGCTATGTTTGAATTCTTATTAAAAGCTCTAATAAGTTGTTTTACATTACCTCTTTATTCTTCTGTTAATTATACAAATTATATGATATAAAATTATATAAAATATATAAAAACATTTTAAATATAAAATAATTTAAAATGTTTAAAAAATAAAAGTTCCTTTTGGGCTTCCCTGGTGGTGCAGTGGTTGAGAATCTGCCTGCCAATGCAGGGGACACAGGTTCGAGCCCTGGTCTGGGAGGATCCCACATGCCGCGGAGCAACTAGGCCCGTGAGCCACAACTACTGAGCCTGCGCGTCTGGAGCCTGTGCTCCGCAACAAGAGAGGCCGCGATAGTGAGAGGCCGCGCACCGCGATGAAGAGTGGCCCCCACATGCCGCAACTAGAGAAAGCCCTCGCACAGAAACGAAGACCCAACACAGCCATAAATAAATAAATAAATAATTTTAAAAACATAAAGTTCCTTTTGATCTAGAAGATAAAGAGTGGTATCTATTTTTCCTGTTATATTGAGAATTAAAAGAATCCTTAAAACAAAACTGCTTTGAAAAAAAATCAATAAAAATCCCAAAAACACATTTTTGAAAAATGTTACCAAGTAAATCAAATCATTATATATCTTTAAAACAACTTGACTGAAAAACTCAAATATTTTTGAGTCCTCTGAAGCAGGAAAAAATAAACTATTCAGGACTATAAATTTAATTAGTATGTCAAAAATATTTCTCATCATTCAAAAGTTACTTTTGAAATAACAAAATATATTGTCAACAATCCCCAATTTCCTGTCATCTAAAACTATCATTTACTTTCTATTTACAAAAATTGCTATTCCGCGTAGGTACATCCCCTGCCCAATTAGTAAAGAAAAAGAAATCTTGGTATGGTTCTAAATGGTCTCTTCAATAAATAAAAGAGTGTGGGAGAGAAGGGTACAAAATTATTTATTCCTTTCCTTTGCCCTCCTCTCCCTTACTAAGAAAGCCAATGCTGGGTAGTAAAACACTGGACTGAAGAAGCAGGACTGGATGAGATAGCCTAACTGGAAAGAATGAGTTGAAGTGGGGATGCTGAGGTTTGCAGTCCTCCAAAATCAAACTACCCCAGAACTTTCTATTTCTCACAGCTCACTACTCCTACAAGGGTCTTGAGCAAACTTTCAAAGGAGGCAAAGTCTGATCTCTACTGTCTCCTCTTCCCTAGCCACTGTAGGCTCTGATGTCAACTAGAGCAGCAATTCCAAGTTTCCTAAACTAGGTAAGTTAGTTCTATCCTTCAAAACTGCTCCCCTCCTTCATCCCCAAACACCCATTTCTAGACAATTGCTCCCAACTATGTGTTATCAGATTACGGCAGTAAAACTCTTACCAAATACTAATGCCAAAATATCACCCCATAGACTATCTGCTAATTGCAAAGGGAAATGCTTACAGTGGAAAGATAGTCTGTCACCATTTTATCCAAGAGATCAAATTTAGGATTACCAACAGGATAACCCCACTTTACGTGCCTTCTGATGTTGTATAATGAGCAGTACACTGCATGACTTGTGAAGTATTCTTGCCAAAAATATTTAGCCTGATCTACTCAAGCCTTTAGACCTAACTTCAAGTTTATAGGAAGTATAGGGGATACAGGGTACAGTTAAACCCCATGAGGAAGAAACTGTCGGTAAAATACAGAATGTAGGTTATTCTACGAGCCTACTGGCTTGGTCTCTTCAAAAGGTCAATGTAATTTAAAAAAAAGAGGGAACTACACTAAATTAAAAGGAACTAACACAAATGTAATGCATGACTGTTCCAAAATAAATGACTAAAAAGAACATTTTGGGGACAACAAGGAACATGTGAAGAACACGTGAATACATACTACACACATACATTAGATTATCAGGAATTATGTAGGGATTATTCTTAACTTTAAGTGTGATTATCCTATTGCAGTTACATAGAAAATTGACCTTAATCTTATGATCTACATACTGAGACACACACAGTACTTCGGTGTGAACTGTCGTGATGTATGAAATATGTTTTGAAGATGTTCACCAAAAACAACCGTGAGATAGGTGGGTAAAGCAAATGTGGCAAAACAGTTACAACCGTAAAAACTAGGTGGTGGGTATGAGGGCTCAACCCGGCTATTCAACGTTTCAGTGTCTGGGGAAAAAAATAACATGAAAACTTAAATAACAAAAAGTTAAAAAGCTAAGAAATGAACTCTTAAAAATAAAAATGCGAAGGAAGGGGCAACTGAATAGTGCTTCTTAAATTTTGTAGGTGAGCCTCCTTTGCTCTTTTCCTCAACTCACTTCATTCTCACAAAAAAATGAAATATAGTGAACGGAGCACTGAATGAGGAATCAGAAGACTTAAGGTTCTAGAAAAGGCTCTATCACTTCCTAGCCATGACTTCATTAGAGACCTCTCACCCTGAGCTCTCTTTCCTAACCTTCAAAATCAGTTCTAGCAGCAAAGACCACTGTAACAGGGGTTAGGAGATACGTATCAGCCGGTAACAATGACCCATACAAATGCAAGATACAATTAGAATGGTATTTGTACTGATGTTTTAAAACATCGAGAGCACACAGCCCCAACTTAATTCTCTAAGCAAACCAGTGCCTTGGTCACAGGCACAGTAAGTTTCTGCTTAGAGACAGCCTGAGTTGGCACAGTAATCCCCCAAAGCAGGACACCTCGCAATTGCAGAGAGGTGGCTTTTGTACTTTAAATCACTCCTCTAATGCTTCAATTTTACGTTTAATGCCGCTAAAAGACGTCAAATTCTTAAAACACAGTTCAAACCTGAAAACAATAAATAAATCGGGTTTAAGTTCACAGAATTTTTTTTTTTTTTTTTAACTAACAACTCTTGGCAAACAAAGAGAACCCCCTGGAACGAAGGTCTCCCGTGCTTGCAGAAGTGGGTTTACTTTGACGTTTCTCCTCTCTAGCCGATCGCTCCGTAAAAGCGTTTAACACTTGACATAAGTTGGGAGGAACTCCGTCCATCTCTAGAGCAGGATAAAAACCTCAGAGTGAGATCATTCTTTCCGTCTCACGAAGTGAAACCTGCAAGCTCAGTTAGGGAACTGTATTATCAAGTCCACGTTTCTCCTCAGGGCCCCTCTCCTGCAGACAATAACGGGACGTGTAGGGCAGAGCGGGGAAGTCCTTTGACAAGGAGGAGGGTGTGAGCAGGTACTGACTGGTCACCCGGGCGGGGGAACCTGGGCCCTAGGGTTCCCGAGCTTCAAAGTTCGGCACCCCCTGTGGTCTCTGCCTACGACTCACGAGACTCGGGGGGAGAGCTGGAGCGAGGGCACGGGTCCCCGCCAAACAGCGGCACAAAATGTACGGAAGACCAAGGGAGCAGCCTCCGAAAAGAAAAGCCCAAACCAGGCCAGGGGCAAACAGGCCCTGGGGGGCGAGGCGGGGCGGGGAAACGGCGTCGTCCGCGGCCTGCGCGGCCCCGGCCTGCCGCACCGAGCTGGCTGCCGCGTCGCGCCGCGATCCCTCCCCCGCCAGGGCCGGCGCAAGATGGCGGTCCGGCCGCCGCCGCGCAGCCGGTCCCCTCCCCCGCGCCCTGGGCGCTCTCGGCGACCCGCGCCGGCCTCGACACCCCCAGCCCGGCGCCCCCGGAGTGAGGCGGCGCAGGCCGCGCGGGAGGGCCTCTGCCTGCTGCAGCGCGGGGCGGGCGGGGGCGGGCGGGGGCGGGGGGCGCTTACCGTGAGCGGAGCGGATCGGCCTGACTGGGGCCCTGAGGAGGAGGAGAAAGAGGAGGAGGAAAAGGAGGAGCACGAAAAACTACACGGCGGCGACGGCGACGGCTCCCATTGCGGAGCAGGCGGCCGAGCCGTGGGCGGGGTGGGGGGGCTCTCGAGGAGCCGGCGCGCTGCCTCATGGGTAGGCTCCGGGTCAGCCTCCGCGCGTCCGGGCTCCCTTTCTTCTCGCCGACGCGGAAGGCGGGCACGGGCATGTGCGCCGCGTTGCGGGTCCTCGAAGGTTCCGGTGCCCAGCCACGCGCGGGCAGCGGCCGAAGGTCACGGACTGGGTCGGGGCTGGAGCGGCCGTGGGTGCCGCCTGCTCCCCGGCCAGCAATCCTGAAATCTGGATTTCTCCATCGAATCTGAAGACGTGGAAACACGAGTTCCGGGGCCTCCCTGTGTGTAATAGCTAGTTCTCTGCAGGCTTGGAAAGTAAGAAGGTCTAGGAAGAGAGGCGCCATTAAAAAGAAACACCTGGGGCTTCCCTGGTGGCGCAGTGGTTAAGAATCCGCCTGCCAGTGCAGGACACACGGGTTCAAGCCCTAGTCGGGGAAGATCCCACATGCCGCAGAGCAACTAAGCCCATGCGCCACAGCTGCTGAGCCTGCGCTCTAGAGCCCGCGAGCCACAACTACTGAAGCCCGTGGGCCTAGAGCCCGTGCTGTGCAAGGAGAGAAGCCATCGCAATGAGAAGCCCACGCACCGCAATGGAGAGTAGCCCCCGCTCACCGCAGCTAGAGAAAGCCCGCGGGCAGCAACGAAGACCCAACGCAGGCAAAAATAATAAATTAAATAAATAAATTTTAAAAAGGAAAAAAAGAAACACTGTGCCTGAGCGGCGGCGAAGACCACACACCAGATGAGAAAAAGAAGTGGAGAAGGTTCTTTTAATAATTGGCTACCTTTGCCAAATTTGTTTCAAACTTGAGATTTTGCTTCCGTCTCCTTCAATTCCTAACTGCCATATGGATACCTGTAATAACTAAAAAAACAAAAACAAAAGATAAGTGCATTTACAAGAACACCTGTTAAGATACTGCTTGCACAAATACTTGCAAAACATTGTACTCTGATCTGTAAGGAAAGTTTCCTTTCCCAGTTGTACTCACAAGAGATGGATGTCAGTAGTGGTCCAGCTCTCAAGAGTGACCTGGATTTGAAATCTTGCCTTGTTAGATCCTTAATACACACCAATCACTGCACTCACCATTCAATCACTGGATCGTACTAATTCATCCCGCCGGTTTGAAATCAGTTTCTTCTTTCTCAACCAGACTGTCCCCAGCTTTTCTTTGGCATTTATCATTACAGTTGTTTACTTATTGATTACCACTCCCAGACCAGTCTTTGCCGAAGACCACTTGAATTAGCCCTAGAAACCTGGAATGGCTACAGATGACCATGACCTACTCTTCTCCCAGCTGGGCCAGGGATAGTCCATTCAGCTTTCCCTTTGTTGTAGGCACTGCAAATAAGTTTCATAGGAAAACAGAATAGTCAAAACAGCAAACATGGAAAGCTAAAAGTTCAAAAATCTTCGAGCATTCTTAAGTCATTATATTTCAAATGTTTCATATATAGTTCCTAATGGTTAGCAAAGGGTGTTACAGTATGAAAGTGAACTTAAAATTTCACTCTGTATTCTACAGTCTGGTCCTCAGTTTGCAGAGACAGAAAGTTAATGTTGTTAACCTCCAGAGCTAATTTTTTTTTGGGGGGGGGGGGGATTTTTTTTTTTTTATTCGAACAAAGTCACAAAAATTATAATCATCCTCATCAGTTCACTCAGTCCCATGTAACCAGAGCTAATTTAAATCCAGTGGGATGATTCATGCCAACCAGACTTACTAGAGACTGGTATATAAACCAAATTCTTCATAACTGCCAAGAAGACCAGAAAACTGTGTACACATTTTTACTCAAAAGGAACATTTACATGAGAAGCCAAATTTTAAAGGATATCGGGAGAGTATGAAATCAACAAATTGGATGATTTATTTCACTACTTCATTCTCAAAACTCCTCCCTTGGATCTATAACACAACTGTCTTGGTTCTCTTGACACTATCCATACCTTCCCATCATTTTTAAGTGCTTCCTCTGACTTGTTATATTTTCTGCCGCTTTACATTCTGTATGGGCTAAGTATCCTCACAGTACTCATTCTCCTTAAGTGAGATCATGTGCCACTCTTTCCTGACTGTAACAGATATAGATGATTTCCCAGTTCTATTCCACAACTCTATTGTGTTCACCCAAATTCGGGTGGAATAATCATCACCACAACCCCAACTCCAAGAATAGTACAACTAGCCTAAAACTATAGTACAGCTAGCCTCACCTCCCTTTGAACCAGTTATTGTTTCATAAACCAATCAGAGTGAAGACCAGGATTTTTGTTTGATTGTGAGCAAAAGAGAAGTTCATTCTTTTTCTGGATGATATGGCATTAGAATGTGAATACCGGAAAAACTACAGCCTTCCTTGTGTGTGTGCTACTGAGAGCCAACTGAGAGTAAAGCTAACGTGGAGGAGGAAGCGCTGGGCAAATCAATCACAGGAAAAGGAAGTCAATCCCTGAGAGCATCATAAACCTCCAAATCAAACCCAACCTGAACCCCATTCTGCTGCTAGACTTCTCTGTTATATGAGCCAATAAATTCCCTTTTCTGTTTAAGCCGAAGGGGTTCAAAATAAGCCACTGTGGCATAAAAATTATTTTTAGCCAAAGGCATTTTTAAAAAATATTTATTTACTTAGTTGGCTGTGCCGGGTCTTAGCTGCGGCACGCAGGATCTTTGTTGCAGCATGCAGGATCTTTTAGTTGCGACATGCAGGCTCTTTTGGGACATGGGGGACCTAGTTCCCTGACCAGGGATCAGACCCGGGCCCCCTGCATTGGGAGCGCAGAGTCTTAACCACTGGACCACCAGGGAAGTCCCTAGCCAAAGGTTATTTGAGTTCCTGAAATCCCTTATCTGCCTAAAAGCAGAGCCTTCCAAAAGAACTCAATTGTCATAAATCTCCTCCCAGGGAGCAACTAGGGAAGACTGACTTATGGCTAGAGACTATGAGAATTGTCACCACACCTAAACAGACATTGTCACAAACTATATCTCCCACCTATTCTCTTAAGGGCCCATTTATCTTTCCTAAAAGTCATTGGTTTTCCCATAAATGCCCTCTGTCCCTCACCCCCCTTCTAAGAAGTTATTTGTTTTCACATAAATGCCTTTCTCCCCTTCCCCTTCATCTATTAAAATAGTATGTAAGCCCCAAATTCTAACTACACCTTTGAGTCACATTTCTTTGTGAACTCCCATACATGGTATGTGATTAAAATCTATCTTTTCTCTTGCTAACCTGTCTTTTGTCAGTTTAATTTGCAGGTACCCCAAAACTAAATATAAGAGGGTAGAGAGAAAGCTTTTCCTCCCTGACAAAGCCAATATTAGTTTGGTTTTCTGTTATCTGCAACTGAAAGCATCCTAACTGGTAGAGACAATGATAAATATTCACCATCTTATCTTCCTCTGTATACCCAGGAAATCCACATTTCCTAGCTCCCTGACTTCTACATCAGGCTGTGTGACTATTTCTGGCCAGTGGAACATAGAAGCAGTGATTGCCTAATCTAAACCTTACCCTTAAAACCTCTAGTGATTTATAGTTCCTTTTTGTTTTTTGCACATCAGTCAGCCAGATACAGAAAACTCTGAGGAGCTAAGGAATGGCAGCAATGTTAGATGGAAGGACCCTGGGTCTCTTAATAATTACACAGAGCACTTTCACCCCACTGATCCTCATTGTACTGATTAGAGCAAAACATAAATCTTTATTGGGTTAAGACACTAGGATTTTAGGGTTGTTTGTTACAATAGTAACAATCACCTACTTGGATTAATAATAGAAAAGGTGGCCAACTATAACAAAAAATCTAAAATATGTGGCATTAGTTTAGCATAGCAGTCATGTAGGAATTAAGAAATGTAGTAGGCTGGATAACTGTAGATTCATATCAGGCAGTGGCTAAACTGTTGCCTATAATACATTAGAAAGCAGATCAGAACAAATATATAATTTGTAGCTCTATGTGAAGAGTTCAGAAAGCAATATTTATAGTGGATGTTGGTGATTTTTTATGTGATTAACAGGGCATTACCAGGAAGAGATTAGCATAGAAGAGAATTAACCAATTTACAAACAGAACTGAAACGGAATAGAGTCCAGCATTTGGGGGCCTTGCAGGGTTTGGAAACACAATACTTCTACATAAAAGGCTTTGAGCTAGGAAGCCCCAGTAGGAGATGAAGAAAATGACTCAGCCTTTAGGAAAGATCAGAATACACATGTTTATTTCAGATAGCACCTACTGTTTCAGATAGCCTCAAAGTAACAGCCGTTATTTTTTGTTTCCAGCTTCATTGAGGTGTAATTGACAAAATTATATACACTTAAAATGTACAACGAGATGATTTGATATACATATTCATTGTGAAATGATTACCACAATCAGGTTAATTAACACACCCATCACCTCATGTAGTGTGTGTGTGTGTGTGTGTGTGTGTGTGTGTGTATTGAGAAAGCTTAAAATCTACTCTTAGAAAATTTTAAGTACGCAATACAGTATTATGCTGTACATTAGATCTCCAGAACTTACTCATCTTAAAATTGAAAGCTTGTACCCTTTAACCAGCATGTCTCCAAAGAAGCAGCAATTAAATCGAGAGAAAGAGAGATCTAATCAAGAAAGCAGAGAAATATGGCAGCTTTTAGAACTATGTCTCCAGAGGGAATATTTTGGTACTTCAACCATGACTCCTGGATATTTATCCACCTTTTTTTGGGTGCTCCCTTTGCCTGAAGTTTCAATGTACTTTTACTTCCAGCAGCCAAGACCTGCAGCTCTTTTTCAGAGGACTATGCTCAGGCTATTGGAGCCACTTTGCCTGCCTTCACAGAGACTGGAAGTACCTGGGAAATTAGCCCGGTAAATAGGGCGAGCTCTTAACCAAGGCCTGATAAATGCAGGAGTGTGAAAGCCCTAACTCCCCTGTCTTGGGTGGGAGGCATCATTTACACTCCAGAATTCTCCTGTAGGATCAGGCTGAAGCTACCTCTGTAGCTTTTTATCTAAAGTTGTATCCTTGCTTATGTGCATGTTAAGCTATTACCCCAGATCCAAAGCCACCCTTCTTAACTCAGCTTTGTAATGCTGGGGGCTGGGAATCTGCAAACCAGTTTTGTGCTTTGCCAGGTGCTCCCTGTTATGTTCTGCCAACAGAGGACACTTGAAGGAGACTGAAAGGCTGGAAGAGGAAAAGGCCTTTGCTCCTTCCTGTTTACTTCTATTTGTTTTATGTTCCTGTCATGATGTATCCAGCAACTTTTCATTAGTCCCAGCAGCAACAGTTCATTACAGTAGCAGAGGCTGAATCCAGTTTACAGTTTTCCGAATGCTTGCAGAACTAGTCTCATTGCACCCCCATAGAGATATCAACACCAGCCACCATCACCCCCTCCTCAAAGGCCTGGGTCCCAGTTCTATGGTACCTCTCCTCCAAGCTCAGAGATTCCGGCACCAGTTGAGCAGTGCCCCTTTCTCAGAGGTCTGAGTTTCAGCTCCATGGGGCCAATCCTTCAGGCGTCTACGAGTTTGTTATGAACTGCATATATGTGTCTCTCCAAAATTCCTATGTCAAATCCCTAATCCACAGTGTGATGGTATTTGCAGATAGGGCCTTTGGAAGGTGCCTCTCT
Source organism: Eschrichtius robustus (assembly GCF_028021215.1). Taxonomy (NCBI): domain Eukaryota; kingdom Metazoa; phylum Chordata; class Mammalia; order Artiodactyla; family Eschrichtiidae; genus Eschrichtius; species Eschrichtius robustus. The sequence continues at coordinate 118,501,511 of NC_090824.1, forward strand.
CCTCTTCTTCCTCCCCTTCCTCTCTCTTCTCTTTCTCTCTCTCCCTCTCCCTCTCACTGTCTCTCAATACGGCAAGAAGGGAGCTGTCTACAAGCCAGGAGGCAGGTCCTCACCATACCAGATCTGCCACACCTTAGTCTTCGATTTCCCAGCCTCCAGATCTGTGAGAAATAAATGTTTGTTGTTTAAGCCACCCAGTCTGTGGTACTTTTGTAATAGCAAGTCCAACAGACTAAAACAGTGTTAGTCATTCAACCATCTTCTCTTTGTTCCCTCAGCCCTAGAGGTGGTCGCTGCTTCCCGTAGTTGCTACTTCCACGATATTTAATGTTCTCTTTTTGCCTTTAACAATTCTTTATTTTAAATTCTCTTTGCTAAAATAACTAGTATGCTTCTGTCTCCTAACTGGATCCTGAGTGATACACTTGACTTGCTCTTCTCCCTTGTTCTGCTGTTCCTATTGCTATGCAATGTTCTTAATAAGTCATTGTTCACAAATCCTCTTCTCAGGATCTGTTTCTGGGCAACTCAGTCTAAAACAGACTAAGAAAGAATTTCAGGTGTTGTTAATGGCATATTGAACTGAGTGGAAACAAATGGATCACAACACTACTACATTTTTTGAGGAAATTGTATTGCCAAAGTAACCATGCCCCTAATCTGAAATTATTTTTAATCGATTAAGCTATAAAACCATCTTTGGTTGACCCCCAGGCTCTTCAAGTATGAAAACTATGCAGTCTCCAAGGAGAGCAAACTCTCATTCAGATATGGCCATGGAAGATTATGGACAATGAAAACTTCCCAAGGGTAGAGCTAGAGGAAATGGCTAAAGAGTCTGTGATGGTTAATTTTACGTGTCAACTTGACTGGGCTAAGGGATGCCCAGATAACTGGTAAAACATTATTTCTGGGTGTGTCTGTGAGGGTGTTTCCAGATGAGATTAGCATTTGAATCAGTAGCCTGAATAAAGAAGATTGCCTTCACCAGTGTGGGTAGGTGTCATCCAATCTCTTGAGGGTTGAATAGAGTAAGAGAGGCAGAGGAAGGGCGAATTTGCCCTGTCTGCTTGAACTGGGATGTCCACCTTTTCCTGCCCTCAGATATCAGCCTTGGGCCTTTGGACTCAAACCCGGACTTACAACACTAGGTCTCCTGGTTCTCAGCTTTTAGACTGGCACTGAATTATATCACCAGCTTTCCTGGTTCTCTAGCTGTATATACAGATATATAGATTTTATACATGGAAATTTATTAGATAGATAGATTGATAGATAAATAGATAATCTCCTATTGCTTCTGTTTGTCTGGAGACCCTAATACAGAATCTCCCCAAAGGAAGAATTAGAGCTTAATCACCTAATCAAGGAAATTTCTTCACCCCTGGAATAGAGGGCCTTCAAAATGATTTGTAACCAGGATTTCAGAATTGCTATGGAGCAGTGTCTGCTTTGTCTCTCATTCTTCTCCTTTCCTAACAAGGGTGTCTTTTGCAGTTATCCTTCATTTCTACCATTGTATATTGGGTGTAAGTCTGGTGAGAGAAGTGTATATTTTTTTTCTTAGTTTATAGGTCACCAGAACATGAGAAGTCATATCTACATCTGATGGAGAGATCTGGGCTTTTAAGCTACATGCAATGACTTGATAAGACTGTGGATTATATATTTTGGAGATGGGTCAGTATGACGGAGGAAGAGAAAAATGGATATTTGGGACCAGAAGGGTGGATTGAATTAGAGACCATCACTTCATTTCTTCCTTTGAACATTTCCAATTTCCCTTACATTCACGTGGCAGCATATGGCTAGTTTAGGCCAGTGGAATGTCATCAGAAGCAATTTACACCAATGCTACTGAGGGTGTAGTTCAGAGACCAGTGTCGTTCTGACTAGTTTGTTTCTGATCCACAACAAGGTAAGTACAGCAAATGAAAGTGTTTAGAAACCTTTATAGAAATTTTACATTCTCACAACATTTTTATTGTCTTTTACAAAAGTAATAGTCTGCAGTAGATTGGAAAGTATTTTAAGAAGTCGTCCTTTGCTATAGATAGTTTGAATAGCTGTATTCTAACATCACTTCTGGCCCGGTCTCCAAAATCACTTAACATCTTCTAAGATCTTTTTGTTCTTCAGTTGATACAGAGGATCCACCAGAGTATTTTGAATCCCTGGAAGACTGCACTGGGTATAACTAACCTGGAATTTCTGAATGACTGTTGGAAGAGAAACACCTCCCCCACCAAACACATCAGTCTACACTAGACCATGAGACCATGAGGTGAGTAATAAATAGACCATAATATGTTAAGTCACTGAGATTTGGGGGTTATTTGTTTGAGTAGCTAGTGTGAGTTATCCAACTACATTGTTATTGAATTTCCCTAGGACAGTGACTTCTATTTCTATACTCATGATTCCTGAATTTATATCTTCAAAGCATCAGAGCCATATAGCTTATGACATACCTGACAATCCCATTTAGATGTCCGACAGGGACCAAAAAAGTCAACATTTCTAAAACTTAATCCACTATGCTCCCTCTCTTTTTCCTTATCTATTCCATTGTGTTGAACCATATCACAATCCCTCCAATTTTCCAACCCTGAAACCTAGGAGTAACCCTCAGCTTCTCCTTCTCCTTCTCTAGTGCCCACCATAACCAATAAACCCACCACCAAGATCTGAAGATTCTTTACCTTCTTAACCTTCCAACCCTTTCCCTATTCTCTTTTTTTCAATATCTATTTATTATTTTTTTAAAATTTATTTTTGGCTGCATTGGTCTTCCTTGCCGCATGCAGGCTTTCTCTAGTGGCGGTGAGCAGGGGCTACTCTTCATTGTGGTGAGCAGGCTTCTCTTGTTGCTGAGCACGGGCTCTAGGTGTGTGGGCTTCAGTAGTTGTGGCACACGGGCTCAGTAGTTGTGGCTTGCGGGCTCTAGAGCGCAGGTTCAGTAGTTGTGGCGCATGGGCTTAGTTGCTCCGCGGCATGTGGGATCTTCCTGGACCAGGGATCGAACCTGTGTCCCCTGCACTGGCAGGCAGATTCTAAACCACTGTGCCACCAGGAAGTCCCCCTTTCCCTATTCTTGATTTCTAGTTCCTCTACTCTATCTCATTTGAGTGAAAAAAATCTTCTATTGTATACTTCCAAATTAATTCCTTCCAGTGTCATTAAGACACCTCTCTAAAAATCAAATCTAAGTATGTAACATCCATGCTTTATAAATACGTCCATTTTTTTACATAGTTCTTAAGAAAAAATTGTGCTCCTTAACATGATGGGCTAGATACGATGGATTGGCTACTTGAATCGCCATCCCACTCTCCTTCTAATTGGAGATGATGGAAAGCTACAAACTATAATATATTCCCCATATAGCCTTGCTGCTAGAGTGCTAGGTATATAGTAGGTTCTGCCAAATCTGGTTCTACCTCTGAAAATGAGGTAGGAGCTATCTTCTCTTATAATAACTTCTCCTGGCAAGTAAGGTTATGAAGAGGTGACTGTTAAGAGGCAATTGCAGTAGCTAAGTTCTAGTATCTATTCACCAGCCCCACAGACATGAGAGGCAATTGAGGCAACATCAATGGTGGCAGCAGCAGCTTCCTGAACCCTGGATCTCAGCTTTGAAATCATAGCAGCCCCCTGACTTCTATGCCTCCAGCCCTTCTCCTAATATGGCATTTTCCTCTATTAAATATCTTTCTGTCTGAAATACCTAAAGTAGTTTCTATTTCCTGCACCACAACCTGATGAATTAACATGACGTACGGAGGCTTTTTATGATCTTTCCCCATTTTCTCTCATCAACCTGATCTCACTGCCACTTCATCCACATCCATCCCTATACATTGTAGTTGAGCCATGCTGAACTACTTGCAGATTCTCAAATGTACCATGTTTTCCTTATTCATGTTACCCTTCTTCAACTTTCTAGCTCCTATTTATTCTTTAAGATTTAACTTGAACCTTACCTATTCTGGTAAACCTTCCCTGATATCTCTGCCCTCATCTGCTAGCTTGTAATCAAAACTTCTCGTTCTTTTTTTGCTACATAGCATCTGAGTCCCATACTTATGTTTGAGATACTCCCCGTTCTTATGGGACAGCGGCTGCTACCTCCAAAGAAACTAAAAATGCTAGCTACTTGCTTTCCCATCTCCCTTGTGCACGTGATCTAGGATCTGCCAATCAAACACCTCTACCCCAGATTATGAATTAGAAGCTGATGGCACAAAAAAGCATGGATTTGGGGGTTTTTGGGCAGAACTCTGACAATGTGTAGCAGTAGGGAAGGCACCTAAAACCAGTTCTAGAGGCAATAGTGCCAGTAATTGTAGCAATAGTGGTATAGGCACTTTGAGCTGGAGTGTCTGTACTAGTTCCTTTCCAGTCTAGTTCTGTGTGATTTAGAAAGTTGTTCTGGATGCATAGTCTCTGAGACTGGTTTTTAAGCCTTCCAAGAGACTTTATGTACTAACCAATAGCTCTTTAATAAATTCCTTTTCTGTTTAAATAAGTGAGCCTGTTTCTATTGTTTACAACCAAGAACTTTGATTGATATAATACCCTCTCTGCTCTCTCCCACTGCACTTTGTATTTGTGAGTTTGTTCAGCAAATATTTCCTCCTGTATACTCCAAGTAAACTGTCCTGCTCTACTGGTGTTGGGCTTGATCATATGTTTTCCTTTGGCCGATGGGATGTCAGCATTTGCAATTCAAACAGAGGCTTGAAATATGCTTCAGTGTTTGAGCTTGCTCTCCTGTGCTCCAATAATGAGAAGAGCATGTCCCAGGTTGCTGGTGATTATTCAGCCTGGGGCCCAGAGTGAGACACATGGAGCAGATCACATACCTTAAGCAGCCACTGGTCCAAAGACAAGGGACACATGGAGCTGCCCTGTACCCAGTCTTCATTGGAGAGCTCAGACCCTGGAGCCATCCCACAGAACTATGAGCAAGAGAATAAGCTTGCTATTTTAAGTCACTGGACTCTGTTTATTTTCTTTTTTCCTTTTAATTTTTTAATTGAGGTATAATTGACATACAACCATATATTAGCTCAAGTATACAATGTAATGTTTTGATATTTGTATATATTGTGAAATGATCACCACAATAAATCCAGTTAACATCTGTCCATACATAGTTAAAATTTTTTTTATTGTGATGAAATCTTTCAAGATTTACTCTCTTAGGAACTTTCAAATATGTAATACAGTATTAATAACTATAGTGGCCATGCTGTACATTACATCCCATGGCTTATTTATTTTATAACTGGAAGCTTCTATCTTTTGACTCCCTTCACGCATTTCTCCCACCCCCACCGGGTGGCAACCACCAGTCTGTTCTATCTATGAGCTTGGTTTTTAGTTTTTGGTTTGTTTGCTTTTTTAGATTCCACAAAATAAGTGAGATCATACAGTATTTGTCTTTCTCTGTCTGACTTATTTCACTTAGCATAATGCCCACAAGGACCATCCATATAGTTGCATATGGTGAGATCTCATCCTTTTTTATGGCTGAACAATATTCCTGTGTGTGTATGAATGAATATATATATATATATATATATATATATATATATATACACACTCTTTATCCATTCGTTCATCAGTGGACACTTAGGTTGTTTCCATAGCTTGGTTATTATAAACAATGCTGCAATGAACATGGGGGTGCAGCTCTCTTTTCAAGACAGTGATATCGTTTCTTTCAAATACACATACCCAGAAGTGGAACTGCTGGATCACATGGTATAACAGGAATAAGGTGATATCTCATTGTTGTTTTGATTTGCATTTCCCTAGTGATCAGTGACGCTGAGCTTCTTTTCATGTACCTGTTGGGCTTCTGTATTTCTTCTTTGGAAAAATGTCTATACAGATCCTCTGGCCATTTTTAAATTGGATTGTTTGGTTTTTTGCTTTTGAGTTGTTTGAGTTCTTTATATATTTTGGGTAGTAACCCCTTATCAGATATACGATTTGCAAATATTTCCTCCATTCTAAGTCACTGCATTCTTATGCAGCATTCCATCTATAGCTGACTAACATAGTATGTAATTATTAATAGCTATAGTAATAATCAGCCTATATTGTAATAGTTTACTTGTCTGTTGCTCTCCACTGGACTGGAAGCTTATTGAGAGTGAAGACTGTGTATTATTGGCTTTTACATTTCCAGTGATTATTACAAAACCTATACCAAGTGTCAATGAATGTTTGATGAATTAATAAACAAATAAATGAATGAATGGCAAGTATTCTAAAAAACTGCAATTTGGAAGTCTTCTACCACTATAGAAGGCTTGTAGAACAACATTTCTTTATTAAAGGATTTTCTTCTTCAGTCAAAATATAGTAAAATTGATTCTATTAAAGCTGGATTGAATTATTGCATGGCAATACAACCATTCTTTCCCATGAATACTCTCTTTTTATCTTACTTAGGGTTTTGGATGCTCCTCAACACAGGACCAGCTCATAATAAACATGTTCAGTGAATTTCATTTCAATCCATTCTTTCTAAAACTCCTTAGTTATAGATTTATACACAAACTCTTCTACTGCTTCTATAGATAGTTGGTTACTTACATTATGTATGGGTTCTACTAGTTTTATTTTCAAATGTTAAATTAATTTCCATGTTTTCCAATTTTGGCTTATTTGGTAGTATCTCACCATCACCCCCATGCACCAAATACCTAAACCATAGTTGAAATATAATAAAAAACTGTTAAATTAATTTGACATTTATTTTATTAATAGTTCCCTGGTAAAATTTTGATGCAATCATCTTGACTAGGGGGCATTTTGGTACAGACTAAAATAGAAACCCATATACTTGTTTTATTTTGACAAAATATACAAAATGATTTTTCTCACATAATTACTGACGTCATCAGTTGCAATAAAGATCAGGAACGGGATGAGGCTCAGAGATGAAGTGAGTATAAGGAATGAGGTGTAAACAACAAAAGTGAGTTTATATTTTGTCACGACCATGACCATTTTGATGTCTGTAACAACTGCATCAAAGTGGTCATGTCAATAAACAGAGTTCAAAACTATGCATATGTCCTGTCTCTGTGACTAAGTTTAAGCCCTAAAGCAGTGGTAGGCTACTGGATATAAACAGACAGATGTATTTCTCTAATTACTATAAGTGATAATATTTCTAAGTGATAGCAGGTGGATGTATGTAGTATAATCCATAAATCTGTTGACTGAGTACACATGAACAGCATTTACTAATCAAATAAAGATGTAACACATTTCATCCAAAACATTCAATAATATACATAATCATAGTTATGTATCATAATGAAAGATAAATGACAGAGTTCACAAAAATGATAATCAGTGTTTTTCCAGTTTATTGAGATATAATTGACATGTGGCGTGATATAAGTTTAAGGTGTAAAACATAATGATTTTAGGTTAAGTATATATTGTAAAATGATCACCACAATAAGTTTAGTTAACATCCATTACCTGACATAGTTACATTTTTTTTCTTGTAATAAGAATGTTTAAGATCTACTCTCTTAGCAGCTTTCAAATATACAATACATATTGTTAATTATAGGCACAATGTACATCACTGTACATTACATCCCCAGAACTTATAACTAGAAGTTTGTACCTTTTGACCACCTTCATCCATTCCCCCCACTTAAAGTAATTAGATAAATATATCTGTCTATTTATATCCAGTACCCTACCACTGCTTTAGGGCTTAAACTTACCAACTGTCAACCACCAATATATCTTCTGTTTCTTTGAGTTTGGGTTTTTTTATGTTTTACATATAAGTGGGATCATACAGTGTTTGTCTTTCTATGACTTATTTAACTTGGTGTAATGCCCTCAAGTTTCATCCATGTTGTCACAAATGGCAGGATTTCCTTCTATTTGTGGCTGAATTCTATTTCATTCCACATATATACCACATTTTCTTTATCCAGTCATCCAACAGTGGACAATTAGATTGCTTCTGTGTCTTGGCTATTGTAAATAGTGATACAATGAACGTGGAGGTGCAGATATGTCTTCAAAGCAGTGATATCATTTCTTTCAAATATATATATCCAGAAATGGAATTGCTGGATAATATGGTAGTTCTATTTTTAACTTTTTTGAGGAAACTCTATACTGTTTTCCATAGTAGCTGCACCAAATGACATTCTCGTCAACAGTGGGCAAGGGTTTTCTTTTCTCCATATCCTCAGTAGCACTTCTAATCTGTCTTTTTGATAATAGCCACCCTTACAGGTGTGAGGTGATATCCCTTTGTGGTTTCGATTTGCATTTCCTTGATTATTAGTGATGTTGAGCACCTTCTCATTTGTCCATTTGAATATCTTCTTTGGAAAAATATCTATTCAGATCCTTTGCCCATTTTCTAATTGGATTATTTGTTGTGCTTTGTCTTTTTGTTTTTTGTGGGTTTTTTTTTTTTTTTTTTGCTATTGAGTCGTATAGGTTCCTTATGTATTTTAAATATTAACCCCTTATTAGATATGTGGTTTACAAATATTTTCTCCCACTCCATAGTTTGCCTTTTCATTTTCCTCATTTCTTTTGCTGTGCAGAAGCTTTTTAGTTTGATATAGTTCCACTTATTTTTTTGGCATTTATCACTTATGCTTTAGGTGTCATATCAAATAAATCATTGTGACAACCAATGTCCAGGAGATTTTACCCTATGTTTTCTTCTATGAGTTTTATGGTTTCCAATCTTACATTTAAGTCTTTAATCCATTTTGAGTTAATTTTTATGAGTGCTGTTAATAGGGGTCTAATTATTTATTTATTTATTTATTTAGGGCTGTGTTGGGTCTTCGTTTCTGTGCGAGGGCTTTCTCTAGTTGCGGCAAGTAGGGGCCACTCTTCATCGTGGTGCGCGGGCCTCTCACTATCGCGGCCTCTCTTGTTGCGGAGTACAGGCTCCAGACGCGCAGGCTCAGCAATTGTGGCTCACGGGCCTAGTTCCTCCGCGGCATGTGGGATCTTCCCAGACCAGGGCTCGAACCCGTGTCCCCTGCATTGGCAGGCAGATTCTCAACCACTGCGCCACCAGGGAAGCCCAGTAGGGGTCTAATTTTAATTCAATTGTGAATATCCAGTTTACCCAGCACTATTTACTGAAGAAACTATCTTTGCTTCATTGAGTATTCTTGGCTCCCTTGTCAAATATTAATTGTCCATATATACACGGGTTTATTTCTGGCTCTCAATTCTGTTCTATTAGTTTATGTGTCTGTTTTATGCCAATACCAATCTGTTTAGATTGCTATAGCTTATGTAGTTTGAAATCAGAAAGGATGATGTCTCCAGCTTTGTTCTTCTTTCTCAAGATTGTTTTTGCTATTCAGGGTCTTTTGTGATTCCAAATGAATTTTAGGAGTTTTTCTATCTGTGAAAAATGCCACTGGAATCTTGATAGGGACTGCATTGAATCTGTAGATGACTTTGGGTAGTATTGACAGTTTAACAATATTAATTCTTCCAGTCCATGAACATAGGATATCTTTTCATTTATTTGCATCTTCTTCAATCTCTTTCATCAGTGTCTTACAGTTTTCAGTGTACAGAGCTTTCATTTCCTTGGTTAAATTTATTCCTGAGTTTTGGTGTGTTTTTTTAAGATTTATTATTTATTTATTTAACTTATTGTTGGCTGTGTTGGGTCTTAGTTGCAGCACACGGAATCTTCGTTGAGGCATGTGAGATCTTTTGTTGCAGCGTGCAGGCTCGTCGTTCTCTCTAGTTGCGGCGCACAGGCTCCAGGGCATGTGGGCTCTGTAGTTGTGGCACGCAGGTCCCAGAGCACGTGGGTTCTCTAGTTTGCGGCATGCAGGCTCTCTAGTTGAGGCGCACAAGCTCAGTAGTTGTGGCGTGCAGGCTTAGTTGCCCAGTGGCATGTGGGATCTTATTTCCCTGACCAGGGATTGAACCCGTGTCCCCTGCATTGTAAGGTGGATTCTTTACCACTGGACTACCAGGGAAGTCCCTATTTTATTGTTTTTGATGCTATTGTAAGTGTACAGAAATGCTAACTTTTGTATGTTGATTTTGTATCCTTCAACTTTACTGAATTCATTGATTAGATCTAATAGTTATACATGGAGTCTTTAGGATTTTCTATATATAAAACTAAGTCATGTGCAAACAGAGATAATTTTACTTCTTTCCAATTCAGATGCCTTTTATTTCTTTTTATTGGATGACTGCTCTGGCTACAACTACTATTACTATGTTGAATAGGTGGGGTGAGGGTGGGCACACTTGTCTTGTTCCTGATCTTAGAGGAAAAGCTTTTAGTCTTTCACCTTTGAGTATAATGTGAGCTGTGGGCCTAATTTGTTTATAGTTTTTATCATGAATAGATGTTGAATTCTGTCAAATGCTTTTTCTGCCTCTATTGAGATGATCATGTGATTTTCATCTTCATTTTATGAATGTGGTATATCACATTTATTGATTTGCATATGTTGAACCATCCTAGCATCCCAGGAATGAATCTCACTTGATCATAGTGTATGACCATTTTAATGTGCTGTTGAACTCAGTTTGCTAGTATATTGTTCAGAATTTTTGCATCTGTATTCATCATTGTTATTGTCCTGTAGTTTTCTTTTCTTGTAGTTTTCTTATCTGGCTTTGGTATCAGGGTAGTTCTAGCCTTGTGAAATGAGTCTGAGAGTACTCCTACCTCGTTACTTTTTTGGAAGAGTTTGAGTATTGGCATTAATTCTTCTTTAAATGTTTGGTAAAATTCAACAGTGAAAGCATTCTGGTCCTGGACTTTTTTTTGTTGGGAGATTTTTGATTACTGATTTAATCCCTTTACTCTCTCTTAGTCTGTTCATATTTTCTGTTTCCTCATGATTCAGGCTTGGTAGGTTGTATGTTTCTAGGAATTTATCCATTTCTTCTAGGTCGTCTAATTTGTTGGCATACAATTGTTCACAGTGGTCTCTTATGGTCCTTTGTGTTGTGGTATCAGTTGTAATGTCTCCTCTTTCATTTATAACTTTATTTTTGGGTCTTCTCTCTTTTTTTCTCAGTTAGTCTAACTAAAGATCTGACAATTTTGTTTATCTTTTTGAAGAACCAACTCTTAGTTTTGCTAAGGTTTTCTATTGTTTTCCTGTTCTCGCTTTCATTTATTTCTGCTCTAATCTTCCTTAGTTCCTTCCTCCTGCTAACTTTGGGCTTAGTTTGTTCTTTTTTAGTTTCTTGAGGTGTAAAGTTAGGGTATTTATCTGAGGTCTTTCTTTTTCTTTCACTTATCACTATAAACTTCTTTCCTCTTAGAACTGCTTTTGATGCATCCCGTAAGTTTTGGTATGTTGTGTTTCCATTATCATTTGTCTCAAGATATTTTTTTATTTCCATTTTTATTTCTTCTTTGATCCATTGGTTGTTCAGGAGTGTGCTATTAATTTTTATATATTTGTGAATGTTCCAGCTTTCCTCCTATTATTCATTTCTAGTTTCATACCATTGTGGTATAATTTCAATCTTCTTAAAACTGCTAAATCTTGCTTTGTGGCCTAACATGATATATCCTGTAGAATGATCTGTGTGCACTTGAGAAGAATGTATTCTGCTGCTGCTGGATGGAATGTTTATTTGTCTGTTAGGTCCATTTGGTCTATAGTGTTGTTCAAATCCACTGTTTCCTTATCTATTCTCTGTCTGATCTATCCAGTATTATAGTCCTCAATTATTATTATATTGTTGTTTATTTCTCCTTTTAGTTCTGTTAGTACTGCCTTTATATATTTAGCTGCCCTGATGGTGGGTGCAAAAATATTTAAATAGTTAATGTAATTTAATGTTTTAGACATTAATTAATGTTTTGAATTGTATCTAAGCAATGCTTTGTTTCAAAAAAGAAAGTATATAAAGATACAAGCAATATGGCAAAATCAAATAAGTTAAAAATTTTAAAATGAGTTAAACAGGAGGAAGGTTAGACAAGTTTTATATTATCCTAATGAAAAAAGCAAACAACTTTCTTGGGAAAGCAAAACTATGCTTGAATTCAAACCAGAAAATAATTTCTTTATCGAGTTATCATAGGCAAGATTCTATATATGGTATGCCTTAGTCCGGGAGTAGCTTTCAGGGTATCCGAAGAAATGGATGAATTACACATTCTTAAGGTAGTCCTTCTAAGCGTTTCTTTAATCTTAGCTTTTGAAAAATAGTGAACAGCTCTGAATTTAAGACTAAGCCCCTGAGAATAGAATACAGCTATTCATTGTCACTAATTAAGTACAGAGCCTTATGTTTTAATAATCAGCAGAGCTGGGGGTAGCATTGATGTTTTCTGTCTATATAGGAAGTGACTCCACCTAGTACTTGGAGTTGAACCAAAGAAATAAAGTACTACAAATGAGAATGAGATTGTCTTTAGAAACTCATTTGTGTCCCCGCTAAACTACAGACAAATGGATAACTGATGTTCTAGAGTTACACACCATAAAGCATGGCAGCAATAATTTTGGTCTGGAAAATGGTAAATACTACCACCACACATTGCCATTAAAATATTTTTATACTGAAACATCCATAGAGCATCAAGATGTAAGTACCGTTACTTTCTTATTATGGAATAGCCCCCTGACACTTGCCTGCATTTTGAATGTAATATTGGTCCAAGATGGCTAGAGCTGCAATTTATCAAGTATGAAAGTGGCATTTTAAATGACATATCTGGTAAGCAACACATAAGGGAAGCTTCTAATTTTCATAGCACAAAGGAAGCAGTATTTTAAAAATGGAATAACCCATGTTGCAAACATTTGAGAGCTATAGTGAGATGGCCAAGTCATTTGAAGTGAGGTTCTTCATCAGTTCTGGAACAACCTTGGTCATTATTTCTTCAAGTATTGCCTCTGTTCCATTCTATTCTTCTCCTTTTGGAACTCTGATTAAATGAATCGTAAATCTCCTGGTCATGTTTCCTAACTTTTCTTCTGTATTTCCCATCTTTTTTGTCTATCTATGCTGCATTCTGCGTAATTTCTAAAATACCTTCTAATTTGACGTTTTATTTATCCACTCATTTGGAAATTTCACATATTGTTTTCATTTCTGTATAATATTATTGTTTATTTTTCAAATCTGATCAGTCACTTTTTAGAATATTCAGATATTTTCAACTTGATTTTTATTTCTTTAAATACAATAAGCCAGGTTTTAAAAAGAACCTCTGTCTGATAATTCCAATATCTGCTGTAGTTTTTCTCATGGGATCTTGTCCGTGTGTGTGTGTGTGTTTTACTGTGCACTGCTATTGTCCCTCAAGTATTATTTGCAAGGATTCTTTGAGGTCTAGGATGAATGTACCTTCTTTCAGAGAGGATTTTCTTCTACCATTTCAGGGCCAAATTATCCAAGTTCATGGCTCCACATTCCCTGGACCATCCAAATCCAGGTCTAAATTTCTTGGGGAGTGTGAGCCCACAGCCACAATCTCTCATGGAGGAGTTTTTCCCCTGTTCTATTTACATGTGTTCTTCTTGGTGCCAGAGCAATATTCCCTTTGGTCCCTTGGGTATATGAGAGGGTAGATATATTTCATGTTTTCTTTTACTCTGAGGGTGATACTACTTCAGTGGGGAAGGGGTCTTCTGCGGGGCTCCCCACCTTGGCCAGGCCCTGGGTCTCGACTTCTGATTCCTCCATGAATGAAACTGCTAAAACCAAAGCCCAAATCTGCCCAGATCAATAAGTTCCTTCAGAATAGAAGCAGCTTTGGTGCATCAGTGCTCTGCTTACCTCTCTAGATTCTCGTTTTCTTAGATTTTGGCTCATAATTTCCTCACTACCTTGACAGCTTTGCATTGATTTTAAGGGAAAAAAATTAATATTTTCCCCAATATTTTTAGGTTCTTTGTGGAAGGATTGAGAATAGAAAGAAAATATATAGCTTTAAAAGGAGGAAAGGTTTTCTTTTCTTCTAATGCCTGTGTCTGGTTTTGGTAACAGGTACCGCTGGCCCCACAGAGCTGAGAAGTATTCCGACCTCTTCAGTTTTTTGGAAGAGTTTATGTTGAATTGGTATTATTTTCTTCCTTAAATGTTTGGTAGAATTCACCGGGGAAGCTATGTGTGCCTGCATTTTTCTTTGTGGTAAAGTTTTTAATTACAAATTCAATTTCTTTAATAAATATACATGTATTTAAGGTTATCTATTTCTTCTTGGATGAGCTTTGGCAGTCTGACTTTCAAGGAATCCATCCATTTCACCTAAGTTGTCAGATTTATTGGCATAAAGTTGCTCATAATATTCTTTTCATCCTCTTAACATCTGAAGACTGTATTAATGTTTCTTCTCTCATCCCAGATATTGTTAATTTGTGTCTTCTCTCTTTTTCTAATCAGTCTGGCTAGAGCCTTGTTAATTCTTTTTTTAATTTTCCCAAAGAGCCAAGTTTTCATGGATTTCTTCTATTGTTTGTGTCTTCTATTTCTTCGGTTTCCACTCTGGCCTGTATTATTTCCTTTCTTCTGCTTATTTTGAGTTTGACTTTGCCTTTTCCCAGTTTCTTATATTGAAAGCTGAGGTCACTGTATTGAGACCTTTCTTATTTTTTAACATAAGCATTTAGTGCTATAAATTTCTAAGTATAGAATTAGTTGCATCTAACAAATTTGATTTGTATTTTCATTTTCATTCAGTTCAAAATGCTTTCCTTCAGTTCAAATCCCTCTTGATTTCTCCTTTGACACATACGTTGTTTAGGAATGTGATATTTAGTTTCCAAATATTTGAGGGTTTCCCAAACAGCTTTTTGTTATTGAGTTCTAATTTTTTGGTTTGTTTTATAAATTAAAGAAAAAACTTTATTTTTTAGAACAGTTTTAGGTTTTGAGAAAAATTGGGCAGGAAGTACAGTTCCCATATATCCCTTCTCCCCACCACCCCAGTTTCCCCTATTATTAACACCTTGCATTAATGTAGCACATTTGTTGCAGTCATCTCCAGTTTATATTAGGATTCATTCTGTGTTGTACAGTTCTGAGTTTTGGACAAATGCATAATGTTATGCATCTACCATTGTAATATCATACAGTAATTTCACTGCCTTAAAAATCCCCTGTGCCCCACCTATTCACTCCTCCCTTCCCCAAACCCTTGGCAACAAATGATCTTTTTATTGCCTCTATAGCTTTCCCTTTTCCAGAATGTCATATAGTTGGAATTGTAGAGTATGTAGGCTTTTCAGGCTGAATTGTTTCTCTTAGTAATATGCATTTGAGGTTCCTCCATGTCTTTTCGTGGCTTGATAGCTCATTTCTTTTTATCACTGAATAATTTCCATCGTCTGGATGTACCACAGTTTGTTTACTCATTCACAGACTGAAGGACATTGGGTTGCTTCTAGTTTTTGGCAAGTATGATTAAAGGTGCTACAAATATTCATGTTCAGGCTTTTGTGTGGAGAAGTTTTTCAATCATTCAGGTAAATACCTAGGACACTAATGGTTTGATCCACTTGTCCAAGGTCATATAGTTAGGGGGTAACAAAGTTAGAATTTAAACTCAAACAATATGATCCAGAGTCTATATCCTTAACCATTATACTAAACAGCCTTTCAACATGTGATACGAGTCAGGTAAACACAGTAAGGGAAGATTTCACAGATGATGCAATGTGAGTCCAAGCTTAGAAGAGGACTAAGAGTTGGATAAATAGAATTGGGAAGAAATTTTCAATGTGGGGTATGGTGAAATGCTGCTTGGAAAAGTACAGTGTGGAATAGTGGCGATGGCGTACAACAATGTGAATTGCTTAATGCCACTGAACTGTCAATTTAAAACTAGTTAAAATGGTAAATTTTGTGTTATGTGTATTTTACTGAAATTTTTAAAAAGTATAGTGTACATGTTGATTCATGAGTGTGGGGACAAATTAATCTGACTGAAGTTAAAGTTTTATTGGGGGAATAAAGGCAACAAAGTTGTATATGTTAATTTAGAACAAAATAAGTATGAACTTTTAATTGTAGGAGAAGGTACTGGGCAATCAATGAAAATTTTGGAAGATGGAATAGACATGAAATCTGCAACTTCAAAGTGTTAGGCTGTGCTATATGAGACATTTCCTGAAATGGGGCAAGGCTGGAGGCAAGAGAACCAACTCAACTCAGTCCAGGCGTGTTCATATGTGCATTATCTCATTTACTGCAATAAAAGTTTTATAAGGTGGGTATTATTGTTCCTGTGCTATAGTCAAGGAAGCTAAGATTTATTCATGCTCGTAGTACTAGTATATGGTAAAAGTACAGTAATTTGAAATCAGATCTCTTAACTTCAAATCTGGTGGGATGCATAGATAGCAGAAATAACATGAACTTGGGAATCACACAGACCTTCGTTGGAATCCTGGCTCTGTCTTACTAGCTATGTGGCTTTAGGAAGATTAGCTTGTCTGAGCCTCAATTTTATCATCTGTGAAAATGTGATAAAAATATTTATGTCCTAAGGATTAAATTCTATGTATACACATAAGCCCAGTACATAGCACCCAAGAAGTGATCAATAATTCCTCATTCACTTGCTTCCTCCTCAGTTTCTGATGTGTATCTGATATTTATTTGCAGCATATATGTGAATCATTAAATTATTTATTGATTGTCTAATGGTACTTAAAACTTTTTATTGTAAATTTAGGTTTTCTCACATTGAAACATGGTATATTTTCATACATTAATCTCTTTCCAAATAGTGGAAAAGCACATTTTACTAATTAAAGGCACAAAATTCTAAAGAAAAATTATGAACATGGTTTGGAAACTCATGTACATATTTATTTAATGCCATTTCATATCTTTAAGAAGGCTTTTGGAAACTTATTTAGAAAGCTGAAAAGTCCTTGAATACCAAGTGATTTAACAGGAATTTTTTTAATGAGTTAAGTGTAAATGAATCAAAAACACATGAATTCTATTTCCTGTAAATAACACATGGTTTTGAAAACTGAACATGTACTTGAAAAGGTATCCTGTGCACAATTAAATTAAAACTCTTATAAGATAATGTTCCCCCAAATGAGGCAAGCCCCATTAAGATACTACAGTATTATCACTTGAGGTTCTCTCTGTCCAGAAAGAAAGTATTGACCATAGCATATCTTACATGTTTGATTTTGTTGAAATAAAATGACTTTAGGTTGGTGTCCAAGGCTACATCTGATGAGACTAATTCCATTTTCATAATAGGTGGAATTAATCCTTTTCTTCTGGTACAAGAGAGAGAGCAGTTGTTTTCATCTGCATGATTTGTTTGTATGGGAGCAACTCTAGGATCTCGGACATGAGAAGAGTGGGGGTGGGAGTGAGTGAAGGAGTGTTGGCGGAATGTGGCACCACAATTTCCCAAGTACAATAAGTTATGTTGTCAGAAAGGCAGGAAGACTAATCAGCTAAAGTTTCATCAGAATATTAAAAACTTTCACTAACAATACCAAGTAATAAAAGTGTCTCCAAATATTTCAGTTACATTGTGCCTATAACTTCTTGTCTCTATCTCTCTTGTCTAAGAAGGAGATAGCTACCACATTTGAGATCCAGATGAGGCAATCATAAATTTTACATTACTGTTCTTCTGGTTGAAATCACCCAATTCCTTCTTTTGGTTTTCAGAAAAGTTTCCACTCATTTGAAGTAGTGGACATTGCCTTTATTATAAGTTTCAGTCTTCCTCTCTGCTAACATGGTGAAGCTGATTACATTTGGTTGGTTACAGAATGAAAAAAAAAAAAGCAGATAAAATTGCTTTAGAATAAAGCATATGTTTGTAAATGCAGTTAAATGGACACTAATATATGACCAAATGGACACTGATTAAAAGGACCAGAAGCACTGGCAGAAGGACAGACAATGGAATAGAATTCAGAGTTCAGAGATAAACCCTTACATTTATAGTCAATTGATTTTCAACAAGTGTGCCAAGACAATTCAATGAGGAAGGAAGACTTTTCAAAAAATGATGCTGGGACAACTAGATATCTACATGCAAAAAATAGAGTTGGACCCCTACCTTATACCATGTACAAAATTTAACTCAAAACAGATCAAAGACATAAATGGATCAAAGATCAGCTTGAATGAATCAAAGCTCAACTGCACCTGGTCACCCAAGAGCTCTGATGGAGATGTACAATAAGATTCATGTTTTCATGCCTGCTAACACAATATCAATTCTTCAGCCCATGGATCAAGGAGTAATTTCAACTTTTGAGTCTTATTCTTTAAGAAATACATTTTGTAAGGCTATTGCTTCCACAAATAGTGATTTCTCTGGTGCATCTGGGCAAAGTAAATTGAAAACCTTCTGGAAAGGATTCACCATTCTAGATGCCATTAAGAACATTCGTGATTCATGGGAAAAGGTTTAAATATCAAAATACACAGGAGTTTGGAAGAAGTTGATTCCAACCCTCTTGGATGACTTTGAGGGGTTCAAGACTTCAGTGGAGGAAGTAACTACAGATGTGGTAGAAACAGCAAGAGAACTAGAATTCGAAGTGGAGCCTGAAGATGTGACTGAATTGCTGCGATCTTATGAGAAAACTGGATGAGTTTTCTCATCCAGTTGGATGGATGAGAAAGTTGCTTCTTATGGATGAGCAAAGCAAGTGGTTTCCTAAGATGGAAACTACTCCTGGTGAAGAAGCTGTGAAGATTGTTGAAATGACAAGATAAGATTTAGAATTTACATAAACTCAGTTAATAAAGCAGTGGCAGGGTTTGAAAGAGCTGACTCCAATTTTGAAAGAAGTTCTACTGTGGGTAAATGCTATCAAATAGCACTACATGCAAGAGAGGAACTGTTCATGAGAAGATGAGTCAACTGACACAACAAACTTCATTGTTGTCTTATTCTAAGAAATTGCCACTGCCACCCCAGCCTTCAGCAACACCACCAGCCTGATCAGTGAGCAGCCATCAACGCTGACATAAGACCATCCGCCAGCAAAGAGACTACAACTTGCTAAAGGTTCAGATGATTGTTAGCATTTTTTAGCAATAAAGTATTTTTTTAATTAAGGTTTGTACATTGTTTTTTTAGACGTAATACTATTGCACACTTATACTGTAAAGATAATTTTTTTATTGAAGTATAGTTGATTTACAATCTTGTGTTAGTTTCTGGTGTAAAGCAAAGTGATTCAGTTATACATATATATACATATTCTTTTTCATATTCTTTTCCATTATGGTTTATTACAAGGTATTTAATATAGTTCCCTGTGCTATAGAGTAGAACCTTGTGGTTTATCTACCTTATATATAGTAGTTTGTATCTGCTAATCCCAAATTCCTAATTTATCCCTCTTTTATATGCCCTAGGAAACCAAAAAATTTCGTGTGACTCGCCTTATTGCAATATTTGCTTTATTGCAGTGGTCTGGAACCAAACCCACAATATCTCCAAGGTATGCCTGTATATTCATACAATGCAATATTATTTGGCAATAAAAAGAAATGAAGTATTGATACATGCTACAACATGGACGAACCTTGAAAAGAAATAGAAATGATTAGCGATATTTTCCCTTAAAATATTTCTAGATACACCTAAACTGCTACTGTGTGTGTTGCTTCAGGTTAAAGGGATGAAAGGAGAAGGGTAGGTGGTCTGTAAAGTTCTGACTATAACTGTCTTTTCTCTTTTTTGTATTTCTTTTTGTATTAGTGCACTGTTTAGAATACAAAACTAATTTTAACATTAATTATGTAATATGTTAATTCATCTGACATATACTTTGCCTAGCATATGCCAGGCACTGTTTTTGGTGCTGGAGATATAGAATTGAACAGGACAAATCCACTGTTGCCAGCTTACATACTAGTAAGGGGAACAGAGTAGGGTTGACAGGAAGGAAGTCCTCTTCAAAGAAGTGATATTTGAACAGAGACCTAAATAACATAAAAGTCTGGAGGAAGAGAACATAAGATAGAGGGTGGAGATACAAAGGCCCTGAGTTGGGAGGAAGTTTAGTATATTAGAGCAGTGGTTCTTCAACTTGAAAATGGAAGTTGTTAAAACAGATTGCTGGCTCCACACACAGAGTGTCTGATTCACTAAGCCAGGGATGGGGCCCAAGAATTGGCATTTCTAGCAAGTTCCCAAGTGATGCTGGTCTTCTCATTGCAGTGGCTTCTCTTGTTGCGGAGCACAGGCTCAAGGCGCGCAGGCTTCAGTAGTTGTGGCATGAGGGCTTAAGAGTGCAGGCTCAGTAGCTGTGGCGCATGCGCTTATTTGCTCCGCGGCATGTGGGATCTTCCCGGACCAGGGATCGAACCTGTGTCCCCTGCATTGGCAGGCAGATTCTTAACCACTGCGCCACCAAGGAAGTCCCAGGAAATATTTTTCTTTAAGCAATGAGCCATGGTATTGTTGGGTCTCTTTGTTACAGTAGCCTAGTCTTACCCTAACAGCAGGAGAAGTTAGAGTGAAAGCAGGGGGAAGACTTAAGAGACTATTGTAATAGCCCAGTCAAGAGATGACGGTGGCTTGAGTTAGGGTATAAGTCAGCTGGGGCTGTTCGCTGTCACACCCATTCCTCTCCTTTCCTTTCCTCTGCTGGCTGGTCTCTGCTTTCTGCACTTTCCAGACTCCCTGTCAACTGGCTTCTGGCTGGCTTCAGGCACTGTTTGGAGATGGGAGGGGAGGAACAGGGGAAGCCAGGTCATTTCTTTCTTTCCCTCTCTCTGTCTCTCTCTTTCTCTCGATCTCTCAATCTCTGCCACAGGCAGCATTTCTAGCAGGGATGGAATGGCTCCAGCTCCTGCCATATGGTATCACCATGGATCCAGCTTCTTCTGGGTGACCATGAGCTCTTCTCCTTTTGTCCTGCCAGCCTAGAAATGGCAGCAGCTTCCTACAGTTGTTCATCTCTGGGCTGCCCCACCATCCTCTTTGGCTTATCTTACTTCTCACATCACTTGTGTAACCAATTCCCTGCATTAAATCCCCTCTCTTTTAAACGATTTTCCGTGTGGGTAACCCTGGCCTGACACAGGGGGAGGTGGTGGATTAGTGAGAAGTGTTGGAATCAGGGCATATTTTGAGGTAGAAATGACAGGATTGATGAGGGATTGGATTTGGGGTATGAGAGAAGAGTTTAAAAATCAAAACAGAACATTTCCGTGCAACCTCCTCACTAAATTGCTTCTCAGTCTCAGAAAAACTACACTATCATATACCCAGTCTCAAAACAAAAATCTAGGCCTCAGATTCATTGGATTCTTCCCCGGAGTCATCATAAAGTTTTATTCCAGCTTTTGTGACATGTGGGGACTTGCCTGGAATTATAGGGTATATACCTCATCATACCTAATAAAAAAACTTAGACTGGAAATGGAGCCAAATTCAGGCATCACCGCTAATTTCAGAAATTCCAATGAAATTTGTTAATACTGTGCTTTGAGAAAGAAACCAGATTCTGTATCTAGATTAGACAGCCTGTCCCCTGGACCATTGCCAAGACAGTTTCAGGGAGTGTAGGGAAGTACAACAACCCAGGTTTTGCTACGTCTGTTGGGAAGCCATAGCATTTTTAGATAGGCTGAAACATGGGAGCTAAAGCATACTTGAGAGATCCTAGGAAAGTGGCAAGTGATCACCAGTTACAAGGGCTGAGACTCAGAAAGCTTCTATTTCCTTTTATCTGAGACTACTGAGGATAAAGACAATCTATGGGAAGGACAAAGACTTGTCTATTTATTAGCTGTGTGACCTAGGATAATGTTGTTAACCTCTCTGAGCTTCAGTTTGCTAATCTATCAAAAACAGGGAAACCATTACCTACCTTGAAAGATTGTTGTATTAAATCATATGATAGGCCTTAGAACATGGCACACAGCGTATGTTCATATTCCTTCTCTTCTCTTCCCTTCTACTTCTCCCATGTGGGTAGCACTGTAGTGTAGATTAACTATAATTATCTGTAACTTAGCATACTCTCAGTTAATAACTGTTGATCTTCAATAAGTGGTGCTGGGAAAAACTGGACAGCCACATGCAAAAGAATGAATCTGGACCATTATCTTATACCATACACAAAAATTAACTCAAGCAGATTAAAGACTTGAATATAAGACCTGAAAACATAAGACTTCTAGAAAAGAGCAGAAAGCTCCTTGACATTGCTCTTGGCAGGATTTTTGGGTTTGACAGAAAAGCAAAGGCAAAAAAACAAAAAAACACAAAAATCAGCAAGTGGGACTACATCAAACTAAAAAGCTTCTGCACAGCAAAGGAAACCACCAACAAAATGAAAAGGCAACCAACGAAGTGGGAGAAAATATTTGCAAAGTGTATGTCTGACACAGGGTTAATATCCAAAATATATAAGAACTCATACAATTCTATAGCAGAAAAACAAACAACCTGATTAAAAAATGGGCAGATCTGAATAGACGTTTTCCCAGAGAAGATATATGGATGGCACAGGTACATGAAAAGATGCTCAACATCACTAATTGTCAGGGAAATGCAAGTGAGATATCATGGTGATATCATCTCACACCTGTTAGAATGGCTATGATCAAAATGATGAGAAATAACAAGTGTTGGAGAGGGTATAGAGAAAAGGGAACCCTTGTGCACTGTCGGTGGGAATGTAAATTGGTGCAGCCACTAGGAAAAATAGTATGGAGGTTCCTCAAAAAATTAAAAATAGAACTACCATATGATCCAGCAATTCCACTTCTGGGTATTTATCTGAAGAAAATTAAAATACTGATTTGAAAAGATCTAAGCACCCCCATGTTCATTGCAGCATTATTTACAATAGCAAGACATGTAAACAACCTAAGTATACATCAACAGGTGAGCGGATTAAAAAAATGTGGTATGTATACACATTTGGAATACTTGTCAGCCATAAAAAAAGAAAGAAATCCTGCCATTTGCAACAATATGGATGGACCTTGAGGGCCTTATGCTAAGTGAAGTTAAGTCAGACAGAGAACAACAAATACTAAATGATCTCTTATATGTGGAATCTAAAATGAAAACCAAAACCAAAAAAACAAAAAAATGAGCTCATGGATACAGAGAACAGATTGGTGGTTGCCTGAGGTGGGGGTGGGGGGGTGGGAGGTGGGAGAAATGGGTGAAGGGGGAAGGTACAAATTTCCAGTTATAAAATGCATAAGTTATGGGAATGTAATGTACTGCATTATGATTACAGTTAATAGTACCGTATTGCATATTTGAAGGTAGTGAGGAGAGTGGATCTTGAAAGTTCTCATCACAAGAAAAAAATTTCATAACTATGTTATGATGACAGATATTAACTGGACTTATTGTGGTGATCATTTTGCATTATATACAAGTATCAAATCATTATGTTATACATCTGAAATTGACACAATATTTTATCAGTTATAAAAAATTTAAGTAAACAATTCAATGATCTTTAGTGTATTCAACAGAGCAGTGCAGCCATCACCACAATAAATTTTAGAACGTTTTCATTGTCCCAAAAAGAAACCTTGTATCCTTTAGCAGTCACTCCCATCCTGCTCCCCACTGTTCAGCCTTAGGTAAACATTAATCTACCTTCTATCTCTACGAATTTGCAGATTCTGAAATTCTATATAAATGGAAGCATACAATACGTGGTCACTTGTGACGGGCTTCTTTCACTTAGCATAAGACTTCCAAGGTTCTTCCAAGTTGTAGTATGTATCAATACTTCAATTCTTTTTATTGCCAAATGACATTCCATTGTGTGGCTATTCCACATTTTATTTATCCATTCCATCAGCTGATGGACATTTGGGTTTCTTCCATTTTTTGGCTATTATCATTTCTTTTTTTCTTGAAATTAGTACTACAATGGAATGACTAAAGGACAGGCAAGAAGAAAAAAAGTATTGAATCCTGGAAAATTTCTCAATTAGGTGAATGATGACTGAATAAAGGAGTTCTCAGAACACAACATTCAGTATGGACATGATTCCTATTAACTGATCATTTCCAAAACCATCACTATTAATTAAGTGCCTTTCAAAATATCTTCTTATGGCAAGTATTTGTGTCTAAGTGCTTCTGTTTATGGGACAAGAAATTGAAATGGCTGTCTTGGCAGTATAACCACAGTTGTATAAGCCAAGGGATTAAGAGTACTTTTGAGAAGAAGTAACAATGTGTTCTCCATGGCTATGGAAATGATGGTAAATTTATACATGATGTATGGATGATCATATTATACCCTTATGAGAATGTCAGTCAAAACAGCATTTCTGTCAGGAGATAGTTTCCAATTCACAAAATGTATTCTTTTTACATTAGAATCCTTGCTGTCCACATTTCCCTGTCAACATATTTTTTAAAATCCATTTCTAGAAATGAAAGGATTGATAATTCTGACATTGAGCAACAACCCTCTATGCCAGCCAGCTTGGTACAGGAAAGTTTAAATCTAATCCTAACATCACTCTGTATATAACATAAGTGCAGTTGATATTGCAAAATCCTAAGGTGGTACTCTTTTTAATTACACTTAAACTAGCTGGTATGGCCAGTACTGCTTCAGAGGATATAAAAAGAATAGCAGCTAAGCTTGCATAGAGCAGAGGTATGCTCTAGAAAGAACAAAAAAGTCAACGGACTTAGTGTGGAATGAAAGGCTTAAAAATTCCATAAAATCAGGAAGGAAAGCAAGAGTTTACTTATAGGCATTTAGAAAGATTTTGCCTTCTCACCAGGAAGTGCTCACATACTAAACTTTAGGTTTGTTTGCCTACAGGTATGTTTATATAATTTTAACTATTAATAAAATGTGAGTAACAACTTGCATTCTTTTTACACAAGGCCAGCTAGATCAAATTGTTAAGTGGGCAATGTTTATCTTGGTGTTCAATGTTTATCTTGGGTGTTCCTTAATTTCCATTTCCTCTGTTTCCTTTCCCAGTGTTCCTTCCTCGAGAAACAATATTTTTAAAAATATGATTTACACAAAGATGTTAATGACAACTTAATTATTTCCAAAGAAATATAGGCATTTAAAAGGAGGCCATAGTATCACAAAGGAATAAATTGTTACTGATGAAATTTCACTGTGCATATAGATCAGAGGTATATTTCAGGGCCTTCCTGAATCCACATTTTTTCCCACAGTAAAGCAGGCCCTGCAATAGACCCATAGACATAAAAAATTGACTTGCAGAACTGCATAATGAGTATGTTTAGCTGAAGGAAGGGGAGTTCTTAGATCACAATCTCAATATCAGTCAAGAACAACTGTTTTCCTTTAAATCTGAAACTTATGAGAATGATTAGGTGATAGAAAAGACATTAATGGTTCTGATCATAGAATCAGAAGATATAAAGATGTTGCATGCAACATACACAGGTAGAAATTAACAACTTCAGACCTCCTTCTGTGAGTGGTGCTTCTGGTTCTGCCTTTTCATTATAATGCTCTCAACTGCAACTGTCAGCTGGCTTCCTTGGTTCAAATATCCATAATAACACTTGAAAGGGTTCTCTAACTTGGAGGTTCACAAAAATAATAAAGCATTTATTTGAGAATGACTTATCCTAAACTATGGTAGAAGAATTAGATACAGATTTTCAGTTTGAACATAGTGGAATAAAATTGGCATTTCCTCCTTCCCCTCTAGGAAATCACACTAAAGAAGAATGAGAAAGAGAAATACAAGCTAGGATGCATGTGAAATCCTAAGCCACAAATAGATAGAAGGGCTGCCAAAAGCAGTGAAGATCAAACAGGATGTGGGAGGAAGCAGAAGGGGATGCCTGTGAATGCAAATCCCTGAGAGAGCGGGCGCTGCCCCAAGATGAGGAGCATGCCCAAGATAAAGAACTAAAATCCTCATGCGTCCTAACTGGGACAAGCCGTGTGGAATAGTGACAGGAGTTTGATTCTGAGAAGCCGGGCTAACAAGACTGAACAAGGACTCATATGATGAGCCATATTTTAAAAAACAGCCTGTTGGTGAGGCAGAGGATTAGAAAAAGATTCTGAATGCTATGAGTCTTACAAACTGCCTATTTCTGTTGGCCAGGGAGAGGTTAACAGTTAAATGGACTCTCACACTTAACTGAGGGCTCTAGGGAGAATGCTGCTAGACTTGGACACAGCTTTAGCATCCCTAACATATGAATCATTTGGAAATAGCTGGTCAAGGAGAAGCCCACTTAACCAACATGAGAAATCAAAAATAAACCACCCAGGATCTATATAAAAGTATTACAAGAAAAGAGGAGAAAAAGAATAAGAAGAAATGCAGATGAACACTGATCAAAGCAGTATATTCATGAAACAGATGAAAAATTTGACCAAGTGTTTGCCATGGATTTAAACAGTTAATGGAGCAATTTATCTATAAAACAAGAACCCAAATATACATACAATATATTTAAGAGCCTTAATAAAGGAAGGGAAAGAAAATCAATTATGTCAAAAGCTGGTTCTTTGAAAATATCAATAAAATTGATAATCCCCTAGCCAGGCTAAGAAAAAGGGAGAGGACACAAATTACTAATTTCAGAAACAAAAGAGGGGACATCACTACAGATCCCATGGACATTACGGGATAATAAAGGAAGACTTTGAATAACTCAATGCCCACAAATTTGATAACCCAAATGAAATGGACCAATTTCTTGAAAGACACAATCTGCAAACATTCATACAAGAAGAAATAGATGATCTGGATTGGCCTATATTTATTAAAGAAATTGAATGAATAATTAATAACCTTCCAAAACAGGAAGCACCAGGCCCAGACAGGTTAACTCATGAAATATATCAAACATTTAAGCAAGATATTATGCCAATTCTCTACAGTCTCTTTCAGAAGACAGAAGCAGAGGGAATACTTCCTAACTCATTCTATGAGGCCAGCATTACCCTAATCAAAACCAGTCACAGGCGTTACAAGAAAAGAAAACTATAAACCAATATCTCTTATGAATACAGAGCAAAAATCTTCAACAAAATATTAGCAAATAAATCCAAATATCTATAAAAAGTATTATACACCATGACCAAGTGGGATTTATCCCAGGTATGCAAGGCAGGTACAGCTTTTGAAAGTTAATTAATGTAACATCATATGAACAGGCTAAAAAAGAAAAAGCACAGGATCATATCAATAGATACAGAAAAAGCATTTGACAAAAATCAAATAAAAACTCAGGAAGAGAAGAATAGAGAGGAAGGGAACTCCCTCAATATGATAAAGAATAACTACCAAAAAACCTGCAGGTAACATACTTAATGGTAAGAAACTAGAAGTTTTCCTGCTAAGATCAGGAACAAGGATGTCCCCTCTTACCACCTATTTTCAACACCATACTGGAAGTCCTAGTTAAGGCAGTAAGGCAAGAAAAAAAAAGTATACAGATTGGAAAGGAAGAAATAAAGTTGTCTTTGTTTGCAGGTGACGTGATTGTCTATGTAGAAAATTCAAAAGAATCAATAAAAAACTTCTGGAACTAAGGAACAATTACAACAAGGTTGTAGGATACAAGATTAATATACAAAAGTCAATTGCTTTCCTATATACTAGCAATGAATAAGTGGAATTTGAAATTAAAAACACAATACCATTTACATTAGCACTCCAAAAAAACAAAATACTTAAGTACAAATCTAATAAAATAGGTATAAGATCTATCTGAGGCAAACTATGAAAAACTAAATAAATAAATAGTCCATGTTCAATATTGAGGAAGACTCAATACTGTCAAGGTATCAGTTCTTCCCAACTTCATCTATGATCCAATGAAATCCCAATCAAAATCCCAGCAAGTTATTTTTTGGATATAGAAAAACTGATTCTAATGTTTATACGGAGAGACAAAAGACTCAGAATAGTCAACACAATATTGAAGGAGAAGAACAAAGTTGGAACACTGAAACTACCAGATTTCAAGTATTACTATAAGGCTACAGTAATCAGGACAGTGTGGTAATGGCGAAAGAATCAACAAATAGATGAATGAAACAGAAAGAGAGCCCAGAAGTAAACACACATAAATATAGTCAACTGGGGGAGTTCCCTGGTGGCCTAGTGGTTAGGATTCTGGGCTTTCACTGCTCTGGCCCAGGTTCAATCCCTGGTCAGGGAACCGAGATTCCACAAGCTATGTGGCCATAAAACAAAAACACAACAAAATATAGTCAACTGATCTTTGACAAAAGGAACAAAGACAATACAATGGAGAAAAATAGTCTTCTCAACAAACGGCGTTGGGATAACTGGACATCCACATGCAAAACCATGAATCTAGACAAAGAAATTACCCAACATTAGTTCAAAATGAATCATATACCTAGATGTAAAATGCAAAACTATGAAATGTATGTAAAAGTAGAAGATAATATAGGAGCAAACCTAGTTGACTTTGGGCAGGATGATAGCTTTTTAGATACAACACCAAAGGTACAATCTCTGAAAGAAATAATTGATAAGCTGAATTTCATTGAAATTTAAAACTCCTCTGTGAAAGACAACATCAAGAGAGTGAGAAGACAAGCCACAGACTGAGAGAAAAATATTTGCAAAAGACATATATGATAAAGGACTGTTATACAAAATATACAAAGGACTCTTAAAACTCAACAATAAGAAGATAACCTGATTTTAAAATGTGCCAAAGACCTTAACAGACACATCACCAAAGAAGATATACAGATGGCAAATAAGCATATGAAAAGATTCTCCACATCATATGTCATCAGGGAATGGAAATTAAAACAACAATGAGATACCACTACAAACCTATTAGAATGGTCAAAATCCAGAATACTGACAATACCAAGTATTAGCAAGGATGTGGAGCAACATTTATTGCTGATGGGAAAACAAAATGGTACAACTACTTTGGAAGACAGTTTGGCAGTTTCTTATAAAGCTAAACATACTCTTGCCATACAATCCAGCAATTATGTTCCTTGGCATTTACCCAAATGCGGTGAAAACTTATGTCCACACAAAATCCTGCACAAGGATGTTTATAACAGCTTTATTAATAATTGCTAGAACTTGGAAGCAACCAAGATGTATCTCAGTAGGTGAATGTTTAAATAAACTGTAGTACATCCAGACAATGGAATACTATTCAGCACTAAAAAGAAATGAGCTATTAAGCCATAAAAGGACACGGACTTCCCTGGTGGCGCAGTGGTTAAGAATCTGCCTGCCAATGCAGGGCACAGGGCTTCAAGCCCTGGTCCGGGAAGATCCCACATGCTGCGGAGCAACTAAGCCAGTGTGCCACAACTACTGAGCCTTCGCTCTAGAGCCTGCGAGCCACAACTACTGAGCCTGTGTGCCACAACTACTGAAGCCCACACACCTAGAGCCCCTGCTCCACAACAAGAGAAGCCATTGCAATGAGAAGCCCACGCACCGCAATGAAGAGTAGCCCCCGCTCGCTGCAACTAGAGAAAGCCCATGTGCAGCAACGAAGACCCAATGCAGCCAATAAATAAATAAATAAATAAATAAATAAATAAATAAATAAGGACGTGGAGGAAACTTAAACGCATATTATTAAGTGAAAGAAGCCAACTGAAAGACTACATATTGTATAATTCCAAGTATATGACATTCTGGAAAATGGAGACAGTAAAAAAATCTGTGATTATCAGGGATTGGGGCAGGGAGAGGATGAATAAGCAGAGGACAGAAGTTTTTAGGGCAGTGAAAATACTCTGTATGATACCATAATGATGGATACATGTTATTTTACAACAGTTGTCCAAACCCATAGAATGTACAACACCAAGAGTGAACCCAAATGTAAACGAGTGACTATACGATGTGTCAGTGTAGGTTCATCAATTGTAACAAATGCACCACTGGTGGGGATGTTGATAATGGGGGAGGCTACGCATGTGTGGAGGCAGGGAGTGTATGGGAAATCTCTGTACCTCCTTTTTAACTTTGCTATGAACTGAAAACTGCTCTAAAAAAAAGTCTTAAAAAAAAGAAAGGAAGAGATTCTGACATATGCTACAACATGGATGAACCTTGAAGACAGTATGCTAAGCAAAATAAGGCAGTCACAAAAAGACAAATATTGCATAATTCCACTTATGTGAGGTACCTAGAGTAGTCAGATTCATAGAGATGGAAAGTAGAATGGTGGTCGTCAGGGGCTGCGGGAGGGGGTTAGGAATGAGGAGTTAGTATTTAATGAGTACAGAGTTTCAGTTGTGGAAGACAAAAAAGTTCTGGAGATGGATAGTGTATATGGTGCACAACAATATGAATGTACATAATGCCACAGAACCATTCACTTAAAAGTAGTTAAAATGGTAAATATTATGTCTATTTTACCACATTATTATTATTTTTTTAATTAACAAAGAGCAAAAGGCAGAGATACAAGATTCAGGAGGACAGAGACAACAAAGTGAATGAAACACGAGTTGGAAGATCTCTAGGGGGAATAGTGGCTTTAAAAATATCAGAAATGGAGTAAAAATTGGAAGTAGACCAGGAGAGACCAGATACCGATGAGAATGCAAAAAGGAAGAAAGAGGTTAGATAGAGAGAGCAAGCAAAATGAATGAAAATAAATACAATTTAAAATGATTAGAGATACAATGATATCTAGAGACGACAGGCAAGTGAGATACAACATACACTTGCCTAATATCCCTATATAATGGATCAGAACAAATATTTGAAATATTATTGAAGAAACGTTCATTTTGAAGGTGTATGTCAGGTCTCAGAAAAAAAACTGACACATTATCGTCAACACAAGCATATCCTAATACAACTGCTGAACTGTGAAGATAAAGAAATAATCCTTTGGACAACCAGGCAGAAATAATGAGTCATCTACGAAGGGTAAAAACAAAGCAGGCTGACATCAGACTTCTCCACAACAATATCCAGTTCCAGAAGACTGGAGAAATGCCTCTAAAATTAACAAGGAAAGAAATCGTGACCCAAGAAATTTATATCATCCAAGTTGTTATTCCAATATAAAGGAAACAAATAATATTTAACATTCATTAATGCTGTGGAAATGTTGGGAAAATATTTGCAATTCGTATCACAAATTGCTGTTTTTTAATCTATAAAGAATCTTACTTTTTAAACAGCTATAGACACAAGAACTATATGCTAACAATTTTAAAGACTTAGACCACATGGAAAGTTCCTTGAAAAATATATGTGTACCATATGAGATGTGACTGAAGAAGAAATTAAAGTTTGAAGAGTCCTGCAAACATTAAATATATTGAAGCAAGCAGTTGTTTAAAATCTTCCCACAAAGATGAGATTAGATAATATGAGTAGTTAGAAAGATACATTTTTCTGGCAATCAGGGGAAAGGTCAGGGCTAACACATGTCAGTATGTTACTAGAGAACATGTAAAAGAGAAAAATAGCTATGAAAATAACTGTAAAAGCATTAAAACAAATCATGAGGTGTATACTAACAAAAGCTACTGCTGTTCTGAAAGGCTCAGTTGGCAATTTGCCCAGCCTGGGCTGCTTGCAGGCTGATGCGTTAAAGAGCTGTCCTTTGGGGCAGAGGCTGCTCCATCAGGCCAATCATAAACCACTCCTTCACACTTCTGCCAGGAAGGAGGACCCCTTAGTAAGTAGCACTATGGAAATGAATGAATTATGATATAGAAAATAAGGAAATGGAGTGGAAAGGAGATGTTTGCAAAGTTTTGGGGGTGTGAAAGTACTATTCCCAAAGATTTCTAGATAACTTTTGGTTTATGAGAAAGGTAAAGGCATCCCAGTTTTCTATTTCAAGTACGTATTACATTTATTTTCAAAGCTCATCCCCATCTTTATTTTCAAAAGGGCTCAATCAGTTATTAGGCATCATTCTTAGGATACAGGATGAAGTTTAGTGGCTGAACTAGGTGCACAAACAAAGGGGGCTCAAGCCCCTTCCTATGTGTAAATATCTCTTTGTCCAGTAGCACCATTGCAAAAAGTAACCTCACTGAACCACGTGAACAAATTTCAAAAGGAACTGCAACCACTCACCGGGACACAAGCTGGAGGCTCATTTGTCCAAACTGAATGTTCCCCAGCTAAATATATTCTCTCATTAGGGACAGCAACTCCAGATTCATTTTGCCCTAAAGTAAAGAGAATTGAATAAAAAGAGAAGAAAAAAAAAAAAACCTATAGATAAATCAACAGATAAATGGGCAAAGAATTTGAACAGTTTACATAAAAGGAAATATAAATGGCTCTAAAACTTGTAAGAAAAGATGTTTAATCTCATAATGAGAAAGGCAAAATAAAATTAAACTGAAATATCATGGTTAACCCTACAAATTGGAAAAGATCACAAAGCTTGGTAACACTGTATTAATGACAGTGTGTTAAAGAGGCATTTTCATATATTGCTGATAGGAACATAAATTAGTACAACCTCTGTGTAGGGTAATTTATCAATATTTATCAAAATTACAAACACATATACTCTTAGAATCAATAATTCTACCTCTAGGAATTTATCCTATAAATTACTTACATATGTACAAAATAACATACAACTCATTACACCAATGTAGAGTTGATTAAATAAATTATGATGCAGTCATTCAATGAATACTATGCTGCTGAAAAAAGATGGGAAAATTATTATTAATACAGAATTAATTCCAAGATATAGTTTAGTGAAAAAAATAAGCTTCAGAGTATATGGAAAATTATCATTTGCATAAAAACTGTGTGTACATTTGCTCATATATGCATTGAAGGATATATAAGATATTGGTAATATTATTTACCTCTGAGGAGGGGAACTAGGTTACTGGATAAGAGTTAAATAGAACTTATTGTCTACTCTTGTACTTTTGGAATTTTAAAACGTGAATTCACTAACTAGAAAGAAAAAGAGAGGGTATAAGCAATGTGTGTTTCTGTTGTTTACAACTATTATCTTTTCTGGGGAATTTGTGAATACTCTTAGCCATGAGTGGCTAAGGGAAGTGTCCTGGGCCACTCTCTCCTTTTACTAACCCAGTTTTGGGTTATTTACCACCTTCTTCTGAGTCTCTCCCTATCTAAATTCCCATGATAGTCTGAGTCGGAGAGAGTTTCTGTGCAGCAAGGCTTTTAAGATTTCAAATAATTCTTTTGCTTAGTCACATGCAAACGCTCAAAAATTCATACTTTAAACAGAAGTCTTCATAAAGTTCTAACTATATCTGCTTTTTAATTGCGTTGAACTTAAGGAGGTTTCTTTCTATTTGTTTCACAGTCTTCCAAATTAGGAATACTTCCCTTCTCTGGGATAAGCCTTATTTTAATTTTTTTATAGCAATGAGACAAAAATTCAGGACTCTAAAAAAACAGAAACTGGTTATTAATACACCTTTTTATTTTCTATCAAATCCAGTGTCCAAACAATAATTATATTTAGACATACACTTTTCAGCTTTTTGCTGAAAGGTGGAAAACTTCAATTGTCCAAGCACTCTAGGCTCTGAGTTTCTGTGGCTTGCTCATGACTGAAAGTAGACTGTAGAAGGGGTATCAAAAACCTACAGGTAATCCCTGTAGGATATTTCTAGGCTATTGCTCTAGCAAATTGGAGGGATATCCTGACCCCTTACATTTTAAAAAATGTAATCTTTCATGAGGTAGAGATTGTAGCCTTCTAATGAAATTTACTTAAAATCTCCTGATGCCCTGTTAAGCCTCCACCAATGGCAAAGTCTCATTAGACCTGCCCATGCTAAAGCCTATTTGATATTAAAACAAAAGAAAAGGTCTCTGCCTAAGTAGATTAGGGAGACAAAATCAAGCAGTCCAGACTTCTAAACAAGGGGACTTTAAACATGGAATTTGCATATATTATTCATTCTCTCTCCATGCAAACAAGCAGATATTGCTCAGTGAACTCTAGCCTATGCTTAGAAACAATGGTTTTTAATATCCCTCTTTCCATGGCTGCCACCAGAAAAATTCCTGGCTCCATTGGGGATTTTCAGAGTAACACCCTCTCAACACTCTCCTTTCTCTAAAATGCCACTTGGAACTTTGTAAGTGGAATGGTTTCTTTGCCTCTATGTGGCAAGTTTCCACTCAGTACAATCCATATCTGCTTCTCTGTTTGGCATTTTCCCTCTCATCTTAGCTTCTGGTTAAAAGAGTAACTTCCAGGTCAAATTTAATTTAATAAAGTATTGAACACTGTAAAGAAGTCATGGAATCACTTGTTGCCAATGGGGAGGGGGTTGGGGGAGGAAAGGACTGGGAGTGTGGGATCAGCAGACGTAAACTATTATATATAGGATGGATAAACAACAAGGTCCTATTGTATAGCGCAGGGAATGATATTCAATATCCTGTGATTAAGCCATAATGGAAAAGAATATTAAACAAGAAAACAGAATCGGGGCTTCCCTGGCGGCGCAGTGGTTAAGAATCCGCCTGCCAATGCAGGGGACACAGGTTCGAGCCCTGGTCCTGGAAGATCCCACATGCCGCGGAGCAACTAAGCCCATGCGCCGCAACTACTGAGCCTGTGCTCTAGAGCCCGCGAGCCACAACTACTGAGCCCACGTGCCTAAGGCCCGTGCTCCGCAACAAGAGAAGCCACCAGAATGAGAAGCCCACGCACCGCAACAAAGAGTAGCCCCCGCTCGCCACAACTAGAGAAAACACGCGCACAGCAACAAAGACCAAACACAGCCAAAAAAATAAAATAAAATAAAATAAATTAAAATTTAAAAAAAGAATGTCTAGATGTGTATAATTGAGTCACTTTGCTGTACAGCAGAGATTGGCACAACATTGTAAATCAACTCTACTTCAATTTAAAAATATAAAAATTTTTTAAAAAGTAAAGAAGTCATGGGATCTATGTTGTACCCTGTGTAACACTACCAAGCACCCTCTATTCCACTTGGCTATAGCTACCTTGAGTTTTGTGATTAAAATGTTCTAAGTGTCCTCATGTTCTATAATGTGGTCATCTGCTCTTTGAGTCATATCATTTTCCACCTTGATTTAGTGCCTTTGTCCCTCCATGTCCATGTCTGCATTTTGTTTATGAGTGGGTGGTGTTCCTCTCATCCCTGGATGAACACTTAGGAGGGTCTCATTACCATTCTGACCACTCTAAGGTACTACAATGAATAGTGTCATTTTAAACATACATGTGGTCTCGATTCAGAAATTAGAATATCCTTATTCAGAAATAATCACAACTCTTAAATTCACTTAATGTCCATACCTGATTTTCTTAAGCTGGAAAAAAAGTATTTTAATAGCCTTTTCAGATAATTGTGGATATTCTTTGATACTATGCCAAAACTTGATAATTAATAGTTTCTTTTTTTTTTAACATCTTTATTGGACTATAATTGCTTTACACTGGTGTGTTAGTTTCTGCTGTATAACAAAGTGAGTCAGCTATACATATACATATAGCCCCATATCCCCTCCCTCTTGCATCTCACTCCCACCCTCCCTACCCCACCTCTCTAGGTGGTCACAAAGCACTGAGCTGATCTCCCTGTGCTATGCTGCTGCTTCCCACTAGCTATCTATTTTACATTTGGTAGTGTGTATATGTCCATGCCACTCTCTCACTTCGTCCCAGCTTACCCTTCCCCCTCCCCATATCCTCAAGTCCATTTTCTATGTCTGCGTCTTTATTCCTGTCCTGCCCCTAGGTTCTTCAGAATCTTTTTTTTTTTCTTAGATTCCATATATACGTGTTAGCATATGGTATTTGTTTTTCTCTTTCTGACTTACATCACTCAGTATGACAGTCTCTAGATCCATCCACGTCTCAACAAATGACTCAATTTCGTTCCTTTTTATGGCTGAGTAATATTCCATTGTATATATGTACCACAACTTCTTTATCCATTCGTCTGTCGATGGGCATTTAGGTTGCTTCCATGACCTGGCTATTGTAAATAGTGCTGCAATGAATATTGGGGTGCATGTGTCTTTTTGAATTACGGTTTTCTCTGGGTATATGCCCAGTAGTGGGATTGCTGGGTCATATGGTAATTCTATTTTTAGTTTTTTAAGGAACCTCCATATTGTTTCCCCATAGTGGATGTATCAATTTACATTCCCACCAACAGTGAAAGAGGGTTCCCTTTTCTCCACACTCTCTCCAGCATTTGTTGTTTGTAGATTTTCTGATGATGCCCATTCTAAATGGTGTGAGGTGATACCTCATTGTAGTTTTGATTTGCATTTCTCTGATGATTAGTCATTTTGAGATCCTTTCATGTGTTTCTTGACAATCTGTATATCTTCTTGGGAGAAATGTCTATTTAGGTCTTCTGCCCATTTTTGGATTGGGTTGTTTCTTTTTTTGATATTGAACTGCATGAGCTGCTTGTATATTTTGGAGATTAATCCTTTGTCAGTTGCTTCATTTGTAAATATTTTCTCCCATTCTGAGGGTTGGTTGTCTTTTTGTCTTGTTATGGTTATCTTTGCTGACAAAAGCTTTTAAGTTTCATTAGGTCCCATTTGTTTATTTTTGTTTTTATTTCCATTTCTCTAGGAGGTGGGTCAAAAAGGATCTTGCTGTGATTTATGTCACAGAGTGTTCTGCCTGTGTTTTCCTCTAAGAGTTTTATACTGTCTGG
Source organism: Eschrichtius robustus (assembly GCF_028021215.1). Lineage (NCBI taxonomy): Eukaryota > Metazoa > Chordata > Mammalia > Artiodactyla > Eschrichtiidae > Eschrichtius > Eschrichtius robustus. The sequence continues at coordinate 118,538,161 of NC_090824.1, forward strand.
TCTTACATTTAGGTCTTTAATCCATTTTGAGTTTATTTTTGTGTAATGGTGTTAAGGAGTGTTCTAATTTCATTCTTTTACATGTAGCTGTCCAGTTTTCCCAGCACCACTTATTGAAGAGGCTGTCTTTTCTCCATTGTATATTCTCGCCTCCTTTATCAAATATAAAGTGACCATATGCGTGGGGAGTTATCCCTGGGCTTTCTATCCTGTTCCATTGATCTATATTTCTGTTTTGTGCCAGTATCATACTGTCTTGATTACTGTAGCTTGAAGTATAGCCTGAAGTCAGGGAGCCTGATTCCTCCAGCTCCGTTTTTCTTTCTCAAGATTGCTTTGGCTATTCAGGGTCCTTTGTGTTTCCATACACATTGGGAAATTTGTTGTTCTAATTCTGTGAAGAAAGCCATTGGTAGTTTGATAGGGATTGCATTGAATCTGCAGATTCCTTTGGGGAGTATGGTCATTTTCAAAATATTGATTCTTCCAATCCAAGAACATGGTATATTTTTCCATCTGCTTATGTCATCTTTGATTTCTTTCATCAGTGTTTTATAGTTTTCTGAGTACAAGTCTTTTGTCTCCTTAGGTAGGTTTATCCATAGGAATTTTATTCTTTTTGTTGCAGTGGTAAATGGGAGTGTTTCCTTAATTTCTCTTTCTGTTTTTTCATTGTTAGTGCGTAGGAATGCCAGAGATTTATGTGCATTAATTTTGTATCCTACAAACTTACCAAATTCACTGATTAGTTCTAGTAGTTTTCTGGTAGCATCTTTATGATTCTCCATGTATAGTATCATGTCATCTGCAAACAGTGACAGTTTTACTTCCTCTTTTCCTGTTTGGATTGCTTTTATTTTTTTTTCCTCTCTGAATGCTGTGGCTAAAACTTCCAAAACTATGTTAAATAACAGTGGTGAGAGTGGCAACCTTGTCTTGTTCCTGATCTTAGTGGAAATGGTTTCAGTTTTTCACCATTGAGAACGATGTTGGCTGTGGGTTTGTCATATATGGCCTTTATTATGTTGAGGTAAGTTCCCTCTATGCCCACTTTCAGGAGAGTTTTTATCATAAATGGGTATTGAATTTTGTCGAAAGCTTTTTCTGCATCTATTGAGATGATCATATGGTTTTTATTCTTCAATTTGTTAATATGGTTTATACATTGATTGATTTGCATACATTGAAGAATGCTTGCATCCCTGGGATAAACTCCATTTGATCATGGTGTATGATCCTTTTAATGTGCTGTTGGATTCTGTTTGCTAGTATTTTGTTGAGGAGTTTTGCATCTATGTTCATCAGTGATATTGGCCTGTAGTTTTCTTTCTTTGTGACATCTTTGTCTGGTTTTGGTATCAGAGTGATGTGGCCCTGTAGAATGAGTTTGGGAGTGTTCCTCCCTCTGCTATATTTTGGAAGAGGTTGAGAAGGATAGGTGTTAGCTCTTCTCTAAATGTTTGATAGAATTCGCCTGTGAATCCATCTAGTCCCGGGCTGCTGTTTGTTGGTAGATTTTATTTATTTTTTTTTTTTTTTTTTTTTTTAAATTTATTTATTATTTATCTATTATTTATTTTTTTTGGCTGTGTTGGGTCTTCGTTTCTGTGCGAGGGCTTTCTCTAGTTGTGGCAAGTGGGGGCCACTCTTCATCACGGTGCGCGGGCCTCTCACTATCGCGGCCTCTCTTGTTGCGGAGCACAGGCTCCAGACACGCAGACTCAGTAGTTGTGGCTCACGGGCCTAGTTGCTCCGCGGCATGTGGGATCTTCCCAGACCAGGGCTCGAACCTGTGTCCCCTGCATTAGCAGGCAGATTCTCAACCACTGCGCCACCAGGGAAGCCCTGTTGGTAGATTTTAAATCACAGTTTCAATATCAGTGCTTATGATTGGTCTGTTTCTATTTTCTATTTCTTCCTGGTTCAGTCACAGAAGATTGTGCTTTTCTAAGAATTTGTCCATTTCTTCCAGGTTGTCCATTTTATTGGCATATAGTTGCTGTAGTAATATCTCATGATCCTTTGTATTTCTGCAGTGTTAGTTGTTACTTCTCCCTTTTCATTTCTAATTCTATTGATTTGAGTCTTTTCCCTTTTTTGTCTTGATGTGCCTGGCTAATGGTTTATCAATTTTGTTTATCTTCTCAAAGAACCAGCTTTTAGTTTTATTGATCTTTGCTATCGTTTCCTTCATTTCTTTTTCATTTATTTCTGATCTGATCTTTATGACGTCTTTCCTTCTGCTAACTTCGGGTTTTTTTGTTCTTCTTTCTCTAATTGCTTTAGGTGTAAGGTTAGGTTGTTTATTTGAGATTTTTCTTGTTTTTTGAGGTAGGATTGTATTGCTATAAACTTCCCTCTTAGAACTGCTTTTGCTGCATCCCATAGGTTTTGGGTCATCATGTTTTCATTGTCATTCGTTTCCATGTATTTTTTGTTTTCCACTTTGACTTCTTCAGTGATCTCTTGGTTATTTAGTAGCGTATTGTTTAGCCTCCATGTTTTTGTATTTTTTATAGTTTTTTTCCCTGTAATTGATATCTAGTCTTATAGCATTGTGGTCAGAAAATATACTTGATATGATTTCAATTTTCTTAAATTTACCAAGGTTGATTTGTGATCCGAGATATGACCTATCCTGGAGAATGTTCCATGAGTACTTGAGAAGAAAGTGTATTCTGTTGTTTTTGGATGGAATGTCCTATAAATATCAATTAAGTCCATCTTGTCTAATGTGTCACTTAAAGCTTGTGTTTCCTTACTTATTTTCAATTTGGATGATCTGTCCACTGGTGAAAGTGTGGTGTTAAAGTCCCCTACTACTATTGTGTTACTGTCGATTTCCCCTCTTATGACTGTTAGCATTTGTCTTATATACTGAGGTGCTCCTGTGTTGGGTGCATCAATATTTACAATTGTTATATCTTCTTCTTGGATTGATCCCTTGATCATTACATAGTGTCCTTCTTTGTCTCTTGTAATAGTCTTTACTTTAAAGTCTATTTTGTCTGATATGAGAATTGCTACTCCAGCTTTCTTTTGATTTCCATTTGCATGGAATATCTTTTTTCATCCCCTCACTTTCAGTCTGTATGTGTCCCTAAGTATGAAGAGGGTCTCTTGTAGACAGCATATATACGGGTCTTGCTTTTGTACCTATTCAGCCAGTCTATGTCTTTTCGTTGGAGCATTTAATCCATTTACATTTAAGGTAATTATTGATATGTATGTTCCTATTACCATTTTCTTAATTCTATTGGGTTTGTTATTGTAGGTCTTTTCCTTCTCTTGTGTTTCCTGCCTAGAGAAGTTCCTTTAGCATTTGTTGTAAAGCTGGTTTGGTGGTGCTGAATTCCCTTAGCTTTTGCTTGTCTGTAAAGGTTTTAATTTCTCTGTCGAATCTGAATGAGATTCTTGCTGGGTAGAGTAATTGTAGGTTTTTCCCTTTCATCACTTTAAATATGTCCTGCCACACCCTTTTGGCTTGCAGAGTTTCTGCTGAAAGATCAGCTGTTAACCTTATGGGGATTCCCTTGTATGTGAGTTATTGCTTTTCCCTTGCTGCTTTTAATATTTTTCTTCATATTTAATTTTTGATAGTTTGATTAATATGTGTCTTGGCATGTTTCTCCTTGGATTTATCCTGGATGGGACTTTCTGCTCTTCCTGGACTTGATTGACTATTTCCTTTCTCATATTAGGGTAGTTTTGAACTATAATCTCTTCAAATATTTTCTCAGTCCCTTTCTTTTTCTCTTCTTCTTCTGGGACCCCTATAATTCAAGTGTTGGTGCATTTAATGTTGTTTCAGAGGTCTCTGAGACTGTCCTCAATTCTTTTCATTCCTTTTTCTTTATTCTGCTCTGCAGTAGTTATTTCCACTATTTTATCTGCCAGGTCACTTATCCATTCTTCTGCCTCAGTTATTCTGCTATTCATTCCTTCTAGAGAATTCTTAATTTCATTTATTGTGTTGTTCATCATTGTTTCTTTGCTCTTTTCTTCTTCTAGGTCCTTGTTAAACGTTTCTTGTATTTTCTCCATTCTTTTTTTTTGGGGGGGGGGGGACATGGGCTTAGTTGCTCTGTGGCATGTGGGATCATCCCAGGAACCTGTGTCCCCTGCATTGGCAGGCATATTCTTTTTTTTTTTTTTGAACTTTTGAATTTTATTTTATTTATTTTTTTATACAGCAGGTTCTTATTAGCTATCCATTTTTTACACATTAGCGTATGTCAATCCTAATCTCCCAATTCATCACACCACCACCCTCCCTGCCACTTTCCTCCACTGGTGTCCATACGTTTGTTCTGTACATCTGTGTTTCTATTTCTGCCCTGCAAACTGGTTCATCTGTACCATTCTTCTAGGTTCCATATATATGTGTTTATATACAATATTTGTTTTTCTCTTTCTGACTTACTTCACTCTGTATGACAGTCTCTAGATCCATCCATGTCTCTACAAATGACTCAATTTCGTTCCTTTTTATGGCTGTGTAATACTCCATTGTCTACATGTACCACATCTTCTTTATCCATTCGTCTGTCGATGGACATTTAGGATGTTTCCATGTGCTGGCTTTTGTAAATAGTGCTGCAATGAACATTGGGGTGCATGTGTCTTTTTGAATTATGATTTTCTCTGGGTATAGTCCAGGCAGTGGGATTGCTCGGTCATATGGTAATACTATTTTTATTTTTTTAAGGAACCTCCATACTGTTCTCCATAGTGGCTGTATCAATTTACATTCCCACCAACAGTGCAAGAGAGTTTCCTTTTCTCCACACCCTCTCCAGCATTTGTTGTGCGTAGATTTTCTGATGATGCCTGTTCTAACTGGTGTGAGGTGATACCTCATTGTAGTTTTGATTTGCATTTCTCTAATAATTAGTGATGTTGAGCAGCTTTTCATGTGCTTCTTGGCCATCTGTATGTCTTCTTTGGAGAAATGTCTATTTAGGTCTTCTGCCCATTTTTGGATTGGGTTGTTGGTTTTTTTGTTATTGAGCTGCATGAGCTGCTTGTAAATCTTGGAGATTAATCCTTTGTCAGTTGCTTCATTTGCAAATATTTTCTCCCATTCTGATGGTTGTCTTTTGGTCTTGTTTATGGTTTCCTTTGCTGTGCAAAAGCTTTTAAGTTTCATTAGGTCCCATTTGTTTATTTGTGTTCTTATTTCCATTTCTCTGGGAGCTGGGTCAAAAAGAATCTTGCTGTGATGTATGTCATAGAGTGTTCTGCCTATGTTTTCCTCTAAGAGTTTGATAGTGTCTGCCCTTACACTTAGGTCTTTAATCCATTTTGAGTTTATTTTTGTGCATGGTGTCAGGGAGTGTTCTAATTTCATACTTTTACATGTACCTGTCCAATTTTCCCAGCACCACTTATTGAAGAGGCTGTCTTTTCTCCACTGTATATTCTTGCCACCTTTATCAAAGATAAGATGACCATATGTGTGTGGGTTTATCTCCGGGCTTTCTATCCTGTTCCATTGATCTATATTTCTGTTTTTGTGCCAGTACCAAACTGTCTTGATTACTGAAGCTTTGTAATAGAGTCTGAAGTCAGGGAGCCTGATTCCCCCAGCTCCATTTTTCGTTCTCAAGATTGCTTTGGCTATTCGGGGTCTTTTGTGTTTCCATACAAATTGTGAGATTTTTTGTTCTAGTTCTGTGAAAAATGCCAGTGGTAGTTTGATAGGGATTGCATTGAATCTGTAGATTGCTTTGGGTAGTAGAGTCATTTTCACAATGTTGATTCTTCCAATCCAGGAACATGGTATATCTCTCCATCTATTTGTATCATCTTTAATTTCTTTCATCAGTGTCTTATAATTTTCTGCATACAGGTCTTTTGTCTCCTTAGTTAGGTTTATTCCTAGATATTTTATTCTTTTTGTTGCAATAGTAAATGGGAGTGTTTTCTTAATTTCACTTTCAGATTTTTCGTCATTAGTGTATAGAAATGCAAGAGATTTCTGTGCATTTATTTTGTATCCTGCTACTTTACCAAATTCATTGATTAGCTCTAGGAGTTTTCTGGTAGCATCTTTAGGATTCTCTATGTATAGTATCATGTCATCTGCAAATAGTGACAGCTTTACTTCTTCTTTTCCGATTTGGATTCCTTTTATTTCTTTGTCTTCTCTGATTGCTGTGGCTAACACTTCCAAAACTATGTTGAATAATAGTGGTGAGAGTGGGCAACCTTGTCTTGTTCCTGATCTTAGTGGAAATGGTTTCAGTTTTTCACCATTGAGGACAATGTTGGCTGTGGGTTTGTCATATATGGCCTTTATTATGTTGAGGAAAGTTCCCTCTATGCCTACTTTCTGCAGGGCTTTTATCATAAATGGGTGTTGAATTTTGTCAAAAGCTTTCTCTGCATCTATTGAGATGATCATATGGTTTTTCTCCTTCAATTTGTTAATATGGTGTATCACATTGATTGATTTGCGTATATTGAAGAATCCTTGCATTCCTGGGATAAACCCCACTTGATCATGGTGTATGATCCTTTTAATGTGCTGTTGGATTCTGTTTGCTAGTATTTTGTTGAGGATTTTTGCATCTATGTTCATCAGTGATATTGGCCTGTAGTTTTCTTTCTTTGTGACATCTTTGTCTGGTTTTGGTATCAGGGTGATGGTGGTGGCCTCGTAGAATGAGTTTGGGAGTGTTCCTCCCTCTGCAATATTTTGGAAGAGTTTGAGAAGGATAGGTGTTAGCTCGTCTCTAAATGTTTGATAGAATTCACCTGTGAAACCATCTGGTCCTGGGCTTTTGTTTGTTGGAAGGTTTTTAATCACAGTTTCAATTTCAGTGCTTGTGATTGGTCTGTTCATATTTTCTATTTCTTCCTGGTTCAGTCTCGGCAGTTTGTGCATTTCTAAGAATCTGTCCATTTCTTCCAGGTTGTCCATTTTATTGGCATAGAGTTGCTTGTAGTAATCTCTCATGATCTTTTGTATTTCTGCAGTGTCAGTGGTTACTTCTCCTTTTTCATTTCTAATTCTATTGATCTGAGTCTTCTCCCTTTTTCTCTTAATGAGTCTGGCTAATGGTTTATCAATTTTGTTTATCTTCTCAAAGAACCAGCTTTTAGTTTCATTGATTTTTGCTATTGTTTCCTTCATTTCTTTTTCATTTATTTCTGACCTGATCTTTATAATTTCTTTCCTTCTGCTGGCTTTGGGGTTTTTTTGTTCTTCTTTCTCTAATTGCTTCAGGTGCAAGGTTAGGTTGTTTATTCGAGATGTTTCCTGTTTCTTGAGGTAGGCTTGTATTGCTATAAACTTCCCTCTTAGCACTGCTTTTGCTGCGTCCCATAGGTTTTGGGTCGTCGTATCTCCATTGTCGTTTGTTTCTAGGTATTTTTTGATTTCCCCTTTGATTTCTTCAGTAATCACTTCGTTATTAAGTAGTGTATTGTGTAGCCTCCATGTGTTTGTATTTTTTACAGATCTTTTCCTGTAATTGATATCTAGTCTCATAGCGTTGTGGTCGGAAAAGATACTTGATACGATTTCAATTTTCTTAAATTTACCAAGGCTTGATTTATGACCCAAGATATGATCTATCCTGGAGAATGTTCCATGAGCACTTGAGAAAAATGTGTATTCTGTTGTTTTTGGGTAGAATGTCCTATAAATATCAATTAAGTCCATCTTGTTTAATGTATCATTTAAAGCTTGTGTTTCCTTATTTATTTTCATTTTGGATGATCTGTCCATTGGTGAAAGTGGGGTGTTAAAGTCCCCTACTATGATTGTGTTGCTGTCGATTTCCCCTTTTATGGCTGTTAGTATTTGCCTTATGTATTGAGGTGCTCCTATGTTGGGTGCATAAATATTTACAATTGTTATAGCTTCCTCTTGGATCGATCCCTTGATCATTATATAGTGTCCTTCTTTGTCTCTTGTAATAGTCTTTATTTTAAAGTCTATTTTGTCTGATATGAGAATTGCTACTCCAGCTTTCTTTTGATTCCCATTTGCATGGAATATCTTTTTCCATCCCCTCACTTTCAGTCTGTATGTGTCTCTAGGTCTGAAGTGGGTCTCTTGTAGACAGCATATATATGGGTCTTGTTTTTGTATCCATTCAGCCAGCCTGTGTCTTTTGGTGGGAGCATTTAATCCATTTACATTCAAGGTAATTATCGATATGTATGTTACTATTCCCATTTTCTTAAATGTTTTGGGTTTGTTATTGTAGGTGTTTTCCTTCTCTTGTGTTTCTTGCCTAGAGAAGTTCCTTTAGCATTTGTTGTAAAGCTGGTTTGGTGGTGCTGAACTCTCTCAGCTTTTGCTTGTCTGTAAAGGTTTTAATTTCTCCATTGAATCTGAATGAGATCCTTGCTGGGTAGAGTAATCTTGGTTGTAGGTTTTTCTCCTTCATCACTTTAAGTATATCCTGCCACTCCCTTCTGGCTTGCAGAGTTTCTGCTGAAAGATCAGATGTTAACCTTATGGGGATTCCCTTGTGTGTTATTTGTTTTTTTTCCCTTGCTGCCTTTAATATGTTTTCCTTATATTTAATTTTTGACAGTTTGATTAATATGTGTCTTGGCGTGTTTCTCCTTGGGTTTATCCTGTATGGGACTCTCTGTGCTTCCAGGACTTGATTAACTATTTCCTTTCCCATATTAGGGAAGTTTTCAACTATAATCTCTTCAAATATTTTCTCAGTCCCTTTCTTTTTCTCTTCTTCTTCTGGGACCCCTATAATTCGAATGTTGGTGCGTTTAATGTTGTCCCAGAGGTCTCTGAGACTGTCCTCAGTTCTTTTCATTCTTTTTTCTTTATCCTGCTCTGTAGTAGTTATTTCCACCATTTTATCTTCCAGGTCACTTATCCTTTCTTCTGCCTCAGTTATTCTGCTATTGATCCCATCTAGAGTATTTTTAATTTCATTTATTGTGTTTTTCATCATTGCTTGGTTCCTCTTTAGTTCTTCTACGTCCTTGTTAAATGTTTCTTGCATTTTGTCTATTCTATTTCCAAGATTTTGGATCATCCTTACTATCATTATTCTGAATTCTTTTTCAGGTAGACTACCTATTTCCTCTTCATTTGTTAAGTCTAGTGTGCTTTGACCCTGCTCCTTCATCTGCTGTGTGTTTTTCTGTCGTCTCATTTTGCTTATCTTACTGTGTTTGGGGTCTCCTTTTCACAGACTGCAGGTTTGTAGTTCCCGTTGTTTTTGGTATCTGTCCCCAGTGGCTAAGGTTGGTTCAGTGGGTTGTGTAGGCTTCCTGGTGTAGGGAACTAGTGCCTGAGCTCTGGTGGATGAGGCTGGATCTTGTCTTTCTGGTGGGCACATCCACGTCTGGTGGTGTATTTTGGGGTGTCTGTGGCCTTATTATGATTTTAGGCAGCCTCTCTGCTAATGGATGGGGCTGTGTTCCTGTCTTGCTAGTTGTTTGGCATCGGGTGTTCAGCACTGTAGCTTGCTGGTCATTGAGTGATGCTGGGTCTTGATGTTGAGATGGAGATCTCTGAGAGATTTTTACCGTTTGGTATTACGTGGAGCTGGGAGGTCTCTTGTGGACCAGTGTCCTGAAGTTGGCTCTCCCACCTCAGAGGCACGGCCCTGATGCCTGGCTGGAGCACCAAGAGCCTTTCGTCCACACGGCTCAGAGTAAAAGGGAGAAAAGAAAGAAAGGAAGGAAGGAAGGAAGGAAGGAAGGAAGGAAGGAAGGAAGGAAGGAAGAAAGAAAGAAAGAAAGAAAGAAAGAAAGAAAGAAAGAAAGAAAGAGGCTATAGTATAGTAAGCAAAATAAAGCTATTGTAAAGCAAAGCTATACAGACAAAATCTCACCCAGAAGCATATACATATACACTCACAAAAAAAAAGGAACAGGGGAAAAATTAATATATCCTGCTCCCAAAGTCCACCTCCTGAATTTGGGATGATTCGTTGTCTATTCAGGTATTCAACAGATGCAGGCACATCAAGTTGTTTGTGGAGTTTTAATCCGCTGCTTCTGAGGCTGCTGGGAGAGATTTCCCCTTCTCCTCCCTGTTCACACAGCTCCTGGGGTTCAGCTTTGGATTTGGACCCGCCTCTGCATGTAGGTCGCCTGAGGGCGTCTATTCCCCGCCCAGACAGAACGGGGTTAAAGGAGCAGCTGCTTCGGGGGCGCTGGCTCACTCAGGCCGTGGGGAGGGAGGGGTACGGAGGAGGCGGGGCGAGCCTGTGGCAGCAGAGGCCGGCGTGACGTTGCACCAGCCTGACGTTGCACCAGCCTGACGTTGCACCAGCCGGCGTGACGTTGCACCAGACGGCGCACAGTGCGTTCTCCTGGGGAATTTGTCCGGGGATCACGGGACCCTGGCAGTGGCGGGCTGCACCGGCTCCCGGGAGGGGCGGTGTGGAGAGTGACCTATCCTCACACACAGGCTTTTTGGAGGCGGCAGCAGCAGCCCCAGCGTCTCACGCCCGTCTCTGGGGTCCGCGCTGATCGCCGCGGCTCGCGCCTTTCTCTGGAGTTCGTTTAGGCGGCGCTCTGAATCCCCTCTCCTTGCGCGCAGTGAAACAAAGAGGCAAGAAAAAGCCTCTTGCCTCTTCGGCAGCTGCAGACCTTTTCCCGGTCTCCCTCCCAGTCAGCTGTGGTGCGCTAAGCCCTTCAGGCTGTGTTCACGCCGCCAGCCCCAGTCCTCTCCCTGCGATCCGACCGAAGCTGAGCCTCAGCTCCCAGCCCCGCCCGCCCCGGCGGGGGAGCAGACAAGCCTCTCGGGCTGGTGAGCGCTGCTCGGCGCCGAGCCTCTGTGCGTGAGTCTCTCCGTTTTTCCCTCTGCGCCCCTGTTGCTGTGGGGTCTGCGCTGATAGCCGCGGCTCGTGCCCTTCTCTGGAGTTCGTTTAGGCGGCGCTCTGAATCCCCTCTCCTCGCGCACCAGGAAACAAAGAGGGAAGAAAAAGTCTCTTGCCTCTTTGGCAGCTGCAGAATTTTTCTCGGACTCCCTCCCAGCTAGCTGTGGTGCGCTAACCCCTTCAGGCTGTGTTCACGCCGCCAATCCCAGTCCTCTCCCTGCAATCCGACCGAAGCCCGAGCCTCAGCTCCCAGCCCCCGCCCGCCCCGGCGGGGGAGCAGAGAAGCCTCTCGGGCTGGTGAGTGCTGGTCGGCACCGCTTCTCCGTGCGGGAGCCTCTCCGCTTTGCCCTCCGCACCCCTGTGGCTGCGCTCTCCTCCGTGGCTCCGAAGCTTCCCCCCTCTGCCACCCGCAGTCTCTGCCCGCGAAGGGGCTTCCTAGTGCGTGGAAATCTTTCCTCCTTCACAGCTCCCTCCCACTGGTGCAGGTGCCGTCCCTATTCTTTTGTCTCTGTTATTTCTTTTTTCTCTTTTGCCCTACCCAAGTACAGGGGGAGTTTCTTGCCTTTTTGGAGGTCGGACGTTTTCTGCCAGCGTTCAGTGGGTGTTCTGTAGGAGCAGTTCCACGTGTAGATGTATTTCTACTGTATCTGTGGGAAGGAAGGTGATCTCCGCGTCTTACTCTTCCGCCATCTTCTCTCCTCCCCCCTCTCTAATAGCTTCTTAAATGTTAGTTACAGTATGGAATCTGAAACCATACAAGTGAACATTCATACTGTTACATTAGAGTCCATTCATTTATCTTAAGCTCTGAATCTTTAAACAAATGCCTGTTTTAATTTTTATTTTATTTTATTTTATCCATTTATTTTTGGCCATGCCCCATGGCCTGCAAGATCTTTGTTCCCCAACTAGGTATTGAACCTGGGCCTCGGCAGTGAAAGCACTGAGTCCTAACCACTGGACTGCCAGGGAATTTCCCCAATGGATATTTTTAAGCATCATGCATTAATCATTTGGAGAATATTAGTTCACTGAATGATATAGATTTTCCAAATATTGACATATTATACAATATCAAAAATCACATCAGTTACCATCATCACAAATCTCATCAGGAAAACCTTTAAATATGTGGAAGCTATCAAGTTTATGGTGGTAAATACAAATCTTCTAAACTTCTACTTTTTGGTTGAAAGCTCAAATTTTATTATTGGCAACAAATATTTACAGTTGTTTTCCTTGAAATGACAATCTCACTTCATTCGAGAAAACGTTCACCAAAAATGCAAGTCTGAGTAATCATAGTTGTCCATTTATCAGTTGTTGTTTCAAGTAAAAGTGTTTCATGGGAAAAAAACCTGCTAATTCAGCCCCCAACTCAAATAATTGCCTAAGTGCTTTCCCTTAAAACAGAACAGCATCTAGAAGTGGAGAGCTCTCCCCATGAAATCTTTATTCTTTTTGCCTTTTCACTACTTGCTTTTTTTCTCCATTAATGCACAGGAAGACAATGCTCCTTATCTCTGGCAACTGAATCTACTGCTAAGGCCATAGATACACAACAAAAGTCCCTAGATTGTCTTGCTAAGGTGGCTTTTAGATAATAGAATTGCTTTAGATTACTAACTGGCTGAACAAGGAGGAGTCTGTCCCATAGCAAATTCCCTCTGTTGTACCTGGATCAACACCTCTGGTATTGTAGCAAATACAAGAAATTAACAAGATACTTGGCTGAAACCGACTGGTGCCTCTTCAGTTACTTTCCTTGATTTATTTGATTCCAACCAGTTTGTTTCATGGGGGCCCTAGCTAGGGAGTATACTTCAGTCTCTTTGTATTATTCTCCTAATAGTTATCATTGTAGTCTCCCTGGTGCACTATATTCTCTCAAAGGTCTTAAATGCATGTTCACAGCCATCAGCAGTACATCAGATGGTCTCACTGCACTTGAAGAAACAGAAACAAGATGAACAAAGAGATGAACACCTAAAATAATTCTTCCACATATCTGATATCATAACATGAGTTTCACAATGAGACAACAACTACTTAACTCTGATGGTGATTGAGAGTGGTGCTAATACTAAATTTATGGTCCATCTCTCATGTATAAGAGGATGACCAAAAGGGGGAAATTGTTTAATTAGTTAAACATGGAGGCCATTGGACTGAAGTGGCTCTAATGCCATGGCAGCCTATGTAAGCAAACCAAAATCTAAGCCTGTAAATGCCTCAGGGCTACAAAATCAAAACACTAAGGACAGCCAATCACAAACAGCCAACTAGGCTTTAAGCTAAGCCAATCAATAATTTCCTTTACTTTGCTTCTGCTTTTTCTCTATAAAAAGTCCTTTCCTGAGCTCCTGACAGTGGAGCATTCCTAACCACTTCCAGTTTGGTGCTGCCCAATTTCATTTGATTTTCCCTCAAATAAACTTTTAAAATTAAAAAAAAAAAGGAAGCCTGGAGGGGAGGAGGAGCCCCATACTGGGGGGGGGGGTGAGCTGAGGGAAATGAGGCAATTATGCATATCCATATTCAGAAATAATCACAATTCTTAATTTCATTTCATGTCCATACCTGCTTTTAATACAAGGACCAGTATACACGTGCTGAATTAATTTCCTGTTGCTGCTATAACAAAGTATCACAACTTAGTGGTTTAAAACAACACAGATTTGTTATCTTACAGTTCAGTAGGTCAGAAGTCTGACATAGGTCTCAACGGGCTAAAATAAAATTATTGGCAGGGCTATGTTCCTTTCTGGAGGCCCAGAAAATAATCTAGTTCCTTGCATTTTTCATTTTCTAGAGGATAACTTCATTCCTTAACCCATAACCCCTTCCCTCATCCTCAAAACCAGTAATATCAATTTCCCTGACCATTCTACCATCATCACATGCTCGCTCTCTGACCACAGCTGAGAAATGTTCTCCAATTTTAAGGACTCATGATTAGATTGGGCCCACCTTAATAATCCAGGGTAGTTCCCCATCTCAAGGTTTGTAGCCTAGTCACATCTGCAAAGTCCCCACATCACGTGTTCAAGCCAGCATCATCTCTTACCTGTATCTCACCTGGATTATTATTATATATAAATATATTATATTATAACTGGTCTCCACTGTTCTACTCTTTCCCACTCTTGATAATTATCCTCACAGCAAGATAAAAAGTTGTGTTTTGCACATTTTAAGTGTGATATTCTTGTTATACAATCAAGAGGATTTCAAATAGTTTTCTGGTATATATATGAATCTTCAATTCTGGAGTTCAGGGAGAGTTTTTGATTGGAGATATGAATTTAGGACACATCACTGTATACATGGCATTTAAAATCACAGGGCTAGAAGAGATCACCAAAGGAGCAGAGCTACAAAAGAGGCTGAGAACTGAGTCCTAGGGTATTTTAACAAGGAAAAAAATCATCAAAGACTACTAGTCTATCAATGAAAGTAAGAGGAAAACTAGGAGCTTGTGGCTTTCTGGAAGAAAGTATTTTAGGAAGAATCAAGTAATCCGCTATGTCAAATGCTGTTGAGAAGTTTAACAATATGAAAACTGAATATGAGGATTGTCAATGGATTTGGCAAGATGGCAGTAGTGATTTCAACAAGAGCAGTTTCAGAGAAGTAGGTACAAAAGCCTGATTGCAGTGTGTGGCAGCTTTGGAAATGTGTCACTTAGATCTCTGGCTGCAGGGAGCATAGTTGACTGACAGCCCCAGCTGCAGTCCCTGTAAATCCATCACTGGATTTGTGCTCAAATCAAGTTTTCTGCTGGCAACCCCTAGCCAGTGATTGAACCTGGAGAGGTGTTAGTGCAGGTCCATTCCTGTGAGAGACAGGATTCTTCTAATAGGTAACTTTAGTTTAAGGACTTCCCATTAGCCTCACCGAAACTTTCTTAGAATTGAGCTGCAGTCTGAGGTTCTTCCTAATCCTCCTTCCATCCCCTCTCCTTTCTGATGTAGGCATCAGACCTATATAATTATCTAACGGCTCTTCCCAACTACTTCTGCTCTCTCCCTTTATGGTTCACAGACATTTCTCCCAATAAATCTCTTACCCATCTGATCCCATTTGGGTATCTACTTCTCAGAGTACTTTAACACAGAGTAGGTTAAATAAAGAATAGGAGGAAACAAACACTATAAAGAGGAGCAGAAAAATTACACCTGGTGAGGGAACATGAGGTCTAGGTTTGCTGTTGTTGTGATGTTGTGTAGATATGAGCTATTACATGTTTGCATGTTGACCAGAATTATCCCATAGAGAAGGAAAAACTAATGATGTAGGAGACAGAGGATAATTCTAGAAACAAAGTGCTTAAGTAGACAAACAGGTACGGGATCCAGTACACAAGAGAGAGGTCACCAGCTCCAGCATCTTTTCCTCTGTATCTCCCTGTTGGGTTATACCCCGCAGGCCTACAAGACTTGTGGCTGTCCAGCCTCAAGACCAAATAAAGAGCCTGGAGACAATGACAGAAACATCAATGGTTTTTTGGATAGGGGGACCTTACACATCCAAGAAAAAGGTCCTGGAGTGATACCCCACTGTGTACAACAGACAGCACCCAGGACGTGGCAGCAGTCTTCACAAGTTGGGGGAGAAGGAGGCAACAATTTATAGGGGGAATTGATATTAGGTTGGCTCATCAGTTACCAGGGAAACCAGCAGCAGGGCCGGGGGCAAGCATGTAGGCAGTTACTGATTAAGCCCTATGATTAAGAGGATTGGATAATCATGTGAGTGAAGCAGGGACTGGTCAAGCAGGGGATGTACAGAGAGCAAGAGAATAGCCATTTTAAATGGCCTGACCAGGCACTCCCCCATAGTTCATCCAGCTCTTCAAAGCCAGAAATACACCTTCCAGGGTAGAAGTAGTTTGTAATGTTCTTTAACACACATTATCTCATTTGATCCTCACAACTATACATGAAAATGGCAGGCATTAGCATCATATGTATAAAAGGTAAGAAAACTAAAACTCAAAGAGCTTAAGTGAATTTCCAGGGTTTCTATGATTGGGAAAGAATAGCCCTGAGAGTCAAAACTTTGTCTTCTGATTCCAAGTCTAGTATTCATTTTATTACTACACCCTGCTGCCTGTAAGAAAACACACGAGGTTGGATGGAGACTATAAAGAACAGGGTGGGCAGGGGATAATTATATCAGAGTTGAAAGTCAGTGTAGGGGAGAATTGGAGCTCATATTCAGGAGCCCAGAACTACTGAATAAACACATCCATCAGCAAATGTGAAATAGAACGGGAGTCCTTCTGACTGACAGATCATTCTGAAGATAAGAGCCAGCCAATACAAAATCCAAGTGTAGAGCAACAAGACAGATGCTGGGATACTGCAGACCAGAACAAGAAGGCTCAAAGCTGAGAGCAGGAAGGAATAGTTGGGAGAATTTCTGACCCCCTAGAGCAGTGCTTCAGGCATTTTTATAGGGTGCCACACTTAGGCCGTAGATTGGAAGGGAATCATTAAGGATTCTGAGTTAGCAGGGAGGTAGGCGTGTTAGAATTCAAAGATAACTGAATTCAAAGTTTCCTGTCATGGGAGACCATATGGATGCGCTCAAGAATACTCAGAGAGAAGCTGGGGGATTGAGGGAAGGTTGTGATAGAGGCAGATGACTAATTCCTCCTGATATGATGATGTTTGGGATGGGGGAAGATTCCTCTCTGGATCTGAGGGGAAATATTTGATTAGTTTAATGAAGAGGTAAAACTGGTATCATGTCTTTAAGTCCTTAGTCACGGGAAGGATGGAAAAGAGGAGGCTTAAGTAGGCCCTGGGTATCAGGAAGGAAGGAACAGGTCTTTTATTTTTTCCTGAATTCCTTGATCACAATGGTGAATAATACATCCTTCCTGACTTGTTAAAACTTTAGAATGCTTAATTTTCATGTTCTTGTCCAAAACATCATCTTTTTTTGCAAAAATTATGTCTGCTTTTTCCATTATAGGGACAGAAATAACAATAGTTCCCACTTCACATTACACAGACTTCCTATACATAAAACCCAGTCAATTCTACCAGCCCATCTCTCCCTATCTTTCTCCCCCTTTCCTCCTCTTTTCCTCTCCTCCTCTCATTCCCTTCCTCTGCCTCTGTCTCTGTCTCTCTCTTATAAGCATGCTCTAGAATGTAAGTTTTGACCTTACAGTTTTTTTCATAAACTCTATCTTCCTCATGAAGGGAGGATCAGTCATTAAGGATGTATAGTGGAGAAAGAGAGTAAAGAAATCTCAAGATCCACCATAAAAGACCAAAACCACAATGAGAGTTATAGACAGGAAACAACTGAGAGGAAGCTGAATAATGCAACCTAGAAGTCCATACCTTTGGATGGAGTTCCACTGGCGCTCCATCTTTCAGAACCCTGGGATGCATGAAGGATGACTAAGAGAGAAGAAGTAAATGGAATATATGTGCAAATAAGTATCCTTTAGTTCAGATTGTTCACTGACCATTTAAATATTTTCTCTCTTCCAGATCTGGTCTCTGATCCTCAAATATAATTGAAGTCCTCCTACTCTTAAATAGAAATAAATCTTCTCATCATATAGGCAATCCCTACCTTTTACACTCTATATTTTGCTACTGCATTCATCTTAGGCTTCTTATACTATAGATTTTTATGCAGTTTACACCCATTGTCTTAATTTGTTCAATACTGAATTAATCATTTTCCATTCAGCCCTCCTGTGCTCTAGACTAAGTGCCTTCATAGATTATGAACTACACAAGGGAAGAGTATTATTTCTCTCTGATCTGTCACAGGGGAGGAGCCCCCCAAAATGTTGCATAGATACATGGATGAGTGGATGAATGGATGGATTACTCTCCCCTTATCCTCCATTCTCCACCTATTAATGCCTTACCTCAAATGCTCCCTCTTTCATGAAACCACTCTTGAGTTTATCCTCCAGATATTTGCCCTCATTTGTTTGAATCCTTAAAGACTTTGTCTCATTTATCTTTATATCTCCTGTTGTACCTAATATAGAATTTAGATGAGCAATAAATATTTTTGAATGTAATTTAATCTAGAGTAATTTGATTCTCATAATACCCTTGCAAGATAGGTAGAACTGGTATTATTGACCTCATTTTATCGATTAGGAAACTGAGGTTTAGAGAAGTTAATGATGATCACCTAACTGGCCCAAGAGCTGGCCATGAGGAGAGCACAGAGTGGGAGAGGAGAACCAGCGTCTACCAGCATCATTTCCTGGCTCAGTATGCCTTAAGCAGATCTGCTGTTAAACAGCCTTTAAAAGGAACGTGCTGGGTCATAAAAACAAAAAACTTCTGCATGTAGGAAGAGGATAAGGTCTTTAACGATATTTTCCTGCTTTGATCTTTCCTTTAGTAGGGCATACGTCATATTTTCCTTTTAACCAGCATACATCCATCAGCATACACCATCCTACCCAGATGTCTTTTGTGTCTAGAATCTGTTCTTATGCTTTAATGTCACCATTCCCACCTAGTCAAGGCCCCCTCTGTAGTGGGGAGTATACAATTGCTGTAGTTCTTTAATTGCCCCTTTCACCATATGGATCCCTCCACCTTCCAGTTAATTTTCCACAACAATGCTAATAAACCTTTCAAAAATGTCATCGTTTACATACCTGCCAACACCACCCCACAATATTTTTTAATGGCTGTCCTCTGATTTCAGAATAGGATCAGATTCTTCAGCCTGAAATTCTATCTTCTCACAGCCTCATCACCAACCTCATTTCCAATCTTTCCTTGTACTATTCCTCAAAGGAGCCTTGCGTTCTTTAAGCTCAGTGTTCCCTCCCCTCTTAGTCAATTCTGCTATTTAAAAATGTCTTCTCCTTTCTTCACCTTTTATCTAAATGCTACACTATCTTCAAAGCACAGCTCAAAGGCTACCTTCACTCTGAAGTTCTACCATATACATCATCCTTTGGTAATCACTCTTCCCTTGAATTCTCTTTAGCACTATTCATATGCTACCTGACTATCTTTTAAGGTACATATGCTCACTGACCCCAAATAAATCTTTAACTCATCCCAAACTGAAGCTGTATAGCCATTTAACAGTAACTCCCCACTGCCCCCAGCCACTGTTTTAAAAAAATCTCCTCTTGTGATTATACTGTGCACTATGATTGAGAAACTCTGATTTACAGGTTAGTCCATCCATCCTCAGCTCTAGCCCCATGTTACCACTGAGGCTTAGAAATCATTGTTGCCTGCACTGTGCCACAGGTGGTGGCATTCCGTGGTATTTTGTTAGCAAGCTTTCCTAAATTTTTCATTGGGGCAGTTGACTGTGTACGTGGCTCCTTTCTGCTCAAGTTTCTGGTGTTACCCAGATCTGTGTGACTCTTGGAGTTCACAGCACTAAGGGACTCAAGCTCTGTTTTCCAGCTCACTCTCTGAGTCTTGTCCCCTATTTTTCAGGGTTTGGTCCCCAACCTGTTTAGGTTTGCTTTTTTCAAAAAAAATTCTGGAATGTCCTGGATTTGCATCTTCATAATCATCCTCTCCAGTACATTCCTGCCTGAAGAGGAGGATGAAGCTTTTTCTTTGTGGTAGTCATTCTACATCATTCATTGCCCACAAGGTGTCAAGTGACCATTAGGTTAAAGAAACGTGTATGAGCCTGGGCATTTTAGAAGGCACTAATTATTGATAGTGGGAAAAGGTGATGAACAAATATTAAGCTTTCTATTTCAGGATAATGAACTGATTCTTAACTTTTTTAGCTGCTAAAATATCTAGAATGCATGATTTATTCATTGCTCTTCTATCATAACATAGAACTTGATGAGAATGAGGAGAAATAGAGAGGGGTTAAATAGACTTATTTAAAATTTTGAAGTTATAATGTTGAAGTTGTAAGCCTACTTTCACTCATGTTTGAAATTAAGGCAACAACATATGTCAAGGAAGAGTAAAGAACAAAAAGTAAGGTGCAATTATTTAGACTTTTTATCATTCACTTACCTACTGAGCACCTGCTACCATACTAGATACAGAGAGAAGTTCAAAAATGAAAATGCATGGTCCTGAGGACCTTCAAGATGGTGGAGGAGTAAGACATGGAGATCACCTTCCTTCCCACAAATACATCAAAAATACATCTACATGTGGAACAACTCCTACTGAACACCTACTGAACGCTGGCAGAAGACCTCAGACTACCCAAAAGGCAAGAAACTCCCCACTTACCTGGGTAGGGCAAAAAAAAAAAGGAAAAACAGAGACAAAAGAATAGGGATGGGACCTGCACCTCAGGGAGGGAGCTGTGAAGGAAAAAAGGTTTCCACACACTAGGAAGGCCCTTCACTAGTGGAGATGGGGACTGGGAAGGGGGGAAGCTTCAGAGCCACGGAGAAGAGTGCAGCAACAGGCGTGCAGAGGGCAAAGCGAAGAGATTCCTGCACAGAGGATCGGTGCCGACCAGCACTCACCAGCCCAAGAGGCTTGTCTGCTCACCTGCCGGGGCGGGCGGGGGCTGGGAGCTGAGGCTCGGGCTTCGGAGGTCAGATCCCAGGGAGAGGACTGGGGTTGGCTGCGTGAACACAGCCTGAAGGGGGCTAATGCGCCACAGCTAGCCAGGAGGGAGTCCGGGGAAAAGTTTGGACCTGCCTAAGAGGCAAGAGACCATCGTTTCAGGGTGCACGAGGAGAGGGGATTCAGAGCACTTCCTAAACGAGCTCCAGAGACAGGCGTGAGCACCACTATCAGCGCGGACACCAGAGACGGGCACGAAATGCTAACACTGCTGCTGCAGCCACCAAGAAGCCTGTGTGCAAGCACAGGCCACTATCCACACCTCCCCTCCCGGGAGACTGTGCAGCCCGCCACTGCCAGGGTCCTGTGATCCAGGGACAACTTCCCTGGGAGAACACACGGCACACCTCAGGCTGTTGCAATGGCATGTTGCCCTCTGCCGCCGCAGGCTCACCCCGCATTCCATATCCCTCCTTCCCCCCAGCCTGAGTGAGTCAGCGCCCCCGAATCATCTGCTCCTTTAACCCCCACCTGTCTGGGTGAAGAACAGACACCAGAGGGCAACCTACATGCATAGGCGGGGGCCAAATCCAAAGCTAAACCCCAGGAGCTGGGCGAACAAAGAAGAGAAAGAGAAATCTCTCCCAGCAGCCTCAGGAGAAGCGGATTAAATCTCCACAATTAACTTGACGTACCCTGCATCTGTGGAATGCAGTGAATAGACAATGAATCATCCCAAAACTGAGGCGGTGGACTTTGGGAGCAACTGTAGACTTGGGGTTTGCTGTCTGCATCTAATTTGTTTCTAGTTTTATGTTTATCTTAGTTTAGTATTTAGAGCTTAGTATCAGTGGTAGATTTGTGTATTGATTTGGTTGCTCTCTTCCTTTTTTTTAATATATATATATATTTTTTCCTTTTTCTCTTTTTGTGAGTGTGTATGTGTATGCTTCTTTGTGTGATTTAGTCTGTATAGGTTTGCTTTTACCATTTGCCCTAGTGTTCTGTCTGTCCATGTTTTTTACTAAAGATTTTAGAGCTTGTTATCAATGGTGGATTTGTTTATTGGTTTGGTTGCTCTCTTCTTTTATTTTTTTAATTACTTTTTAATTTTTTTATTTTAATATTTTTTTACATTTTTAATTTTAATAACTTTATTTTTTTCTTTCTTTCTTTTCTTCTTTTCTCCCTTTTCTTCTCAGCCATGTGGCTGACAGGGTCTTGGAGCTCTGGCCGGGTGTTAGGCCTGAGCCTCTGAGGTTGCAGAGCCACCTAAGTTCAGGACATTGGTCCACCAGAGACCTCCCGGCCCCTCATAATATCAATAAGCGAGACCTCTCCCAGAGATGTCCATCTCAACGCTAAGACCCACTTCCACTCAATAACCAGCAAGATCCAATGCTGGACACCCCATGCCAAACAACTAGCAAGACAGGAACACAACCCCACCCATTAGAAGAGAGGCTGAATAAAATCATAATAAGTTCACAGACACCCCAAAACACACGACCAGACACAGCCCTGCCCACCAGAAAGACAAGATCCAGCCTCATCCACCAGAACACAGGCACCAGTCCCCTCCACCAGGAAGCCTACATGACCCACTGAACCAACCTTAGCCACTGGAGGCAGACACCAAAAACAACAGGAACTATGAACCTGCAGCCTATGAAAAAGAGACCCCAAACACAGTAAGTTAAGAAAAATGAGAAGACAGAGAAATACACAGCAGATGAAGGAGCAAGGCAAAAACCCATCAGACCAAACAAATGAAGGGGAAATAGGCACTCTACCTGAAAAAGAATTCAGAGTAATGATAGTAAAGACAATCCAAAATCTTGGAAATAGAATGGAGAATATACAAGAAACGTTTAACAAGGACCTAGAAGAAGAAAAGAGCAAACAAACAATGATGAACAACACAATAAATGAAATTAAGAATTCTCTAGAAGGACTCAATAGCAGAATAACTGAGGAAGAAGAACGGATAAGTGACCTGGAAGACAAAATAATGGAAATAACTACTGCAGAGCAGAATAAAGAAAAAAGAAAGAAAAGAATTGAGGACAGTCTCAGAGACCTCTGGGACAACATTAAATGACCAAGATTCAAATTATAGGTGTCCCAGAAGAAGGGAAAGAGAAAGGGACTGAGAAAATATTTGAAGATATTATAGTTGAAAACTTCCCTAATATGGGAAAGGAAATAGTCAATCAAGTCCAGGAATCGCAGAGAGTCCCATACAGGATAAATCCAAGGAGAAACACGCCAAGACACATATTAATCAAACTATCAAAAATTAAATACAAACACAAAATATTGAAAGCAGCAAGGGAAAAGCAACAACTAAAATACAAGGGAATCCCCATAAGGTTAACAGTTGATCTTTCAGCAGAAACTCTGCAAGCCAAAAGGGTGTGGCAGGACATACTTAAAGTGATGAAAGGGAAAAACCTACAACCAAGATTACTCTACCCAGCAAAGATCTCATTCAGATTTTTTTTTTCTCATTCAGATTTAATGGAGAAATTTAAACCTTTAAAGACAAGCAAAAGCTAAGATAATTCAGCACCACCAAACCAGCTTTACAAAAAATGCTAAAGGAACTTCTCTAAGCAAGAAGCACAAGAGAAGGAAAAGACCTACAATAGCAAACCCAAAACAATTAAGAAAATGGTAATAGGAACATATACATCAATAATTACCTTAAATGTAAATAGATTTACAATTTATTTACAATCAAAAGACACAGACTGGCTGAATGGATACAGAAACAAGACCCGTATATATGCTCTCTACAAGAGACCCACTTCAGACCTAGAGACACATACAGACTGAAAGTGAGGGGATGGAAAAAGATATTCCATGCAAATGGAAATCAAAAGAAAGCTGGAGTAGGAATACTCATAACAGACAAAATAGACTTTAAAATAAAGACTATTACAAGAGACAAAGAAGGACACTACATAATGATCAAGGGATCGATCCAAGAAGAAGATATAACAATTGTAAATATTTATGCGCCCAACATACGAGCACCTCAATACATAAGGCAAATGTTAGCAGCCATAAAAGGAGAAATCAACAGTAACATAATCATAGTAGGGGACTTTAACACCCCACTTTCACCAATGGGTAGATGATCCAAAATGAAAATAAATAAGGAGGAAAAAGAATGAAATAATGCCATTTGCAGCAACATGGATGGACCTGGAGATTATTGTACGAAGTGTAATAACCGACTCCCTCTTGAGAGAGCACCGGAATCACAACTAACTGCTGAACAATCATCGACAGGAAGACACTGGAACTCACCAAAAAAGATACCCACATCCAAAGACAAAGGAGAAGCCACAATGAGACGGTAAGAGGGGCACAATCACAGTAAAATCAAATCCCATAACTGGTGGATGGGTGACTCACAGATTGGCGAAAACTTATACCACATAAGTCCACCCACTGGAGTGAAGGTTCTGAACCCCACGTCAGGCTTCCCAACCTGGGGGTCTGGCAACAGGAGGAGAAATTCCTAGAGAATCAGACTTTGAAGGCAAGTGGGATTTGATTGCAGGACTTTGACAGGACTTGGGGAAACAGACACTCCACTCTTGGAGGGTACACACAAAGTAGTGTGTGCACTGGGACCCAGGGGAAGGAGCAGTGACCCCTTAGGAGACTGAACCAGACCTACCTGCTAGTGTTGGAGGGTCTCCTGCAGAGGCGGGGGGGTGGCTGTGTCTCACCGTGAGGACAAGGACACTGGGGGCAGAAGTTCTGGGAAGTACTTCTCGGTGTGAGCCCTCCCAGAGTCTGCCATTAGCCCCACCAAAGAGTCCAGGTAGGCGCCAGTGTTGGGTTGCCTCAGGCCAAACAACCAACAGGGAGGGAACCCAGCCCCACCCATCAGCAGACAAGCGGATTAAAGTTTTACTGAGCTCTGACCACCAGAGGAACAGCCAGCTCTACCCACCACCAGTCCCTCCCATTAGGAAACCTGCACAAGCCTCTTAGATAGCCTCATCCACCAGAGGGCAGACAGCAGAAGCAAGAAGAACTACAATCCTGCAGCCTGCGGAACAAAAACCACATTCACAGAAAGATAGACAAGATGAAAAGGCAGAGGGCTATGTACCAGATGAAGGAACAAGATAAAACCCCAGAAAAACAACGAAATAAAGTGGAGCTAGGCAACCTTCCAGAAAAAGAATTCAGAATAATGATAGTGAAGATGATCCAGGACCTCGGAAAAACAATGGAGGAAAAGATCAAGAAGACGCAAGAAATGTTTAACAAAGACCTAGAAGAATTAACGAACAAAAAAACAGAGATGAACAATACAATAACTGAAATGAAAAATACACTAGAAGGAATCAATAGCAGAATAACTGAGGCAGAAGAATGGATAAGTGATCTGGAAGACAGAATGATGGAATTCACTGCTGCGGAACAGACTAAAGAAAAAAGAATGAAAAGAAATGAAGACAGCCTAAGAGACCTCTGGGACAACATTAAACACAACAACATTCTCATTACAGGGGTCCCAGAAGGAGAAGAGAGAGAGAAAGGACCCGAGAAAATATTTGAAGAGATTATAGTCGAAAACTTCCCTAACATGGGAAAGGAAATAGCCACCCAACTCCAGGAAGCGCAGACAGTCCCATACAGGATAAACCCAAGAAGTAACATGCCAAGACACATAGTAATCAAATTGGCAAAAATTAAAGACAAAGAAAAATTATTGAAAGCAGCAATGGAAAAATGACAAATAACACACAAGGGAACTCCCATAAGGTTAACAGCTGATTTCTCAGCAGAAACTCTACAAGCCAGAAGGGAGTGGCATCACATATTTAAAGTGATGAAAGGGAAGGACCTACAACCAAGATTACTTTACCCAGCAAGGATCTCATTCAGATTCAACGGAGAAATCAAAAGCTTTACAGACAAGCAAAAGGTAAGAGAATTCAGCACCACCAAACCAGCTCTACAACAAATGCTAAAGGAACTTCTCTAAGGGGGAAACACAGAGAAGAAAAGGACCTACAAAAACAAACCCAAAACAATTAAGAAATGGTAATAGGAACATATATATCGATGATTACTTTAAATGTAAATAGATTTACAATCTATTTACAATCAAAAGACATAGACTGGCTGAACGGATACAGAAACAAGACCCGTATATATGCTGTCTATAAGAGACCCACTTCAGACCTAGGGACACATACAGACTGAAAGTGAGGGGAGGGAAAAAGATATTCCATACAAGTGGAAATCAAAAGACAGCTGGAGTAGCAATACTCATATCACATAAAATAGACTTTAAAATAAAGACTATTACAAGAGACAAGGAAGGACACTACATAATGATCAAGGGATCAATCCAAGAAGAAGATATAACAATTATAAATATATATGCACCCAACATAGGAGCACCTCAATACATAAGGCAACTGTTAACACCTGTAAAAGAGGAAATCGACAGTAACACAATAACCGTGGGGGACTTTAACACCTCATTTACACCAATGGACAGATTATCCAAACAGAAAATTAATAAGGAAACACAAGCTTTAAATGACACAATAGACCAGATAGATTTAATTGATATTTATAGGACATTCCTTCCAAAAACAGCAGATTACACTTTCTTCTCAAGTGCGCACGGAACATTCTCCAGGATAGATCACATCTTGGTTCACAAATCAAGCTGCAGTAAATTTAGGAAAATTGAAATCATATCAAGCATCTTTTCTGACCATAATGCTATGAGATTAGAAATCAATTACATGGAAAAAATCGTAAAAAACACAAACACATGGAGGCTAAACAATACATTACTAAATAACCAAGAGATCACTGAAGATATCAAAGAAGAAATCAAAAAATACCTAGAGACAAATGACAATGAAAACATGATGATCCAAAACCTATGGGATGCAGCAAAAGCAGTTCTAAGAGGGAAGTTTACTGCAATACAATCCTACCTCAAGAAACAACAAACATCTCAAATAAACAATCTAACCTTACACCTAAAGGAACTAGAGAAAGAAGAACAAACAAAACCCAAAGCTAGTAGAAGGAAAGAAATCATAAAGATAAGAGCAGAAATAAATGAAATAGAAACAAAGAAGACAATAGGAAAGGTCAATAAAACTAAAAGCTGGTTCTTTGAGAAGATAAACAATATGATAAACCATTAGCCAGGCTCATCAAGAAAAAGAGAGAGAGGACTCAAATCAATAAAATTAGCAATGAAAAAGGAGAAGTTACAACAGACACCACAGAAATACAAAGCATCCTAAGAGACTACTACAAGCAACTCTATGCCAATAAAATGGACAACCTGGAAGAAATGGACAAATTCTTAGAAAGGTATAACCTTCCAAGACTGAACCAGGAAGAAATAGAAAATATGAACAGACCAATCACAAGTAATGAAATTGAAACTGTAATTAAAAATCTTCCAACAAACAAAAGTCCAGGACCAGATGGCTTCACAGGTGAATTCTATCGAACATTTCGAGAAGAGCTAACACCCATCCTTCTCAAACTCTTCCAAAAAATTGCAGAGGAAGGAACACTCCCAAACTCATTCTATGAGGCCACCATCACCCTGATACCAAAACCAGACAAAGATACTACAAAAAAAGAAAATTACAGACCAATATCACTGATGAATATAGATGCCAAAATTCTCAACAAAACACTAGCAAACAGAATCCAACAACACATTAAAAGGATCATACACCATGATCAAGTGGGATTTATCCCAGGGATGCAAGGATTCTTCAATATAAGTATATCAATCAGTGTTATACACCATATTAACAAATTGAAGAAGAAAAACCATATGATCATCCCAATAGATGCAAAAAAGCTTTTGACAAAATTCAACACCCATTTATGATAAAAACTCTCCAGAAAGTGTGCATAGAGTGAACCTACCTCAACATAATAAAGGCCATATATGACAAACCCACAGCAAACATCATTCTCAATGGTGAAAAACTGAAAGCATTTCCTCTAAGATCAGGAACAAGACAAGGATGTCCACTCTCACCGCTCTTATTCAACATAGTTTTGGAGGTCCTAGCCACAGCAATCGGAGAAGAAAAAGAAATAAAAGGAATACAATTTGGAAAAGAAGAAGTAAAACTGTCACTGTTTGCAGATGACATGATACTATACACAGAGAATCCTAAACATGCCACCAGAAAACTACTAGAGTTAATCAATGAATTTGGTAAAGTTTCAGGATACAAAATTAATGCATAGAAATCTCTTGCATTCCTATATGGTAATGATGAAAAATCTGCAAGAGAAATTAAGGGAACACTCCCATTTACCATTGCAACAAAAAGAATAAAATACCTAGGAATAAACCTACCTAAGGAGACAAAAGAGCTGTATGCAGAAAACTATAAGACACTGGTGAAAGAAATTAAAGATGATACAAACAGATGAAGAGATATACCATGTTCTTGGATTGGAAGAATCAATATCGTGAAAATGACTATACTACTCAAAGCAATCTACAGATTCAATGCAATCCCTATCAAATTACCAATAGCATTTTTTACAGAACTAGAACAAAAAATCTTAAAATTTGTATGGAGACACAAAAACCCCGAATACCCAAAGCGGTCTTGAGGGGAAAAAAAGGAGCTGGAGGAATCAGGCTCCCTGACTTCAGACTATACCATGAAGCTACAGTAATCAAGACAGTATGGTACTGGCACAAAAACAGAAATACAGATCAATGGAACAGGATAGAAAGCCAAGAGATAAACCCCCACACATATGGTCACCTTATCTTTGATAAAGGAGGCAAGGATACACAATGGAGAAAAGACAGCCTCTTCAATACGTGGTGCTGGGAAAACTGGACAGCTACATGTAAAAGAATGAAGTTAGAACACTCCCTAACACCATACACAAAAATAAACTCAAAATGGATTAGAGACCTAAATGTAAGGCCAGACACTATAAAACTCTTAGAGGAAAACATAGGAAGAACACTCTTTGACATAAACCACAGCAAGATCCTTTTTGACCCACCTCCTAGAGAAAGGGAAATAAAAACAAAAATAAACAAATGGAACCTAATGAAACTTCAAAGCTTTTGCACAGCAAAGGAAACCATAAACAAGACGAAAAGACAACCCTCAGAATGGGAGAAAATATTTGCAAATGAAGCAACTGACAAAGGACTAATCTCCAAAATAGACAAACAGCTCATGCTGCTCACTATCAAAAAAACAAACAACCCAATCCAAAAATGGGCAGAAGACCTAAACAGACATTTCTCCAAAGAAAATATACAGATGGCCAACAAACACATGAAAGGATGATCAACATCACTAATCATTAGAGAAATGCATATCAAAACTACAATGAAGTATCACCTCACACAGGTCAGAATGGCAATCATCAAAAAGTCTACAAACAATAAATGCTGGAGAGGGTGTGGAGAAAAGGGAACCTTCCTGCACTGCTGGTGGGAATGTAAATTGATACAGCCACTATGGAGAACAGTATGGAGGTTCCTTAAAAAACTAAAAATAGAACTACCATATGACCCAGCAATCCCACTACTGGGCATATACCCTGAGAAAACCATAATTCAAAAAGAGTCATGTACCACAATGTTCATTGCAGCTCTATTTACAATAGCCAGGACATGGAAGCAACCTAAATGTCCATCAATTGATGAATGGATAAAGAAGATGTGGCACATATATACAATGGAATATTACTCAGCCATAAAAAGAAACAAAATTGAGTTATTTGTAATGAGGTGGATGGACCTAGAGACTGTCATACAGAGTGAAGTAAGTCAGAAAGAGAAAAGCAAATACCGTGTGCTAACACAGATATATGGAATCTAAAAAAAAAAAGAAAAGGTTCTGAAGAACCTAGGGGCAGGACAGGAATAAAGACGCAGATGTAGAGAATGGACTTTAAGTCACGGGGAGGGGGAAGTGTAAGCTGGGACAAAGTGAGAGAGTGGCATGGACATATATACACTACCAAATGTAAAACAGATAGCTAGTGGGAAGCAGCCGCATAGCACAGGGAGATCAGCTCAGTGCTTTGTGACCGCCTAGAGGAGTGGGATAGGGAGGGTGTGAGGGAGTCACAAGAGGGAGGGGATATGGGGATATATGTATACGTATAGCTGATTCACTTTGTGATTCAGCAGAAACTAACACACCATTGTGTGTTATTGTAAGCTCCTACCCTCTAGGAGCTTACAATATAGTACTGGAAAGACAAAATAAACAGTTTACAAAGTAAAATTATTAGCAAAAATAAAGAGTGATATACATAAGGTATAGTGAGAATAAAGAGAAAAAGGAAGGTCCACTCCAATTGTGTAAAATCAGGAAAGACTTGATGGCAGAAATAAAATTTGAGCAACATTTCTGACGGCAGGTACAATTTAAGTATGTCAATGTTGTAGAAATATCTGTCCAGTGTTCTGGAATAGTATTAACAAAAGGGTAGAGTCTGGCTGGAACACAGTTTCCTCAGTGGAATAGCTAGGGAGAAGCACAGATTAGGGGTTTTTCTTACTAGACTATGGGGAACCATTAATCTTTCTATCCAGATGAGTGTCATAATTAGAGCTGTCTTTCAGGTACGTGAATTTGACCACAATGTGTTGGTTGAATTGGAATAGGGAAGATTATAGGCAGGCATAAAGCAATACTAGATTGCCTTCTAAAGTTTACATTCTCACTCTTACATAAGTGGCAGCTTGATAGAGTGGAAAAAGCACTGGATTTTAAGTCAGAAGGCATTCTCTGACTATGTCTCTTACTAGCTGAGACTTTGGCATGTTAGTTAATATCTGTATCCTCAGTTTCTTTTCCTGATAAGTGGAATTAATACCTGTCTTTTAGAATTGCTTTGGTAAATGAGATACGCCTCAGAACACAATGCCTTGTACAAAGTAAGTGCTCAATGAATGTTTGGTTTCCTTCCTTTTCTACCGAATTCATATTTGAAAGGTGTTTATTTCTATGACTGTCTTTTAATACAGCTTGAGTTAGTGAACACCCACATAGTACATTTCAGTATTTTAGATGATGCCAAAGTCTGTGACACAGAAGGCAAGATTACATGACATTTACACTTGGGAGAACACGTTTACAATCAGGAAATGAACAGGTCTTTGTGTTCTCCAGAGAGTCTGAGTTTGTTCAACATTCATTTAACAAATATTTATTGAGCCCCTACGTGGGTCTGTGACTGTGCAAGAAGATAACAAAAGTAGATACAACTCAGTCCTGCTCTGGAGAAGTTCCAAGTCAAATATCAGAGATATATCAATACACAGATTATTTACGAGTTTATGATAAGTACTAGGAGAAGTTTATACAAAGTGTTATGGGAGCACAAAAGAATGTGTAACTAGCTGAGTTTGTGGTGGTCACGGAAAGCTTCACAAGGAAGTAATCCTTTTAGATAAGTCTTGGAGTGTTCATCTGCTACACAGGTGAAGAAAGAACACAACTGGCAGGGGAAATAGTGTGTAAAAATATGAAGAAGGGAGGGATTGCATTTGACTATCTTTAACTGAAAACAAAAATAACAGAGGTTTAAACAAAGTTGGACTTTATTTTTCATATATACAAGGAAACCTAGAGGTTCAAGGATGTCAGGTCCTAGGTCTTTGAGATTCTTTTGGTCTATATTCCAAAAGAAGCTGAGAAATAAATGTTTTCCTTTATTTATTTATTTTACCTTTTTTAAGTTGGGCACAAAATTACCCCCAACAAAATCAAAATTCTGTTAAAAAGCAAGAAAGTGGAGATGATATTTGGTGTAGGCAACTAACAGCACTGCTCTAGCATTTTTAGGGGATTGCAAATAGTCAGTGTGGCAGGATGATGGAATTTCAGAGTGATAGATGAGGCTGGAGAGGCAAGCAGATGAGGCAAGGGAAGATCTAAAAGTTTATCTGTGCAATTTTTTCATGAGAAGTCCAAGGTTCCATTGATGGGATATCAGGAAGATTTGCTTAGTTACAGCCACAGCAATAGGAATGAAAAGTTCTTCATTCCCACCACATTTTGGCCAATTGATCAGAAACCTCCCAAGTCCTCGAAATGTAGCCAAGGGCAGGGTTCCCGCAGGAAATACTGGTTGTTTTGTATAGGCTGCAATGACCTGTTTTTAATCTCATGCCTTGTTAAATGATAAAAGTCACCACAGCCAACAATGTTTCTTTTTTCTTTTGTCCCTCTATTCCTTTCTTCTTTTTGCCTTCAATTTACATCAGTGTGTGGCCCAGTGACTTCATTTCTTCTTCTTAATGAGTTTTCAGCAAGATTCCAAACCCGTGACTGAAAGGCAGGCATGTTATTTCTAGGTTCCAAAGTTTCTGAAACAATTTTTTTTTAATATTTTTCAAGTTTCCATTGTTCTGTCACATCGTTGCAACTCCTCTTCCTCTTCCCCTGCAGCTTTCCACAGTTCCCTGTAAGAAACTCCTTTAGCACACTCCCCTTCTCCCTCCTGACTTCTTCCCTTCCTGCACACTCTTATCCTCTCTTGCAGAAGGAAAGGTCAGGGAAGCGTTTAGTTACCTGTAGAGTTAAGTGCTTTCTAGCTCCTGACTAAACCCCTCCTACCACCAAATTAAACCTATATCTAACATCGTTGATATAAATAATGTTTTGATGATTCTTTTTTTCATCTCAAAAGCAATACCTTTTTCTTATAAAAAACTTGAAAAATACAGACCAACCAGAAAAGAAATGGGACTCATCCATAATCCCACCATCCAAAAATACCCACTATTAACACTTTGGTATATGCTCTTTCCTTTTTTTTTTTTTTAACAATGTACATCCTACACATTGTAACAACCTTCATTTTTTTTTTTTTTTAAACTTTGGGTTTGTTTATTTATTTATTTATGGCTGTGTTGGGTGTTCGTTTCTGTGCGAGGGCTTTCTCTAGTTGCAGCAAGTGGGGGCCACTCTTCATCACGGTACGCGGGCCTCTTATTATCGCGGCCTCTCCTGTTGCGGAGCACAGGCTCCAGACGCGCAGGCTCAGTAATTGTGGCTCACGGGCCTAGTTGCTCCGCGGCATGTGGGATCTTCCCAGACCAGGGCTCGAACCCGTGTACCCTGCATTGGCAGGCGGATTCTCAACCACTGCGCCACCAGGGAAGCCCTGCTCTGTCCTTTTAATCTTTCTGTTATGCAAATAGATTGTGTACATTTTTTTGATGATATCATTCTGTATATATTGCCTTGTAACCTGCTTTTAGTTAAAAATGCACCATAATTGCTTTCTTTTTCAGTGATTCTTAAAATTTTGAATTTAATATTATTTAAATTACATATATATGCGTGCATATGTATAGATATGTATACATATATATTATAGTTTGAAAATCAAATACTATGACATAATGAAAAATAGCAGCAGGTCCCTGCCCCACTCTGCCCCATCCTCCATGTTCATCCCTCAGGGTCAGACGCTTGCAACTGTCTTAATTGTTTCTCTTTGAATAGATCTCTGTATTTCTAAATAATAATAATCATAACCTTTATGATTATTTCTGGGTTTTAAATTTCAGACACTGAAAATGTCTACTATAATGGAAGACAAGGACTTAGAACTCATAAACTCTTCCCTGAATGCACATAGGTATTTCCTCTCCTCTTGGAGTTATATAACAGTTTTTACTAAATCATCATTTAGTGTTTACATTAAAATGACATCAACACTGTGAATGTACTTAATGCCACTAACTGTACACTTCACATGGTTAAAATTGCACATTTTATGTTACGTATATTTCAAAATAAGTTTAAAAAGAAATAGCTGCACAAAATAAATGATACCAACATTGTTCAGTTAGTCATTTAATACCCTCTGCTAGGTTTCTAGTACAACTTTTATTTTTCCTAGAGCCGGTAATTGTCTTATGGATTTTTTTCCCCTTATTTGCCTAGTTTTTATGGAACTGATCCCAAACTTTCCAACAGAACTATAAAGCCTAAATCAGTACAGCTAAATACATCAGTTCCTTTTGTATGTGTGGTAACACCCCTTTTGGAATCCTCCATAATCCTGCTCCTATCTGAACTGGAAACAACCTTTGGGACTTCCCTGGTGATGCAGTGGATAGGACTCCACACTCCCAGTGCAGGGGGTCTGGGTTCGATCCCCAGTCAGGGAACTAGATCCCACATCCATGCCACAACTGAGAGTTCACATGCCACAACTAAGGAGCCCTGGAGCCACAACTAAGGAGCCTACATGCTGCAGCTAAGAAGCCAGCGAGCTGCAGATAAGGAGCTCGCCTGCCGTGACTAAGACCTGTTGCAACCAAATAAATAAATAAATAAACATCAAAAGAAAAAGAAACAACCTTCATTTCCATCTCTTGTTTCTGGAACCCCAACACTTTTTTCTTGCTTTATTGCCTTATTGATGAAGCATATACTTGGGTAACTTCCGGGAAAACTCTATATGGAAGGTAAATTTTTTGTGCTCATGAATGGCTGAAAATGACTATTATAAACTACCCTCACAGGCCTCCCTGGTGGCGCAGTGGTTGAGAATCTGCCTGCCAATGCAGGGGACACGGGTTCGAGCCCTGGTCTGGGAAGATCCCACGTGCTGCAGAGCAGCTGGGCCCGTGAGGCGCAACTACTGAGCTTGCGCGTCTGGAGCCTGTGCTCCGCAACAAGAGAGGCCGCGATAGTGAGAGGCCCGCGCACCGTGATGAAGAGTGGCCCCCGTTTGCCACAACTGGAGAAAGCCCTCGCATAGAAACGAAGACCCAACACAGCCATAAATAAATAAATAAATAAAATTTAAAAAAACAAACAAAAAAAAACTACCCTCATTTGACTGGTAGTTTGGCCAAGTATAGAACTTTACGTTGCAAATAATTTTCACTCAGAATTTTGCAGGCCTTACTCCACTGTTTTTTAGTTTCCAGGACTGCTGTTGATATATCTGCCATTCTGGTTAACTGAAAAATTTCCATGTTATCTGGTTTGTTTGTGTGGGTTTTTTTAAGATTCTCTCTTTATGCCTGGGGATTTGAAATTCCACAGTGGAATGCCTTGGTATGGATCATTTTTCATTCAGTGTCTGGGCCATTTATGTTCTTTATGCTCTTTCAGTTTGGAAATTTGTTTCCTTTTGTTCTGGGAAATTTTGTTTTTCTGTGATCACTTCTGTCCTCCACTTCACTTTTGTTTTTGTTTTTTCTTTTTGGAGCTTAAATTGCTCAGATATTGGCTCTTTTGGATTGATAATTTTATCTTGTCTTTTCTTTCCTCTTTTCCATGTCTTATTGTTTTCTGGGAGATTTCCTCAACTTTATCTTCTAACTCTTCTACTGAATTTTTCCATGACTATTATCCATGAAAGTTTCATTTTATTTCATTCCTTTCCTTCCTTCCTTCCTTCCTTCCTTCCTTTTTTTATAAAAGAAAATTCTTTTGTGTATCACGGAAGCTAAAGCTATTAATGATTTAAAAAAATTTTTTTTCTTCTCCAGTTACTGTTTCTGTTTTGTTTTTTATTTTTTTCTACTTCCTTTGTTTGTTTTGGTCTCTTTGTTGGAAGCATTCCTCAATTGTCTAGTAATCTTTTCTGTTCATATTGAAAGAATCACTAAAAAACTGATTTAATTAGAAGCTCTGTGCGCCTAAGTGAAGCTTGCTGACTGATGAGTTCTCTGCTCTAGAAGGAATAGGACCCCAAATCTAATTGCAAGTACTTTCTCTTAGACTGATCAATTTTGCTAGAGGAGAGTCCTCCATTCTCTTATTTAGGGATGTAGGCCTGACCACCAGTCTAGAATATAGCCTTACACATACTTACATATAGACATCTTTTTTTCACAAATGAGATCATACTACACATGTTTTCTGAAATTTGTTTTTCATCTAACATTATTATCTAAGACATCTTCCCATGACTGTGCATAGGAATACATAGGAATATAAAATGGATGCCTAGAATTTCATAGTATATATGACCCTTAATTTACTTAAACAGTTTCTAATTGATAAGCATTTGAGTATTTTTTTCCCTATAACAATACTGCAATTGTAGCTGTATCTTTCTGTACTTGTACAAGAATATTTGTATAATAAATTTCTAGAAGTCGAATGGTTGGGTCAAAGAGTGTGCATATTTAAAATTTTTATCAATGCTGTCAAAATTACTCTCCAAGAAAGTTGTACCAATTCACACTACCACCAGTGGTGTGTAAGAGTGCCTGCTTAATTATACTCTTGAAAATTCTGGGTATTAAACTTTCTCAACTTCGCTATTTTGACAGGATTTTTTGAAGTGCATCTAGTTCTCACTATAAAATACATTGCTTTAATTATTAGTGAGGTTAAACAACTTTCTACTATTTTTATTAGCCATTTGCATCTCAGTATAAACTTTTTCTTTGAATTCACTGCACATTTTTCTATTGGGTGATTAATCTTTCTCTTACTGTTCAATTTTTCTGTACGTTAAAAGAAATTAGGCTTGTGACCATTATTTACTCTATTTGACTTTTTTTTCACTTTCTTTCTTCCTAGGTTTATTTTTTCCTAATGGAAAATTTATATATATATTTAATATATTTATATTATATATTTTTATATATGTTTCATCAAGTGTTTCATGATCGTTTTCATTATATGGAGGCATTATAATTTATTTAAACAGTCCTCTATTATTAGAATTTTATTTTGTTTCCCATTTCCTGAAGGCCACATCCTCTTGTTTTGTCCTGGGCTCCCTGAGAACTGAAGAATAGGTGAGTTTCTTCTCTACAGAGCCTCTTCATAAATATGTAAAAATTTTTCTTCTCTAGTTTAAATAATCATAATGACTTTAACCACATTTCATTTCATTTTTTGGGTTCATTTTTGTTACTCTACTCTCAAATCCTCCCTCCCATTTCACATGTGCATTAAAATGCCAGTGCCCAAACTTGGCATGATACTTTAAGGTTGTGACCAATTCTAAGTTTAGCAGAGGGATACTTTCCTAACTCTTAGATGTCACAGACCTATTAATATATTTCACTATCATAGTTAGCTTTATAAAAACAGCCACACTATACTGCTGACTCATTCGCAGCTGGTGGTCCCAGTCTATCAAATTCATAAAACTAGAAAAAATGTCTCATGTGTTAGATGAAAGAAAAAAAGATTCAAAAAGAGCCTGGAATGTTGGAACACTGGGCCAAAAGATGAAACTTATCAGGAAGAAATGAAAAGCTTTGCATTGAATTTAAAACTGAAAAAACCCACCTGAGTACAGGATAAGGATAATTTCACTTAACACCTAAACACTGAAACATTTTCGTTTACTGTAAACTTAATACGTATCAGCAAAAATGTAAAACAGCTGCCAACAAATTGAATGCATTTTTGACAGGAAAAAAAAATTAATGTCTGACTGTTCACAGTCTCTCCCCTCCCTCCTTCAGCCAAGGAAAGATCTTGTTTGGCAAGGTCAGTTCCTGAGCCTTTTCAAGAGATTGGGGGCTTGGGTAAGAGGAAAAGATTTGATTGTTCTACTGGAAAATTTGGAAAGTTGCACAAGAAAAAAGTCAGATGCTGAAGACGAGGGGAGGCACTAGAAAGGCAAAAGGCAGTTAAGTGCTGGATAGGAGAGAGGGTTTGGGAGTTTATAAAAAAGAGAAAAGAAAAATAAATTGGATTAGCTGCAGTGCTGTGGCAAGGGAGGCTTTTTAGATGAAGAAAGAGATTTTAAAGGAAGTGTTGTCATGTGTTATGAATATCGTGTCATTTTGTGTGTGTTCTAAGAGACTTTAATAAAATTTAAACATTTTTCCCAACTCTTTTTGGATGTCTGACATGTGTATCTTTGGATGGAACTCTGAGCTGAGAAGCTGCCAGGAATATCTGAACTGTATACAGGTTACAAAATCTTACGTGACATCAACAGAACTACAGTGTTCACCATGATAAAGATGTCAATCATGTCATTTGGTCACACCTGTATTATCTTCAGCCCTGGGTACCACATTTTTACAAGGTATACTGGTTTGCTAGGGCTGCCATAATAAAGTACCACAGACTGAGTGGCTTAAACAACAGAAATTTATTTTCTCACAATTCTGTAGGCTAGAAGTTAGAGATCAAGGTGTTGACAAGTTTCTTTTTCTCTGAGGCACCTCTCCCTGATTTATACACTGCCATCTTCTCCCAATGTCTTCACATGGCCCTCCTGTTATGTGTAACTGTGTCCTAATCGCCTCTTTTTATATGGACACCAGTCTTACTGGATTAGGGCCCACCACAATCACCTCATTTAAATTTAATTACCATTGTAAAGACCTTGTCTCCAAGTAGTCATATTCTGAGGTACTGGGGGTTAGGATTTTAACATTCAAATTTTAAGGGTATACGATTTAGACCATAACACAAGGCTACTGACAAATTCAATCTTTACTCTCATTTTTAGATTCCTTTGAATTTTTTCTTTTTTTTTTTTAAGTTAATTAATTAATTTATTTATTAGATCCCTTTGAATTTTATCTCTGGTCTTTTGGGACTCTGATCCAAATTCTTATAATCTGTAGACAACCAGAATAGTTTCAATTTTTCCACTAAATTATTAATGCACATAATTTCTATTCCACTCAAAAGTATTTAGATTCTGTACTTTGTTAGGTATGTGCAAAATGGTATTATATAAATTGGTCCTTTGGAGATGAAATACATATACACATGAAGAGAAACAATTTCCTTTTCTGCAAAATGAGCAAGTGGACTAGATAATCTGTATGGTCTCTTCCAGTCCTAAAAATCATACAATTCTAGTTCAAGGACAATGAAAGTATGCCGTTAAATATAATTTTTAAATATTGGATATGTGTTATGAAGAAAAGGCAGAGATCAAGTTAGGAACTGTGGAAGTTTTTCTCAAAATTTGGACAATCTAAAATATCTTGAAGAAAAGTCCTTTAGGTCCGATTGCCAACCTAGCGTTAAGCCTTCAGAATCATAATAACTCATACTGATGACAATTCAGGCACCTAGTTTCATATTGTTTCTCTAACCAGCATTTTCTTTCAGAGTTGTAAATGTTTCAAAACTGACCCAGGAGTGTTGACCATGTACATTCATGCCCTGTTGTACATTTCATGTCTCTTCACAGCTATTGGAAAAATGCAGCATATTTCCCATTTCCTTTACTATTATATCTTACAGTTTGTAGAAGTAGTAACATTTAATTAGCATTAACTGATTGTCCATGTATTTAGGCAGAGAAGAATAGATAGTAAACTTCTGCAGTACACAGTTAAATATCTGAGTTTGACAGTATTTTACAAATTATATTTATTCATATTTCCCAAGCTCATGTGGAAATCTATTCATACTTTTCAACAAACTGGGATTACACAGAAGAACTGCCAAACCTTAAAATTAGTTTTTTAAAATACCTTGTACAAGTCAGAAAATATGTCTCATCTCTTTGAAGGTTGAAGACAGGCTAATATTTTACTTTTCCTTTAAAAAAAAAAAAAGATAAGGACCAACTATCAGGCAAAAGTTGTGAAAATGTAGCAGTAATTCTAGGAGGCTGCTTTCTACAGTGAATTATTACACATTGAAAGAGTTTCATATAGTACCGAGGCTCATTTCTGACATCAAGTTAAAATCACTTTAGCATTAATAATTTTTATTTATTGTTTTATAAATTTATTTTTTTGTTTGTTTCTTTGTTTTTAGCTGCGTTGGGTCTTTGTTGCTGAGTGCAGGCTTTCTTTTTAGTTGTAGCGAGCGGCGGCTACTCTTCGTTGCGGTGCACAGGCCTCTCATTAAGGTGGCTTCTCTTGTTGCAGAGCATGGGCTCTAGATGTGTGGGCTTCCGTAGTTGTGGCTCATGGGCTCAGTAGTTGTGGCTCGCCGGCTCTAGAGCGCAGGCTCAGTAGTTGTGGCACACGGGCTTAGTTGCTCTGTGGCATGTGGGATCTTCCCAGACCAGGGCTCGAACCCGTGTCCCCTGCATTGGCAGGCGGATTCTTAACCACTGCGCCACCAGGGAAGCCTGAATTAATAATTTTTAAATGAAACATTTTCTGAGGGTTGAAAAGAGCCATATTGGATTTTATCTGGTTATTAAATTTAAAAAGTGCCTTGTATCAAGAAAGTAGATATTGGGCTTCCCTGGTGGCGCAGTGGTTGAGAATCTGCCTGCCAATGCAGGGGACACGGGCTCGAGCCCTGGTCTGGGAGGATCCCACATGCCGCGGAGCAACTGGGCCCGTGAGCCGCAATTACTGAGCCTGCGCGTCTGGAAACTGTGCTCCGCAACAAGAAAGGCCACAATAGTGAGAGGCCCATGCACCGCGATGAAGAGTGGCCCCCGCTTGCCACAATTAGAGAAAGCCCTCGCACAGAAACGAAGACCCAACACAGCCATAAATAAATTAATTAATTAATTTTTTAAAAAAAGAAAGTAGATATTGTGCTCAGCATTATTAACATATTCTATTTAGAAAAATGACATTGTTATTCATATGAAAACAGATTTTGGTCTAGATAAAATTAAATGCCTTCACAAGGTTTCAAACATGTATACATGAAATTATAAAAATTAATTATAGTTCAAGCAAGGACTTGACTGCTCTTCTGCTATAAGGGGAATATTTGATTTATCTATTATTGTAAAGCAAACTGTCCCAGAACTTAATGGCTTAAAATAAAGACTTGGCAAACTTTTTCCGTAAAGGGCCAAATTGTAGATATTTTTAGACTTTGTGAGCCATATAATCTCTGTCACAACTACTCAAGTCTGCTGTTGTAGCACAAAAGCAGACATAAACATATGTAAACAAAGGGGTGTGGATATATTCCAACATAACGTGATTTATAAAAGAAGACAGTGAGCCAAATTTGGCCCACAGGCTATAATTTATCTCTTGGTTTATTAAAGGCTCAAAATTCTATGGGTTGACATTTTCGGCAGGGCTCTTTGGCGATGACTTGTCTCTGCTCTCCATGGTTGGTTGGGTTGATGCATATGTTTCTAATCAGTTGGCAAGTTGACTGGGGGGCAGAATGGTCTCACTCACATGTCTGGCAGTTGACTGAGGGCCTCATTTGCCTCCACATGACCTCTGTAGTAGGCGAGCTTGGGATTTCTCACGTGGCAGGTAGATTCCAGAGAGGCAAAAGCAGAAGCTTCAAGTCCTCTTTGAGGCCTCAGCTAGGAAGTCACACAATGTCATGTCACCATATTCTACTGGTCAAATTCTCAAGACTGGCCCAGATTCAAGGTGTGTGGAAATAGACTCTGCCTCTTGATGGGAAAGGCTGCAAAGAATTTATGGCCATTTTAAATTCACCACAGGGAGTAAATTCTGTTAAGTAGAAGAACTGTAATATTGTACACATGAAATATATAAGGTTATAAACCAATGTTACCTCAAAAAAATTTTTTTAAAAAAAAGAGTGAGAGGGCAGACAACAGAAGCAAGAAGAACTACAATCCTGCAGCCTGTGGAACAAAAACCACATTCACAGAAAGATAGACAAGATGAAAAGGCAGAGGGCTATGTACCAGATGAAGGAACAAGATAAAACCCCAGAAAAACAACTAAATGAAGTGGACATAGGCAAGCTTCCAGAAAAAGAATTCAGAATAATGATAGTGAAGATGATCCAAGACCTCGGAAAAAGAATGGAGGCAAAGATTGAGAAGAAGCAAGAAATGTTTAACAAAGACCTAGAAGAATTAACGAACAAAAAAACAGAGATGACCAATACAATAACTGAAATGAAAAATACACTAGAAGGAATCAATAGCAGAATAACTGAGGCAGAAGAACGGATAAGTGACCTGGAAGACAGAATGGTAGAATTCACTGCTGCAGAACAAAATAAAGAAAAAAGAATGAAAAGAAATGAAGACAGCCTAAGAGACCTCTGGGACAACATTAAACGCAACATTCGCATTATAGGGGTCCCAGAAGAAGAGGGGAGAGAGAAAGGACCAGAGAAAATATTTGAAGAGATTATAGTCGAAAACTTCCCTAACATGGGAAAGGAAATAGCCACCCAACTCCAGGAAGCGCAGAGAGTCCCATACAGGATAAACCCAAGGAGAGACATGCCGAGACACATAGTAAGCAAATTTGCAAAAATTAAAGACAAAGAAAAATTATTAAAAGCAGCAAGGGAAAAATGACAAATAACACACAAGGAACTTCCATAAGGTTAACAGCTGATTTCTCAGCAGAAACTCTACAAGCCAGAAGGGAGTGGCATGATATACTTAAAGTGACAAAAGGAAAGAAACTACAACGAAGATTACTCTACCCAGCAAGGATCTCATTCAGATTCGATGGAGAAATCAAAAGCTTTACAGACAAGCAAAAGGTAAGAGAATTCAGCACCACCAAACCAGCTCTACAACAAATGCTAAAGGAACTTTTCTAAGGTGGAAACACAAGAGAAGAAAAGGACTTACAACAACAAACCCAAAACAATTAAGAATATGGTCATAGGAACATACATATCGATAATTACCCTAAACGTGAATGGATTAAATGCTCCAACCAAAAGACACAGGCTTGCTGAATGGATACAAAAACAAGACCCATATATATGCTGTCTACGAGAGACCCACTTCAGACCTAGGGACACGTTCAGACTGAAAGTGATGGGATGGAAAAAGATATTCCATGGAAATGGAAATAAAAAGACAGCTGGAGTACCAATACTCATATCAAATAAAACAGACTTTAAAATAAAGAATGTTACAAGAGACAAGGAAGGACACTACATAATGATCAGGGGATCAGTCAAGAATAAGATATAACAATTATAAATATATATGCACCCAACACAGGAGCACCTCAATACATAAGGCAACTGCTAACAGCTAAAACAGAGGAAATCGACAGTAACACAATTAACAGTGGGGGACTTTAACACCTCACTTACACCAATGGACAGATCATCCAAAATGAAAATAAATAAGGAAACACAAGTTTTAAATGACACAATAGACCAGATAAATTTAATTGACATTTATAGGACATCCCATCCAAAAACAGCAGATTACACTTTCTTCTCAAGTGCGCACTGAACATTCTCCAGGATAGTTCACATCTTGGGTCACAAATCAAGCCTCAGTAGATTTAAGAAAATTGAAATCATGTCAAGCATCTTTTCTGACCACAATGCTATGAGATTAGAAATGACTTACAGGGAAAAAAACGTAAAAAACACAAACATATGGAGGCTGAACAATACGTTACTAAATAACCAAGTGATCACTGAAGAAATCAAGGAGGAAATCAAAAAATACCTAGAGACAAATGACAACGAAAACACGACGATCCAAAACCTACGGGATGCAGCAAAAGCAGTTCTAAGAGGGAAGTTTATAGCTATACAAGCCTACCTCAAGAAACAAGAAAATCCTCAAATAAACAATCTAACCTTACACCTAAAGGAACTAGAGAGAGAAGAACAAACAAAACCCAAAGTTAGCACAAGGAAAGAAATCATAAAGATCAGAGCAGAAATAAATGAAATAGAAACAAAGAAAACAATAGCAAAGATCAATAAAACTAAAAGCTGATTCTTTGAGAAG
Source organism: Eschrichtius robustus (assembly GCF_028021215.1). Lineage (NCBI taxonomy): Eukaryota > Metazoa > Chordata > Mammalia > Artiodactyla > Eschrichtiidae > Eschrichtius > Eschrichtius robustus. The sequence goes on from NC_090824.1 coordinate 118,581,122, forward strand.
ATAAACAATATTGATAAACCATTAGCCAGACTTACCAAGAGAAGAGGGAGAGGACTCAAATCAATAAAATTAGAAATGAAAAAGGAGAAGTTACAACAGACACCGCAGAAATACAAAGCATCCTAAGAAACCACCACAAGCAACTCTATGCCAATAAAATGGACAACCTGGAAGAAATGGACAAATTCTTAGAAAGGTATAACCTTCCAAGACTGACCCAGGAAGAAATAGAAAATATGAACAGGCCAATCACAAGTAATGAAATTGAAACTGTGATTAAAAATCTTCCAACAAACAAAAGTCCAGGACCAGATGGCTTCACAGGTGAATTCTATCAAACATTTAGAGAAGAGCTAACACCCATCTTTCTCAAACTCTTCCAAAAAATTGCAGAGGAAGAAACACTCCCAAACTCATTCTATGAGGCCACCATCACCCTCATACCAAAACTAGACAAAGATACTACAAAAAAAAGAAAATTACGGACCAATATCACTGATGAATATAGATGCAAAAATCCTCAACAAAATACTAGCAAACAGAATCCAACAACACATTAAAAGGATCATACACCATGATCAAGTGGGATTCATCCCAGGGATGCAAGGATTCTTCAATGTACGCAAATCAATCAGTGTGATACACCATATTAACAAATTGAAAAATAAAAACCATATGATCATCTCAATAGTTGCAGAAAAAGCTTTTGACAAAATTCAACACCCATTTATGATAAAAACTCTCCAGAAAGTGTGCATAGAGGGAACCTACCTCAACATAATAAAGGCCATATATGACAAACCCACAGCAAACATCATTCTCAATGGTGAAAAACTGATAGCATTTCCTCTAAGATCAGGAACAAGACAAGGATGTCCACTCTCACCACTATCATTCAACATACTTTTGGAAGTCTTAGCCATGGTAATCAGAAAAGAAAAAGAAATAAAAGGAATACAAATTGGAAAAGAAAAAGTAAAACTGTCATTGTTTGCAGATGACATGATACTATACATAGAGAATCCTAAAGATGCCACCAGAAAATTACTAGAGCTAATAAATGAATTTGGTAAAGTAGCAGGATACAAAATTAATGCAGAGAAATCTCTTGCATTCCTATATGCTAATGATGAAAAATCTGAAAGAGAAATTAAGGAAACACTTCCATTTACCATTGCAACAAAAAGAATAAAATACCTAGGAATAAACCTACCTAGGGAGACAAAAGACCTGTATGCAGAAAACTATAAGACACTGATGAAAGAAATTAAAGAGGATACCAACAGATGGCGAGATATACCATGTTTTTGGATTGGAAGAATCAATACTGTGAAAATGACTATACTACCCAAAGCAATATACAGATTCAATGCAATCCCTATCAAATTACCAATGGCATTTTTTACAGAACTAGAACAAAAAATCTTAAAATTTGTATGGAGACACAAAAGACCCCGAATAGCCAAAGCAGTCTTGAGGGAAGAAAACGGAGCTGGAGGAATCAGACTCCCTGACTTCAGACTATATTACAAAGCTACAGTAAGCAAGACAATATGGTACTGGTACAAAAACAGAAACATTGATCAATGGAACAAGATACAAAGCCCAGAGATAAACCCACGCACCTATGGTCAACTAATCTATGACAAAGGAGGCAAGGATATACAATGGAGAAAAGACAGTCTCTTCAATAAGTGGTGCTGGGAAAACTGGACAGCTACATGTAAAAGAATGAAATTAGAACACTCCCTAACACCACACACAAAAATAAACTCAAAATGGATTAGAGACCTAAATGTAAGACCGGACACTATAAAACTCTTAGAGGAAAACTTAGCAAGAACACTCTTTTACATCAATCACAGCAAGATCTTTTTTGATCCACCTCCTAGAGTAATGGAAATAAAAACAAAAATAAACAAGTGGGACTAATGAAACTTAAAAGCTTTTGCACAGCAAAGGAAACCGTAAACAAGACGAAAAGACAACCCTCAGAATGGGAGAAAATATTTGCAAACAAATCAACGGACAAAGGATTAATCTCCAAAATATATAAACAGCTCATGCAGCTCAATATTAAAAAAACAAACAACCCAATCCAAAAATGGGCAGAAGACCTAAATAGACATTTCTCCAAAGAAGACATACAGATGGCCAAGAAGCACATGAAAAGCTGCTCAACATCACTAATTATTAGAGAAATGCAAATCAAAACTACAATGAGGTATCACCTCATACCAGTTAGAATGGGCATCATCAGAAAATCTACAAACAACAAATGCTGGAGAGGGTGTGGAGAGAAGGGAACCCTCTTGCACTGTTGGTGGGAATGTAAATTGATACAGTCACTATGGAGAACAGTATGGAGGTTCCTTAAAAAACTAAAAATAGAATTACCATATGATCCAGCAATCCCACTACTGGGAATATACCCAGAGAAAACCATAATTCAAAAAGACACATGCACCCCAATGTTCATTTAAGCACTATTTACAATAGCCAGGTCATGGAAGCAACCTAAATGCCCATCGACAGATGAATGGATAAAGAAGTTGTGGTATATATGTACAATGGAATAGTACTCAGCCATAAAAAGGAACGAAATTGGGTCATTTGTTGAGACGTGGATGGATCTAGAGACTGTCATACAGAGTGAAGTTAAGTCAGAAAGAGAAAAACAAATATCATATATTAACGCGTATATGTGGAACCTAGAAAAATGGTATAGATGAACTGGTTTGCAGGGCAGAAATAGAGACACAGATGTAGAGAACAAACGTATGGACACCAAGCAGGGAAAGCAGCAGGGGGTGGGGGTGGGGGTGTGATGAATTGGGTGATTGGGATTAACATGTATACACTGATGTGTATAAAATTGATGACTAATAAGAACCTGCTGTATAAAAAAAATAAATACAATAAAATTCAAAAAGTAAAAAAAAAAAGAGTGCTATCAATTCTTACAAAACTTCACCAGCTGCTTTTTTACCTTGAAATATCTGTCAGAATCTCATGTATTGTGGTCACAATTCTCCCTGTAAATCATAAAGCCACAACTTGAGCAAGAAATAGGAATTCAGGGACTTTCCCGGTGGCGCAGTGCTTAAGAATCTGCCTGCCAATGCAGGGGGCACAGGTTCGAGCCCTGGTCCAGGAAGATCCCACGTGCCGTGGAGCAACTAAGACCGTGTGCCACAACTACTGAGCCTGCGCTCCAGAGCCCGCGAGCCACAACTACTGAGCCTACGTGCCACAACTACTGAAGCCTGCGCACCTAGAGCCCATGCTCCGCAACAAGAGAAGCCACCACAATGAGAAGCCCACGCACCGCAACAAAGAGTAGCCCCCGCTCACCGCAACTAGAGAAAGCCTGGGCACAGCAACGAAGACCCAACACAGCCAAAAATTAAATTAATTAATTTTAAAAAAAGAATTCATCAAGAATCCCATTCAAAATATTTTAAAATTTTTGTGAAAAAGAAGCAGCCATGAAAGTAAAAGAGATCTATTAAAGTCTCAGAATCAAATTACCTCATTTTTATTTCTAATAGGGTATTTGGTCAAGATGGTCATTTGAGGAGGAGATGGTGAGGGAGAATGTAGAAGGCAGTGAACAGGGATGGCTGGAATTTTGATCCTTGGAGGTGAAAAGATTTGGTTTTGAAGCGACTCATTTTGTTTTAGGACACTCTCCTCAATGGGCCTTTAGTTACATTTGATTAAGGTGGTGTCTATCAAGCTTCTCCTCTGTAACATACTTTCTTACTTCCTAATTAATAAGTATTTTGTTAAGAGGTTCTTTATCCCATTTTTCATCAAATTTCACCAACTAGTTTTAGCATTCATTGATTTCCTTTGCTGAATTAATTATGATGATGATGCTTGTCAAATAGTGATTTTCTAAAATTCCATCATTCCTTCTACATTTACTAGTTATAAGAAAAAAATTTCTCCTTCCTACATTTATTTATGTCAACATGAATTCATGAATTCTTATTTTATTCAATTTTATAATCCATATTGTCACTTATTTGGACAACAAAATGATGCCAGGTTTGGCCAGTGGGAGCCTTTGGAAGCTGGCTTTTCTGTTCTTTTAACATCATCATCATTCTTTGAGCACTTCCTTATTTTCTGACACAAGATGTTCCAGGGTCATCTCATATCTTCCCCGCCTCAATTCTGCCTTGTTTCTTTTAATGGAGAATGGAATTTAGAAAACAAGATGTGGATGCTTAATGTCCCCATTGCTATTGGGATGTTGCTGTTTCCAGGCCCTCACGGTGGACAGAGCTAGGGATGCCTGTATATACATATGTATGTATACATACATTTACAACCATATCTATCCACCTATGTATCTACATATCTACCCCCACTCCCCACCTACTGAAATCCATGAGTTCACGGATACTGCCAATCCAAAACACAGGGTTCATTCTAGTTTTCTCCTTTGTACTTACCTTCTCCAACAGTGAGAGTCTGGGCAACCATTATCCTCAATATATTGACATACTTCTCCAGTAACCCTGTACGTAACTACTTTCCCATTGTTGCTGCCTCCCCTCCACGTGAACACCTTCCTCATTCCATTCACGCTCTGACACCTGTCCCAGGCTGCCACTGCCACATGGATACCCTTCTCATGCTGCTCAGTCTCCAACACTGTATGCTAGCCCACCACACACCACTGCTCAGGCCCCTGCCCCTCACTGCCCACACAGAGTTTTGGGCTAAGTCCAGAAGGAAGAAAATTAGTGCAGTTTCTTGATTTTTTTTTTATGTAGGACTAGGGCCTACATAAAACGTATTTGCATAACTGCAATGCAAAGCTTCAAAAACAGTTTGTGTGTGCCTAAACCTACAATAACTAAGTATTATCACAGCACATGCATTTCCAGTGACATAGTTGTTACACTCTTGCTGTCACTGGTTAAGCCATCACTCTTTTTAATAGTTTCTTTAATAGTTTCTTTGTTTGGATGCTACAATTTTAGACTTCCAGATAAATGATCTGCCACTGTAAGTATGTTCATATTTTTTATCTCTTTAAACTAGATATTTTTATCTCTTTAAGCTAGATATATTAATCGACAGTTCCTGCCATGCCCACAGCCCTCCTGAAAAAGCACCCTATTAAACTCCATTCAGTATTACATAACTACAATCCTTATAGGAACCAAAGCTGATTACACACTGACCCAAAGTCCATCAACCTATGATTTGACCAGAATAGGGTTGTAACAGATGCTGTTGATTCCCTGCCTGTATCCCCTCCACACTCCCTGATGCACGTTATGCTGACAGCATCCTTCTATAAACACCTGCCACTTTCTACCTAAGGGAAATGGGGCAGACTGGATGCACATGGGCACTAATGCCCCGAATCAGCCCTGAGCTAATGACAGATGGGAGTTGGAGGACAAATATCCAACTTCTTTGCCTCTCAACTGGGATAACTCTGCGGAATATTCTACACTGTCTCTCAGAGTTCCCCCTTGGGACTGAAATCCAGTTACCCATAGCAGTAATCTGCTCAGTAGTGAATCCTTTATCAGCTTCCTTTCCTTCCTTGTCTCAATTCCCTGCTCCCCTAAGAGTGATGCCAGGAACCACCTCCAAAGTTAACTACCAGCTCTCAAATCCTTGTTTCCAAGTCAGCTTCTGTGGGAGCCCAACCTAAGAAACTGCTCAAATGTCATGATAGTTATTAAGAAAGATGTCCTGTCTCAGGAATTTACATTGGAAGTATATACTTTGAAGAAAACAAACTGTTTTTAGTTGGACAGAGGGAAAGAGATGTGTAAACACTATTTGAACCACATAAATGGTGGAGCATAGAGAGAAAATATAAAAAATCACTTTTTAAAATATTTTTAATATTTGTCTAATGAACAAATGAGAGGAGTATTTAAGAGGTATATATGGATGTACCTAGGTTCAGAACTACTCTCTAAGTCTTGGCTATGAAAAGCAACAAAAATTCTTCCTCTTTTTTTTTCCCATGGAGCGAACACTCAAACAAGTTTTCATACCTTGTAACTGGAAGGACCAATTATTGTTTGTGTGCACTCATCATTCCTTTCTGCCCTCTTCTGGTAAGTGCCTCCCCTTCACCACACTCCCCTTCCTCATATGTCCTGTTACCACATACACTTCTTTTAGTCAGCAACCTGTTCCTCAATTCATGAGGCTCTGTCCCTGCCTCCAAGAAGGTATATACTCCACAACTAGTCAATCATAATCCTCTATATACTGGAGGGTTTGTATATGACCTAGACCATATCAAACTTCTACCCCTGGATTTTATAAATGGACTATGGAGAGAGAAACTCTTTTCATCTCCTGAGTTAGCCAAGCTGTGGTCATATAAGTTTGAATTTGTTTATGCCTACTCTGACACCCATCCCCACCAATCCACAAGAAGGAAATTCCATCTTCAGGAGAAGCGGTTGAGAGAAACACACAGCGAAATGCAACAGAGACAGAAAGATAGAAGGAGGGAGAGAGAGAGAGAGAGAGAGAGACAGGTGGGAAGAAAAAGAGGGAGAAGAATATCTAGCAAGGGTTTTCTGAGTCTCCAGAGTCCTATAAACCAGCTTCACCTTGTATTTCTCTTTTATAAGAGCCAGTAAGTTCCCTTTTACCTTATTTTGAGATGGGTTTTTATCACTTGAAACCAAGTAAAATCATACATATAATATAAATTATATATATATATATATATAACTAAGTCTGAAGCTCTGACAGTAATACATTTTAAAGTTTAAATTGCTCCCCCACAAACATTCCACCAACACCTCAGTCCTTAGGGCATGACAGATCATCAAAAGAAGGCTGTGATTCTGCGTCTACCATTGCACGGTGTGCTGGATGTCTGGGAGCCTGCAGCAGGGGCCATTATGCACCACGGGATTCTTTAATACAAGTTAGTGTGTATCCAATGGAAGGGGATTTCAGAAGGAAAAGAGAAGACTCTTAAGTAATGCATAAAGGGAAGATTATGAAGGAATATTAATACATCTTTGTAGGGGTAAGATGGAGTGGAAAGCTATTTTCTTTTCCTGATACAAAGGGATTTAGGGAAATTTAGCCAAGTGTGAAAGATGATTTGTCCCAAAGCCTTTAATAAACATATCTGAGTAAATCAAAACAATGTAAGTGTCTTTTGGCCAGTTCCACTTAGATGCCTCAAAAAGAACTAAGATTAATCTGAAATTGAGACTGTATCTCCCAAAGCTGGTCTTCTTTTAATAACCCTTATCAGTACAATGTCACTACCATTTATCCAATTTATGTGTAAGCCAGAAACCCGGGGGTTAACTTTAATAATGTATTTGCCTTCACTTCTTCCATATCCAATTAACCACCAAGTTGTATTTATTTTATCTTCTAAATGCCTCTTGAATCTCTCTACTTATTCCCAGCTCTGCTACCACTTCCTCTGTCCAAGCTATCATCATAATGGACTATTAATCTAACCTACTAATTGGTCTTCCCTGTGTGTACTCTTGCTCCCCTCAAATCCATTCCAATCCATTTCCACTCTGAAGGCCATCTTTGTGTGTGTGGGGGGGTGTGTGTATGAATGCAGATCTGTTTATGTTACTTCCTCTATTCTTATCTTTCTTAAAACTCTTCAGAAGTCTGTTGGACATCTGATTTCTGTCTAGAAAATTTCCACCTTCCTTAAGGTAATACCCCCCTAAATTTCTTTTAGAAAACCACCCTTCCCCTAAGTAGTTTGGGATTACCTCTACCTCCAACTCCCAAGTTATGGATGCCCTAACTGGCATACTCTCCCCTCACCACAGAGATTGTTTTAACAAAGGGCACTTAACCCATACCTAAACTAATCAAAGTACTTCAGTCCCCTAGCCAAAGGAATTGGCTCAAGGTGGGCATGTGATTTAAGCAGACCCAATCAGGGACATTGACTGGTTCATGTGACCATGATGGGAACCAAACTGAAGATTAAGCTAGCACAAGGATGACAGCAAAGTCAAGGGACCCCAGAAAGCAAGAGCTGGGGAATGAAGACATCAGCCTCCTATGGGTAAAACTGGGCTTGGGTGGGGTCTGAACTCTGAACTTCACTATTACATAAGCCAATGACTCTTTTTTTTTCTTTTTTGACTTGAGGCAGGTTGAACTGGGTTTTCCATTGCATGTAGCTGAAAGATTCTTAGCTAATATCCATCCAAGCTAATGTATCATTGCACATGAAACAAAGGCAAAAGTCCTTCATACAACTTGAAGCACATTTGCATTTGCTCCCTGGGTTCAAGCCACAGAGGCCAAACTTTAACCTCTGTTCATGTCATTCTCTCTTCCTGAAACCCTCTTGGCCTCCCACACACCCAATATTATGCTTCTTATCCCACTTATCCTTTAATTCGCAGCTCAAATCCCTTCCATGAGTCATCACACAGACTGGATCCTTGTTATTCACTCACAAAGCACAATAATGATTCAGTTTTGTAGCTTATAAGTATAGAAATTGTACATTTATTTGTGAGATTCTATCATGAAAGTCTGTCTCTCTCACTTAATTATAAGCTACATGTGAGAAACTGTCTCTTTCCACACACTTATTAAAGTTCCTGACACATAGTGAGTGCTTTATTATTTTTGTTGTTGTTGAATGAACTAATGAATTAAAGAAGTCAATGAGAGGAAGACATTCTCTTAGCAGAATAAGTTTCATTTAACATGACACTTTATCAAATAACTAGAATTGCATTTGAAAAGAAGCAGAAAGTCACAGTGAATATCACTTGTTCACTTACAAAATGAAAATAAGTTGATAAAATTTATTATAAAGCCATGGTGGGAGGAATTTTACTGGTTATATCCAAGCAATTTACAAAAATGAAAATAATTTTAAAACATATATATCAGAACACATACTATTTTATCTAAAGAATAAGTTAAATAGCTGAGTTAATATCCTGGTAGGGTAAAAGGTTGAAGGATAAATTTGTTTTTAATGTAACTCAACCAAAGGGGGCAGAATACGACCAATGTATTGATTTAGAAGTAGATGCAATGATTTGGGAAAAAGCAGGATTTCTGACAAAGTTCCTCCGCTAGTTTAAGGCCGCAACAAAGAAACTGATAAATGTTTGCAATTCCATTTCAATGTTGGATCAAATCTCAACACACAGATTTTCTCTCAGCTATTGAAAAAAGAATTTGGAGTGATTTTGTTATACTACAAATTGTACAGTCCTTCATCATGGTCAAAAGACAATTTTAGATGAATTTCAGTTTTAAGAGGTCTTATTTCTGCATCAGTTTTTCTTTCCTAGTGTTCCATCTTCACACCAGAGAAACAATTCGGTGTGTATGGGGAAGTTAAGCTGAAAACATTGTTGCTCTAATAAGAGTTTCATAAATATAACAAAATTTACTATATACTTAATGGAAAAATACTTTGTTGCTGCTATTTTCAATAATGATTGAATGAAAATATATCACCATGACTCAATTTGGACTATTAATGAGCTATGATTCCATAATTAAGGACACCTAGAAAAGTAAAGTCATAATGCTTATATCTCTAAATTTATTTTTTCTTCAACCTGAAATGTCTTTTCTTCTCAAACAACATGCTGAACTCACATCTTACAACCTCATTATTCTGGGTGGTTCTGGTACTTCTAGACTAGTATACTTATTGTGTGGGATCAGTGGCTCCCAATTGTCAATCCAAGGACTACACTGTCTATATTTGAAATCACCCAAAAACATTTTAAAATACATCTTCCAAACGGCTCCTCACTCCTCTTCTCCCACTTCTAAGATTTTCACTCAGTAAGTCAGAAAATCTAAGAAATCTGAAAATTTAAAAACGTTCTCTGTATATTTGTGTTCATAGCAGCATTACTCACATAACAGCAGCCGAAAAGTGGAAGCCACCCAAGCGTCCATGGACAATGAAAGGATAAACAAAATGTGGTATATACACATGAGGGAATATCATTCATCCCTAAAAAGGAATGCAATTCTAACATATGATACAACATGAATGAAACTTGAGGTCATTATGCTAATAATGAAATAAGTCAGTCAAAAAAGGACAAATATTGTATGATTCCACTTATATGAGGTACACAGAATAGTCAAATCCAGAGAGAGAAAGTTGAATAATGGTTGCCAGGGGCTGAGGGGAGGGGAGAATGGGGTGTTATTATTTAATGGGTGCAGAGTTTTAGCTATTAAGGTGAGAAAAGTTTTATAGATTGCTGTGCAATGTGAATGTAGTTAGGACCAAGGAACTGTACACTTAAAAATAGTTAAGATGGAAATTTTTATGTTATGTGTATTTTACCATAATTTTTTAAATGGCTAAGATGGTAAATTTTATGTTATGTATATTTAACCACAATTTAAAAATAATTCTCTAGATGTGGGAAGTGCTGTTCTCAGTAATTTGTATTGGCTCTTCATTCTCCTTCATTATAATATTTTACTCATATGTTCCTTTCAATAAATATTTATTGAGTATCTGCTATGCACCAAGCATCATTTCAAATGATGGAGATGTAGCCATGACTCAAACAGACAAGCTCTCTGCCCTCAGAGAGCCATAATTCTACTGTCTATGATATTGTATCTGTAAGAATTAGGTGGTGTAGCATGAGACAGAAAACCCAGTTTCACTGGGCCTTAAACATTCAAGATGTTATTCTCTCACATAAAATGTCTAACTGGTAGGGACTAGGTTCCTTCTAGCTTTCTTCTTTATCAACACGAGGATATGACTGTACAGGCATGGTTCAAGGTGGCTGCTGGATACATGGTCATTGCATCTACATTCCTACCAGCAAGACGTAGAAAATACAACCCAAGGGGGATAACCTTTACTTTAGGGATAGTCTCTGGAAGTGACATCTCATTGACAATAACTTAGTCATATGACCATGCCTGGCTGCAAAGGAAGCTGAGAACTGCAATCTTTATTTTTGGCAGCCATATGCCTAGATAAACTTCAACTGTTCTCTTTAGTGAAAAAGAGGAGAATGTGTACTTGAGAACTATCAGACTCTGCCACAATTATTTTCCCAGCAGATCTTGAATGCTTTGAAAGCTGAGAGGTCTCTCAAAGTATGGAATTAATAAGAAGAGGCCAAGAGGCAAGGTAAAGGGAACATTTGGAATGATATTCTTCTGAGCATTTCACTAACACATCACTTCCTATTGACAAGGATTGCCTTAGAGCAGGGGTCATCAAATTTTTTCTGGAAAGGACCACATAGTAAATATTTTAGGCTTTGCAGGCAATAGGGTCTCTCTGTCAACCACTCAACTCTACAGTGATTGCACGAAAATATCCATAGAAAATACGTAAATGAATGAGTGTGGCTGTTTCCAATAAAACTTTATTTACAAAAACATGTGGTATGCTGAGTTTGGCCCATAGGCCATAGATTGCTGACCCTTGCCTTATCTCACAATATAAGCCCTTAAAAGCTCCTTTTATATTACCCATATGTTTTACATTTTGTCACCTTCATCAACTAGTAATCAAAGCCAAATGTGTGACTCAGATCCCTCAGGAATGCGGGTTTTATTCATACCATCAGGTTAGCCACTGAAACAAGTAGAGGTAATAGTTAAGCATCAGGGGAATTTAGAATCGACAGTAGAAGAGGTTTGTGGAGGAGGGCAAATATTTTCTCCGATTCTTGGAGTTGTCTTTTCACTTTCTTGATAGTGTCCTACAAAGCATAAAAATATTTAACTTTGATGAAGTCCAATTTTTCTTTTTTTCTTTGGCTGCTCGTGCTTTTGGTGTCATATCTAAGACACCTTTGTCTGCTCTAAGGTCACAAAGATTTATACCTATCTTTCCTTCCAAAAGTTTTACAGTTTTAACTCTTACATTTAGGTTTTTGATTCATTTCGAGTTAATGTTTGTATATAGTATGAGATAGGGGTACAACTTCATTCTTTTGTAAATGGATATCCAGTTCTCTCAGCACCATTTCTTGAAGACACTGTTCTTATTACCCCTGTTGACTTGTCTTGGCACCCTTGTCAAAAGTCAACTGTCCATGAATGTATGGGCTTATTTCTGAACTCTCAATTCTATACATCTATCATTATGCCAGTTAATAATTATTTTTCCTAATCATAATGTCTATTTTTCCAGTAGGATGAATAACATATTCTTCTATTTATGCAATCATTTACCAAATATTTTCTAAGCATTTTCTATGTGTCAGGCACTATGCGGTGCCTGGGGGAAAGGGAAAATACTGTCATTTAGATTACGTGTAGGTAAAGTTAAGTCTCCTTGGATATGTGTCCTCCAATACAGCACCCTAGGAATAGTTCCTTTTGATCGTAGACCTGTGAACTAAAGAGACAAAATAGCTCTTCCGCACATTCCCAACACACAGTGATGGGATAGGCTGCAAAATTACTGCAATGGACCCTGCCATTCAAAAAGGGGGGAAATGAAGCACACAGGAGTTATTGGCCTACAGCAATACTAAAATCCAGCTGGATATGTGTTGCCAGTTCCTTGATTAGAGGATCAGTCCTACTGTCCAGGAATGATTCACCATGGCTCTTGGCTCTATTCTCCATATTCTTGACCTCTTCATTTTCCATAGAAAATAGCCCACAGTAGCAGCTGAGTAATTTTTCCAGCCTGCTTCTGCCCACAGAAATTTGGGAATCCAAAGAGCTCTTTCAGTTTTGTATCGTCACTATCCCTTTCAGTCCAAGTTGACATAATTCTTTTAAAACCTTTGTGGATTTTTTTCATAAATCAATTTATAATCCACTCCATTAAACAAAATCTATACCCAAAAGTCTCGAGATAAGTCCTTCTCTAACTTTGGTCTTCCTATTAGGCTCCTGAGGGACAGCACCTATAAGATTCTTAGAAGTCCTTTTTAAATAGAGACACCCTTGAGGTCCTCATCAGATACGCCCAGAAATAATGTTTCACCAGCTATCTGGGAATACCTCAGCCTAGTCAAATCGACACATGAAATTAAACATTAAATGCACACTGCTGAGAAACCCTAGAGCTGGATTCAGTAACTGGCATAGAGCCTGTGGAGGAAGAGACTTTTGAGGTGTACGTGGAAGAGCTGCACTATTGTGGGTGGGAACACATGACACTGTATGCATTAGAGAAAGAGTGTGTGTATGGATATTGAACTGTCAGGAAGATTATAGTGGAAAGCAATTGTTTTTGCCTGTCCTGCATCCCAATTTTCCTTTATAAAACACTTCTTACCCAATGCTTGAGCCAAACAGTTCTAGAAGGGCTGAACCTATACTTCTCCAGTTCACTTGGCATGTAACACAAACCTAGTGTGTTAATTTATTCCATCTCCCTCGCTCAATGAATGATTTAGGAAAGCTCATGCAATCCAAGTTAAAACAATAAATTCGGGGCTTCCCTGGTGGCGCAGTGGTTGAGAATCTGCCTGCTAATGCAGGGGACACGGGTTCGAGCCCCGGTCTGGGAAGATCCCACATGCCGCGGAGCAACTAGGCCCGTGAGCCACAATTACTGAGCCTGTGCGTCTGGAGCTTGTGCTCAGCAACAAGAGAGGCCACGATACTGAGAGGCCCGCGCACTGCGATGAAGAGTGGCCCCCGCTTGCCGCAACTAGAGAAAGTCCTCGCACAGAAACAAAGACCCAACAAACACAGCCAAAAATAAATAAATAAATAAATAAATAAAACGTTAAAAAAAAAAAAAAAAACAAACAATAAATTCAACCACAGATTTTTGATGGAATCATTGGGAAAGAGACACAGCCTTTACACAGGAACTGCGTGGATGATAGTATGTAAATTTGTAGCTCTCAGGAACCAGCATGCCACCATTTTGGGGAGAATGGTGCTTAGGCAGAGAAAAGGAGAGTGAGAATGAGAGCCAATAAATGTCCCTTTTGCTTAGCCATTTGGAGGAAGTAAGTGGGCATTTGTCTGGGGCTCAGCACTTTGTGAACACTCTCCCTTTGGATAGAGAGTTTCCTTCCTCCCCAAGTTAAAGGTCAGAAATCATGCTTCCCTAGTCCCCCTTGAAGTTGAGCACAAGCATGTGACCCAGGCAACATCTGTCACCCTTGTAAAATTTCCTTTGAGAAGAGACCAATCTGAGGGAGAGATGCCACATGGAATCCATTTTTGCCAGTGAGAGGAGCGCCACTGCCCCTTGGCCTTCGGAGGTGGCACTGTTAAGTTTCTGGTAACAGAGCTGGCAGCAGCATCTGCATCAGTAAAGTCAAGTTCCTGCTGGCAGTATAAAATGTAGCACTGAATTCCAGGAGGGGGTTGTGGAGGCAGTAGCAGTGTCCTCAGGCTAGTGGTGGTGTCCTGGAAGTTCAGCCTTGAACCTGGCTCTCAAGCCCATCTGGCAATTCTGTGACCTACCAAATATCCTTTAATACATTTCTTTTCTGCTTAACCAATCAATTAGATTTGTCACCACCAACTAAAACTTCTGGTGCTAATATAACAATCAGTAAAAATCTTTTATATGGATAAACGAATGACAATTCTGTGAGATAGGCATTATTATTCTCATTATACAGATGAAAAATAGGTCCAGTAATAAGTGCATCCTGCCCAGGGTCACACAGCTAGTAAATCCTAGAGCAGAGATTCGAGTTCTAGTCTCTTTTTTTTTTTTTTAAATCTCCAAAGTTCATGTTTTTTCGTATGCCACTTGAAACATGCTTTCAGAAATAATCTTGTGACAGATAGACTGACTTGCTCAGAATTCATCCCAATCTCCTTCTAGTGTGCCTGCCCATACTACAGAGGCTGAAAAGCTAAAAATGACATTTCCCAGACTCATTTGCAACTAGGAATATGATTTAGGCTCCACAAATTAGACACACGTGTGAAAAGCAAATTTAGAACTGAGTCAAGTACGAAGGAAGGAAGGCCTTCATTTTGATGGTACAAGTCAGGTACATATGGTTTGGGGCCAACAATTGGGGTTACAACTTTCTGATTCCTGAATTATGGCAAAAGCAGTATGATCTTGGAGCTGGCAGGTGGCACACAGGCTTCTTGATTCCCCAGCTTCCAGATTGTTGCAGAGATAGTTCTCTAAACAGGTCAGCTCTGGGTGGTATTCTGGAAGTCATTCCTGGACGCCCCGCCTACAGCCCACTCCTCCATCCCTTCTAACTGTGAGCATCGGATTCCCTGTATCGAATCCTTTCCTACTTAAACGACTAGGCTGGTTTCTATTTGCTTCTGACTCCTTTCTAATACAAGCATGTACAGAGATCAAGTACTATATTACCAAGCAGCATTGCATAGAGATTCTTATATTTTCTGAGTCACAATTAAGGGGGAAAAGTATATATTCGAGGAAAATGGATACACAGAAGTAATAAGTACCATGGCCTTTCCAACCTTGCCACATTTGTATCTCAAGAAACTGGGTGTATCAGTCAGGGTACAGACAAGCAATAGATGGCTCATTCAAACTGCATCATTTGGGGACACTTGAATAAAGACCAATTTTTAAAGATATGCACGGAGCATAGAGAACCAGAGGGGTTATGCAGTACCCCTAGGCCTGAAGTAGCAAGAAGGAGCCTGTTATGAACAGTTTATGTCTCCCAAAAATTCATATGTTGAAATTCCAACCCCCAGCATGATGGTATTAGCAGGTGGGCCCTTTGGGAGGTAATTAGATCATGACGGTGGAGCCCCCATGAATGGGATTGGCACCCGAATAAAAGAGACCCCAGAGAGCTCTCTAGCCCTTTTTCCATCACTTGAGGATACAGCAAAAAGTTGGCAGTCTATAATCAGAAAGTGGGCTCTCATCAGACATGGAATCAACCTGCACCCTGATCTAACTTCCAGCCCTTAAAATGTGAGAAATAAATTTATATTGTTTATAAGCCACCCAGTCTATGGCACTTTGTTATCGCAGCCCGAACTGACTAAGAGCCATTATGGAAAACTGGAGACAGTGATGTAGAGAGGATGCCTTCCAGGAGCTGTGACCTTTGGTGAGGGATGCAGCTAGTTCACGGCAACCTCTCACAGGCAGGGAGAATGGAGGGGGCAAAACCTCATACTCTGCCCTCCTTTCAATCCCCTGCCCAGTGGCTGAACCCACCTAGAAGTCAGAGGACAAGACCCTGTGTTGTAATCTTTGCAGGACAACCTCCCAGGGTGGAGAACAATGGACAGTTGATCTGAGGAGCAAATGGGAGATATCCAGCACAGCAAGTGAAAAATCAACAACCCCAGTGCAGTAAGAGATCATAAAGTTTGAAGGGTTTCGGTGCTGCTGAATATTTTAATGTTCACAGGTTGACTTCATTCATTCTTTTTAAAGACAGTCAATATAATACGCTTTATGAGATTTGAGGGCATTTCCCCCAGTTTAGCAAAGAGCGTGAGAAGTAGAAGCACCTGAGAGGTCTCGCTGAACATTTCTCATTTCATAGGTGATGAAATGAAGACTTACAGAAATGAAATAAATTCCTTCAAAGTCACATATCCAAAAAGTTGCAGAGCCAGAAGTCACACCCAAGTTTAACGACGCCTGGTAAAGAACTTCTTCCACCGTCTGCAACTAAAATCCATGCTGGACACATGCTCATTGCAAAGTGCCAGACTATGATGTGGCTTCAGTCTCAGCCTTGAGCATCCTTATGCCTTGGTTTCATTTTTCTCTTCATTTGAAACATTTACCTGAGAAGCTGAATTGCAAAGACGCTTTTCCTAAAAATAACTAGAAGATATGCAGGAGAAATTAACATAATGTATTTTATCTATAATTTACAGTGTGTAATCCAAAAATGTGTGACAATGCTAGTAGTGCAGAGAAAATTCCCCTGGGATATTTGGCTCCACTTAAAAACACCTCAGTATGGGGGGATGTGGGAGCAGCAGCCTGTGACACACTTCCATCAGGGCAAAATGTTATTCCAGGGATTCACAGCAAGAGGCCTGACAAACACTTTGAATCAACATAAAGGTTCTTGCCATCAGAATGAAATGAGAATTGCAGTGGGTGGTCCCATTCTAGCCTCATGTCTCCTTCTCTTCCGTCCTAGCTTAGGTGGTTGCCCTGGAAACCATGGGGTGGCAAACAAAACCATGTGGAACAACTTTTAGGAAGCGTTATGCACGAAGGCCTATTGCTGCTGCCATTTTTCTCTTCTTTTTTTTTAAATAAATGTATTTATTTATTTTTGGTTGCATTGGATCTTTGTTGCTGCGCGCGGGCTTTCTCTAGTTGAAGCAAGCAGGGGCTACTCCTCGTTGTGGTGCGCAGGCTTTTTATTGCGGTGGCTTCTCTTGTTGCAAAGCATGGGCTCTAGGCGCACAGGCTTCAGTAGTTGTAGCATGAAGGCTCAGTAGTTGGGGCTTGCTGGCTCTAGAGCGCAGGTTCAGTAGTTGTGGTGCACGGGCTTAACTGCTCCACGGCACGTGGGATCTTCCCTGACCAGGGCTCGAACCCATGCCGCCTGCATTGGCAGGCAGATTCTTAACCAGTGCGCCACCGGGGAAGCCCCTTTTTTCTCTTCTTAAAGATGACTTTTCCAAGGCTCATTCCCTGAGAGGGTGTGCTCTTCAGACTACCTTGAAAGCTGATTCATTCTAAAGTCTTTGGCAAGGTCCAGTTGGAGGGCTGGGCAGAGTTTGGTAGATAGCAGGGGAAAGGGGCTTTATTTCTCTTTATTCCACTTTGGATCCTGACACAGATGGTCCTGATCTCCTCCCCCACCTAAGAATTTTTCTAAAATGACACCCAAGTTTTTCTTGGCAGAAGTTATAATCCTGGCAAACAGTTCACTGCAGCTCTAATTATGATGACAGCTTTAATGGAGAAGATAATCATATTAAATGGTTCTTATTCAGTTCCATGTGATGAATTAGTGATTACCATGAAATGTGTTAAGCAGCCAAAAGTAAGGGGAAGGGATAATATGCTGAGCTACAAGTTGAGGTTTGAGGGATTCCAAAACTGGGTGGGAGATGGGACAAAATGACCTGTAAAGAGGAGATGCTGATTCTAATGTTTCTGGTGGCTCATTTACTGATTTAAGAAACCCCTTTTGCCTGATATGTCTGTTAAAGAAAAAAATTATTTTGACACATGTTAAAATAGTAAAGAAGACTTTATTCAAGACTATTGTACTAGGAGCCGACTCTATTGCAACAGGAGAGAGAGACAGGGCTCAACTTCCAATACAACAGGACAAGTGGCGACTTACAGTCAATGAGCAAAGTGAGGGGGTCAGTGGATTCAAAATTACTAAGAGGAGACAGCAAGAATAAAGGGATGATTTTTTAACGGGTTTCCTGCAAAAGGCAGGTGAAGGACTTATACATCAAATGTGAGGGATGAGGGACCTGGCCATGTATTGAGAGGGATCAGATAGTAATAGTGGGGGGGACCTTGACTAAACTTATTCAGCAGCATTCTTGTTAAAACTGGACTACACATGGCAAAGACAAGACAAGGCTGTGATGATGACCTGAGAGTTTGTCAGCCCCTCCTCTTGTTCAGGGAAAGAAGAAACATTTTTCTTTCCTCTGAACAATATAAGTCCATTTCTCGTTCAGTCTCCTTTTGTTCATTAAGAACAAACTGAACCATCTGTTGGGATTTGGTAGTAGAGTATATTTGCTGGATAGTGCAAATTATCAGGCATTTAATAAGGGGAATTTCTATGAAAATGAAAAGAAAAGCAAAGATTAAAGGTTGGAACAGACTATAAAACCAGTTTCTGAGTCCAGAGGGAAGCCAGTTGAGAAGATTTCTAAATGTTGGGCTTGAAGCGCCTTTAGATGGTATAGTGAGAACAATAGTGGCAATCTGACAAATTTCCTGGTTTCCAGTTTGAATATCTTTGGTGATGGCATAGAAATCAGTGTCACAGTCATGGTTATTTCCCAGAGCAGAGCATGGAAGATGTGGAACTTTCAGTAAACTTCCTGAGTGGCCTACACAGCAGCAGCTCCAGGCATGAAGGTTGCCTGTCATCCAATTTCAGCTTGCAAGACAACCTAGAGTTCCAGTAAGGAACTGGGCAAACAGGTTTCTGGTTCTCAGTGACACCAAGTTGGGAAAGTGGGAGAAGAGTTGGAAATGTTAATTTGAAGAGTTGTAGCCAGATACTGGAGGAAACTATAAGAATCTAGAATTTGGTAAGGACTGACAAAATGTGCAAGATGGCAGGATTCAGTCCAATTTACAAGTAGATAACAAAACCTGAAAGATAATGAACAGGTCTAGAGTCATAACCCACAAGGGTATGCTATAGTTTTCCACTGACATAAAATTTCTCTTTACACCCACCCTTTTTTTCATTATTCTTAAGTCTGGTCTCATTAGATTTGGCCTATTATTTACATAAGTGCAGCAAGAACAGTAATCAACCACAAAGACCTTTGAAAGTTTGCTTTGCTGGAACTCTTCAAAAGTAATCTCAAATTAGATTTTTAAAAGCCTTTCAAGGGTAGGAAGCCAAGCCAAGAACTTGCCACCAGGTATTACCTGTAGAACCTATAGATTTGGGTAAATTTCTCTTTTCTCTAGGTCCCCAAAATATCCTAAGCTTCCTGGGTTTGCCAGGAAGCAACCTTCCTTATTCATCTGTAAGGCTTGGAATGCTGTAAACTAGCTACCAGCCCAGTTTTCTCAAAAGGGCTTTGTAAGCATTGGCTCCATAAAGTCAGCCTGAGTTCCTTAAAATTATCTGTTTGTATATGATTCTATGTACAATATTCCCAAATATGACATTCCAGTAAAAGCCTTTGCTATATAACCAATGTTTCCAGGTAAATTCTGTTCAAGGAGGACAGACTCTTATTGAACTTATGCAAATAATTATATTGCCATTAAAATGAGAATTCTCAATAAGAGTTTCTGAATTCTGGAGGGATCAGGCAAGGAAAAAGATAAATGTTTCACTCCTGTTTATAAAAGTATTATCTTCTAAATTGTTGTGAGTGATAACTTAAGACAAAAGGGAAAGAGGTTCCTTAAATCCAGCAGCAATATTCCAAACAAAGGCTATAATCATCCTCCATCAGTTCATTCAATCTCATGCAATCAATTCTCATTCTGCTTGGTCTTGGGTTAGCAGTTTTATGCAACCATCAGATTCTTTACTTGAGTTCTGGAAATCCTTTCTCAGTTGAATGGTATGGTCTCAAAGTTATTTAAACAATGCCATCAGAAGCCTGTATCCCAGAGACCTGTCATAGCCAGTCCTTTCCACGGGTCTCAGAGACAATCCCTTTTTGCTGAAGATGAAGCACTCTGGCCTATAGCCGATTGCCAATGCTTTCAGAGAAGAATCAGAGTAAAACAAAAACTATCTGTTTCTGACAAAAAACTTAAAATGGCAGTGGTTAAAGCTCTGATGACAGTTCACTATAAAAATGATGCAATTGACAAGGGAATTTGGTATTTCTATGGCATAAAACATAATAACTGGAATTATGACTGATAACATTATACCAGAACATATCATAGACAGTGAGGGTATTGACAAATTCCATGCAATATCTTAAATACTTATATTAACAACATTTTATCCATGCAAATATAACCTAGAGAAGGTTAAAGCATCTCTTATTTGACAATGCTTTTCATGCAACAGAACAAATCAAATAAAACGAATTGCTTTTTGGCATCTCTCTTTTTACAAGATGAAAGAAAAAATCCTTTGAGATTTTCCAAAAGCCATCTGAGAAATCTCAGGGTCAGTTCAAAATCAAACTTTCACTTAGGATTTGATTCTGAGAAGGCAAAATTGTCCAAAATGTCAAAAGGTTTGAATATTTGGCTAAATACAATCCCAGGTTATGGTTACTTAGCTACCTATTTAACCAAAATGATGATAAAAGAATTCAAAAGTAAATAGAGGAGATAACAGGACTATTTTTTTTTTAAACATCTTTATTGAAGTACAATTGCCTTACAATGGTGTGTTAGCTTCTGCTTTATAACAAAGTGAATCAGTTATACATATACAATATGTTCCCATTTCTCTTCCCTCTTGCATCTCCCTCCCTCCCACCCTCCCCATCCCACCCCTCTAGGTGGTCACAAAGCACCGAGCTGATCTCCCTGTGCTATGCGGCTGCTTCCCACTAGTTATCTATTTTACATTTGGTAGTGTATATATGTCCATGACACTCTCTTACCCTGTCACATCTCACCCCTCCCCCTCCCCATATCCTCAAGTCCATTCTCTAGTAGGTCTGTGTCTTTATTCCCGTCTTGCCACTAGGTTCTTCATGGCTTTTTTTTTTTTTTCCTTAGATTCCGTATATATGTGTTAGCATACTGTATTTGTTTTTCTCTTTCTGACTTACTTCACTCTGTATGACAGACTCTAACTCCATCCACCTCATTACAAATACCTCCATTTCATTTCTTTTTATGGCTGAGTAATATTCCATTGTATATATGTGCCACATCTTCTTTATCCATTCATCTGTCGATGGACATTTAGGTTGCTTCCATGTCCTGGCTATTGTAAATAGAGCTGCAATGAACATTTTGGTACATGACTCTTTTTGAACTATGGTTTTCTCAGGGTATATGCCCAGTAGTGGGATTGCTGGGTCGTATGGTAGTTCTATTTGTAGTTTTTTAAGGAACCTCCATACTGTTCTCCATAGTGGCTGTATCAATTTACATTCCCACCAACAGTGCAAGAGTGTTCCCTTTCCTCCACACCCTCTCCAGCATTTATTGTTTCTAGATTTTTTGATGATGGCCATTCTGACCGGTGTGAGATGATATCTCATTGTAGTTTTGATTTGCATTTCTCTAATGATTAATGATGTTGAGCATTCTTTCATGTGTCTGTAGGCCATCTGTATATCTTCTTTGGAGAAATGTCTATTTAGGTCTTCTGCCCATTTTTGGATTGGGTTGTTCGTTTTTTTGTTATTGAGCTGCATGAGCTGCTTGTAAATCTTGGAGATGAATCCTTTGTCAGTTGCTTCATTTGCAAATATTTTCTCCCATTCTGATGGTTGTCTTTTGGTCTTGTTTATGGTTTCCTTTGCTGTGCAAAAGCTTTTAAGCTTCATTAGGTCCCATTTGTTTATTTGTGTTCTTATTTCCAATTCTCTGGGAGCTGGGTCAAAAAGAATCTTGCTGTGATGTATGTCATAGAGTGTTCTGCCTATGTTTTCCTCTAAGAGTTTGATAGTGTCTGCCCTTACACTTAGGTCTTTAATCCATTTTGAGTTTATTTTTGTGCATGGTGTCAGGGAGTGTTCTAATTTCATACTTTTACATGTACCTGTCCAATTTTCCCAGCACCACTTATTGAAGAGGCTGTCTTTTCTCCACTGTATATGCTTGCCTCCTTTATCAAAGATAAGGTGACCATACGTGTGTGGGTTTATCTCTGGGCTTTCTATCCTGTCCCATTGATCTATATTTCTGTTTTTGTGCCAGTACCAAACTGTCTTGTTTACTGAAGCTTTGTAATATAGTCTGAAGTCAGGGAGCCTGATTCCCCCAGCTCCATTTTTCGTTCTCAAGATTGCTTTGGCTATTCGGGGTCTTTTGTGTTTCCATACAAATTGTGAGATTTTTTGTTCTAGTTCTGTGAAAAATGCCAGTGGTAGTTTGATAGGGATTGCATTGAATCTGTAGATTGCTTTGGGTAGTAGAGTCATTTTCACAATGTTGATTCTTCCAATCCAGGAACATGGTATATCTCTCCATCTATTTGTATCATCTTTAATTTCTTTCATCAGTGTCTTATAATTTTCTGCATACAGGTCTTTTGTCTCCTTAGGTAGGTTTATTCCTAGATATTTTATTCTTTTTGTTGCAATGGTAAACGGGAGTGTTTTCTTAATTTCACTTTCAGATTTTTCAGGACTATTTTTTTTTAAAAAAGAGTTAGCTCTTTTAAAAGTGAGAAGATTTGGTTCTCTTAAATAATTAAGGACACGATAAAGGTTAACATAAAGCATAGTTAATTATTCTGATAAGACACCATATCTTTGTTTCCTAGGGGGATTACTTAAAAGATAAAGAAAAACCTTTTACAATCTCTTCTTAATAGCAGACCAAAAATCAAAAAAAACAAAAAACAAAAAAAACTTTGTTATTTCAACAGGGAGAAAACCAAATTCCAGCTATGCATCAGTGTACTTTTGATACTAAAGTTCGTTTTGTTTTTTTTTAAAAAAAAAACCCTATAAATAAATCTATCCAGTCTTAACCAACTTTGACCACATGAGATAAGATTCCTTTTCCAAAATTCCTTTCCTGCAAATCTTCTACAACTTTTTAATATCCATTCAGTTTTTGTCCTATATTTTCCTCTTTCACTTTAGGGCATAATTACTATCTTGTTCCAGTAACAAAAACCTATCCTACATACCTTGAATACTTTTCCTTATCAAAAATACAATCTACTTTCCTTGCATACTTTTCATACAAAGTTGTTTCCCTTGACCCTTATTGTTTCTAGTAGTTTAATTTACATACATTGATTATAATTTTTAACAATTAGTAGCCTTTTTTAAATAGAGAAAAATACAAAGTAAACAATTGTGAATTGTGTCTTATACCAGCATTCTGCAGCAGACTAGCAAATTTTATGAATATACCATCTCAATTTTTATAGGTATATGTTTCCTGATAGTACAATTTTTCAATGTGTCAAAAAGGTGTTTATTAACAGACTTAAATATATTTAGCATCTCTGTACCATACAAAAATAAGAAGCCAAAAGTAGATAAACTTGTGCTTAGTAATTTAAGGTTTAGTAGTTTCTCCTCACTTAGAAGGTGATATAGATAGTCAATGAATATCTATTACTTAACTTACTACAACTCTAAGGTTGCAAGTTACCACAAAGATTTTGGAAACTATTTTTAGGGACATACATTATAACATTAAACAAAGCAGGACATCACCTCAAGCTATTTCCCTGTTAACTATTTTCACAGTACATGCACGTTAGACAAGTATCAAAAAAATCACAAAAGCAAAGATACCTAATAAGAGTTAAATGCAAAATATATGCTGTTGTTATACTTAATGCTGATAACTCAGAAGACATAGCTGTTCTTATTAAACCAATGATATTAAACTAGTCTTATTTATCTAAGATTTTTCCAAATTGCATAAACTTGAAAAGCATTTGGGTTACTTTCTATATTTCTGGGAATTTTAGAAATATTTAATTTATATAATCACTTACTTATCTCTAAGCCAATCAGAATAGAGCTCTTTTATGTGATTTTATAAATTACTTTGGTAATACCATCTTGAAGTAGAAAAATATCACATATATATATATAAAACATACATATACAAACATGCATACATAAACATACAGACAGATGCATATATAGACCTTAGAGCTTTCCTTCTAAAATTTTAGCCATGAGTCAGGTAAACATAGTAATATAAAACTCAGTGGTTTATACAAAATAGTTGGCTCTTGTCTTTGCTCCACTTTATATTTTTACCCAAATTGTATTTCTTACAGATGGAACAAGTTAAGCTTACCTGCTCAATATGAGGGCTAATGCTTTTTACCAATATTTGTGGAGGAGACTTATGAGATATTCTTTTACCCTGATATGTAGTTTCTTTTGGAGGGTCCCTGAGTCTCTTGAGAGTCCCCAGTGGGGGACAGGGGACCTAAAGTTCAAGTGACTGTAAGAAAATGAGGGGCTGAAGTGGTAAGGCAGTCTTGCAGGCATGGACGGAGAGATGGAGGAGGTAGAGAAGGCAGTCATATCAAAGGATTCAAGGTAGCTGAAGGGAAGATTGAAGGTAGTAAAAGGAGGAAGGAGGAACAGAAGCAATTGTAAGGGAGAGGTCTTAAAGGAACCAGTTTGGGGAGGTCATTGAAGTTCCAAATTATTCTTAGTAAAATCATTCCAACAAGAAAGGAAATGGACAGAGTTAGTGCCATAGTGGTGGAGCTCACAGTCAGCAGGGGTATGAGAAGGGGGTTTCAGTCTACTGAGAAGTTCCTGTATTCTAAACTAATGGTAACGTGTAAACAAAGAAACCTGGGACTTTAACCCAGTTTTTAGGCTAGAGGCCTCCAAAAGAGCCAGGAATTTCCCACTCAAGGGTCAGGGACTACATCCCTAGTCAACAAGATGCAAGAAGACTTCCACCCAGGAAGATGCTTGCTCAAACAGATACCTCTCAACCAAAGAATCCTGGGACTCTAACCCAGCCTCAGAGAGTATACTCAGAATCTTAAGAATCAGTCCTGGACAGACTGAGATGTTTGGTCACCCTACTTGTAAAAAACTCTGAAGGTGCTTCCAAACAAGAAGTTCCCAAATCATTCTGAGTCACTGCACATGACGAACTAGATATCTGGCTTTCAATTTATTTTGCTACAAAATTCTTACTGGCAAAAAAGACATTTAAATTTGCTATTCATTCATCTGTAAGCTGCGATAAATGTAGTTGCTAAGTTGCTATGTGTAGTAGTGACCAAAGCATGTGTGTGTGTGTGTGTGTGTGTGTGTGTGTGTGTGTGTGTGTGTGTGTGTGTGGTCTTCCATGGGGAAGCAACCTTCCTTAGCCTCATCTTCTCTAAATCCTAATTCATCTGTACTTTCACTCATTTTCACAGGGGAGGATGTGTTGTTCCTTTAGACGGCTTTTTTTTTTTTTCTCCTTCAGAGCTAAAGATGGATGAAAAAGATTAAATGGCAAAATCTTGCTCAGAAAGCTCTGCTATTGCTGCTGCTGCTTTGATTAATCAGTGACAGCTCATGGTGACATTAGTTAATCCTTTTAAAATCTATTTTACATGTTCTCACATTTGTGTAAGGACCTTCCTCCCTAAGAAGCAGGGACCAGGCAGGGAGGAGATACGGTAGCTGGGAGCCTGGGACATGGCTGAGGCTCGCTGGAGATAAAGAGGTGGAGATTCAAGAGGAAGCAACTGAGGGAGAGGCGGAATTAAAAAACACTTAATTCCAAAGTATCCAAATATGAGGACAAACTGGGAAAACCACTGAAAACAAGCAAGTTAGGCGCTTAAAACATTTAAGGTTGTTTTCTTGATTTTTTATAGGGTGTCAGAAACCTCAGCCTGTCAATGGTGAATGTTTTAACCATGACTTATTCCTCCTCCACCTCACACTCCACTAGGTTGCATTGTCCAGTTTGGGTAGCTGAAAAGCCTTAACATGCTCAGGTGGATTCTGAGTTCAAATGGAGTAATTTCATGTATTTGCTTCTCTAACTGGTATCCTTTCTAATGGACAAAGTACCAGAGCTGGCTGTGACACTGATGGGAATCCAGAATCTTTCATAAGATAAGTGGGCTCTTCTTTTTTTTTAATTTTTTATTGAAGTACAGTTGATTTACAATATCACGTAAGTATCAGGTGTACAGCACAGTGATTCAGTTTATATATATATGTATATATATGTATATATGTATATATATGTATATATATGTGTGTGTATATATATATATATGTATAAAATGTTCTTTTCAGATTCTTTTCTCTTATAGGTTATTACATAAGATGGGGTATAGTTTCCTATGCTAAAAAGTAGGTCCTTGTTGGTTATCTATTTTATATATAGTAGTGTGTATATGTTTATCCCAGTTTCCTAATTTATCCCTCCCCCCTCCCCCCTTTCCCCTTAGGTAACCATAAGTTTGTTTTCTGTGTCTGTGAGTGATAAGTGGATTCTTCCAACTCAGTTGTCATGGTAAATTGATGGGGATCTGCGTTGAGAGCAGGGTCTGAGTAAGCTGGGCTAGTGGGAACTGGTGGAAACAGACGTCATCTCTACTTTTTTTTTTTTTTTTTAACATCTTTATTGAAGTATAATTGCTTTACAATGGTGTGTTAGTTTCTGCTTTAAAACAAAGTGCATCAGTTATACATATACATATGTTCCCATATCTCTTCCCTCTTGCATCTCCCTCCCTCCCACCCTCCCTATCCCACCCCTCTAGGTGGTCACAAAGCACCGAGCTGATCTCCCTGTGCTATGCGGCTGCTTCCCACTAGCTATCTGTTTTACATTTGGTAGTGTATATATGTCCACGACACTCTCTCACCCTGTCACATCTCACCCCTCCCCCTCTCCATATCCTCAAGTCCATTCTTTAGTAGGTCTGTGTCTTTATTCCCATCTTGCCACTAGGTTCTTCATGTCCTTTTTTTTTGTTTTTTTTCCTTAGATTCCATATATATGTGTTAGCATACTGTATTTGTTTTTCTCTTTCTGACTTAATTCACTCTGTATGACAGACTCTAACTCCATCCACCTCATTACAAATACCTCCATTTCATTTCTTTTTATGGCTGAGTAATATTCCATTGTATATATGTGCCACATCTTCTTTATCCATTCATCCGATGATGGACACTTTGGTTGCTTCCATGTCCTGGCTATTGTAAATAGAGCTGCAATGAACATTTTGGTACATGACTCTTTTTGAATTATGGTTTTCTCAGGGTATATGCCCAGTAGTGAGATTGCTGGGTCGTATGGTAGTTCTATTTTTAGTTTTTTAAGGAACCTCCATACTGTTCTCCATAGTGGCTGTATCAATTTACATTCCCACCAACAGTGCAAGAGGGTTCCCTTTTCTCCACACCCTCTCCAGCATTTATTGTTTCTAGATTTTTTGATGATGGCCATTCTGACCGGTGTGAGATGATACCTCATTGTAGTTTTGATTTGCATTTCTCTAATGATTAAGGATGTTGAGCATTCTTTCATGTGTCTGTTGGCCATCTGTATATCTTCTTTGGAGAAATGTCTGTTTAGGTCTTCTGCCCATTTTTGGATTGGGTTGTTTGTTTTTTTGTTATTGAGCTGCACATCATCTCTACTTTTACTAACAAAGTAGGAGCAACCAGAAGACAGCTGTGACAGTTTCCCACCAGCACATTTACTAATTTTTGCCTTTTCTCCTCTTATGACAGAAGAACTGTCCTGTAGTGGAGGTCCTCCTAGACTTCACAACTTAAGCCCTGGATCCCCTCTTACCTATTCAAAGGCTTTCCATCATCCACTCTCTCCAGCATTTCTACATTTCCCCTTTCTATTAGAACATTCCCATCAGCCTATAAACATGCTATAATATCTCCTATCTTAAAATAAATCTGTCCTCCCTAAAATCTATGCCCTCCTCTAACTCCCACACATGCTTCTCAGGTCCCCTTGCATCACCTTTTCTAAAATGAGTTGTCAATACTCAATGTGTCCACTTCCTCACTTCATAGTCTCTTTTCAGTCTTCTCCAGTCATGTTTTCTTTGCTACAACTCTAGTGCAGATGATATTCTTCTCAGGATCACCAATGAGCTCCATCTCTCCAAATCCTCTGAACAATTCCCAGTCCTCCTCTCACTTGACCTCTCAGCAGCATTTGACTCAGTCAACCACTTGGTTTCTCGGTCAACATACCATCTCGGTCTTCCTCCTACATCCCTGACTGGCTTCTTCCTCTTAGTCCCAATTTTTAAATTTGTTTAAGCCACTTCTGTTCTTAAATACATTCACTCATTTTAGAGGAGACTTTATCCAGTCCATGGCTTTCATTTCTATTTCCTTGTCAATAACTCCCAGATCTACATATTCTTCAGCCCTGGCATTTCCCCTGAGCTCCAGACTTAAACATCCTGTTACCTACCTGACATTTCCATTAGTTGTCTAGTAAGCATTTCAAGTTGAACATTTTAAAGTAGAACTTGATCTTATGTGTCAAATTCTAAACCCCAAAGGTGATGGTATTAGCAGATGTGGCCTGTTAGGAGGTATTTAGGTCTTGAGGACAGAACACTCATGAATGGGCTTAGTGCCTTTATAAAAGAGGTCCAGAGAGATCCCTAACCTCTTCTACCACATGAGGATACAGTGAGAAGGCACTGGCTATGAACCAGAAAGAGGCCCTCACCAGAAGGTGACCGTGCTGGCACCATGATCTCATACTTCCAGGGTCTAGAACCGTGAGCAAGAAATTTCTGTTGTATAAGATACCAGTCTGGGGCTTCCCTGGTGGCGCAGTGGTTGAGAATCTGCCTGCTAATGCAGGGGACACGGGTTCGAGCCCTGGTCTGGGAAGATCCCACATGCCGCGGAGCAGCTGGGCCCGTGAGTCACAATTACCGAGCCTGCGCGTCTGGAGCCTGTGCTCCGCAACAAGAGAGGCCACGATAGTGAGAGGCCCGCGCACCGCGATGAAGAGTGGCCCCCACTTGCCGCAACTAGAGCAAGCCCTCGCGCAGAAACGAAGACCCAACACCCAACACAGCCAAAAATAAATAAATAAATAATAAATTTTAAAAACCTACATAGATTTAAAAAAAAAAAAAAAAAAACCAGTCTGTGGTATTTTGTTAAAGCAGCCAGAATGGACCAAGACAGTCCAGTAGCTCAGGATATAAACTTAAACCATTTTATTCCTCTTACACTTAGAGACAATAAAAATCCAACTGTGTGGGCCCTGTCTGTGCCTGATTATCTATTAGCTAGGACTGGATGTCCTTAGAATTCCAATCCAGATGATTTCCAGGACTGGTGATGAGCCTTCCCTCATGGTTCTATGGCTTCCAGGACAGGGTGTGAAATGGTAAACCCAAAGTGTTTGAAAAAGGTGACCTTGGTGCAAACTGAGTTTCTGAATCTATCTTAGCCCCTCTAGCCTCTTTGACAAATGAGTTTTGTTCCCAAGGAGGATAAGCAATTGAATTTTCCCAAAAGCCAGTTTTCCAAAGAAGGAAAACCCAAGATGTGGAGGCATAGAGCTGAATTTGAGTCCTCCTGGGGTCTAATGTCTCCCATCTGTATGGTTGGAGATATTCATGTGGGTTGGGCTAGGTCAGGTAGGTTAGGGGAAAGTTGGAAAAATTAAACAAGGCTTATTGGAAGGTGGCATCTGCCTCTGAGCACCAAAAATAAAACAAAACAAACAAACAAACAAACAAAAAACCCTCCTCTCCTTTGGAGAATGTCAGTTATTACAACAGCCAAGAAGAAGAAAGGTGTAATGAATTTTGTAGTAAATTCCAGGAATTGCTAAATATATTTGCTGGGCCATGGGGACTCTAACTCTAGGACCATAAACACTTGAAGCATAATGCAGATATCTTGGCTTTACAGAATACAGTCCAAGAATTCTTCCATTTTTCTGGGCATGTACTTTTCAGAGTTGGCCTGCAGGTGGTGTTGTAGCCCACAGAGGACTGTATGGACAAGGGATTGATGGGATGTTAGACCCAGATAAGTTCATTAGGATTTTGTCCAAGTAGATCTGGCCTCCTTCATCCCAGATGTGATTCATTCAGCACAAGAAGATGAGTAGGGCACTGCACAGGCAAAATGACACTATAATTTGCTAGATTGGTCCTCTCCCATTGATCTCAAAGCTCTTGGACCAGTAGGCTAGAGTATCTACAACCTCCTCCATGTCCAGGCAGGTGATAAGAGAAAAACTGCCTTCCAGATAAGCTGCAAATGACCTTCCCATGTGAGGTGGCTAGTGCCTTTGAAGAAAGAGGATCTATGAGTTAAGTGACCAATTCTGTCATGATGCTGGCTCCCAGGCTCAATACAACAGGTTAGCAACCTCACCCCAACCCCTATCACATATTCCACCTCTGCTAAAGCTTATGAATAGGACTGCTGTTCAAACTGGCTTAGCAGAAAGCCAAATATATTTGTAGTGGGGTCACAAATTCATTCACTGTGCACTTAGATGTGCAAAGAAAATGCAGCCTCTTTATTTCTCCATAACTCATCTGCTCATCCATAGAAAACTAGGAAAAGTAACCCTACATTTATCCCATTCAGTTAAACTTAGTTCGGTTCAATATTTCAGACAACCCCTTTATGTTAACTCTCTTTAGTTTCTTTAGGGAAAATGTTGACTTTCTAATTTTCTCTCCATCTCTTCGTTCTCCTTCAAGATAGTGTCTGTATATTTTGGGGTCTATAAGAGTTTAGATGGCCAATGGCAGCAGAGGTGGTATTATCTGGATCTTCATTGGTGGATAGTGAGTGGCTGGATTTTCTATTCTCTAGACTGGTGACCACTGAAGTACAGTTTTTCTGGTGTGGTTTTTTAGATGAAGTACTATCTAGCTCTGAAATCTGTAGTTCTGGCCTTCTCAAATGTCCTACGCAGCTGTGTCTTTGTTTTAACTAGAGCCCTCTGACATACCTCTGTGCTCTCAAGACCTCTGTTTCTCATCAGAACACATGGGACTTGCTGGGTCACTCATACACCCAGGTCATGCAGGCCCAGGAGGACTGGCTCAAGCTCATCTATCAACTCACCTCCCACTACACCTCCTCACCATCACTCCTTGCCAAGACTCTGGCCCCTAACCTTGCCTCTTCTTTGTCTTCCATATTTCTTCCATAGTCTCTTAGAACTGGAAGGGGCAGTCTCTAGGCAATTCATTTGTACATGTAATAACTCCCGTGTAGGCTATAGCAATGAGCATCATGGCTAGCTTTCATAGGTGGAAAGGATATCTTCTCCATACTTATGAAAAAACACTGATTTCAGTTTCCCCATCTAGTTCTAGATATGCCTTAAATCTGAATTTAGAAAATCCTTTCTGGACAAAGCCTAACTTTAATTCTTGATATAGAATCAATGCAAAATATAATCAAAGCACCAAAGGTCAGAAGTTACTTGTGGTTCTAGATCTACACTGTCCAATATGGTAGCCAGTAGTTCCATATGGCTATTTAACTTTAAATTTAAAATAATTAAAATTAATTAAAATTTAGAAATTCAGGTCCCCAGTCATATTAGCCACATTTCAAGTTCTCAGCCACATGTGGCTACTGGCCACTAGACTGGACAGCAAAGATACAGAACATTAACATCACTGCAGAACGTTCTATCAGACAGCTATTCTAGAACTGTACCCTCTCACTTTCCTGAAGCCCTAAAATGCTTTATTCAGAGGGAAGCTTCCCATAAGAATAAGTTTTGCAGGATATAGCACTACATCTAAAAAAATATTTTTAAACCATTACTCCTAATGGTTGTTGCCCTGGACTCCTAAGAAGCTGGGTTAGTCAATAAGCCCCACCCACTTCTCCAAGGGTCAGGAATGTTCTCTGTTTCTACCAAGGAGAGGCTGCACAGTTTGCAGAGCCTAGTGCAAAATCAAAATTTTCACATTTTATTCCAAGTTTACTTAAAATTTCAAGATAGCAACAGCAGAGTATTAATCCAAGTACTGACCTTTCCGAGTGTGGGGTCCAGGGTAACTGCATAGGCTCACACCTAGGAAGCAGGCTTTGTTCCAATATAATCACACCTGAAAGAGAAATCAAGGCAGGCCTGTGGGCTCTCTGGGGAATTTCCTCATGAGTGGAAATGCCAGGACCCACAGCTGCGCCTGTGCTGGCCAAGCTCAGCTGTTAACTCAGACAACTGCCCAGGGAGTGCCTGTGGCTGGAGGGAGCCACCTAGCCAAAAGGAAGGGACAGGGAATAAGGGCCTCCACATGTTGCATTGGAAAGCCCATTGCTGGAAGGCCTGGGCATGCCAGCTGCTTCCAGCTGGGTATGTTTCCATCAAAGCCAGGAGCGTGCCCAGCCAGGAAGGCCGAGATCTGCAGGGCCATCATTTCAGAAACTGCTGAAGGACAGGGGAAAGGCAGTGCACTCAGGAACTTCAGCACAGTGAAGTATGTCTAGTTGTCCTACCTGGACTGTGGACATAAACAAAGCATGGTATCCAGGAGCTTGTGCACGGGGGAAGGCTTATCTCCTCAGTCTGAGAGATAGGTGATATGAGGGAAGGCCAGAACAATAGCCACTCAGAACTTCAAAATGAATCATCAATGCCAAGGAGCAAGACAGAGAAAAAGAATCTACTTGTAGGTTGGCTAAACAGGAACTGAGGAAAACAAAGTAAAAACAGCAAGATCTGAGGTGGCAGATGAGACTTGAAACCTGTAAACATTCTGTAAGATAAGTAAATGAACTCCCACAGCTTTTTAGAGTGTTGCAGATTGGTACCTACACATGGAAACGCTGCTTAATATGCAATGAAAATAATTTTTTAATAAATAGCTATGCTCAAAAGGAAAAAAGAGGCTACAGAATAGAGATAACAAAGCCACAGTGGGTTCAGTCTGAGTTGACCCTCTGATTCATTTGATGGTCCAAAGAGTTCTTGTTCAGGGTTTTCTTCAGGCGCTCTTGTCTCTCATACCTACCCCCAGCTTTGGGCAGAGAAGGCCTGGCCCTGTGCCCAGCCCAGGCTCTTGGTCACCTTCTTCAAGGTTCAAGTTCAGAAGCTGCATAAAGGATCACCCTGAGCTCCCTGAGACAGATTCTGGGGACCCAAGAGATATCCTTGGATTAAGACCCTTGAAGAGCTACCCCTGCCATGAAAAGAGAAGTAGAGAAGTCCAACCCCCTAGCTTGGGAAAGTAGTATGAAAGTCTGGGGTTTTAATTTCTCACAGGGGACTTTTTAATTTTAAATCTAACCTTAGACAGATAGCAAACTTTCAGGAGAGAGGAAAGGGGAGAATAAATTTTTAAAACTAGATCAACCTAATATAAACTAGAGAAGAAACAAAAGAATCAAAATTAGATACTGGTAAATAGAAAACACAATTTGAATGGTAGAAATAAGTCCAAATAGGTCAATAACAAGAGTACATATAAATATTAATATTTTGAACTTGCCTACTAAAAGACAGAGATTCTCAGAAGGATTTTTAAAAATTCAACCTGGTGCTGCATATAAGAGACACACCTAAAACATGATGACAGAGAGGTCATTATGTAAACAGATGGATAACATGTACTAGAAAAATATTAATAAAAATTAAACTAGTATAACAATATTGATATCAAATTTTTTAAACTTTAAGGCAAACACAATACAAGGATAAGTAGAATAATTCACACCAAAGAAATAGTAATTTTGAACCTCAAATATATATATATGTATGCATGTATAAATCTATAATCATATTTGTAGAAGACATAAATAATGTAAGTAATCCCATACTCCAAATTACAAGAAACATATTCATTCTAGCACACATGAAATATTTTTTAAAAACTGACTATGTCATTACCAAAGGGGAAAGGACGGGGGAGGGATAAATTAGGAGTTTGGAATTAAAATATACACACTAATATATATATAAAATAGATAACCAACAGGACCTACTGTACAACACAGGGAACTATACTAAATATCTTGTAATAACCTATAATGGAAAAGAATCTAAAAAAGAATATATATATTTTTTATATATATATATATTCGTATATGTGTGTAACTGAATCACTTTACTGTACACCTGAAACTAATACAACATTGTAAGTCAACTATATTTCAACAAAAATATATAAAAAAAGAAAAGACTATCCACTGAATTGCCTTTGGAAAAAAACTTTGTCAAAAAGAAAATTTCAAACAAATATCAGTGACTCAAAATCACATAAAACATGTTCTCTAACAATAATGCAATAAAATTAGAAATCAATAGAACAGTTATACTGCCCTATTCATTTTAGAAATTTCTGAATAATTATAAAGGGAGAAAAACTAATAGAAATCACCAAATGTTTAGTACTGCTCAGACAATGAAAACACTAGTACTAAAATGTGTGGTATGCAGTTTAAATGGTATTTAGGAGAAAATTTAGAGCTTCAAATGCATATAATAGAAGAGAAGGAAACATATAGAGGAAGGTCAATCAGAACGGAGAAAGTAGAAGGAAAGAAATAACGAAAAAAGAGAAATAGATGGAAAGGGGAAAAATCAATGAGGAATCAATAGATCCTTGTTCTTTCAGAAGACTAATAAAATAGACAAACCTAGTAAAATTGATTGAGAGAAAAAGAGAAAAAAGTAGGAAAATGACATAACTATAAATAGAGTCAAGATTTTTAAAAGCACTAGAGAATACAATGAATATCATTAGACTAAAAAATTTGACAATTTAATGAAACAGTCAGTTCTCTAGAAATAAATAAATCACTAAAACTGACTTGAAAAAGAAAGGTCTATCTATATATTTACGTATAACCATTAAATGAATTGAATCTGTAATTTAAAAAAATTATACCCATTATTGGGCTTCCCTGGTGGCGCAGTGGTTAAGAATCCGCCTGCCAAAGCAGGGAACACGGGTTCGATCCCTGGTCCCGGAAGGTCCCACATGCTGCGGAGCAACTAAGCCCGTGCACCACAACTGCTGAGCCTGCGCTCTACAGCCCGCGAGCCACAGCTACTGAAGCCCGTGCTCTGCAACAAGAGAAGCCACCGCAATGAGAAGCCCGTGCACCGCAACGAAGAGTAGCCCCTGCTCGCCGCAACTAGAGAAAGCCTGCACGCAGCAACAAAGACCCAACGCAGCCAAAAATTTTTTTAAAAATACATATATATACCCATTAAAAAAGCACCATGCCAACCAAGTACTTACCCAAAGAGGTGAGTCTTACCAAATCTTCAAAGATTATTTCCTGTATTGGTCAGACTTTTTCAATGAAGACAAAAATAGAAGAGCTCCTTACTTCATTTTATGAGGTAAGTATATTCTTGATACCCAAACTGGGCAAAGACAGCATAAGAAAAGAAAATACTGGCTATCCTCACCACTGAACACACGTATACAAATACTTGAAAATATTAGCTAAATGAATTACTCAAAGCCTTTAAAACATATCATAATAGATAAGACACAAAGCAAATATAAAATAAAATGTTAATTGTAGAATCTGGGTAGTGGATATATGGGTATTCACTGTATAGATCAACTTTTCTGTATGTTTAAATTTTTTTCATGTTAAAACCTTGGGAAAAGTAAGAAATAAAATGTTTGGACCTCTGCAAACTCTAAGAACATATCTTGACAGAATCCCAAGGATGGTTGAACATTAAAAATCTATCAATATAATTCATCTCTTTAATACAGATCAACAATTTATAAAAACACAATTTATGAAAAAAAGAAAAACTACTGGCAAACTGGGAATTTATCACTCATTATCCTGATAGTGTTGTAAGATTGGACTGGGTTTGAGAGGCAGAAAACTCTGAACTATCTAAAATTTTTTTTATTTCCCTTACATGTAAAAGACTGGTTGGGTAGCCCAGAGCCAAGTTCTTACTATCATTTTGTTATGTTTTGTGTGATCTTTATTCCTTAAGATCGCTTCAAGTCCAACATGATTGCTCCAATTCTAGTCATCACATCTGCATTCCAGGTGGCAGGAAGGAGAGAAGGGGAAAGTGGTTATGTTTCCCCTTTAGGGATATGACTGGAATTTGTGTATATGACTTCTATTTACACCCCAATGGCATAAACTAATTGTCCTTATTTGCAGACTATAGGATTATTTACATAGAAAACTGCAAGAGAATTTGTGGGCAAATAATTCAAAGAAATAAGAGAATTCAGCATTCTGGATCCATGTTCAGGGTGTAAGAGAAAAAAAAATTATATATATATATATATATATATATATATATATATATATATATATACACACACACACACATATATATATATATAATCGCTAATTTATAGTAGATACCTAGGCAAAAATCTAATAAAATACATGCAAGACCTATTTGGGAAACATTACATAAAAAGTGCACTGGATAAATTATGAGACATATAGGGATTGAAAGATATAACTGTGTAGCTCCAATAGTTCCCCCCGTGAGTTTATAATGGATCTATGAATCACTGCAGCTCCAATCAGAATCCCAACAAGACTTTTCAAGGAATTTAATAATCCTACCCTAAAGTTCATGTGGAAGATTAAAGAGACAAAACTAACAAAGACAGTTTTGAAAAAGAAAACTAAGGACTGGAGTCTTGCCCTACGAGGCTAATTAGAAGGCTATAACTATTTAAGCAGTGTGGTATTGGAACAAGGATATAAAAATAGGTCAAAGGAACAAAATAAGTTGATACTGACCTACACATATATGGAAACTTGGTATGGGACAGAGATAGCTGTACATGTCAGCAGGGAGCCATGACCATTAGATAAATGGTGCTAAGACAACTGGCCATAGCCAGTACATATACAGGGGAAAAAATATAAATCTCCACTTCATGTCGGAACAAAAATATATCCCACACAGATTAAAAACTTAAATGTATGGGGGAAATCATAAAAGTTAAAAAGAAAGTATAGGAGAATGTCTTCATTACATTTCTTCGTGTTTCTTAAACAAAACACCAAAAGCACAAACGATAACAATGAGAATTTGAATACATTAAAATATAAAAATTCCATTAGACAAAAGATAGCATAAACAGTAAAAAATGCAAGCCACAGACTGGAAGAAGTTATTTATAATTCATATTACTGGGTATTAGTATCCAGAATATAAAAAGATCCCTATCAATCAATAAGGAAAAACAAGTACTGCGGTAGAAAAATTGTCAAAGGTTTCAATAGTCAATTATTAAATTGACTACTATTATTAAATTAGGGAGCTAAATAGCCAAAAAAACATAAGACAAGATACTCTCAGTAACAAATACAAATTGAAACCATAATGAGGTACTATTTCACACTTAGACTGGCAATATTTTAGAAGTCTGAGAAGCCCAAGTGTTGGTAAGAATATGGAAAAAAAGAGGGGAGTACCTTTAAACATGGCTGGTGTGAATGCTGTATTGTTAAAAACTGTGTTGGAGAGCAATGTTGCAATATCAAATGAAGTTGGTAAGCACATACCCTATGACCTAGCAATTTGACTTGTGGGAATATCCTAAAAAATTTGCATACATGTGCCCAAGGAGACATGAAATAGAATGTTAACCTGTAGCATTGCTTTTAACAGTAAAAAAATGGAAACAAACTAAACGTTCAAAAACAGAATTGTGGATAAATAAATGGTGCCAGAGTCACACAATGAAATACTAAATATATATGCACTAAATATATAAAAATCATGCAGAAAGGATACATGCTAATTTCAGTGTAGTGATTACCTTTGGGCAGGGAACAATGGGGACCTGGGCAGTGAGGGTATGGTTAAAGTATATCTGTAATGTTGAAACAAAACAAAAACCCCTAAAACCATTTTGGCAAGATGTCAACATCAGTTAAATCTGTTAGAAACAATGAGCCTGGCCCATATATGCAGTCTGATAAGAAATGATTCCAGGGTATATTGTTAAGGAAAAAAGTAAGCTGCAGAAGAATATGGAGAGTGGATTGCCATGTGTATAAAAGCTAAAGGGGAAGATCAGCTTGAATGTGTCTGAATGATACAAATAAATTGACAACAGTGATGGCCTATGCGGGGAGGAGACTGGGGACTGGGGTTCGCAGTGGGAAAGAGACCTACTTTATGTACCTTTTTCTACTATTGGGCTGCTTTTATCACTTGCATATATATTCTCAAAAGTAAAAAATTAAGGCAAAAAAAATTTTAATTACAATGATTCCTACCCCAATAATGCACTTAAAGTCAAAATTACTGTTTTGAGGACTATTTTGCATAAAAATATAAGTGTATCCTTATGTTTGCCATCTTCCCAAATGACTGATTTTTCCAAAGAGTTCTTGATAATAAGTTCCTTATGATCAGTCACACAGAAATATACACCCTGCCTTCTGCATCTGCTTTAACTGTGCATCTATTTATATGGGATGACGGATACTTTCCCTAATAAATCTTACCATTTCCCCTGCTAAGGAACTGAGCGCCGACTAAATAGTTGATGATACATGGGAGTTATTCCTACATTCTCCACACACGGTAAGACAAATCAACACAATGCTGACTTCGTCTGTTATAAACACTAACAGCTTTGGGGCATTCGGAAAAGTGGGGCGTGGGGCTGACGTACAGTGAATCCACAGTTCTAGACTTTCCTACCAGAGACAGCCTGAGGCAATATGAGAGCAAAATCAGGATTTGGAGTTCCTAACCTCAGATGTTTTATTTCCATGAGCTAATTTACAATCAAGAGAGCCCTGACACTGCCAGATCTAGAATTCAACTACTTCAAACAGTGATCTTTCCTCTTATATTCTGCATTGAGCTCTAAAAGCATTGGGTTGTTGAAAGGCTAATCACCTAAGTAGTGATTTTCAAACCTTTTCGTATAGGACCACTTTAGGAAACAAAACAACCTAAAACAACTGATTTACACTGCCTTCCGTTGCCCCAAGCTAGACCCCTAGGGCCCCACACCCCAGTTGGTGTAAAGTGCAAGGATCTGGTTTATACCACTTTACAGGTGTCAAGGAAGCAGGAGAGAGACTCAGGGTAATAGGGGAAAAGAGAAAAGAGGATCACAGTCAGTCATCTCTTTTTCATGTCTTTCATTTCACAACTTCTTCCTTCCCATGCCTGCTGGTACGCTCCCTCATCTTGTTTCAGAGCCAAAAGACAGGTCAACTTCACTGCTTCTTATCCAAGTTGGCAGAGGCTGTGGCAGCAGGGTGGTAACTCTGCCTGATGTTCTCAAGCTACAGTTGGGACATGTCCAACAGCAAAGTCACTCAGTAAACAGTTCTCTGTTTTCTCTTTTCCTTGAGTTGGCTGGAATATCTCTAGGCCCTAGTATCACCCACTCTTTACTTCAAGACAAGCCTACAGACAAGAAACTTCACAGTTCACCCTGTCTTAAAACAGTCTTTTGCTGGGTACAAAATACCATCTACAAAATCATTGATATGCTACATTACTTCAATTCCAAGCCCTATAGATGTCTTTTTGATGGTCTGGTTTTTCTATTTTTAGTAATATTCCTGTACATCACTCAGTTCAATATTCAAGAACATTATTAAATGACTATTTTGTGCCTAGCTTTGTCCTGAGGTGGAGCTGGATAGGGGAGATTAACAAATGTTGCATGTAATAGTTCTTTATTTTAATAAGTTTACAAACTAATTGGACAGAGAAAAGTCAATATAAAACAAATAAAGAATAACTCATGACAAAATATCTTTAAACACCAAAAGCAAGGGTGTTGTAAATATCAGAGACCTGGAGAAGTTAGGAACAGCTTTAAGAAAGATATTGGACTGGAGC
Source organism: Eschrichtius robustus (assembly GCF_028021215.1). NCBI lineage: Eukaryota > Metazoa > Chordata > Mammalia > Artiodactyla > Eschrichtiidae > Eschrichtius > Eschrichtius robustus. Next base: position 118,621,140 of record NC_090824.1, read on the forward strand.
TGGGTTTTTAAGGAGGGGTGGGGGTTAGGAAGGGCTTTCTAGGTGTGACAAGATGGTCAAGACCTCAGAGACTGGTCTCAGCAGAGCAGATTGTGAGACTGTCAGAGACCAGTCTAATGAAGCAGCTCTGATACCCAGAAGACAGGTAAATAAACAAAAACCAAGAGGCAGAGATAGATTAATAAATTAGCTAAGAATTACTTATCTTGCTACATATAGACTCCTAGAGATCAAAGTGACCTCATGAATCATGTCACCTGCCTTCTGCCTTCATTTTACAGATAAGAACAGTGGGGATTAGAGCAGTAAAGTGATTTCACCATATCAGGTAACAAATTAGTGCCAGAGCAGAAATTCAATCCCAGGGCTTCTGACTCCCAACGCATCATACTGTGCTTCAAACCACCACTCTATTATGTTCAGATGACTCAAGGCCAGTTGAGACAGTGACATACCAATAGTAACAATATGATGAGTACCAAAACAGAGACATGCAGAAGTGATAAGCTCATTTTGTACACAGATACTTGGGATATTTCTAAATTTTTCTTTTCTTGAATTGCAGCATTTATTGCATCATGTTTCACCTCCTCTGACTGACATTCAAAGTCTTCCATAACATGGCCCCACCTGGCCTTTCTGACCTTATTTCCCAACACTCCCCACTCTACAGCCTCCATTCCAGCAAGATATGACCATTTACAGTCCCCATCTTTTGTCAGGCTCATTCTCACCTCTGGGGTATTGCTCCTATCATTTCCCCCTTCTCTAAGGCTTTTTCCCCCTTTTCAACACTGACGTAAAACCCATGTTTTATAAACCCTAAGATCTTCAGCTACCCCAAGTCTTCTCTACACTCCCTCTTAGTTCAATGCAATCCAATTCATTTCAGTACAATTTTATGGACAACATGCTGAATGCCAGGCACTCTTACTAGGCACTCAGGATTCCAAAATAAGTAAGGCACTGGCTGCCCTCAAAGTGCTAAGAGTCTAGAAGGGGAATGCAGACATTACAGCAAATGACTACTACCCAGAATCTTAACAATAGGTACAAAAGATAATAGGTACAAAAGACAGCACAACCTAGAGGATGGGAAAGGAAGAGATCTCATTAAGAGACTAATATCTGAGGTTAGGTTAATGGATGAGAGGGAGTTTGTCTGATCTAAATCTGGGGAAAAGGGGGGAAAGGGCTATTCTAGGCAGAGAAGATAGGATATGAAAATTCACAGTAGTTGGTAACTTTGGTTTGGTTTTGTTTACTAAACCAGGTTTAGGTTTGGTATCAGGATTTGGTTTGCTTTCAAAGCAGCATACAAACAGAAGAGAAAGGGGAGATAAGGCAAGAGAGGTAGTCAGGGGCTCTTCACCAGGCTCTGGAGGCTGGACTGCATCCTGTAGATCAGGGGTCCCCAACCCCCGGGCCGAGGACCAGTACTGGTCCGAGGCCTGTTAGGAACCTGGCCGCACAGCAGGAGGTGAGTGGCAGGCAAGCGAGCGAAGCTTCATCTGCTGCTCCCCATCACCCACATTACTGCCTGAACCATCCCCCCGTCCGTGGAAAAATTGTCTTCCATGAAACCGGTCCCTGGTGCCAAAAAGGTTGGGGACCACTGCTGTAGATGACGAAGCGCTGAAGACATTTTAAGTGTCAAGACTTAGGGTGGGTGGTTCAATGAAATGTGAGCCCCACCTAACATTGAAGCAATCAAGTAAAGCTAAATGAAGGAAAGTTCTAGAGACAGACCTTGAAGAATGGGTAAAATTTCAACAGACTGAAATGAAAGTCATTACATCATTAGTGGAAACAGCAAAGTGGCCATTTAAGTGTGACCTGGTTGCTCTGGGCATGTTAATTTTTTCTCCTGAGACGTGTTACCTAAATTCTTCACAGACAGGGATTATTTTTCAAAATTCCTTTTAATAGCTCCAAGGAGCTAACACAGCTCTGGATACACAGTGGCCATTTGGTCAATTATCAATGACCTTTTGGGATATGGCAAAAAAGGGAAGAAAGAAAAAAGAAAACCCCTCATATCTGTTCATGGCAGGAGCTTGTTTTTATTCCTAATCTGTTGCTAAGAATGAAAATTCATAAGGTTTTATAAATCCATATTTGAAATGAAGATGGTGTGTATAATTGGAAGCTTATGGTTGTCTAATAAAGGACAGAAGATTCCAATTAAACACAGAATTCCATCTCTAAGCATCCTTCCTCACTGTGTGGGCATCCCAACTGCTAAGTTTGTTTAATAGATCAAATTAAATGGATGACTGCTTTTGAAGGGCATCTTAGGGACTTGGGACTTAGCTTTGCTTCGGTGCACATTTCCCTAAGCTCACTACTGACAGAAGTATTCAATCTTACTATCAGAAAGTCAAACCACTTTTAGATATTGGGGAGAGTGATAATATGATATAAATACTTCATGAAGTACTATATATACAGGTTATTTATATTTTTCTTAAGAAGAAACAAAGAGCATTCACTTGGTTTCACCAATTCTCTTTCCCTGCTCCAAAGCTGATCAAGCTCTGAAAATTACCCTGCCAAAAAAAATTTTAAGTGCAAAGTAATTTTTGTTCCATAAAGATAAATCACTTTATGTGTTCAACAGTGCTCATATTGCATTACATATGTTATTTTTAACTCGTAAGTGGTGGAATGCTGTCAGGCAGGGATGATATTCAAAATAGTTAACAATGGTACAGCATGTACACCAGCCATTTAGAATAGACCCCTGAGCTATCTGGATGGATGCCAGCTGGTTCATCTGACCTGAACATACAAGCTACATCTCAGCCCTGGTGTAGTAGACTGTTCAGCTACTTTTGTCCATACATTTTCCATCTGGTAATAGCCACATATTTTCCTGTGGAGAACTGCCCTACTCCGTTCCAAGTGATCTTGAAGGAAAACGACCATCATGGGACTCCACCTTCCCTTGGCCACAAGGTTAGGACATGTGATCCAGATTTAGCCAGTCAAAGTAGTCCATTCTTTTACCACAGTAATTGATTGAGAAATGGGTACATGACTCAGTTCAGTCCAAGCAGAGTCCTCCCCATAACTTTTCCTCTGGAGTTGATTGAGAAGATTTCCCCTACTTTGGAGATTGCTAAACTTGAAGAATGTGAACCCAAGGCAGCCAGAGGCCATGTTGCCCTCATAAAGGAGACATCCTATTGAAGAATGAAGCCAAAAAGAAATAAGTGAAACTGAGAGATAGACAGAGTCCTGACAACATTGTTTGAGCCTCTGGAAACAGCCATGCCTATAGCTAGATGCAATCTCCTGGACTTCCCATTTACTCAAAGAAATATCGTCTTCCTTCCTTCATTCCTTTTTTTTCTCTTAAACTAATTTGAGTTGAATTTCTGTCCCTTGCAGTCAAATAAGTACTGATTAATAATTATGTCCACATAACATAATTCTATATAATTTCTGTTACACAATGCTGAAGAAATCTTGGACTTAATTGAAAACTCTGCTTTTCATTAGATTGTCCTAAGGCTCCAAACCAATACATTATGCAACTACAAGCCATCATGGGTCTTAATAAGGGGAATAACAAAATAAAGATGGTGTTTTAGAAAAGTTTGCTTGGCAAGAGATGTGTGGAAATAATCAAAACAACATATGCTCATACATGTACTCAGGAATATATATATATATATATCTATCTATATATATGTTTATACGTTTACATATTCTCCTTAATTTTCAAAGATGCCAGATACCATTTGTTTTTGTGTTAAAACAACCGAAAAGAACTATTGTCCATACCTTAAGAATGTTTGAAAATTATTATATATACTTTGCCTTTAATTATTTAGAACACTGAATCATAGATTTACATCATCCATTTATCTGATAAGCATACAGTAGAAAATTGCTATGTACAAGTGACTGTTATAGGCTCTAGGGATAAAAAGATGAATTAGACAATTTCTCTGCCCTCCAGGAATTCACATTCTGGTGAGAGAAGCAGAAGTGTAAAAAGATAAACAGTGTAAGAGTTGGCAGGACTGGAACCTTTTCTTTTGCTGGAGGTCTCCTCCTCTGAGGTGCTGTTAGGCGAGAGCTGGACGCAATGAATAGGGTAGGTGCACACAGCTCCATAAAAGCAGCTCCTGAGTATTCCTGGCTAAGCTGCTCAGTGAATCATGTAGTCCTGGATTTTCTGGCATTTCAGGCACAACTCAGATTGCTTTGGTCTTTTTTATGTAAAGAACTTTCTCATGGGAAAAATAAAGAATTAGGTATCCCATGGTTGACGAATGTGGTCTTAAGTCTCTTTACAAGGCCAGATATAATCCTCAGGAAGTTACTTTGTTGGATTCATTTTTCAAATTGTAAATTAAATTTAATTTTTTAAGTTTAATTGTGAACAAAATTCTTGAGAACACAGAGGGGGAACGCTCTAAATTTACATTTTCAATCATTGTGAAGCCCCTGTTTATTTGGAGCCACTCCTTCCTTAAAGATGCACAGCAGCTACGTCTTCAGAGTAGATTCTGTTAAAAGAAATTCCTCCAGGCTGCCTCATTTTCCTCAGTTCCTCACTGGAATTTCACAATAACTTAACCGTAGCTGGAATTCATTTACAAATTCCTAAGCGCTAGAGGCTAAAAAGATACTGACAACAATTTCTTTCACCTTTTTTTCTTATCCTAGTTCCTGCATCTTTCCATGAGTGTTGTTTGGCTGCGGTGGATTACTGGAGTGTTTGAAAAGGAGAAAAAAATAAGGCTTTCATTCTTCTTCCCTTCCTTTCCTAACTGTCTTTTTAATTTTTCATGTGGACTTTCAAATTACATGTAGTCTAAAACAGCCTATGTTTTTTTGCTCCCAAAGTAACTGTTAAAAGGGGAAAAAAATATTTTTTGTGTCATATTATTTATTATAAAGGATTTAGTGCTCGACTTCTAAATTAAATCATGTGGGGACTAGAAAACTCTTTAAAATGTATCTAGTCCAATTTCTCATTATACAAATATTCAGACAGGTTAAATTACTTGTCCAATTCACAGAGCCAGTAAGGGACGAAGCCAAAACTAGAATCCAGATCTCAGAAAAGTTTTCAGTATTGCTGATAAGGTACCTGGCCATTTCTCATAACAGCTATTACAAATCTTCACCAGTGTCTTCATAAACCTTATACTACCACCCCCACCCCATCACTCTGGCCCTTACTTCATAGAAAATTAAAAGCCACCAAGCATGACTCCAATCCCACTTTTAAACTTCTTCATATCTCATCTCAAAGTAACACTATCATTACTGTTTCTAGGGTAAACCTGCCATTTGCTATCTGTATCATATTGAGTCCCATCTCCTTTGAGACCTTTTTCTGCTAATTATTTTTTCTTATGTATATGAGAACCCTATCTCCATTAGCCCCTTCCTTTTAGTACATAAACATGCTCAGGGACTTGCAGTGACTTGACTTCACAGTGACTTTATGTCCCATTCCAGAAACATTCTTTTCTTTTATCATAACCAAGCTTATTTTAAGAAAGGTCTCCTCTCACTCTTCCTACATTCTTGCCTCCTATTCACTCCTTTACTTTCAAAAATATGACTTCTGATACTATCATTCAACTGAAAATATTTGGGCAAAGAACATCAGTGCCTTTTAAGGACATTTCAATTCCCTCCTTTTAAGAACTCTCTTCTCTTTGGGCTTCCTTATTCTCCTCTTAACATTGGGTTTCTAAGTTTTTCTCTTTCCCTTCATTCATTCCTTAATTACTGTTGCTTCTCAGGGTTCTGTTCTCAGCACACTTTCTTTCTCATTCTGTACTTCCTCTGGAGAAGTCCCACTTAAATCCATGGCTCAGCTCTCATGCACAAATTTGTATAATGTACAGAAGTCTTTTAAAGGAAAAATTTCTCTTAATTTTTTCAATGTTGACTGGAATTATTTTATTATAATATTTACTTACTTAAATATAAAACTAAATATAAATTCCTTATGCTTACAGTTCTTACACAAGTATGCAAACAAGAAATTTATAAAATGAATTCAAATTAAGCTAAAAAAAACTCAAAAAATGAAATAAACATTAATATGTGGATGGTTGTGTTGTTTTCTTGAAACTTACTGCCAACTCAAAATGTGAATATGGGGCTGGTTGCTAAAACACAGGGTTCTTTTTAATTTAAATAGAACTGTGTATCATGTGATGATTCAGTTCTCCCACCACTTTTCTCTATTCAAACTACTATGAAACATTCATTCATATGGACAAGCACATGATGACAACAATTAATTTCCACCTGACCTGATTGCATAATTTACATAGTAAGCCTGGCTCTGTGATACTTGGCACCAGCAAGATTATAAACATAAATACAAATGCAGGCACTGAAGTAAGCTGGTAACTCATAAGGTGGTCATCCAGATTTGTTGAAATGAAAGCGTGAACATAGAAAGCAATTCAGTGAACACATAGATCCCTGAAAATATATTTGATGGATCCCAGGAATCCCAGAACCCTAATTTTGTGAATCCCAAATTTGTATCTATAGCCCCAAACACTCTCCTGAGCCTCTGCCCTGTATTTCCAACTGCCTAATAAAAATTTCTCTACCTACATGCATTGTTATCATTCCCCATGCACACAACCACTTTAACCTGTATTGCCAATCTCAGTTAATGACATCATCATCTACCCAGTTGCATAAGCCAAAAACTTAAGTCTCATACTAGATTCCTTTCTCTGCCTCACCTCCTACATGCAAGACTTATTGATTCTATTTCCTAAACTTCTTTCAAATCAATGGTCATTTTTTTTTTTTTTGATCTGGAAATTCTACTCAAAAACTACCCCAAGGAAATAATCTAAATATTGATAAAGCAACAAATAAACAAAGAACAAAGATGTTCCCTTCACTATTATACTTAATAAAGAAAAACTAAACAACAAAATCATTTAAGAGCAGGGGAAAGATAAGCTAAATACAGTACAGATTATCCTTACTCAGAAACAATATAAAATTATTGTTCTTACAACTCAATCCAAAAATGGACAGAAGATCTAAATAGACATTTCTCCAAAGAAGATATACAGATTGCCAACAAACACATGAAAGGATGATCAACATCACTAATCATTAGAGAAATGCAAATCAAAACTACAATGAAGTATCACTTCACACCAGTCAGAATGGCAATCATCAAAAAGTCTACAAACAATAAATGCTGGAGAGGGTGTGGAGAAAAGGGAACCCTCTTGCACTGTTGGTGGGAATGTAAACTGATACAGCCACTATGGAGAACAGTATGGAGGTTCCTTAAAAAACTAAAAATAGAACTACCATACGACCCAGCAATCCTACTCCTGGGCATATACCTTGAGAAAGCCATAATTCAAAACGAGTCATGTAACGCAATGTTCACTGCAGCGCTATTTACAATAGCCAGGACATGGAAGCAACCTAAGTGTCCATTGACAGATGAATGGCTAAAGAAGATGTGGCACATATATACAATGGAATATTACTGAGCCATAAAAAGAAACGAAATTGAGTTATCTGTAGTGAGGTGGATGGGCCTAGAGCCTGTCATACAGAGTGAAGTAAGTCAGAAAGAGAAAAACAAATACCATATGCTAATACATATATATGGAATCTAAAAAAAAAAAAAAAGGTTCTGATGAACCTAGGGGCAGGACAGGAATAAAGACACAGACGTAGAGAATGGACTTGCAGACACAGGGAGGGGGAAGGGTAAGCTGGGACGAAGTGAGAGAGTAGCATGGACATATATACACTACCAAACGTAAAAAAAGATAGCTAGTGGGAAGCAGCTGCATCGCAGGGGGAGATCAGCTCTGTGCTTTGTGACCACCTAGAGGGGTGGGATAGGGAGGGTGGGAGGGAGACGCAAGAGGGAGGGGATATGGGGATATATGTATATGTATAGCTGATTCACTTTGTTATACAGCAGAAACGAACACAACATTGTAAAGCAATTATATTCCAATAAAGGTGTTAAAAAATAATTATAGTTCTTGGCAGACTAGCTATCAAAAAAAACTTTTAAATGCCCAGTGCAAAACATCTTTAAAATGCTGGTTAAATTTAAAAAAATTTTTGTAGGTGCATGGCTGATTTATCAAGAATGCAAGAGAGATCCTCAGAAGCCAAAATAAAGAGCAGTGGGGAAGGGATCATGAGGCTGGAGAGAGATGAGAGATCCAGCCACGTCAACCTTTGGTAGCCTAGAGCTTTAGCTTTAAAAGATGATGAGCATGGCAGACAAGAGACAATGTAGGCCCAGGGAAGGTAGGATATTATATTGGACTTTGCATAAAGCAAGGAATCCCCAAAAGGCAGTATACTTGGTGAGTAAACTAGAAAACAATTCACCCCACAGAGAAAGATGTTAAAGAAAATTTTCTGTCTCAGTCTTGGCCATAAATGGAGGCAAAAAATAAGTCATTCTTGATAATTCGAGACTACAAACCCACCCTCAAATGGGTTTGGTGACAGAATTTATAGAATCTGAATTGTCCCCAAAACACAAGCAGAAATTTTCATTCAAATTAGTCCTAGGTTGGTGGTGCCCCAGACATTTAGCAAAATGTAAATCAAATCTGTCTCAAGAAATTCAACTTCCACTTAAACCTCAAAAAATGAATTAAACTACTAATAAAATTTCAAGGAAAATAAACCCATACTACAACACGATGAGACACGAAGAGTAAGTTATTGTGAACAAGTATCATCATAAAAAATTTCAGGGGACTTCACTGGCAGTCCAGTGGTTAAGACTTTGCCTTACAATGCAGCGGGTACTGGTTCAATCCCTGGTCAGGAGCTAAGATCCCACATGCCTTGCGGCCAAAAAACCAAAACATAAAATAGAAGCAATATTGTAACAAATTCAATAAAGACTTAAAATCTTAAAGAAAAAAAAATTTCAGGACAAGATTCACAAAAGCATGAGTTATAAAAATGATTGATGCAGAATATAAACACATTTAATATATTTAATGAAATAGGAGAAAATATAGCCAAAGAATGAGTCTATAAAAAAATTAGCTGAGTTATAAAAGAACCAGAGGCAGTCACCTTGCTCCACCCTACATGATGCTTATAGATGTTTAGGTGGCTGTCGCCTCCAAGCTGTGGGCCCTACAGGGCAAAAACAATCTGATTTTCCTAGGGCCCCATCACTCAGAAAAGCCTGGCATGCAGTGACCTCAATAAAATATTCCTGTATTGAGTCTGCCCATTCCATGGCCCCAGAGCCCCCCTGGTGCCATGGACTCTGGCTGTTAGCAACCCATCAGTGTGCTCTCTGGAATGCAAAATATAATTAATGAATTTTTAAAAATAAAAAATATCACAATATGTGGATTAAACAGCAGATTAGACAGAACTGAAGAAATAATTAGTAAATTAAAAGATCTGAAGGAATTACACAGAATACAACAGAGAAAGCCAAAGAGATCGAATACACGTAATAAAGATGAACAGCACAGAGGGAGGTCTAACAAATATATACTTACAATACTGAAAGATGAATGGGAAAATAAAAGAGAGCTAATAATATTTCCAAAATGATTAAAGATATGAATTTTTGGATTCAAGAAGCACAATATAGTGCAAACAGTAAGAAAACAAAACAAAACAAAACCAGAAATCTAGACTTAAACCATCACTGGAAAACAGTTAACATTGTACACAATGGTGAGAGACTAAAACTTTTCCCTCTAAGATCAGGAACAAAACAAGGATGCTCACTTTCACTAATGCTATGCAATACTATACTGGAACTTACAGCCAGAGCAATCAGGTAAGCAAAAAATAAATAAATAAAAGACATACAAATTGGAAAGAAGTAAAACTATTTCTACTCACAAATAATATGATCCCCTATGTAGAAAATACCCCCCTCAAAAAAAAACATTAAAAAACTAATAGAGGTAATAAACTAATTCAGCAAAGCTGCAGGTAAACACTCAAAAATTAGTTGGGTTGTAGGGACTTCCCTGGTGGCCCAGTGGGTAAGACTCTGCACTCCCAATGCAGGGCATCCAGGTTCAATACCTGGCTAGGGAACTAGATTCTGCATGCATGCCACAACTAAGAGTTCGCATGCCACAACTAAGTCTGCATGCTGTAACTAAAGATCCCACATGCCGCAACGAAGATCTCATGTGCCGCGGCTAAGACCCGGCGCAGCCAAAATAAATAATAAATAAATAAATAATTAAATAAACAAACATTAAAAAAATAAAAGGTCTAGATCCTTAAAAAAATAATTATTAAAAAAAATCAGTTGGGTTGCTAATACCAGCAGTAAACATTCTGAAAAGGAAATTAAGAAAACAATTCCATTTACAATAGCATCCAAACAGCAAAATTGGCTCAGGATAAATTTAACCAAGGAGGTAAAAGATTTGTACACTGAGAAGTATAAAAAATTGCTGAAAGAAATTAAAGAGGTAAAGGAATGGAAAGATATCCTGTGTTCATGGATTGGAAAACAATATTGTTAGATGGCAATACTACCTAAAATTGTCTACAGATTCATAGAAATTCCTATCAAAATTCCAGTGGCCTTTTCTGTAAAAATAGAAAAGTCAATCCTCAAATTCATATGGAACAGCAAGGGGCCCCAACTAGCCAAGATAATCTTAAAAAAGAAGGACCAAGTTGGAGGCCTCCCACTTCCTGCTTAGAAACTTACTACAAAGCTACAGTAATCAAAACAGGGTGCTACTGGCATGAGTACCTTAGACCTTAGACCAATGCAATGAAATTGAGTGTCCAGAAATAGACCCATATATCTGTGACCAATTTATTTTCAACAAGGATACCAAGACTATTCAATGGGGGAAAGAACATTCTTTTCAATGAATGGATATCCACATGAAAAAAACGAAGTTGGACTCCTACCTCACAGCACACAGAAAAATTAACTCAAAATGGATCAAGACCTAAATGCAAGAACTAAAGCTACAAAAGTATTAGAAGAAAAAATAGGAGTAAAACTTCATGTACTTGGATGATGTATTCTTAGATTAGCCACTAAAAGTATAAGCAACAGAAGAAAAAATAGATAAATTTGACTTCATCAAAATTAAGAACTTTTGTACATCGAAGGACATTATTAAGTAAAAAGACAACATCAAAATGGAAAAAAATATTTGCAAATTATATCTGATAAGGGTCTACTGTCCCAAATATATAAAAACTCTTACAACTTGACAACAAAAAGACAGATAATCCAATTTAAAAATGGGCAAAGGACTTGAATAGACATTTCTCATAAGAAGAATATACTAATGGTAAACAAAAACTGCTCTGCATCATTAGTCACTAAAGAAATGCAAATCAAAACCACGAAGTACCACTTTATACCCACTAGGATAACTGTAACAATAAAACAAAAACAAAAACAGAAAATAACTGTTGGTGAGGATGTGGAGAAACTGGAACCCCTATGCATTGCTAGTGGGAATGTAAAATGGTGCACCCACTGTGGAAAAAGTCTGGCAGTTCCCAAAAATGTTAAACAAATAATTGCCATATGACCCATCCATTCTACTCCTAGGTATACACCCAAAAGAATTGAAAATAGAGACTCAAACAGAGACTTGTATGCTGATGCCAACATTCACTGCAGCATTATTCACAACAGCCAAAAAGTGGAAACAGTCCAAATGTCCATCAACAGATGAATGGATGAACAAAATGTGATATATATATATATATCATATATGTTATACATATAATTATATATGTATATAATAGAATATTACTTGGACATAAAAGGAATGAAGTACTGATACATGCTGCAATATGGTTAAACTTCAAAAACATTATGCTAAGTGAAAGAAGCCAGACACAAAAAGTCACATATAGTATGATTCCATTTTTATGAAAAAATCTATAATAGATAAATCTATAGAGACAGAAAGTGAATTATAGTTGCCAGGGGCTGGAGGGAGGGTAGAATGGGAAATGACTGCTCAGTGTATACAGGGTTTTCTTATGGGGTGATGCAAGTGTTTTGGAGCTAGATAACCATCATCATCACAATTCACTCCCTGATTATGCCCTCCTTGCCTAATCTATTACCACTCAATATCTGGGGGCAAAAAAGGCAATTCCATTAGCAAAGGAGAAGAAGAAAATGACTGTTAGGGTGGCATCCAATATGATGCCAACAGCCATTTTAAATTTTATGTATGTACCATGATTTAATTAAGAAATTCCATGTTGAAGGCTATTTATGTTGCTGCTAATTTTACACTGTTATGCAGAAAGCTGCAATGACCATACTTGTAGCTTATTTATATTTCTTAATTTTTCCTTAAGATAAATTCTTAGAAATAGAGTTATTGTATCAAAGCAAACTTGTAACATTAAACAATACATATTACCAAATTATCCTCCAAAATGTTTAAGCAAATACATGCTCTCACCAGGAGAGTATGAGAGCACCCACTTCTTCACACTCTTAAAAACATTCATTAGTTTATCACTATTTTAAATATTTGAAAATATAATTTAAAATTGTATAAATTCTTTTAAAACTTAGTTTTTAAATTACAAAAGCAAAAGTTGCTTTTTGGAAAAAATTTAACAGTCCAAACATGTAAAAAGTAAACATCCTTCCTATCCCACCCCCAACTGCCACTATCTCATTCACCAGTGGTAATCACGTTTAACAACTTTTTAATTCCACAACTGCAGGGACCTTATCTTGTTCTTTGCTGAATCCCTGGTTAATGGCCCAGTTCCTGGTATATACTGCATTTAATACATATTTATTTGTAAAAATTGCATCATAGCTGGCATTATTTTCTGAAACTTGACCTTTTCCTCCAATAAATTATAAATATCTTTCTATTCTTTGTATATATAGATCTGCTTCATTTTTTAAAAACGTAAATAGTATTCCATTGTATGGATGTAACATAATTTATCAACCTCCTAGATTATCCCAGTTTTTCACTATTTTAAGCACCAGTGAAATGCGTATCCTTGGAAGTATATCTTTGTTTTGCAGTGCAAATATTTCTGAGGGATAAGGCCTTATAACAGATTCAAGGTCAAAAAATATGTGCCAAATTGCTTTCCAAAAGATTGCCCCAATTTACATTCTCTTCAACATGTGAACGTTTTCCTATTCTCAAGCCAGCATTTGATATCTTAAATATTTTTACCTTTGCTATGCTGAGTTGTTAAATTTTTATCTCATTATTTCAGTTTTAGCCATAATCACTTAGGCAGTGGTTTAACAGTTTCTTACCATTATTGGCCATTTGTATTTCATCTATAAATTGCCCTTTATATTCTTTACCTATTTTCATATTAGTTTTTTATTTTGTCTCTTTCTTATTTATCTGAACTAATTACTGATATATTAGAGATAGTTACCTTTTTTCTACTAAATATTTTGAAACATTTTCTCCCCAGGTTGTTATTTTTTCCTTAACACTATTGATGATATCTTCACCATACATGAATTTCAAAATCAAAAATGTCTTTTTTGGTAGAGTACTTAATATGGTGACTTAATTGCTGTAGCTTACAACATAATATTTTGCTATCTGGTATGGCAAGCCCCTTCTCAACACTCTTTTTTTAAATGTCTTCACTTTTTGCAGAGCCAATTTAATTTACCAGATTTCAATGAAAACTGCTCAAATGCTCTGATTCTTTCCTCTCTCTCCCCAGTAGTCTATCTCTTCAAGAATTCTCAAATGTTGGGACTTCCCTGGTGGTCCAATGCAGGTGGCCTGGGTTCGATCCCTGGTTGGGGAACTAGATCCTGCATGCATGCCGCAACTAAGAAGCCCGCATGCTGCAACTAAAGATCTTGCACACCAAAACTAAGACCTGGTGCAGCCAAAATAAATAAATATTTTTTTAAAAAAGAATTCTCCAATCTTTTCCCTTTTCACTGTTCCCACAGTCATGGCCTTAGTTCAGGCCTCACCACTTATGAACTGAATTACTGCAATAACCCACCACCGCGTTCCCCAATCTCCAATCTGACCCTCATCCAATCCATTCTCCACAATGTGATGAAAGATATTTTTCTTTAAAAAAAATTGATTATGTGACTACGTATTTGAAATTCTTCAGAGTGGTGTTTGGATCTTTTAATTTATCATGACAATGTCTACCTATTACTTTGGTCTCCTCTATGCCCATTTCTCTATAAATTCTTGCTGATTCTCTTTCTAGTCCCTTATTACTCTTCCTTCTGTCTAGAAACTTTTCTTTTGGTTTCTCATCTAATCATTTCTTTCTCCCCTAAAAACTCGGCTCAAGATTCGCCTTTTCCAGAAATATCCATTTGTGATGCAGCACAAATTTGTGACAGCATCTAGTACATACGTCTGTGACAGCACCTATCAAACCATTCTGTATAGGAATGTTCATAGAAATTTTGTTCACAATAACCAGAAAACCTAAATGTCCAGCAGTTATAAAGTTGGTAAATAAGTTATAGTTTATTCATGCACTGGAATGCTAAACATCAATAAATAAACAACAAATTACTGATACATGAAACAATATGGATAAAACCTTACAGACATAATGTTGACTAAAGAAATACGGACACAAAAGAGCATCCTACCAGCCATACTGGAAAACTTAATGAATCACTGGCATTGGGTAGAGTACAGAGAAGGATCATGCCTCTAAAGTAGGGAATAGTTAGATACAAATTAAGCCTTACTTCAATCCTGCCTAACAAATCTTAAAACCAAGACTAGAAAGGATCAACCTATCTCACAGTAACGTAACTGTGTCCAAGGACAAAACTCAAGAATATTCATAGGAATACAAAAATACCCAGAATCCAATAAAGTAAAATTCACAATGTCCAGACTCCAATCAAAACTTGTCAGACATGCAAAATAGCAGGGGGAGAAAATGGTCCATAATGATGAAAAAATCCAGTCAATAAAAACCAACCCAGAATTGACAAAGATGAAAGAATTACTGGACAGATACATTAAAACTGTATGCCACATGTTCAATTTTCAGTAAAGACACAGAGGACATGAAAAAGATCTACTAAAACTTT
Organism: Eschrichtius robustus; assembly: GCF_028021215.1. Lineage (NCBI taxonomy): Eukaryota > Metazoa > Chordata > Mammalia > Artiodactyla > Eschrichtiidae > Eschrichtius > Eschrichtius robustus. The sequence goes on from NC_090824.1 coordinate 118,636,210, forward strand.
TAGAGAAAAAAACTAGAATGGATGAAATGAAAAATATATTGGATGGTATTAACAGCAGATTTGGTGTGGTAGAAGAAAAAATAATGGGCTTGAGCATATAGCAATAGAAACTACCCAAAACTAAACATAAAAAGATAGTTTTAAAAATGAGCAGAAAAAATAAATAAATAAAATGAGCAGGGCATAAACCATCCACAGAACAACTTCAAGAGCCTAATATATGTGTAACTGGAGTCCTCAAAAGAGAGGAAAGAGAGGGAGACAGGAAAATATTTGAAGAAATAAAAGTCTAAAAATGTTCAAACTTGATGAAAATTATAAACCCACATATTCAAGAAGCCTAACCAACCCCAATATAAGAAACATAAGAAAAACTATACCAAGGCACATCATAATCAAATTGCTCAAAAACAGTGAAAAAGAGAAAATATAAAAAGTAGTCAGAGTGGAAAAAGGACACATTATGTAGAAAGGAATATAGACAAGAAATATAGCAGGGTTTTTTCCCAGACACAATGCAATAGAAAAGACAGTGATGCAACATTGTTAAAGTAGCAAAAGATAAAACTGTCAACCTAGAATTCTATACCTAACAAAAATATTTTTCAAAACCAAAGGCTAAATACAGACTTTTTCAGATGTACAAAACCAAAAAACATTCTTCATGAGTATATCTGCACTACAAGGAATGTTAAAGGAGGTCCTTAAGGCAGAAGAAAAATAATACCAAATGGAAATACAGGTCTATACAAAGAAATGCAGAGCAATGGAAATCATAACTCCTTGGATAAATATGTAAGAATTTAAAATATAAATCCCTTTAAAAGATAATTATTTAAACAAAAATAATAACAATGTATTGTGGGATTTGTAATATATGTAAAAGTATGGCAACAACATTAATATACACAGGCTCTTATACTACACATGAGGTGGCATAATATCCCTTAAAAGTGATTGAAAGAATTTAAAATGTATGCTATAAACCCTAAGTATTTTTTTAAATTTTTTCAAATTTATTTATTTATTTATTTTTGGCTGTGTTGGGTCTTTGTTGCTGCGCATGGGCTTTATCTAGTTGCAGGGAGTGGGGGCTACTCTTCGTTGCAGTGCGCGGACTTCTCATTGAAGTGGCTTCTCTTGTTGCGGAGCATGGGCTCTAGGCACGTGGGCTTCAGTAGTTGTGGCTCACAGGCTCAGTAGTTGTGGCTCACAAGCTCTAGAACGCAGGCTTAGTAGTTGTGGTGCACGGGCTTAGTCGCTCCACAGCATGTGATCTCCCAGACCAGGGCTCGAACCCATGTCCCCTGCATTGTCAGGCAGATTCTTAACCACTGCGCCACTAGGGAAGTCCCTAAACCCTAAGTATTAAAAACACACACACACACACACACAAAGAGTTCTAGCCTAAGATAATACTAAATATAAATGGTCTAAACACACCCAATGAAAAGACAGAAATTGTCAGATTGGGTAAAAAAGGCAAGATAATTACATGTTGTCTGTAAGAAATATACTTTAAAGACAAAACATCAACAGGTTAAAAGTAAAAGTATAGAAAAATATATCATGTTAATATTAATTAAAAGAAAGATTAATATTAACATTAATTATCAGCAAAGTAGATTTCAGAGCAAAGAATGTTACCAGAGATTTTAAAAGGTCAATTTTTTTTAATGGTAAAGGGGTAAATTAAGCAAGAGAATATAACAATCTAAAGACATTTATTCATCTAATAAGAGAGCTTTAAAATACACGAAGCAAAAATTAATAGAATTACAAGGAGAAATAGAAAATCCACAATTCTACTAGATGACTTCAATAATGCTTTTTCAATAGCACAAGTGGGCAGAAAATCAGTAACAATATGGTAGATTTTACAAACACTATCAACTAAGTTGACCTAATTGACATATATAGAAAACTATCCAACAACAGAAGAATACACGTTCTTTTCAAGGGCATATAGAATATTTTACCAAGGTAGACCATATTCTGTGCCATAAAGCAAGTTTCAATAAATACAACAATATTCAAGTCATATATAGTATGTTCTTAGATCACAGAGAAATTAAATTAGAAATCAATAATGGAAGATCTCTGGAAAATCTCCAAATATTTGGACACCAAATAAAACACATACAAGTAACACATGGATTAAAGCAGTAATCCCAAGAAAAAATACAAATTATTTTGTGCTGAATAAAAGTGAAAACAAGTATATAAAACTCTGTAATATTTACTAATGCAGCACTTGGGAGAAATTTATAGCACTAAAGTTATTAGAAAAGAAGATCTCAAATCAATGATTTCAGCTTTTACCTCAAGAAACTAGAAAAAATGGGCAAGTTAAACCCAAAATAAGCAAGAGAAAGGATAAGAGCAGAAATCAAAGAAATAAAAACCAGAGAAACCACAGACAAAATCAGTGAAACTACAGGCTCGTGCTTTGAAAAATTAACAAAATTGATAAATCTCTAACCTGATTGGGAAAAAAAACACAAATCATCAATATCAGGAATAAGAAGATGACATCAGTATACCACAGATACCAAATTGATAATAAGAGAACATTATGAATAACTTTAAGCCAACAAATTTGACAATTTAAATGAAATGGACAAACTCATGAAAGATACAAACTACCAAGGCTCACTCAAGAAGGGGTAGACAACCTAAATATATGATTACCTATTAAAGAAATTGAATTTTTGGTTAAATCCTTCCCATAAATCTTCCCTTTCAGATCCAAACGGCTTTACTGGTGAATTCTATGAAGCATTTAAGGAAGAAATAATACTAATTCTATACAAACTCTTCCCAAAAAATTGAAGAAGAGGAAAACTTTTCAACTTATTCTGAGTCCCACCAGACAAAGACATTATGAAAAATGAAAACTACAAATCAATATCCCTCATGAACAGAAATGTAAAATTCTACACAAAATTTAGCAAAACAAATTGACTCCAAAAATATATACAAAGGATAAAACATCATGACCAAATTGGGTTTATCCCAGGAATGCAATGTTGTTTTACATTTGAAAATCAATTGATATACTTCACCATATTAACACAATCTTAAAAGAAAACCATACAATCATTTCAACAGACACAGATAATGCCTTTGAAAAAAATCCAACATCCAGTCCTAATAAAAACTCTCAGCAAACTAGGAATAAAAGGAAACTTCATGGACCTATAAAAGGCATCTACAAAAAAATCTACAGTTAGCATCATACTGAAAGGTAAAAACAGAATGCTTTCCCCTAAGATTGGGAAGAAGACAAAGATGACTGCTCTCACCATCTCTATTAAACATTTTATTGGGGGTTCTAGCCAATGCAATAAGGCAAGAAAAAGACAGTAATGCCACCCAAATTGGAAAGGAAGAATTAAAACTCATAATTTGCATGACATGATTGTCTATGTAGAAAACCCTAAAGAAAAAAGATGCTAAAACTAATAAGTGAGTTTGTGATTAGCAAACCTTCAGGATACAAGATTAATATATAAAAATCAATTGTATATCTATACACTAGTAATGAACAATTGGAAAAAATAATAAAATAATAACATTTATAACATCAAAAATATGAAACATCTAGGGATAAATCTGACAAAAAATATGAGAGATTTGTCACTGGAAACTTCAAAACACTGCTGAGACTAATTAAAGAAAATATGAATAAATGAAGATTTATACTTTTTTCATGTTTTAGACCCCTTAATATTATGAAGATGAAAATTCTCCCAAATTTGAGCTATACAGATTCAATGAAATACTAGTAGGCTTTTTTTTTTGGTAGAACTTGAAAGGTTAATTATAAAATTCATATGAAGTGCAAAAGACCTATAATAGCCAAAACAATTTTGAAAAAGAACAAATTTGGAGAGCTAATACTACATGACTTCAACATTTATTATAGCACTACAGTAATAAATATATTGTGGTATTGGTGTAAAGATGACAAAGAAATCATTGGAACATAACAGAGTCCAGAAATAGAATCATACATACATATATGGACAACTGATTTTTTACAAAGGGCAAAGGTAATTTACTGGAGAAAAGACACTGCTTTCAACAAATGAGGACAGGACATGGGAGAAAAGAATATTATCTTGAATGGAGAGAATATCAAAGGGCACATAAACAGAAAATGGATTAGTGGTTGCCAGGGTTGAGGCCGGGGGTGGGGGCAAGAGTAGGGTAAATGGGTGAAGGTGGTCAAAGGATACAAACTTCCAGTTACAAGAGAAATAAGTTCTGGCGTGTAATGTACAGTGTGGTGACTACAGTTAACAATACTGTATTGTATATTTGAAAGTTACTAAAAGAGGAGATTTTTTAAGTTCTCACCACAAAACAAATTATAACTATGTGAGGTGAGAGATATGTTAACTAACTTTATTGTGGTAATCACTTTGCCATATATACATATATAAAATCACTACATTGTACATCTTAAACTTACACAATTATATCAATCATATATGTCAATTATATGTCAGTAAAGCTGGGGAAAAATAAATTTTAAAAGTTGTTCAACATCATTAATGATTAAAGAAACAAATTAGTTTCCCACAATCTTATCACTGATCCTATAAAAGGTTGACAATAGTCCCCTAAATCCAGGCCAGTTCTCTAGTGTGCTCTTAGAAGTGGGGTGTCCCGTCTGTAGGCACAGAAAGGTAACTGAAACATGATAAAACTTATTCTGTTTACATCTGTCTGTACAACCTTGAGAGAAACATATCAGTGTACTGGGTTTCCATGCTCAACTCTGGACAACAGGGGAACTAAACAAGATATTCCCTCGGTCCTTGCCAACTCTAATATATCCTCTCAGATTGACTTAAAGGTATATTTTCTCTTAACCCAAGGGAAGATGACTCACCTTTCTGGAGTGGCCACACAGTGACAAATGCTATGCCATGGACCTTACATTAACTATTTCATTTAATCTCTACCACTACACTGCAAGGTTATTATAGATGAGAAAATTGAAGCTCAGAGAACCTAAGTAAAAATATACTTCAGTATTCTTGTTTTTTTCCACTGTATTATAAAGAATCAATGAACTTTCCCCTGCTTATTTGCAAATCAAAGTATGAAAAAGGCTCTGAAGGACATCCAATTGATTAAAATTGTAATAATTAGTAGAAGTTTCACATGAAATACTGAAAACAATTTTAACATTGCGTATTCCTGTGATAGGTCCTGATATTTACGATTTCATGTGTTGCAGTTTTAAAGTAAGAAGAACTCTGGTCTTGGAGACAGAAAAACTTGATCTCAAATCCCAGCTCTGCTGCTTACCAGTGGTATAATATTGATCGAGAACCTGATTCTCTATGCTGAACCCTGACTTCACAGTCTTCCAGTCGTAAGCTATCCGTAATTCTATGATTACATTAACCATCATTTGACTTGTTTTGAAGTTAGTTGTTTGTGTGACCCTCTTCTCAATCAATATATTGCGAGCTGCTGGAGGACAATCACTTTGCGTCACTAACAGCACCCAAAAAGTTACTTGTATGAAAGAATTCACCATACATATTTATTAGATTAATATCTTATTATAAATAAAACCAAGAAAGATTGGCAATACTAAGAGCTGGCAAAAAAATAGGGAGGCAATCTGGTCAGAAGAACAATTTGTCAATGATTATTAAAAGGTGTACTATAAAGAATAAGACCCAAATATCCCCCCTACACCCTTCCACACCATACTCCAGGCTTCCTCCACCCATATCTCAATCCCCTGACTTTCTTTCAATTCTTTGAATTGAGAGGAAACTAATTAAGAACAGGGACCATGTTTTATGTGTCTTTAAATTCTCAGAGATAGCATAGTATAATGCTCAATAGATGATTGTTGAAGTGAACTGAACGGTAATTTTGAGAAGGAAGAGATCGTTGCATGCAGAATATTCATCTCTAGAGGTAAGGTTACAGTTTTAATTTATTGTCAGTTGCTAGTCCTCCATAAGTAGGGAAATTCTATACCAAAGCCTGAGAAAAAGCACATCATAAAACATGGTTCAGTCCATCTGAGTACTGTTTCAATTTTAGCACAGAATATGTTGAACTTCAGTGTTCCTGATTCACACTTTTTAATGCAAACACATCAAACTTTCAATTATTCAAGGGTGAATTATCAAATTTGTAGGTTAGTTAGGCTTTTTGCCTCTTCTACTCCCTCTAGCTACGGAGACCTTTGAGTGCTTTTCCTTTCCTTCCTTGTGCATGAATGGCAGTGGGATTAACTCATTATGAATAAAGGAAACATCTGTGATGTTTAAATGGCGGTAAGGAATGCACAGAAATCCAATACCACCTGTATGTAGTTCTATTACTGGTCATAAATTGTATTGAAATAAAACTGTCACAGTATTCAAAATTCAAAGGATACTTCTTGAAGTAGTTCATCAGAGAACAATTTTTCCTCATATCTTCCAAAGAAATAACTAAATGAAGCATTTTATTTATAATAATAAAAAATGTTATATTGATTCAAACCACTGGCAGCATCTACAGACATAACAGAAAGCGGATGTTGACATCACTGAAAGATTTGGTGAGTCAGGCTTATCCCAGCTTGCCTATGTTTGCGATTTAGTGGTAGGAAATCTACTATGGGCCCCTATCACTTAGTGGTCAATTAATTTATTGTTTTGCTTCTATTCAAATCCTTTGCTTTGATCCAGCTGTAATCATCTCATAAAAGTAAGAAAAAGCAATCCTATTTATAAATTATGAGCATTTTCAATCCTAGTAAATATAATTTATTTTTTATATTCTTACTTATATTTTTATGACTGTTAATACTTCACATAGGTGTGAATATAAGCTTCTATGCACACAAACACATACAACTCCCATTTGAATATCAAACCTTAGGAAAGGAAAAAAAAAGACGTATAGGGGAACAAATGTGTAAAGCTTTAATGTGTTTATGTCATCTAGTGAGTATACATACTTACATATATATTAAAAAGAAAACAATACAAAAACTGAGGAAAAGAAAAAAAAGTTAAAGTGACTGAATGGTGGGCTGCAGAGCTACCATGTATGGCTGCATGGATCATCAACTGCATAATTTCAGGGATAGCAGTTACTCTGACTACAAGGTGGATGGCGCCTCCTAGAGTTGTGCAATATGGCAGTCTTGGTGGACTTCATTTTCTTTGGGATTTAAACATCTTGTTTTATAAAAAGAACTAGACTGTAACTACAGCTCCAGATCACACTTCTTAATCTCCTAGCATGGTTGGAAATAACTTGTTCCCTCACAAGGGGATAGGGGAAAGAGAAAGAAAAGTAGAAAGAATAGAAAAAAGTATCTATATAGAGGTAATAGTGATAAAATAACAATACCTAAAATTTTTGAACATTTATTATGTGCTAGGTATGGTTCATAGCATTTTGAACACATTAACTCTTTTAATCCTCACAACTACTGTAGGAGTAGATACTATTACTTTCCACATAAAGTACTTTCCACTTTTCACAGATAAAGGAATTGAGGCCCAGAGATGTTAAATAACTAGCCCAACAGCACACAGCAGTAAATGGGGAAGATGTGAGGTGGAAGAGTGAGAGCTGATTGGCTCCTTTGCTTTGCAAAATTGTGACTGTCAGTTGAAGGTCAACTAGAGGTTCCTCTCATTTAAATCTGTATTTGCTCTTGCTAAAATAAATATTTTTATGGGGAAAAGCAGTCCTTGAAGAAGACCTTCTGGGGACTTCCCTGGTGGCACAGTGGATAGGACTCTGTGCTCCCAATGCAGGGGGTCAGGGTTCGATCTCTGGTCAGGGAACTAGATCCCAAATACAGTTGCATGCTGCAACTAAGAGTTCTCATGCCACAACTAAGAAGCCATGGAGCTGCAACTAAGGAGCCTACATGCTGCAGCTAAGGACCTGGTGAACTGCAACTAGGGAGCCCACTTGCCACAACCAAGACCTGGTGCAACCAAAATAAATTAATTAATTAATTTAAAAAAAGAAGAAGACCTTCTGTCTTCAATCATAAAATCAGCTTGAAAAATAAAGAAAAAAATAAGATCCAAATATAATTCTGACAAAATAAAAATTGTTCTCCAAAAGAAGCCCCCAAATTGAAATTAAAATCCCTAGGGTACATTTATAGTTAGCACAAATACTAAAGGAATAAAAAATAATTTTTAATTAATTAACTAGCATTTTGTGAAAATGTCTGGCTTTTAGAATAAATAAATAGAAATGTTAGGAGGAGATGGGGAAACAACAGAGAAGCACAGACTTTTCAAAAAAAAAAAGGAGCAGGGGCTTCCCTGGTGGCACAGAGGTTGAGAGTCTGCCTGCTAATGCAGGGGACACGGGTTCGGGCCCTGGTCTGGGAGGATCCCACATGCCGCGGAGCAACTGGGCCCGTGAGCCACAATTACTGAGCCTGCGCGTCTGGAGCCTGTTCTCCGCAACAAGAGAGGCCACGATAGTGAGAGGCCTGTGCACCGTGATGAAGAGTGGCCCCCGCTTGCCGCAACTGGGGAAAGCCCTCGCACAGACACGAAGACCCAACACAGCCAAATCTAAATAAATAAATAAATAAAATTAAAAAAAAAAAATCTAAGTTGATTGTAATATTTATAAAAAAAAAAAACGGAGCAGTCACATATAGAGAAGCAGTCACAAGAGCCTCTAAACTAAAGGAAATGAGAGTTGGGGGGGGCACAGTTAGTAATACACAGCAAAAGAGGCCTAAAATATTTCTTTTTTTTCTTTTTGAATTTTTGAATTTTATTTTAGTTTTTTATACAGCAGGTTCTTATTAGTTATCCATTTTATACATTAGTGTATATATGTCAATCCCAATCTCCCAATTCATCACAACACTACCACCCCCAGCCACTTTCCCCCCGTGGTGTCCATACGTTTCTTTCCCCCCTTGGTGTCCATACATTTGTTCTCTACATCTGTGTCTCAATTTCTGCCCTGCAAACTGGTTCATCTGTACCATTTTTCTAGGTTCCACATATATGCGTTAATATACGATATTTATTGTTCTCTTTCTGACTTACTTCACTCTGTATGACAGTCTCTAGATGCATCCACATATCTACAAATGACCCAATTTCGTCCCCTTTTATGGCTAATATTCCACTGTATATATGTAACACATCTTCTTTATCCATTTGTCTGTCAATGGGCATTTAGGTTGCTTCCATGACTTGGCTATTGTAAACAGTGTGGCAATGAACGTTGGGGTGCATGTGTCTTTTTCAATTATGCTTTTCTCAGGGTATAAGCCCAGTAGTGGGATTGCTGGGTCATATGGTGGTTCTATTTTTAGTTTTCTAAGGAACCTCCATACTGTTCTCCATAGTGGCTGTATCAATTTACATTCCCACCAAGAGTGCAAGAGGGTTCCCTTTTCTCCACACCCTCTCCAGCATTTGTTGTTTGTAGATTTTCTGATGATGCCCATTCTAATTGGTGTGAGATGATACCTCATTGTAGTTTCGGTTTGCATTTCTCTAATAATTACTGATGTTGAGCAGTTTTCATGTGCTTCTTGGCCATCTGTATGTCTTCTTTGGAGAAATGTCTATTTAGGTGTTCTGCCCATTTTTGGATTGGGTTATTTGTTTTTTTAATTTTGAGCAGCATGAGCTGTTTATATATTTTGGAGATTAATCCTTCGTCCGTTCATTCACTTACAAATATTTTCTCCCATTGTGAGGGTTGTGTTTTCGTCTTGTTTGTAGTTTCCTTTCCTTTGCAAAAGCTTTTAGGTGTCATTAGGTCCATTTGTTTATTTTTGTTTTTATTTCCATTACTCTAGGAGGTGGATCAAAAAAGATCTTGCTGTGATTTATGTCAGAGAGTGTTCTTCCTATGTTTTCCTCTAAGAGTTTTATAGTGTCCAGTCTTACATTAAGGTCTCTAATCCATTTCAAGTTTATTTTTGTGTATGGTGTTAGGGAGTGTTCTAATTTCATTCTTTTACATGTAGCTGTCCAGTTTTCCCAGCACCACTTATTGAAGAGACTGTCTTTTCTCCACTGTATATCCTTGCCTCCTTTGTCATAGATTAAATGCTCGACCATAGGTGTGAGGGTTTATCTCTGGGCTTTCTATCCTGTTCCATTGATCTATATTTCTGTTTTTGTGCCAGTATCATATTGTCTTGATGACTGTAGCTTTGTAGTATAGTCTGAAGTCAGGGAGTCTGATTCCTCCAGCTCTGTTATTTTCCCTTAAGACTGCTTTGGCTATTCGGGGTCTTTTGTGTCTCCATACAAATTTTAAGATTTTTTTGTTGTAGTTCTGTAAAAAATGCCATTGGTAATTTGATAGGGATTGCACTGAATCTGTAGATTGCTTTGGGTAGTAGAGTCATTTTCACAATATTGATTCTTCCAATCCAAGAACATGGTATATCTCTCCATCTGTTGGTATCATCTTTAATTTCTTTCATCAATGTCTTATAGTTTTCTGCATACAGGTCTTTTGTCTCCCTAGGTAGGTTTATTCCTAGGTATTTTATATTTTTTGTTGCAATGGTAAATGGGAGTGTTTCCTTAATTTCTCTTTCAGATTTTTCACCATTAGTGTATAGGAATGCAAGCAATTTCTGTGCATTAATTTTATATCCTGCAACTTTACCAAATTCATTGATTAGCTCTAGTAGTTTTCTGGTGGCATCTTTAGGATTCCCTAGGTATAGTATCATGTCATCTGCAGACAGTGACAGTTTTACTTCTTCTTTTCCAATTTGTATTCCTTTTATTTCTTTTTCTTCTCTGCTTGCCATGGCTAGGACCTCCAAAACTATGTTGAATAATAGTGGTGAGAGTGGACATCCTTGTCTCATTCCTGATCTTAGAGGAAATGCTTTCAGTTTTTCACCATTGAGAATGATGTTTGCTGTGGGTTTGTCGTATATGGCCTTTATTATGTTGAGGTAGCTTCCCTCTATGTCCCCTTTCTGGAGAGTTTTTATCATAAATCAGTGTTGAATTTTGTCAAAAGCTTTTTCTGCATCTATTGAGATGATCATATGGTTTTTATTCTTCAATTTGTTAAAATGGTGTATCACATTGATTGATTTGCATATATTGAAGAATCCTTGCCTCCCTGGGATAAATCCAGCTTCATCATGGTGTATTATCCTTTTAATGTGTTGTTGGATTCTGTTTGCTAGTATTTTGTTGAGGATTTTTGCATCTATGTTCATCAGTGATATTGGTTTGTAATTTTCTTTTTTTGTAGTATCGTTGTCTGGTTTTGGTATCAGCGTGATGGTGGCCTCATAGAATGAGTTTGGGAGTGTTCCTTCCTCTGCAATTTTTTGGAAGAGTTTGAGAAGGATGGGTGTTAGCGCTTCTCTAAATGTTTGATAGAATTCACCTGTGAAACCATCTGGTCCTGTACTTTTGTTTGTTGGAAGATTTTTAATCAGTTTCAATTTCATTACTTGTGATTGGTCTGTTCATATTTTCTATTTCTTCCTGGTTCAGTCTGGAAGGTTATACCTTTCTAAGAATTTGTCCATTTCTTCCAGGTTGTCCATTTTATTGCCATAGAGTTGCTTGTGGTAGTTTCTTAGGATGCTTTGTATTTCTGTGGTGTCTGTTGTAACTTCTCCTTTTTTATTTCTAATTTTATTGATTTGAGTCCTCTCCCTCTTTTTCTTGATGAGTCTGGCTAATGGTTTATCAATTTTGTTTATTTTCTCAAAGAACCAGCTTTTAGTTTTATTGATCTTTGCTATTGTTTTCTTTGTTTCTATTTGATTTATTTCTGCTCTGATCTTTATGATTTCTTTCCTTCTACTAACTTTGGGTTTTCTTTGTTCTTCTTTCTCTAGTTCCTTTAGGTGTAAGGATAGATTGAGATTTTTGTTTCTCGAGGTAGGCTTGTATTGCCATAAACTTCCCTCTTAGAACTGCTTTTGCTGCATCCCATAGGTTTTGGATCATTGTGTTTTGATTGTCATTTGTCTCTAGGTATTTTTTGATTTCCTCTTTGATTTCTTCAGTGATCTCTTGGTTATTTAGTAACGTACTGTTTAGCCTTCATGTGTTTGTGTTTTTTACGTTTTTTTCCCTGTAATTGATTTCTAATCTCATAGCACTGTGGTCAGAAAAGATGCTTGATACGATTTCAATTTTCCTAAATTTACTGAGGCTTGATTTGTGACCCAAGATGTGATCTATCCTCGAGACTGTTCAGTGTGCACTTGAGAACAAAGGGTAATCTGCTGTTTTTGGATGGAATGTCCTATAAATATCAATTAAATCTATCTGGTCTATTGTGTCATTTAAAGCTTGTGTTTCCTTATTAATTTTCTGTTTGGATGATCTGTCCATTGGTGTAAGTGAGGTGTTAAAGTCCCCCACTATTATGGTTTTACTGTCAATTTCCTCTTTTATAGCTGTTAGCAGTTGTCTTATGTATTGAGGTGCTCCTATATTGGGTGCATATATATTTATAATTGTTATATCTTCTTCTTGGATTGATCCCTTGATCATTATGTAGTGTCCTTCCTTGTCTCTTGTAACATTCTTTATTTTAAAGTCTATTTTGTCTGATATGAGTATTGCTACTCCAGCTTTCTTTTGATTTCCATTTGCATGGAATATCTTTTTCCATTCCCTCACTTTCAGTCTGTATGTGTCCCTAGGTCTGAAGTGGGTCTCTTGTAGACAGCATACATATGGGTCTTGTTTTTGTATCCATTCAGCAAGCCTGTGTCTTTTGGTTGGAGCATTTAATCCATTCACATTTAAGGTAATTATCGATATATATGTTCCTATTACCATTTTCTTAATTGTTATAGGTTTGTTTCTGCAGGTCCTTTTCTTCTCTTGTATTTCCCACTTAGAGAAGTTCCTTTAGCATTTGTTGTAGAGCTGGTTTGGTGGTGCTGAATTCTCTTACCTTTTGCTTGTCTGTAAAGCTTTCGATTTCTCCATCAAATCTGAATGAGATCCTTGCCAGGTAGAGTAATCTTGGTTGTAGGTTCTTCCCTTTCATCACTTTAAATATATCATGCCACTCCCTTCTGGCTTGTAGAGTTTCTGCTGAGAAATCATCTGTTTACCTTATGAGAGTCCCTTTGTATGTTATTTGTCATTTTTCCCTTTTTGCTTTCAATAATATTTCTTTGACTTTAATTTTTGTCAGTTTGATTACTATGTGTCTCAGCGTGTTTCTACTTGGGTTTATCCTGCCTGGGACTCTCTGTGCTTCCTGGACTTGGGTGGCTATTTCCTTTCCCATGTTAGGGAAGTTTTCCACTATAATCTCTTCAAATATTTTCTCGGGTCCTTTCTCTCTCTCTTCTCCTTCTGGGACCCCTGTAATGCGAATATTGTTGTGTTTAATGTTGTCCCAGAGGTCTCTTAGGCTGTCTTCATTTCTTTTCATTCTTTTCTCTTTATTCTGTTTCCCGGCAGTGAATTCCACCAATCTGTCTTCCAGGTCACTTATCCGTTCTTCTGCCTCAGTTATTCTGCTATTGATTCCTTCTAGTGTATTTTTCATTTCAGTTATTGTATTGGTCATCTCTGTTTTTTTGTTCTTTAATTCTTCTAGGTCTTTGTTAAACATTTCTTGCATCTTCTTCATCTTTGCCTCCATTCTTTTTCCGAGGTGCTGGATCATCTTCACTATCATTATTCTGAATTCTTTTTCTGGAAGGTTGCCTATCTCCACTTCATTTAGTTGTTTTTCTGGGGTTTTATCTTGTTCCTTCATCTGGTACATAGCCCTCTGCCTTTTCATCTTGTCTATCTTTCTGTGAATGTGGTTTTTGTTCCACAGGCTGCAGGATTGTAGTTCTTCTTGCTTCTGCTGTCTGCCCTCTGGTGGATGAGGCTATCTAAGAGGCTTGTGCAAGTTTCCTGATGGGAGGCACTGGTGGTGGGTAGAGCTGACTGTTGCTCTAATAGGCAGAGCTCAGTAAAACTTTAATCTGCTCGTCTGCTGATGGGTGAGGCTGGGTCCCCTCCCTGTTGGTTGTTTGGCCTGAGGCGACCCAACACTGGAGCCTACCCAGCTCTTTGGTGGGGCTAATAGCAGACTCTGGGACGGCTCACACCAAGGAGTACTTCCCAGATCTTCTGCTGCCAGTGTCCTTGTCCTCACGGTGAGTCACAGCCACACCCCGCCTCTGCAGGAGACCCTCCAACACTAGCAGGTAGGTCTGGTTCAGTCTCCTACGGGGTCACTGCTCCTTCCCCTGGGTCCCAATGTGCACACTATTTTGTGTGTGCCCTCCAAGAGTGGAGTCTGTTTCCCCCAAGTCCTGTTGAAATCCTGCAATCAAATTCTGCTAGCCTTCAAAATCTGATTCTCCAGGAATTCCTCCTCCCTTTGCCGGAGCCCCAGGTTGGGAAGCCTGACGTGGGGCTCAGAACCTTCACTCCAGTGGGTGGACTTCTGTAGTATAAGTGTTCTCCAGTTTGTGAGTCACCCACCCAGCAGTTATGGGATTTGATTTTATTGTGATTGCATCCCTCTTACCTTCTCATTGTGGTTTCTCCTTTGTCTTTGGATGTGGGGTATCTTTTTTGGTGGGTTCCAGTGCCTTCCTGTCAATGACTGTTCATCAGTTAGTTGTGATTCCGGTGCTCTCGCAAGAGGGAGTGAGCGCACGTCCTTCTACTCTGCCATCTTGAACCAATGTCTCAAGGCCTAAGATATTTCTAATGTAAGTCATTAGCCTTTGTATATCTAATTGATCCCTTGTTTCATAACTTCTGAATATTTGAATTTCTGCACATCCAATTTATTAGTATACAGAATCATATTTGTCTTGATATGACTTCAACTTTGTGGGAAATTTTAATCTGAAAACCTAACTTAATGAAATTATGACTTCAAATATAATAAGAAATTGCAACAATTATCTCTGTGTGTTTGCACCCACTGTCCCCTCCCAGTGCTGCTGTGTTAAGATAAAGTATTTGAGCAATTGAAATATTCAGAGCTACAAAGGAAAATTTTATAGGTGAAGATAAAATAACATTTGCAATATGACCACTATTAAAGCTCTGGCCTGCAGTTTGCTGGCAAATAGTCTATTCTCTAGCTTGTCAAAACAACCCATTTTCCAAGCATGTTCAGAGCTTGCCGAGGTCTTCAATTATACCAGAATGTCAGGAACTGGAGAAACAAAAATATTTTGAAAATGATCTGCAATGTACATTGTTTTGTTGAAAATCTAATCAAATGGGGCCAACCTGTCAATGTCAAGAAATGCCCGTTGGCTACAAGGGGTAGGATGCAGACCTGGCCACCCGCTCACCAGCTGCAGGAAATGAATTTAAAGTACGTTGGTCATTTGTCCCAAGATAGAGAACAATTGCCAAATATTTTATCCCAATTTGTCAGCCCTGCTCTATTCCAGTGAATTCCATCAATCCAAGGCCAGTCACACTGCTTATTCTCTCCAGAACAATAAGGTTAACCCAATAGGTTTATTTGTTTAAGTCATCTAGTGAATTCTTTTAAATTATGTCTTGTTTCCAGTACTGCTTTCATTTTGCATTCATGTAAGCTTTTGCTGCAGCTGCTTGAGGAGAAAAGGAAAGAAGGCTCTCATGGACCAATGAAAAGAGAATACATTTTTAAATTTTCCTTTCTTTCTCCTAAAATTAGCACCTGGCATATGGAATATTCAGCAGGTGGCTCAGCAGGGACAGGCTTATTGTTTTTCATACCTGCCACTGAGATGTTTGACATTTGGCTTGCTAAGGAACAAGACTTTTGAGGCCATCACTCTGTGTGTGTGTGTGTGTGTGTGTGTGTATGAGTATATGCATGTGTTGTGGGCATGCTGAGGAACAGCTCATAGAGGTCTATTGGAGGAGAGAGTACAAGAGACAGCCGCTATTAACAAAATAATACAATTAAGAAAAATTAAATACTAGAGAAGGGAGTATGTTTGCCCACATTCCATACTTTTATAGTTGAATAACTAATTCAAATCCTACTAGTGTTAGAGAATAGGAAACTACTTTGTGACTTAAAGAACTCCAGGAATTACACTTTATAATATAATGGAATATTCTTTGAATATTATTTGGAGATCCAATTTAAAGTTCACTGAGATAACTTCCCCCAGTTGTATGAAAAGCAGTCACTGAATTAGCATTCCACAAACATTTATAAACACAGCAGTTTGTGTCATGCACTATTTTAGGCAATGGAGCATTAAAGAAAAAAGTGGAGTTTCAAATTTGAAAGAAATTTAGGTAGCATAATAAACTAACCATGGATACGGGCAGTGAGAGAGATAGAAGAATTTCAGATAATCTCTCGGTTTCTGGCTTGATGCCTAGGTGAATGATTGAATCATTAATGATGCCTGACAAAAACCACTAACTGCTTATCTAATAGCCACTCTACAAATTTTGTCTAATAAGGCATAATGATATAAAACATAAGCAGATATCTTTGCAGGGAGCATCCATGAATACTCTCTAAAGTACACTGACTCAGCAGGGTGGCAAGCACTTTTTCTTTACCTTCCTTCTTTCTGCCTGTTTGGAGCACCAGCAGCCAGTTTGTGACCATGAGGTAACCTGAAGATAGACACTTTGTGATAAAGATTGTAGAAGAAAAATATGGATTCCTGATAATTGGTGAGTCACCATGTTAGTCCTGGGTTGCCTAATTCTGAGGTTTTATTTTGATAGAAAAATAAATCTTTATCTTATTTAAGCTACAATTATTTCAGGTTCTGTCACTAGCCATCGAAACTAATCCTGACTGATACTTCATTACAGAAAAACAAGTTACTTGGGGCTTTTTTGGTAGGTGGCAGGGTTAAGAGGAAGTTCAGCTTTGGATGTGTTATATGTGAGGTGCTGGTGGAACACCCAGAAACACTTGGAAACCCAAGCTAGAGATATAGATTTGGTATTAATCCAAGTGGGAGGCTAACGTCTACAGCTTATCATTTTCAGTCAGTGGTTCTTAATTTTCTTCAGATCATGACTATGGTAAGAACTTTCTATTTTTCACTTCTGAGCATTTAACTTGCACTTTACCTTGAATGCAATAAAGGCAATCTTTATTTTGCATGGCAATGCAGAACCAAAAAAATGAGCATGCAAGATGAAATTATGCAAAGTGATTTAAATAATGGAAAAATTATGATTGCTTCATGAGCTTTAAAATTTTTGTGAAATTTTAAAACTGTCAGTTATACATGTACAGAGAACAGAAAAAAATAGTAAAGCTATTATTTACTTAGAATATTGGAATTTAAGGCACTAGAAACATTGAGAATTAAAGTGTTTTATTTGTTAAAAATGTATTGAGTATTTTCAACACTGCTTGCCTTCTTCTTGCTGATAACTTACTGTATAGGGAGTGAAGATCTTTTGTATGCCCTAGTGAATTGTCATACTCCTTCCTAAGTTTGGATCAACTTCCAACATTTTATCCTTTGCACATTCATATTGTGAAATATCTCCAAAGTTCCCTTAACGTGGAGGTTGTTTGGCCTGTATTACTTCTGGGACATCTTCATCCTTTTTGTCACAACTACTTTCCTTCTTTATGTTGATAAATGTGCCTTCACTAAGTTCCTCTGGCAGCATATGTAGAGTCCCTCAAATGGTGACAGTGTCAACATTCCCACTGTCAGCTATTTATTCTATAATTCCATTTATGTCTGATACAAAATTCACTTCCAGCAATGTCACTTTGGGTTATTTGCTTTACTTTCATCTCTGTTGGTCAATTCTCTCTTCTGATTGTCCATTTTTGTAAAATGTCATGTGGATTTATCACTTGGAGACAAGATGGTAACACAACTACACACTTTTGCTCTATCTGTGAACTGAATAACAGATGCAGAGTGACCAGTCACTGACAGACTGAAGTAAGTGGCGTGATTGGTCACTGATCATGGTGTGCATCTGTTATTTACATAGTGATTTGTGGACTGAAGAGCTAGCAACAAAGTTTGTACTTTATGCAACTACTGGACTGAACTGAACCATGGTAACTGAAATGTGAACTGTGATGTTGGAGGACTGGGTTATTTAACTAAACCATGGTAACAGGAAATCGTGCGTGTCAGAACTATGCAAAGTGAGGCCTGTCTTCCTACGATCAAGTTCAGCTCTGGTGAGTAATATCTAGATGTGTTCATGTAACATTCGTTCTCTCCTTTTCATACCTCCTCCTTCTACTCATGTTTTAGCCATATCATTTGTATTAGTATTACTTCCAGAGGTGATAAGGGGAATTTTCAATACATCCTAAATCAGTTTTGTAACTGATCGTTTTGGTTTGATATATTGGCTAAAATGGGGAGGGAGGGCTTAAATTATCCTTAATCATATATTTTCCAGCCTGTTCTTGTATCCTATAACCATGGACTGCTGAATTAGCATGGCTGTAATAATGTTTTGTCATAAAGAATTTTTTTATAACAAATTGTGTTATTAGACATTTTTACTAATCAGAATTATCTTTTTACTCATTCATTCAGTAAATATGTACTAGACACTGTACCATGTGCTTGGAATATTTGTATCAGTGAATAAAAGAGGCAATAATCCTCGCCTCTGTGGTGCTTACATTTTAGTGGTAGTTGTGATGGGGTGGAGCATGAGGCAATAATAAAGCCTGCTAGTGTTGTAGTGCTGTCCAGTTATGACAAGGTTACAAATGGAAAAAATAGAGATATTTAAGAGCATACTTTAAAAAAGTATAACCTTGACCAGATGATCAAAATTAATACCACTAACACAGTGATATTATGGACACCATGTATCTCTAGATACAATACCCCATGAAGGACAAAATATCATTATGTAATATTCTGGCCAGATATGTGTAATTTGAATCTAATCATGAGGAAATATCAGATAAATCCCAAATAATGAATACTCTATACAAAAGGAAGTATTCTCCAAAAATGTCAGTGTCATAAATGCTGAAGTTTGTTTCTTTTTTTTAAATCTCAATTTTAGGGCTTTTTATTGCCAACAATTCTTAGTTTTACCAAAGGATAATTATTCACATTTCTGTATCTGCAGCAAATTTTGACTCAATTTATTTACAAAATATCTTAAGCACTCATTTTGATACTGTTTTGCCTACTTTCTTAGCTTGGATTGTCTAGGAAACAGAGTCTGAGCAAGTTTGAGGACTAGCACTTCATTGAGAGGTTTGTAATCTGAGGACATCAAGAGTGAGGAAATAAGCAAAGGAGGCAGAAAAGGAGGGAAAATAAATTTAAGGATGCATTACTGAACTGGCCACGGTTTCATGAAGAGGTATAGTGAAGATGTCTCTGGGAAAACCAAATGTAGAAAAGAAAGAGTCTGAAACAAAGCTTATTTCTAACACTATTTACTTTATACCACATTTGGTCATTCAGTGCTTCACTGAGCATCTGCTGGTTTGATATCAGAATACTACTGAGAGTTTATCCCTAATTCACGACCTCATGGATATCTCTACATCCTGTGTTGAGTTTTTCTGTAGAGAAGTTCTTTCAAGTGCAGATTATCTTCCACCTTCCTCTTTACTAAGGAGAGCCAAGTGGGCAGCTGAGGTTCCATTTCTATATAGGAGAAGCTTAATGGTTGGAAGTAGGTCTTAGAGCTTGCACTCTACATGGAATGACAACTAGTTTCTTGACTTCTCCTGAGTTAAGCCTTTACGATACTTACTTTTAAAACTGCTATAAATCTAAAAAATAATACTAACTAGTGAATATAACAAAAAAGAAACAGACTCACAGATACAGAGAACAAGCTAGTGGTTACCAGTGGGGAAAGGAAAGGGGGAGGGTCAAGATAGGGCTGGGGATTAAGAGGTATAAACTACTATGTATAAAATAAATAAGCTGTAAGGATACATCGTATAGCACAGGGAATATAGCAAATATTTTATAATAACTATAAATGGAGTATAACCCTTAAAAATTGTGAGTCACTATGTTGTACACCTGAAACATATAATATTTAAACTATGACAATAAAAATCTAATTAATTAATTATTTAAAAAAGAAAACTGCTATAGACTTATATTCAGATGATAGTAAAAAAAAATAATTCTAAAGCCAAGTAGAAAAACGTGAGGGTGTTAATATGTTTTGGGGATACCCTGAGCCCACTTCCCTTCATTGGTTAAAAAGGCCAGTTTTAAGCAAAATGGTAGCATAGTGAAAGAATTTCTTTTTGCTATCCTTCCACTCTCCTCTTTTACCATGTCTCTTCCCCTACCCCCAAAATACACAAATGTCTGGAAAACTCATGCTGCTCCTTGCCTGTCTGTGGCACTCTACCCCCCGCCCCCAGCTTACCCTTTAGATAGTACCTTTTACTCTTACCTCCTGTAGGAGTTTGATAGGGCTGTCATCACAAAATACCATGGACTGGGGGGCTTAAACAACAGAAATTTATTTTCTCACAGTTCTGGAGACTAGAAATCTAAAATCAAGATGCCAGTAGGGTTCGTATCTGGTGAGAGCTCTCCCCTTGGGTTGCAGGGTGCTCATATGGCCTTTCTTTGGTGAGTGCATGGGGATGGGGGTGGAGGGTGGACAGCAGTTCTCTGGTATCTCTTCTATATGGACACTAATCCTATCAGATCAGAACCCCACCCTTATGACCTCGTTTAACCTTAATTACCTCCTTAGATGCCCCATCTCTAAATACAGACACACTAGGAGTTAGGACTTCAGTATGCGAATTTTGGAGGGACACAAATAAACACCCCCATCCTAAATCTTCCCTCAAACCTTACCTTCCCCTAGCATAACCCTTAGAGACTTGTTTTTTGCTAGGTGTCTATTGTGATGAACTAATCTGGGCTCACAGACTAGTTCTGCTCTTAAAGAGGGATTGACACAGGAAAGTATATAGACTCTTATTCTTTGGAGAATATCAGTTTGAAAAAAGCATTTCATTAATTATCTAACCATCAAGCACTGCTGCCCATGTCCAGCCCTCCACCCAAGCATTTGCTATATGTGGCCTCAGGGACCCAGATACTTGGTGCCTAGGCATCTTTTTTTCCATTTCTGGCATATATTGTTGGATTTTTTCTTATTAATTGTATCAATGATGTTCAAAGAAGAAACTCCACATAAGAATGGGAACAAAGACATGGAAATTGAACATTCTAGATTTAATTTCCAGTTCCACAAATAATCTATGAATAATCCCAGAAAGAAGGTAATAATAAGTCTTATACTGCGGTGACTTGTGAAGATAACTAAGATTTATTTATTATTTTGAAAGAGTTTGTACCAGTTATCAATTTATTCCTTCTCAGCTCTAAATTCACCCTTCAGTACCTGCTCTGCAACATTTCTCCCTTACAATGAGCACATGTTAAACTTTATCTATAGAGAGCACAGGAGGGACACTGCAGGAGGAAGAGGGCTTCTCTTCCTGGTTCCTGATTGTTGCATACTGCTTTTTCTAGTTCCTGCTGCACCATCTATTAGTGGTGCAAATGTGTGGGGAGAGACTTCAGGCTCTGCTCCAACTGCCCACAGTCCCTCAGCAACCTTGCAGACCCCAGCTCAGGTCTAGTGACCACCTCAGCGTTGTCCTTCCAATGCACACACCATGCACTCTGAGCCTCATGCTCTCAACAAGGCCTCAACTCCCTCTAAGCCCAGCAGCCTTGGCTCACATGCACTGGGAAGGGAGACCACTTAGGATGTTCTCCCAGTAGACTAGGCAAGATATAATGACATCTTTTAACTAGGGCTATTGAAGTAGAGATGGTGAGAAATGGCTGGTTGCCAATATAATTTGGAGTTAGAGCCAATAAAACTTCCTAATGGACTGAATGTGGGGTATGAATTAAAGTGAGAAATCAAGATATTTATACCAAGAAAGCGGATAAATGACAGATATAATTTATTGAGATGGAAAAGATTTAGGGAAGTCCATATTTGGGAATTGGAGAAAGCAGATGGAAACCAAGTTTTCTATTTTAACCATGTTTAATTTGAAATACTTATTAGACATACAAGTGGAGAAATCAAGTAAACAGATATACTAGCATAGAGCTCAGAAGAGAAAATAATGTTGAATAAAATTACAGTCATCAGCATATAGATGATGATGGCTCTGGATGAGATTACATAAAATCTAGATAGAAAATGGAGAATGGGGAAGGAAAGAGGAGGGGATGAATGCGGAAGAGAGAGTGCTTTGGGATGAACTAAGAGTAAGCTTAGGACACAGAATTAACCATTGGCTTTGGTATTAGTTTTTCATTGGTTGAGATGGTTGGTAAGAAACTTTTCAAGGGCACCAGTATAAACAAAACCAGTTTAACACTAGTACTAGCTCTAGTCCTCTGAGGGTTGCTTTTTTCAAATCTTATTTATTAGACAAGTATTCCTTCAAACCAACCATCTCATTATTACAATAAACCATTTGGTACTGTATTTTTTAACTTCAGCTGTTGGTTTGTCAGCAAATTGGAAAGCACAGGTAGAAATTGATGACATTTGAGACATTTTTATTTCCAGGCATTTATACCAGCTATTATTACCATTTGATTTCCAGGTCTTGCCCTGACAAATTCACACTGATTAAGTGAAAATCAGCCTGGGAACTGTGAGGATGGGTAGGGTCAGGTTCCTCATGGCAGTGAGTTCTTGGCTGGACTCAAGCAAGCTCTCCCATCACTCTTTGCCCCCACCTTGCTTCTCCCAACACTGATCACACATTAATTGAGCTCCTTTCCTTGCTCTATTTTTCTTCCCCAAAGCTATCATTATGTCTCATTCTATTATGCTATTTATTTTCTTATCTTTTTATTATCTGTCCTACCTCACTCCCATGTAGTATAAAGCTCTATAAAGTCATAGACTTCACTTGTTTTATTCACCCCTACTGTACCTGTTACCCCTGTACCAGAGGCACCTACAAGGTACCCAATCTTGTTGAACAAATTAACTTGTCAGAAATTAGCTTGGTTGAAACTGGAAAAATCACATAGTGCAAAAATTAGTTCATTTCCTCAAAATTAAGAGGAGTATAATATGTAATGAATATATCTTATGTAATGAATACAATTATTATAATAAATACACACAATATACTTGTGTGTCAGCACAAATTACGACTAAGTTTTTTAAGAGATAGTATGCACTTCAGGAAGTTATCAATTCACAGATTACTCAGGCCTCTGTCATTGTCTCTGAGGCTGGACAGTTTGGAAGGGATATGTCTCTTCCATTTATATTTTCACCCTCAGCATGAGATCAGAAAAAGAGAACAAACATGGTATAGGAACATCTGAAGGCCAGCTCTAGGGGCACCAAATTAGGAATGACCTTCACAGACATCACAGATCCATCATATTCCCATTCTCATTCATTCATTCTCTGTCTGTCTGTCTCTCTTTCTTTCTCTAAGTTCTGACTTCCCTTGGCCGACTAAACACTCACCCTATCCCTAATTTGCCTTCATTGCAGTATATCTTTCGTACTCCAGAATATGCTCTTAACCAATATGCCAATTTATAAAGTCTATTAAGCACATCAACCTATAGTTTGTTGCAGATGCTGCATTTTTTCCCCTGGATTCTATTTGTCTTTTAATTTTGTTTAACTGGCTCCAGTACAGGAGTTGGAACTAAATAAAAATGTTAGCTCCAGTTTCTCCCTCCCTTAAAACATACATGAATTAAGCATATACTTCGGATCAAGCACAATGCTGGGTACTGGAGATACAAAAATTAACAAAATACAATCTTTTTCTCAATGGGCTGACTCTTGCCTGGATGATAGCAGTGCTGATACTGATGCAGATAAAGTAACTTTTTGTTTTTTCCTGAACCTTCCTTCCTTGTCTCTGTCCTCAGGGGAAAGTAGAGGCTTGTTCACTTCTATCACTTCTCAAAGATGACCAACAGTATGTTTTCTAAATTTTATTATTACTTTATTATATAGTTTATATTAACTATATATTTGTTTACAGACATCTTCAAGGGTTAACTATGTAACTTCTTTGTATAAAGACTCAAAGTATGACAGTAATTGCATCGCAGTGGCCTGCTTTTAGTTTTGGGAACATTCCAAGCTTTTTCTTCTTCAAAGCCTTGTTAATGTTCTTAGTATGTATGAGGCTCTGCTGGAATGATCTTCCCTTGGCTCTTAGGCACAGTTAGCACTTCCAACATGAGGCCACCATAACCACCTGACATAACAGCCAATGCCACCACTATCCCCTATCATAAGACTCATTTGTTTCCTTCATGATATTTAACACAATTTTTAGTCATTTCAGTAGCTTGTTTTCATGTGGATTGTTTCCCTCACTAGACTGTGAGTCAAATCCTTGTCTGTCTTGTCCACAGCCATATCCCCAATGCCTAGCAGAGTGCCTGGCATATAATAGTTGTTGAGTAAATATTTGTCAGATAACAGGAAAAGTAAGGAGGAAGAGAGCAAAGGGGGAGGAAAGGAGGGACAGAGAAAGAAACCTCCCCAACCTTCAATCATCTTATACTTCTTCTGAACTCCTAAAGGGTCTACTGTCTAGTAATCTTCAAAACACTTTGCTCATTTACCTCCTAAAATAATGTATTTAAATGATATATGCCCTCACACATGTTTAAATTGATATCTAAAATTTGTTGTCGTAAGTTTAAACAAATACAAAGGATAAACATCCTACATATTGTAAATACTAGCATTTAAAATAAATCTATTACACAATATTCTTTGAAATGTATCCAATGGGACCTAAATACAATAGAGATTTCATATCTACCACCATCCATTTTAAAAAGGCACAAAGGGACTTCCCTGGTGGTGCAGTGGTTAAGAATCCGCCTGCTAATACATGAGACACAGGTTCGATCCCTGGTCCAGGAAGATCCCACATGCCACGGAGCAACTAAGCCCATGTGCCACAACTACTGAGCCTGCACTCTAGAGCCCGCGAGCCACAACTACTGAGCCCGCGTGCCACAACTATTGAAGCCTGTGTGCCTAGAGCCCATACTCTGCAACAAGAGAAGCCACTGCAGTGAGAAGCCCACGCACCACAACAAAGAGTAGCCCCACTCACCGCAACTAGAGAAAGCCCGTGCGCAGCAACGAAGACCCAACACAGCCAAAAATAAATAAATAAATAAAATAAATTTATTAAAAATAAATAAATAAAAAGGCACAAAGATTCAGCCATACCACTCCTAGACATCCTAGACTTCTCTCTTAGACAGAAACTGGTGTAGAGGTCCTCCACAGAATATGTACAAGAATATTCATAACAACTTTATCAATAATAATTAAAAGCTGAAGAGAAATCAACTAACTGTTCCTCAGCAGTAGACGGGTAAATAAATTATGGTACATACAAGCATACATACACAGAGATATTATACAGCAATGGTTCTCAAACGTTTTGGTCTCAGGACCCCATTATACTCTTAAAACTTAATTGAGGACACTAAATTGTTTTAGTCTATTTGGGTGTTTCTATCAATATCTGTCATATTAAAAATTAAGACCAAGAGATCTTTTAAATTTTGTATTAATTTATTTTTAAAATAAAAGTAACAACATGGATAAATCTTGAAAACCTTCTGCTAGTGAAACAAACCAGACACAAACGGAAAAATACTATTCCATGTATAGGCGGTACCTAGAGTAGTCAGATTCATAGAGACAGAATATCAAATGGCCATTGCCATGGACTGGAGGGAGAGGCAAATGGAGAGCTTTTGTTTAATGTTAAAAAGTTTCTGTTTGGGAAGATAAAAAAAGTTCTGGAAAAGAATGGTGGTAACGGTTGCACAACAATGTGAATGTACTTAAGGCCACTTAACTATACACCTAAAAATGGTTAAAATGGTAAATTTTATGTTGTGTAGATTTTACCACGATTAAAAAGTAACAATAATAAATCCATTACATGTTAATGTACATATTTTTATGACAACTATATTTTCTAAACAAAAATATTAGTAAGAAGAAGTGGCATTACTTTAAATTTTGCAAATCTCTTTAAGTTTGGCTTAATAGAGGACAGCTGGATTCTAATATCTGCTTCTGTTTTCAATCAGTCATAATATGTTATTTGGTTGAAGTATATGGAGAAAATTTGGCCTCACAAAGACATATAGTGGAAAAGAGAAGGATTATTCCAATAGCCTTTTCAGAAAATTGCAAACAGTCTTCTTTAATACTACATCAAAACTTGATAAGTGTGGGCTTCCCTGGTGGTGCAGGGGTTAAGAATCCACCTGCCAATGCAGGGGACACAGGTTCGAGCCTGGTCCAAGAAGATCCCACATGCCGCGGAGCAACTAAACCCGTGCACCACAACTACTGAGCCTGCGCTCTAGAGCCCACGAGCCACAATTACTGAGCCTGCGTGCCACAACTACTGAAGCCTGCACACCTAGAGCCCGTGCTCCGCAACAAGAGAAGCCACTGCAATGAGAAGCCCGCGCACCGCAACCAAGAGTAGCCCCCACTCACTGCAACTAGAGAAAGCCCGCATGCAGCAACAAAGACCCAACGCAGCCAAAAATATAATTAATTAATTAATTAATCAATTAATTATTTTTAAAAAGCTTGGTAAGTGGTAGTTTCTTAAAATATTGGTTCAACAAAATATTCCAAATGTTGACACACTTCATTGTATAGCAGAAAAATCACATTTGTTAATATCACCACCAATCTCAACAGAAATGTCATGAAGTCCTGGGAGGATGTTAAGTGAATATAAACATTCCAAATTTCTAATTTTTGTCTGGAAATGCAAATTTTAACAATGTCCACAAATATAGTCAGTTGTTTGCCTTGCAGGAGCAGGCTCAAAACATTTTTTTTGACAAAATACCTGCCAAATATCTAAGTCTGAGTAATCATAGTTTGTTCTTGGTTCTTTTAGGTAAAAATGGTGTTCTATGGAAAAGCAACCACTTCAGTTCACAACTCAATTGCACAAGTGCTTTCTCCTGAGACAATCATCATACATATATACACAGAAGTAATTTATGTGTACTTCCCATTTAAGCACAAAGAATATTAAGAAGACATGCACTAATCTCAGCAACACAGGAACAAAAGGGAACTTCACCAACCTGATAAAAGACTAGTAAATTTACTAGTTATTCCTAATATCATAATTAATGATAAAAGACTACATGTTTTCCCTCCAAAGACTGAAAACAAGGCAAGGATATCTGCTTTCCTTGTTTCTACTCAATACTGTACTCAAGAATCTAGTCAGTGTAGTAGGAGAAGAAAAAGAAAAAAAAGCATATGAACTGGACAGGGAAAAAAAAACTGTCTTTATTCACAGATGACATAATTATATACATTAAAAACTTTCAGAAATATCTACGAAAAACCTGCTAGAATTAATAAGTGGGTTTAGCAGGTTCACAGGATATCATGCTAATATATAAAAATATGTGCAATTAACAACTGAAAGTTGAAATGTAAATAACAATATAATTTTCAAAAAATATAAAGTACTTAAAAATAAATCCAACAAAATTTGTGCAAGATTTCTATCCTGAAAACTGCAATATATCCATGAGAGAAACTTAAGAAGATGTAAATAAACAAAGAGATATACCATGTTCATGGATCTAAAGATTTAATATTGTTAAGGTGGCAATTTTCCCCAAACAAGTGTATGGATTCAATGCACTCTCAATCAAAATCCCAGCCTTTTTATAGAAAATGACAAACTAACTTTAAATTATATAAAGAAAAGCCAAGCATCCATAATAACCAAATGAATTTTGATTTTTTTCTTTTTCAGTTCTTTAAAATAGGCCTGTTTAAAACAAGATTTTAAAACAAAGAGGCTGTCAGCATGGATCCTAAGACATTAAAAAAATAATAAGAGAACACTATGAACAACATTATGCCAACAAATTCAACAACATAGATGAAAAAGACAAATTTCTTAAAATACACATTGTATCAAAATATATACAAGGAAAAGCAGAAAATCTAATAGGCTTACATCTAATAACCACATTGAATTTATTATGAAAAACCTTCCCCAAAAGAAAACTCCAGGGCCAGACAGTTTCAATGGTGAAAACACCAGTTATACAAATGTTTTTCAGAAAAGAGAGGAGAGAACACTATTCACCTCATCTTATGAGGTCAAGTGTTATGGGCTAAATTGTGTCCCCCAGAAAATTAATATGTTGAAGTCCCAACCCTCATTCCCTCAGAATATAACCATATTTGGAAATAAGGTCCTTACAGAGGTGATTAAGTTAAAGTGATACTGTTAGGGTAGGGCTCTAATTTAATATGACTGTTGCCCCTAAAAGAAGAGGGAGTGGCACCAGAGGCATGTGCTTGCACAGAGAAAAGGCCATCTGAGGACACAGCATGAAGGCAGCCATCTGCAAGCCAAGGAGAGAGGCTAGTGAGAAACCAAACCTGCCCACAACTTGATCTTGGACTTCTAGCCTCCAGAACTGTGAGAAA
Source organism: Eschrichtius robustus (assembly GCF_028021215.1). Taxonomy (NCBI): domain Eukaryota; kingdom Metazoa; phylum Chordata; class Mammalia; order Artiodactyla; family Eschrichtiidae; genus Eschrichtius; species Eschrichtius robustus. The sequence goes on from NC_090824.1 coordinate 118,664,679, forward strand.
AGAAATTTCTGTTGTTTAAGACACCCAGTCTGTGGTATTCTGTTATGGCAATCTTAGCAAACTAATACACCAACATAAGCGTAATACCAAAACCTGACAAAGATGGTATAAAAAACTACAGATTAATATCTTTCATGGATACAGAGGCAAAATCCTTAACAAAACACTAAGAGACCAAGTCAATAGTATAAAAAAAGAATAAAGCTTCAAGACTAAGTAGGATTTATCCCAGTAACACAAGATTAGTTTAAGATTTTAAAATCAATTGTTAACTCACTATAGTAACAGACAAAAGGAGAAAACCTATATGATCATTTTAATAGATACAGAAAAAGCATTTGAAAAAAATCCAACATTTATTCCTGATAAAAACTTCCAGCAAACCAAACATAATATGGAACTTCTTCAAATGAATATATGGCATCTATAGCATAATTAATGGTGAAAGAATTGTTTCCTCTACAATGGGAACAAGGCAAATATACCATTATAACTACTTCTATTCAACATTGTACTAGAGGTCCTAGTCACTGTAAGAAGGAAAGAAAAAGAAATAAATGACATTAAGATAAAAAAGAAGTAAATTGGGCTTCCCTGGTGGCGCAGTGGTTGAGAATCTGCCAGCCAATGCAGGGGACACGGGTTCGAGCCCTGGTCTGGGAAGATCCCACATGCCGCAGAGCAACTGGGCTCGTGAGCCACAACTACTGAGCCTGAGCATCTGGAGCCTGTGCTCCGCAACAAGAGAGGTCGCAATAGTGAGAGGCCCGCGCACCGCGATGAAGAGTAGCCCCCACTTGCCACAACTAGAGAAAGCCCTCGCACAGAAACGAAGACCCAACACAGCCAAAAATAAATAAATTAATTAATTAAATCCATGAAAGAAAAAAAAAGTAAACTGTCTCTATTTGCAAATTATATGATTATTAATGTTAAAAATCACAGGGACTCTAGAAAACAGTTACAAGAACCCATAAGTAAATTTAGCAAGGTCATAGGATACAGGGTTCATATACAAGAATCTGCCAAAAGTAAACATTAAAGATATATCCTTATATACTACAGCAAACTTGGAAAATGAAATTTAAAAAGCCATTCCATTTACAATAGCACCAAAAAAATTATGAATAAGTCTAACAAAAGATCTTTATATTGGAAACTGCAAAACATAGTTAAAAGAAAGTAAAAAATATCTAAATAAAAGAGAGATATACAACCTTCATGGATCAGAGGATTCAGTATTGTTAACATAACAATTCTCCCCAAATTGTGGTATTGGTGAAAGGATAGACATATAGATCAATGAAACTGAATACAAAGTAAGAAACAGAGTGCACACACACACGTGTGTATGTGTGTGTATGTGGGGCAGGAAAGAGTGTTTTGACAAAACTGCCAAGTTAATTCAATGGAGAAACGGAGAAAGAGTAGTCTTTCCAATAAGTAGTACTGTTACAACTGGATATTGGGTATCCATATTTTTTTTAAAAAAGCAGGGGGACTATCAATCCTAAAGTCACACCATATGCCAAAATTAACTCAAAATGGATCATAGTCCTACTTGTAAAACCTAAAATCATAAAACTTATAGAAAAGAGTATCATAGAAAATATTTATGCCCTTGGGTTAAGCAAAGATATTTCAGAAAGACATAAAGAGTATGAATCTAAGGAAAAAATAGTCATGCCAAGGTGCCAGGAGTTTTAACCATCATTGCTTTTGTACCATCAACAAAAACGTCAATGCACTGAAAAAGGCAAATAAATAAAACCCTAAATGATTATGAAAATAATTTTGACTCATGGACCCCCCAGAAAACTCTCAGGTACCCCCCTCCAGGAGTTCTCAGACCCCACTTTGAGAATAGCTATTTTGCAATAATTAAAAAGAATGAACTCTGATGTATGCCACAATGGATGCATCATACAGACATAATGTTGAACAAAAGAAGCCTGGAACAAAGGAGAACATACCATATAATTACACTTACACAACTTCCAAGAACAGGCTACAGTACTCTATAGTGTATGAAGTCAGAGTAACGGTTAACTCTGGAGTCAAGGAAGAAGGAGATTAACTGAGAAAGATCATGATGGGAGGGCATCACCTATATCTTGATTTAGGTGGTGGTCTGTGTATGTTACTGTATGGATGTTATACCTCAATAAAAATACAAAAAGAAGTAATATAAACAAGTCCTTCTTTAACAGTTTTATGTCTTTCTTTTCCCCCCTTGAACTTATATTTCAATTCCACTTCCTTACAGAATATTATCCTAATGAAATAGATTTCTATATTTCAAAGTCTTTTATTAAACATCCTCTAACATTTCTATGCAATATTTCTAGGCATGTTCTCAAGTAGGTCAATTTTAAGGAAGAATTCATAATGAAGCTAAGAATCTGGAAATTCTAGTTTGAAGATAATGGATTATAACATTCATTTGGCATTTCATACCTTAATTGTTAAGTATATTTTTATCTGTGTATGTCTTGTTTCACTAGAAGGTTAGTTCCTTAAAGGCAGGGATGAATCTCGAGTCTTCCATTGCAAAGGAACTGGCATGCAGTAGTTCATGGCTCACTGATTTATTTTCTCATTCATTCATGCAACAAAGATTTCTTTAGCGTTTATGTGTAGGGTACTTGCTAAGCCCTGGACGTATAATAATGGGTAGATGCAGGGCTCAATAAATTCCTGTTGATAACTGATTGATAATTATCAGCTACATTTCAGAAAGCGTGTAATTCTCTTTTCTTCTGAACTCAAGTGCAGGTGCACTACAGGTCTGATTAACCCTGTCATAAAAATGGGGACACCAAGACACAGAAATTAATTAACTGCCTCACTTAGGGTCATGCACTTTGTCATGGCTTAAGTGAGGATTAAAACCCTTACAGTTTTTTTCCTGGACTGAGGTGCTATGGGAATTCATTCAGATTGACTGGAGTTCATATTTCATTTAAATGCTCTCATTTCACTTGTGCTATATCCACCTTCCCTAACTCATATTTCAGGACCTGCAGTCTGAATCAGTTTACTTCCACTTCAGACACTGTCAAGATAAATTAGACACTGAGGGTCCATGGCACCCTCTGAAGCAGAAGTGCTATTAGTAGAAAATATATAAGCAGGTTTATTTTCAATCTAGTGTAGCACTTTTTTGGAGAACGTATTTTCTACTATAAATGAAGTAGGAATAACAAACCTGAGTGAATTTTGAAAACATTTTAAAAAATTAAAATTTGATTTTTACTATACATCCTCAGGCAAGCATAGCCAAAGGAAGGTAAGCAACAGTAAATATTTTTATCTCTGACATTGCATCTCCAAACCATTCTGCTGAATAAGATCTGGCAGGTCCCTGACTGTGAGCAGAGATAGGGTAACAACTCTGATGATACATAAACTTGTATCAGATACAGCCTCCATTTTTGCTGTAATCATCCATCTATAGCCTAGCCTGTTCAGCTGACAAGGCATGTTATTAATAAAGCCTACTGTACCATAAGTGCCTTGCCCTATGTGGTGTTTATATTGTTGGAAACTGTAATTGTCTGAAACAATGGCCTCTGTGAAAAGATGTGATATGTTTTGAGCTGTGTAAAGATCAAAATAATTTAGACTAATAATGGTAGTTGTCTGTGAAGGATTAAAACATGGGTTATGCTGCAGAGTTAATGACTTGGCCTTGCTTTCAAAGTTTTACTTCCATTCTGGTCCCTGTGAGATAACCTGGAATTTCATGCCAAGTTTCCCCACCAGAATGTAAACTCATTGAAGGCAAGGAGCTCTGACTTATTCACCGGCATCTTCCCAGCACATAACACAACACTTGGAAGAGAGTCAACACTGAATATCCGTTAAATGAAATAAATGAATGAATATGAGTACAGGAAAGAAATGGAACAAGTTTCAGGTTCAAGCCATTATCAGAGTTCCTGCAGCTTGTGACTTGGAATAATAGAGTGGGACCCAATCTCCAGGAGATCAGTACTAATGGGGAGGGAGAAGGTGAAATGGAAGCAGTCTGAAACCAAGTAGCTGAGGATACTACGTGGCACTCACAGACTGCTGAGCCAGACATAAAAGTTCTGGGTAAAGAACCCTGCTGGGAAAGAAAAAGCTTGCCCTTGTTCTTCACCTCTCCACCCTCACCTGATAGGATTTAGACGAGTTCTTGCATCTTTCAACCTGGGTTCTCCTGAGACAACAAAAGGGGCCTCAGATCTCCTCTAATTCTCACTAATGGAGTGCTAGGTAGAACAGCCTGCAAGTGATGGCTTGTGGCTTAGGGACCACTGTGAGTGGCTAGGATAAGAGCAAGGTCTTAGATAGGTAGATAGACGGAAGGCCAAGTCTTGAAATGGAGCCAGATTATCTCTCCATTGAACTAGTAAAGACAGAATATGAAGGAAGATTTAAAAATTTAGAAGTAATGAAGGAGAGTAGATACAAAAACATTTTGAAGTAGAGAAAAATGAAGGAAACTTTTGAGACCTAAGCCGCAACATCTGATGTTGTTTGGATTATGCCCTGCTGCATGCTCAAGGAAGGTAATTTCTCTTCCCAGCATGCAGGGTAGATTATGTTTGGCATCCCAGCATGCGAGGTAGATTATGTTTGGCATCGTTCTTTCAACAAGTAATTAGTTTAGGATGTGTGTTTGACACAAGTCTGCCCAATGGGACTCAGTTCTACTAGAGGCCTCTAGGAAAGGTTAACCTTCCTTTATTATGAAAGTGACAAAGACAGAAAGAAAGAAGTGGGAGACAACATCCCTCTTTGTTGGATTCCCTTGACTGCATTTGATGCCAAGAAATGCTGAAGCTATGATGCTGCCCTGAAGGGAGATAGCAGGAGAAATTACCATTGTCTGAGGATGCCAGAGTAGAAAGACGATATCTAGTTGGGACCTCAGTGACATACTTGAGTTACTCGATTAACCAGTAAAGGAACCACCTTCCTCCAAACTTCTTATTTGATGGGATAATAAATTCCTGAATTTTCAAAAGCTGCCTCCAGTCTGGTTTTCTGTTGCTTGCACTTATGTTGATAGCTTGACTTTTCTAATAAAGGTGAGAGCATGTGTTACGAATGTGAAATGTGGGACTTGAAAAGTTTGAAACAGATGTTTCAGCTTTTACCCATAGCCTCCATCTTCTTATCCCTTCCCCACTCCTACTGGACTCAGACAAGGGCCAGGTGACACAGGACTGGATGTAAAGGGACCTCTCCCTTCTCAAGACTTGGTCTTTGTTTCTGGCTCAAGCTCAGTGTGTTTGACTCTTTTCCTGAGGACATGTTCTGTCTCAGGAAGCTCCTCATTCACTCCAGTAAACAGGCTTCTGGCGCCTTGCCCCATCAGTTCCTCAGACATACCCAGGTGTGTCTGAACCCCAAGCCACAGCTTCGGCTCAAGTGGGGAGCTCCAAGCACAGCACCATTCTGTACCAATATCTAGCAATGCTTTGTGGCCCTTGAGCAGAAACAGAATTAAAATGGTCAAGACTTAGTGATGGGAACTGGCACAGGCATGGGATAAAGTCTGAATGCAGGAGTTAGCATTGACCCTTGAACAATACAGGTTTGAACTGCAAGGGACCACTTAATACGAAGATTTTTTTCAGTAAACATACAGAACTCTTATCAAGATCACACAGCACCAAGCTTAGAACTCTGCATCTACAGTTAGTGTCAATACATGTGTATTAAGTTTAATTTAATGAGCAGGCTGTGGGCTGAAGGTCCAACGGTTTCCTTTCACAGACTCTTCTGTTCAGAGAGTGTCTTTCAACTACCACCACCACCTTCCCCCACAAAACAAAACCTTCAATGTTTTCACCTCGGTTATCTAAGTTTATCTTTATAATATACTTTGAGATTGGGAGTGGTAAAATAGTTTTATTTAACTTACCAGGAAGAAACCGAAGACACAAAGAGATGATGTGACTTGGCCACGGTCCCAGGGGGCATGCGTGGCAGAGTTAGGATGGTCTCTAAGTCCCTGGGGGCTCTCAAGCCATTGTTCTGATGTCCCTGTATGTAATTGTTTTGACAGCAATTTCCCTGGTTCTCTCACTAGCCTGCTAATCACGCACGTCAATCACATGCAGGAACGCCATGGGCCTAGGGTCAGCCACAGTCTCAGGAGGACGTAATTCAAAAGAGAAAACAAGGCACCATAGAGCACTTTCTCCTTCCAGCATGTATGTCAGTTGTGGCCTCATGAGTCTCACAATGTGTGCAGGAGAGGATGTTGTTTTCTTTCCCCCGAGAGGGAGAAAGGCTATATCAAGTGTTCTGACCACAGCTGAAAACCAAGTGAGAAATCCAGCAGTTTAAGGTCCTCTGACTAGAGAACACTCAATGATATGGGAAGAGTTCTCCACCCAATCTTTAAAGAATCAGGAGGGCTGTCCTCTTTCTTCCTCCTCAACGACAGTCTCCGTAGTTTCACTCCAGTCGTTTAATAGAGCCTGAGGGTGGTGAGGCTTAATGTGAACCTTGACACAGATGGTTCACACTAATTACTCTTCTCCTGCAGACCACTCGGCCGTCCTTCCTCATTTCACTTTCACTTTGGCGAGCAGCACCGAGGAGCCCAGAAGCCACGGTCCAGGCCCAGACCTGGGAAAAGGGCCCGAGGAGACGCGCGCGTGGAGCCGGGAGGGCGGGGCGGGAAGGAGAGCGTGCGCGGGGGTAAGGATGTTCGGGTGAGGCGTGGATTCTGGAATGCGCGTGTGCGCGGCCCCCGAGCACCGCCCGCGCGGCGCCGATTGGCCGGGGGCGCGCGGCGGGGGAAACCCTTGGCTAATCTCCTGCCACTCAGCCGGTTCGACTTCGGCTCCGGACCGCAGCGCCCGCGCGGAAGGACAAATAGTCCCGGCGGCGGTGCCGTGTGCCCCTCCAAGGCTGTGCTTGCCCCTCCAAGGCTGTGCTTACCCCGCCCGGGGCTGCGGGGGCCCAGAGGCCCGGGCGGCGGGGGAGGAGCGTCCTCCGCGGCTCCTCGACCCCCCGCCCCCTCCTCGCGACCAGACGGGTGGATTGCGCTCCCTTGGGAAACGTAATTGGATTCCGGGCTCCCTCCAGTCGGGATCAGCGGAAATCGGAGGCTGAGCCTGCAGCGGGAGGGGCGGGTGGGGAGAAGACGCCGGGGAGGGAAACGGTGAAAGCACCACTATGCCTTGAAGTGTCGGCGTGCTGGTTTCTGTGCAGGCCGCGCTAGAAGGTTGGGTGGTAGCGAAGGATCCGTGAAGATTGCCCCCGGTTCCCTTTTCCGCCTGGCATGTGACTCCTGCCCTCTCCACGTTGTTATTCTGAAATTCACCTGGTTGCCGATCCCCGGGAAGAAAACTATTTTGGAACCTTTGAGACTTTTAGACACCACCACTTCGTTTTTCTCTCAGAGCTCTACTTGGAGCTGAGATGGTGAAAGAACCCTGTGCAGTCTGGGATTTGGAGATGTGTCTTCTTAACGGGGTAACTCAGGAGAAAATAGCATTCTTACCAGAATCGTCCGAGAACGAAGAATATCTTAAGTCCTTGCTTTAGCAGTAGTAAACTTCCCTAATTCCCTTTCCCTTGCGGAGGTGGAGCAAAAGTGGGAGCTTTAAGCAGAGTTTTTGGCTGAAATGATAGGAATGTTCTAGGAATTTAAGAGACTAGCTCACCCCTCTTGTGATTTTTTTCCCCCGTCTCATTTACTGCATTTCACTCATTCATTCATCATCAAGCAAGCTTTCACTGGGGACTTTCTATGTGCCAGGCTCTGTTGTACTTACCAAGGATACATCAGTGAATAAAACAAGTACCTGCACTCATTGCAATTCCTCCAGTGGGGGAGACAGACTATACATTTACATAAACAAATAGATATACAATATAATGTCATGTAGCGGTAAGTGCTGTGGAGACAAAGCAGAGTAGAAGGACACACAAGGATGCAGGTGGAAGTAGTGTGTTTATATTTTAGCTAAGTTGATCTAGAAGGGCCTCTTTGAGAAGTTATGTTTAAATAGTGGTCTGAATGAAATGAGGAAGAAAGCCAAGCAAAAGTTTGGGGGAAGAACTTTCCAAGCAGAGACAAGAAGAAGTGCAAAGGTTTGGAGGCAGGAGAATGGTGAGTTTGAATTAGTAGGAAGCAAGGAGGCCAGTGTGAATGCTGTGCGAAGAGCAGGAAGAACAGTTGTAGATGGTATTTCTGACTTCCTTCTGGCTCTGTTCCAATCACCTGTGAGAATAATCATTCTAAATCTTTACTTTTAGCACATCTCTTCATGCTTCAATAATTTCATGGCTATATTTTTCTAGTGCATTAAATTTACTCTTCTGACTGATTTTTTTCTGCCCCCATCTAGTTCCCTCTTACCCTATAAACTACTCCTCAATCTACCCCTTCAATTTTAGTTGGATCTGCCCCTCAAGAATATTCATGTTCACTTCTTCCTATGTATATTTATTTATGGATCTACCCTCACACAACTTAGTATTGATTCAGTAAGGATCTGAGGTTGCAAGTGACATAAAATCCAACTCAAATTGGCTTAAATAGGGAAGAGAATTTATTGGCTCACATAACTGAAAAGTTCAAGATTGAATGAAAAGTTCAAGTTACGTTATCAAGATTGGGATTCTCCCTGATATGTTGGCTGTTTCCTCTGCTGTTGGCTTCATTCTCAGGCTCCACAAATCAGCAACCAGCAGCTCTAAGCTCACACTGTCCTCACTACCCGCAAAAATTGTGTCCATTCCTAAACCAATCACTGTTGCCCAGCGAAGATGCTCAGATTGGCCTGGTCTGAATCAGAAGCCCATCCCAGAAGTTGAGTCTTTTAATAACACATGAATGGCACAAAAAGATGATTCCACTTTAGAAAATGGGACTATGGTTATCAGAGGAAAGGTGGATATGTCCTGGGTAATGGAAACAGGGGACATACAACACATCCCTGTTCTTCTGTTGATGTCCCCAAACATTCCTCTTCTACATATGCCTTTAAAAGTGTTTATGCCTACTCAATGCAACAATATTTTTTCCCACCACAAATGTACTCACTTCCTCCCCAAAGAGAGATGATCCAAAGATCATCTAGTTACTGCTGATAACTTCAAGTCCAAGATAGCAGGATAAAGCATGTTTCCCCAGCTTGTAGCAATATAGTGCTTCATGGTCTAGCAACCTAAGGCCACATGATAAAATTAGCTACAAAGTACTTAATTTATAATAGAAAAAGAAAAAACTTATATTTGGAAAAATGACTATGGCAAACACACAGTGGTCTCCAATTCATTGGATATATCGTATCTTGCTGGACAGGAATAGCAAAGGCTTCCTACCACGAGAGAAGAAAAAGTTCTTTGATCAACCCATCTGGCTGCCATATGTTCTGCTCTTGGAGAATCTCTCATCCATTGTTCTTCCATGCCATATCTGTAATGGACAATGGGGAGGATAATCCTTCTAGGGACCATACCTCTTTAGTATTCTGCTTCTTGATACAGTGGGTGTTGAAAAATCACTTGCTATGGCAGAGATAACTAGCTTTCACCAGCAAACAGCTGGGATCCTCTACTGTTATGTAGAGTTGTTGCTAGGAAGTAGCTATATAGTCAGGGACTATATTTCCCAGCATCCCTGTTAATCTTGGTAAAGTCATATGACTATCTCATTGAACTATGAGTGGAAGTGATGTGAATCACTTAACAATGTGGTTAAGAACCAGGTAAGCCTTCTCTGGTCTCTTTTTCCTCCTATGGCTGCACTGAAAGGACTCTAAGACCCTGGAGAATACATAAGAGAGCCATGAGATGGAAAGAGTCTGAGTAACTAAATGACCGTGTAGAAGACCACCTGCTGATCAGGAATACTGATATTGGACTCTACAAAAGTGAAAAATAAACATTCGTTGTATTAAGCTACTCAGGCTTCTCCATTACCTGTTACAGGGGTAATTAGCCTCGGTTTTGTTCTCTAGATTTAAGGTTTCTCTCACAATACAATTTCCTTTACTTCTTAGTAAGCTTGCAGTCTATTTGTATGTCTCCAGTTCCATGATGGAAAAAACTCCAAAGCCAGAGGTCATGTAAAACTGCAGTCTTTGCATCTAGATTCCAATATGGCAATTTTTGTGTTTTGGTAATAGGCCTTGGTAATCTCCTCCCTTAACGGCCTCCATTTTGGTTTCTCCCTGAGAACAATTTGAAACAATAGCCACTGGTGTTGCAAGGGGGCTGGAGGGGGTGGGGGTGTGGGTGGAATGGCATAGTAGTGCTGGAGGAGCAAAGTGGGATAATTATCCTTCTAAGCAGGCAGGAATTTCTTGAGAGAGGCCTGGGTGTGTTCAGACTTCTTCTAAGTGCCCGTCTTTTCCATTTCTTGCCTCCATTGGCATCAACATTCTTTGGGGGCTTTTCCACCCTTAAAGGCTCCGGATTATTGAAGTTTCTGTCATATTTGATTGCAGTCTGTAAGCAAAAATGGTCATTTATAACAAAGCAGTATTTTTTTTCTCTCTGCCTTAGATAAATAAGGCTCAATCCTAAACTTGAGTCTTTCTCACAGGACCTAACTAGAAGCCAACATGTAATAGTTGATGTTCTCTAGTAACTGTACTCTAGTATTGGACCCTTTTACATTTCATACTTGATAGGCACATTTCTGAATCCTAGTATACAACAGGTGCCAGTTTAACCTACTACTTTGCTATTGAATTCCCAGCCCAGTATAGATGGAGCCTCCTCTGAATAACTGATTCAACAATTTAAGGTCTTTCTGTTACTAATCCCCACTCCCAGTACCAATTTATGAATTGTTAGAGCTATTTTAGTTGCAGGTGACAAAATAAAAAACACAACTTAAACTGACTTATGCAAAAAAAAAGAATATTTTGGCTATTGGCTCATATAACTAAAGAAGGAGTGATATATTTAGCTTAAGGCATAGCTTGATCCAAGGGCTTAAGCAATGTCATTAGAATTCTATTCTGCTTCATCTCTTGGCTCTGTGTTCTGTGTTGGCTTCTTGCTCAGGCTCCATATGGTGGCTCCTGGCAGCTCCAGTTCACATAATCCTTACTGTTAGCAATCTCAGTGGAAGAGTGCATGCCTCTTTCCCAGAAGTGCCAGCAATAATCTCCTTATATTTTATTGGCTTCGATTAGGACATGTGGCCAGAGGAATGATTACTCATGTTGTTGAGAGTGGAGTCCACTCCACCTAGAAGACATTGACTGAGAGCGATAGAAGAGGAAGATCAGGGTACGGTTATCAGAAGATTGAATTGATGCCGAGTGGCAAAAAGCCAAATGTCTCTCGGATACCAACGTGTAGTGTTTCCTAATTGCCTCACGTGTGTTGGTTTTACCTCCTTCACTGGACTGTAAGTGTCTCTGGAGCAGGGTCATGTATTATATGTCTTAACAGTGCCAGCCCAGCAGGCAGTCCTTAGATACTGGCTGATTGATTGCCTCTTCTTATAACACTAAAGATGGCACACTCAAAAGGGTAAAAAGAGCTTAATAAAGGGATAATTTACAGAGGTAAATATATAGTGGGAAGGGTTGAGGGAACCAACTAACAATGGTAAAGCACTTAAGGACTAGTAACAATAAGAAGCCTTAAGCCTGAAGGAGCAGGGGAAGGGAGATTTTTAATGGAACCCAATAAGAGCTGTAGTTTGGAAGGGGATTTCTGACCAAAGCTGTGACTATAAACAGAGAAACGTAGCCACTGCCAAATGTGGCCCATCAAAGGACTGGGAAATAAACACTTGTCCTCTTTTTCTCCCACTCTTTAAACTTCTTTTGGTACCTCCTATAGGCCAAACCCAGCCAGAAGCTAAAGGACTTGGATAGTATAGTCTGTAGAGGTCAGCCTCCAGTGTAGAGCAAGGCAAATAGGATGAAAAACGGGAAAATGGATCTGGAGGAGCAAATGGAAAATAACCAGGACATCCCTGTTATATTCTTTAGAGCAACCCTGAATAAAAACAATTCTATATGTGTTAACCATATAGCCTGGGTTTACCAGGAAAATATAATTTTACTCTTTCCAATAAACTCTTTAAATATATAATTAATGTGGTTTCATTTTTATAGCACTTTAAGACTTTAACATTCATGAATTCATAAATCATAAAAAGTCTTTTGTTAGCTTATGTACTTACAAAGTTATCATCATTGTATTCATATGGAACTCCTCAAGAATACTGTACCTGGCAATCCATCAGAAAGCCCTGGCACAGCACTTGTCAAATAGTGACAAATTTGATCAATGTTTGATGATTTGAAGAATGATTAAATGAATAAAGCGTTTCAAGCTAGACTTTAAGTGGGAAACTAGATGAGTTTTCTTTGTTAGAGGTTGACACTAACTATACAACATCTACCAATCCTTCTTTTAAAGTCTGACATTGGCATCTTAGCTCTTGATCAAGGTGTTATCTCACAGGAAATAGAAATGCGATAAATTTTCTCTGTCAATCTTTAGAAGTAAGAAGTTCTATAATTAGCTGTCATGCTAATAAACTCACTTTAAAGTCCATTTCAGTTAAGGGACTATTATTTTTTTAATCTAAAACTGGGTTTCTTCATGGAATTGTCGTTCAAATGTAAGAAAAATAAATATACGTGCTTCAGTATATAAGCTGGCATTATAAAGTGTCAGTCCAAACTATTTCTCTAAAAGATTTTAGTGAAGCCAAAAAAACAAACTTTTGTTCTTTGGCAATCCTGTGTATATAGAGCTTAAAACAGTTTACAAAATGCTTTCACATGTATCACCATTCATTTACTCATATAATAGTATTGAGTACTTACTATATGCCACACATAATCCCTGCCCTCACTGAACTGGCAGTCGTGAGCAGTTTTTCTCAGACTTAAATGAAAATATGAATCCCCTGAGGATCTTATGAAAATGCAGGCTCTAAATCTGAGATGGGGCCCAACACTGCATTTCTTTTTTTTTTTTTAATTAATTTATTTTATTTTTGGCTGTGTTGGGTCTTCGTTTCTGTGCGAGGGCTCTCTCCAGTTGCGGTAAGCGGGAGCCACTCTTCATCGCGGTGCGCGGGGCCCTTCGCCGTCGCGGCCTCTCCTGCCGCCGGGCACAGGCTCCAGACGCACAGGCTCAGTAGCTGTGGCCCACGGGCCCAGTCGCTCCGCGGCATGTGGGATCCTCCCAGACCAGAACTCGAACCCGTGTCCCCTGCATTAGCAGGCAGACTCTCAACCACTGCGCCACCAGGGAAGCCCCCAACACTGCATTTCTAACCAGCTTCCAGGTGATGCTAATGCTGCTGCAGGTCTAGGGACCACACTTGGAGTAACAAGAGTCTGATGGACTCATTTAATCCTTTCAACAACAACAAGTGTTTATCTTATTATCTTGAGTAGTTACTATGTATAAAGCACTGTGCTATACATTGTAAACGAACAGTTCAATTAGACATAGACCTCCTGGAGACTCACTATATAGCTGAAAAAAACTAGTGTAACAAATAATTATGGATGTGTGATTCTATTTATATGAAATATCCGTTTATCTATTATAAATACCTATTTATCCAAATATCCATATGATATAATGTGAACAAATGTAATAATAAACAGGTAGTCTAAATGGAGCTCACAGACTCTAAGTGATTAGCCCTAAGTCACATAACTAGTTAATGAGAGGGTTAGCATATAAACCTGGTCCTATCAAGCTAAGACTGGTCATCGTCAGAAACCTCCTTGCCAGACGAGACATAGAGATGTATGCCAGGAAATAGACATCCTTCCACCAAGTAGAGATTGCACCTGTCTCAGAATTGTCCTCACCCTGTGAGGCAGAGATCATCCTGAGATGGTGACCTTGGTGGCATCCATACACATACTGCCAGTTGATGGGCTGTGCCAGCTAGCTTCTGGCGGATTCTTTGGTTTCATCAGGGTTCTTAGTTTCAAGCAACAAAAATCAATTCTGACTGATTCAATAGCAAAGTGCGCATCTCACAGCATCATTATGAGGGTTGAAAACCAAGCTCAGAACTGCCCCAAATCATACCGCAGAAACAGCCCGGGAGAAGACTGCTATTACTGATGCTGCTCAGCATGCTGGACTCTGCCGCCCTCCTCCGCCACCAAAACTGCCCGGGGAACTTAACTTGGCAACTGCAATGCTGCAAGAGAAAGAACTGACTGCTGTCCTTGCTTCTTTGTGTTACTAGTTCTCTACTCAAGGCCATGCAGTTGCTTCTGATTGGCTGAGGGTAGGCCGTGAACCTGAATCCAGGGTGGAAGGGAGGACAGTAAAGTACTTGACAACTTCTTTCACTTTCTAGATAGTAAGAATTGGGATTAACTTTCTTTCAAGCCTCACATATCAGTAAGTACTCCAAGCTCAGAGAGTTCAGATGCTGGGCTACCAAAAAACAAACAAGACAAAAAAACAGCCAACCAAACAAACAAAAAAATATGTTCAAGGGCTTCCCTGGTGGCGCAGTGGTTGAGAATCTGCCTGCCAATGCAGGGGACACGGGTTTGAGCCCTGGTCTGGGAAGATCCCACATGCCGCGGAGCAACTGGGCCCGTGAGCCACAACTGCTGAGCCTGCACGTCTGGAGCCTGTGCTCCGCAACAAGAGAGGAGGCCGCGATGGTGAGAGGCCCGCGCATCGCGATGAGGAGTGGCCCCCCACTTGCCACAACTAGAGAAGGCCCTCGCACAGAAACGAAGACCCAACACAGCCATAAATTTAAAAAAAAAAAAAAAGTTCATTACAGCCTTGCACAAATAGTGGCTTATGGAGTAACAGCATCAACATTAAGCACGAGCTTGATAAAGATACAGAATCTCAGGTCCTATTCCAGATCTGCAGAATCGGGATCTGCTTTCTAACAAGTAGCTGACGTAATTTGTATTAGAAGTGTTGCTTTGCATTATACAACACATATTCTTTTTAATTTTCAAGGATCAGTGACCATTAGGCATTATTAATCCGTAGAGTTGCCAGATTTAATGCAGGGTGCCCAATTAAATTTGAATTTTAGACCAAGAACAAATCCACTTTTAGAATAAATATGTTCCATGAAATGTTTGGGACCCACTTATACAAAAAATTATTACTTGTGTATGTGAAATTCAGATTTAATTGGGTATAGTATTTTATCTGGCAATCATACTCATCCAAAAATTCTCTCTCTACACAATGAATGGAAATGGACAAAAACAGTAATTGTCTACAGGAAAGCATTCATACCGGTTTTCGATTTTTGGCATGATAGATTGTAAATACTGAAATCAGAACATGGAAACTCTACACAGTTTCAAGTCTGCTCTGAGTTCTGCTTAAGTATTTAATGCTTGAGGTCCCCTAATAATATGAAGGGTGAATGTTCTGTTAACCCTAAATGAAAACTCTTTTGTTGGATAAGAGTTAATTTTTAAATATACCTATGAACTAACTTATTTAATGAGTTTTGACCAATATCACCTTTATCCCACAGAACCTGACCACATGAACTGAGTAAATAAAGAAAATAAATGATGACAATCACTGTTGGCTTCCCTCTGGACACTGCTACTCTAATTTAATTTTCTTCCTAAAGAAAAGGGTTGCAGCCTATGCCCAGGAGTTTTAGAAAAATAGCTTTCGAACATTCTGTTTGGAAAAAATTTCACAATTTGTATGGAAACACTAAAGACCCCGAATAGCCAAAGCAATCTTGAGAAAGAAAAACGGAGCTGGAGGAATCAGGCTCCCTGACATCAGACTATACCACAAAGCTACAGTAATCAAGAGAGTATGGTACTGGCACAAAAACAGAAATACAGATCAATGGAACAGGATAGAAAGCCAAGAGATAAACCCCCACACATATGGTCACCTTATCTTTGATAAAGGAGGCAAGGATACACAATGGAGAAAAGACAGCCTCTTCAATACGTGGTGCTGGGAAAACTGGACAGCTACATGTAAAAGAATGAAGTTAGAACACTCCCTAACACCATACACAAAAATAAACTCAAAATGGATTAGAGACCTAAATGTAAGGCCAGACACTATAAAACTCTTAGAGGAAAACATAGGAAGAACACTCTTTGACATAAACCACAGCAAGATCCTTTTTGACCCACCTCCTAGAGAAAGGGAAATAAAAACAAAAATAAACAAATGGGACCTAATGAAACTTCAAAGCTTTTGCACAGCAAAGGAAACCATAAACAAGACGAAAAGACAACTCTCAGAATGGGAGAAAATATTTGCAAACGAAGCAACTGACAAAGGATTAATCTCCAAAATAGACAAGCAGCTCATGCTGCTCAATATCAAAAAAACAAACAACCCAATCCAAAAATGGGCAGAAGATCTAAATAGACATTTCTCCAAAGAAGATATACAGATCGCCAACAAAAACATGAAAGGATGCTCAACATCACTAATCATTAGAGAAATGCAAATCAAAACTACAGTGAGGTATCACCTCACACCAGTCAGAATGGCCATCATCAAAAAATCTACAAACAATAAATGCTGGAGAGGGTGTGGAGAAAAGGGAACCCTCTTGCACTGTTGGTGGGAATGTAAATTGATACAGCCACTATGGAGAACAGTATGGAGGTTCCTCAAAAAACTAAAAATAGAACTAGCATACGACCCAGCAATCCCACTACTGGGCATATACCCTGAGAAAACCATAATTCAAAAAGAGGCATGTACCACAATGTTCATTGCAGCTCCATTTACAATAGCCAGGACATGGAATCACCCTAAGTGTCCATCAACAGATGAATGGATAAAGAAGAAATGGCACATATATACAACGGAATATTACTCAGCCATAAAAAGAAATGAAATTGAGTTATTTGTAGTGAGGTGGATGGACCTAGAGTCTGTCATACAGAGTGAAGTAAGTCAGAAAGAGAAAAACAAATACCATATGCTAACACATATATATGGAATCTAAAAAAAAAAATAAAAAGGTCATGAAGAACCTAGGGGCAGGACGGGAATAAAGATGCAGACCTACTAGAGAATGGACTTGACACAGGGAGGGGGAAGTGTAAGCTGGGACAAAGTGAGAGAGTGGCACGGACATATATACACTACCAAATGTAAAATAGATAGCTAGTGGAAAGAAGCCACATAGCACAAGGAGATTAGCTTGGTGCTCTGTGTCCACCTAGAGGGGTGGGATAGGGAGGGTGGGAGGGAGATGCAAGAGGGAGGAGATATGGTGATGTATGTATATGTATAGCTGATTCATTTTGTTACACAGCAGAAACAAACAGATCACTGTAAAGCAATTATACTCCAATAAAGATGTTTAAAAAAAAAAGCATTCTGTTTGGGAAAAAGGCAGATTGTATGATATCTAAATTGGAATCAGAAGTATCACATTCAAAAATTAAAGAAAACTTTTAGTACTCTAAAATGTATACCAATTGCATTTATTTGGAAGATAGTTTAATTCACTTTAACATTATAGCCAGTCAAAATATTTCCAGTCAGCCAAGTAGGGAATTTTGAGTGGTTGAGAGATTGCATCTATGTCATCTCTCATATTGTACCTCAGGGTAACCTAATAGTTGATGAGAAGAAATTTCTCTTTACAGAGTATTCCAGGTAATAATCGATGCGGAAATGATAGAATATCATCATATTGTAAACTGTAATGAAATGATGCAACTAGGAAATGATCATCAATAATGGCTAACGGCACAAAAAGAGAGACAAGCAGATATTACTTGCCTCCTGTATATAACATCACTATGGAATATTCTTGCCAAAAATCAAACTAGAATTTTATCAATCCTATATATATAAATAATAATTTATATATATAAATACAGAATTTACAGGTGTTAAAGGAACATGTTAAATGACACCAGGAGAGTTACAATTAGAAAACCCGGGCTATGGAAAATCCTACAAGACAAAGAACACAGTTTTGCTTTAACAAATCAATTGAAAGAGGAGGGAGAAGCCATGGATTAACAGACTTACATATCAGACAATTCACTGCGTGGATCTTTTTTGGATCCCAGTTTAAACAAATCACCTGTAATAAAAAAATTTTTGAAACAATTTGGGAAAATTTGATTTGAAATCACTATCTTGAAGAGATATCTGCATTCCCATGTTCATTGCAGCGTTATTCACAGTATCCATCTACATTCAGTTCCATTCTGAATATTTGATATTAAAGCATTTTTATAAACATTGTAGGTGTGATAATGATATTGTCATTATAATTTTTAGAAGCATCCTATCTTTTAGATGTAAGTGCTGAACTGTTTGTGGATGAAATGATTTGATGTTTGCTTCAAATTAATATGAAGGTGAGGATGCTTGAATAATTGTTGAAGCTGGGTGGTAGGTTCAAGGGCATTCATTATACAATTCTTTCTACTTTTGTATGTTTGAAATTTTTCATAAGATAATTGGGTTTTAAAATTGTGTTTAGAGTATAATCTTAATTTTAAATTTGTAATATAAATGCAGAGAATTAGTTCCCACTTGAGCATACGTCCTCCCCTAACCCCCACTTTCTTACCAATTACTCAATCACCTTAATGTTTTAAATAGTTCTCTAAGTTCTATGTGTACCTATCTCTAAATCAGTTCAATTCTATAGATGGAGAAAAAAAAAAAGCAACACACAGATGACTTTATTGATGGGCCAGTTGCATTCTTATGCTCTGTCCTTCTGGGACCAATACTTTTTGAGATGGTCAGGAATAGAAGACAGATCTGTAGTGAAGAGACCCCTGCTTCTCTGAGAGAAGTTAACGGATCCTTTGGGGATAAGCCTATGATTTTGATCTCATTAGTATTCTGAGCTCCATTCAAGTGTGACTGACAGTCACACAAGTCAATACAGGAGCATTTTGGGAGAGCCAAGATAGAGAGTTTTTTTCTTATACATTAGTGTTCCTGTTCTTACGGAGTTCATCAGAAAAACAAATCAGAGCACTTTTGATTCAACAAATGAGTGTAATGAAGCTGTATTTCTAAGAAAACTGCATTATTGGGCTAGAAGAGAGATAAAATTCTAAATCGCTTGTACAAATAAAAAATGTTGCTGAAGGAAATGCAAATATATTCTAGATGATTATTAACTCTTTCATTTTCACTTTCTTTAATCTTAGGTCGACTCATAGCTACAGACTAAATGCAAGCTTAGAGATTTAGAAAGCAACGAATATTTATATCTTTGATGGTTTTAATCCATCAAGCATACTTCATAAAAAAATAGAGAAAAATCAAGACGGAACACCATCAGACCATTAGAAATGGAGTAGAAGAGGGTAGCCAAAGACCTGGGAAAGGATGTCAGTCCCATCTAGTATTTTCCTCAGGTTTCATTCCCAATTCCAGAAGAAGTAATAGATGTTTAAAATATTCAATGGCATCCTTTTATCATGCTACTGAATATAGTTTGAAAGCTTAAGGTGATATGTTTAAAGATTAGAAACAATAAAGAAAAATCCTGCAGGCTTATAATGCAAATGAAACAGGGAAAATTGTAGTAAGATATTTTGGATTTAGAGAAGAATGTGCCAATCACCAAAACTTAATGTGTAATTGCATAAAAATGCTGGTGCAGTGAAATTAGAAATTCAACAGATGGTCTCAAAATAAAATATTTCTGCAGTATATGAGAACAATTGATCCCTAACTCCTCTCAAATGAAAGTGTGGATAATTAAGTGCAATCTAAATCATCCAATCCAAGTCAATTCATTTTATCAAATCACCCAGGGGAATGAACTCAAGAAAAGGCAACTTTCACTGAAAACACAATTTCTCATTTAATTGATTAGACAATTACTGAGGGACTATTGGGGTTAGAGAGAAGATACAGTTATTGATAAGAAAGAGAAAATACATCCTTTACCCCTGAAGAGCTCCTAGTTGAGAGAAACTGAGAATACGCACCTAAGAACTTGAGAATATTGACCATGTATTCTCCTGATTTTTCATAAATGTTAAAATAAACAATAAATTCACTATAATAGACTAAATTTGTCAAAGATACCACTGACTTGTAAGAAAAGATTTATAAGATCTGACATGTGGTGAGAGCTGAACTTGGTGTCACCTAGCATCTTTTTCTGGACTTTTCACCAGGAATGCCTTTTGCTTTTAGCAACCATCTTAAAATGGTTAATTTATAGGCATTTTATTCCTTTCAGCATTGCTCTACCTTGTTCAGTACATTTCTCTAATGGTCTTTATCTATTCAAGGTAACTAAACTTTAGCAGCCCACTTCGTGTTCAGCTTTATTATTCTGAGGCATTATGGGCCCCACAGGGACACCATTCTAAGGCACTATTTCTCAAACTTTAGTGTGCATCAGAATCACAGGAGGGACTTGTTAAAAAATAGGTTGCTAGCCCCACCCTCAGAGCTTCTGAGATGGAGCTCCACTCACAGAGTAGGTCTAGGATGCAGCCCAAGAATTTGCATTTCTAATTGGTTGCCAAGTGATATTTATACTACTGGTCCAGGGACCACACTTTGAGAACCACTTTTCTAAGTGATATCTATCTGCTTCTTCTCAGAAGTAAGAGAGGTGAAGTCACAAGAGGAGTTGAGGAAGCCAAAAAAGAGTTTTTTTACTCCCATGAAAATCTCAGGCCTGGCTCTGTCTGTTTCTCCTCTTTCTGCAGGGTTCTGGTATTGAGTGTCTTCTTAAGGTAGGTAGCTCCTAACACACATGTGCTCATAATGGTATGATGGAAGTCAGCTTATATATTCAGGGAGATGTGCAGGTCACACTCACAGATTAAGGATGAATTATTTCCAAAATAGATAACAAGATAAAAAGTAGGAACTGAGATGGATCTAGAGATTGTCTTACTGAGTGAAGTAAGTCAGACAGAGAAAGACAAATATATGATATCGCTTATATGTGGAATCTTAAAAAAAGGTACAAATGAAGCTATTTACAAAACAGAAATAGAGTCATAGATGTAGAAAACAAACTTATGGTTACTAAGGGGGAAAAGGGGGGGATAAATTGGGAGACTGGGATTGACATATACACACTACTGTATATAAAATAGATAACTAATAAGAACCTACTGTATAGCACAGGGAACTCTACTCAATTCTCTGTAATGACCTATATGGGAATAGAATCTTAAAAAGAGTGTATATATGTATATGTAAAACTGATTCACTTTGCTGTATAGCAGAAACTAATACAACATGGTAAATCAACTATACTTCAATAAAAATTAATTTAAAAAAACAGGAACAGAGAATCCATACCATATTAAAGCACATGTAATTAGTGCCTTCTCACTCCAACAAAGGAAAACTTCTACACACTAAAAACCCAAGTACTAGAGGGCTGGTAAATGATCAGAATAGGGAAGGATGGCACTTTTTAAAATAATTGTTAGGAGTGTTATCAACTTCAGACACCAGGTTGCCTTTCCAGGTGATAAAGAATGTGCTTATCGCTGAGAGTAACAAGATTCTCATAAAATGTCAACCTGTAAACTTAGAGCTCTCCTGCTTATCCTCATTTTCTTTCATCTCCCACTTTTCTTTGTTGATAATTGAACACAAGTTCTTTAATACAGTGAATTGGGACTTCCCTCGTGGCGCAGTGGTTAAGAATCCGCCTGCCAATTCAGGGGACAGCGGTTCCAGCCCTGGTCCAGGAAGATCCCACGTGCTGCGGAGCAACTAAGCCCGTGCTCCACAACTATTGAGCCTGCGCTCTAGAGCCCGCGAGCCACAACTACTGAGCCCGCGTGTCACAACTACTGAAGCCCGCGAGCCTACAGCCCATGCTCCACAACAAGAGAAGCCACCACAATGAGAAGCCCACGCACTGCAACGAAGAGTAGCCCCAACTCGCTGCAACTAGAGAAAGCCCGTGTGCAGCAACGAACACCCAACGCAGCCAAAAATAAATAAATTTTTTAAAAAAGAGCTCAGCATATCAATAAAGAAAAGACTAACAATCAAATGACAAAATGGCAGCTCCAACCATAGCTTGTTTCCTTGAGCAGGTGCCTAGGTCACAAGTCTGTGTCCTGGCTGCAAAGGGTCTTCGGAATTTTGGGTTCTAACTTACATGTTAGGAAGGCAGGAGTTATATCACGGGAATGTTCTTTAATACAGAAAGTCTGTTTAAAAGATGGTGGACGTTCATGACTATGACAAATATCCACTACCATTCTTTTGCACGTTCTATTATAATGGTGGTCACAAGGAAATTATGGATGCAAATTTAATTTCCATTTTCAAAAGCCCAGCTAATTACTTACTTACTTAAACATTCAGTTGCTATTTTCAGGACTAAAGGGTCTTCTGTCATTCATTTATTCTTTCAGTTTTTCATAAGCCCCCAAAATATTTACTATGCACATACTATCTACTTGGCACTGTCTTCTAGGTGCTTGGAATACACTAATGAACCATACAGAAAAAAATTTCTGCCCCCATGGAGTTTACATTCTAGTGAGATGTCTTCAGTCATTGTTGGTACTCCACATCAGTTTTCAAACTTTTATTCCAAACAAGGACAGGTTAAAATGGATGGAGCAAAATAAGTAGTCCAGTGTTTGTCAGCTTTTCTAAGACAGTTCTATTAGTTGGTTTAGTTCCTAGGCACCTGCCTCTTCAAATACATGGCAAAGATATTTTAAAATCTGGTAAAAATATTTTAAAATTTGATATATTAAAAAATACTGGGAATTCCCTGGCGGTCCAGTGGTTAGGACTCTGAGCTTCCATTGTAGGGGGCCTGGGTCCGATCCCTGGTCAGGGAACTAGGAACCTGCAAGCCGTGCAGTGCAGCCAAAACAAACAAACAAAAAACCAAAAAGGTGTTTGTTGTTTGGATGCTTACCTCATTGCAGTGAATAACTGAGATCAGACTACCAGAAATATGTATATTAAATTTGACTATTCAAAAGAGAATATAATAATTAGACGATTCTTTGCTTGCCAAAAGTTAATAATATTTTAAAAATTCTTTAGAGATGCTGAAAAAAGAGAGCAAAAACTGTACGTGTATTATTTGCAGGTGAGGCCACTGTGTGTTCTATCTGGGACCCAGTTGGGTGTATCTCTATCCCTAAGTCACATTGACTTAGTCACATTGATTAAGTCACATTAACCAGAGAAAAGTAATATTTGCTTTAAAAATGATGACATATAGAGTTACTTAAAAAAATACTTCCAAACCATTACTTCATTTAGCAATTTTTTTTCTTCAGAATGTTTGAAGGCCTTGTTCCATTGCCCACGAGCTTCTAGTGTTGTTGAACAATGGATGACATTTTGGTTCTTAATTCTTTGTGTTTGTCCTGTTTTGTGTTCTCTTTGGAAGCTTGAAGATCTTATCTTTGTCTGCGGTATGCTTAAATCTCCTGATCACATGCTTTGGTATAGATCTATTTTTATCTGTTTTGGTGGGCACTTCGTGAACCCATTTAATTTGGTAACTCATGTACTTCAGTTCTGGGAATTTTTCTTAGATTATTTCATTGATGACTTTCATCATTTTCCCCCCTTATCTCTCTTTTTGGAGCCATTATTATTTGGATTTTGTACTTCCTGAACTGGTCCTCTCTACTTTCTAAGAGATTTCCTTAACTTCCTCTTCCAAAGCATTTATCAATTTTCTCCCCATTTATACTTTCCCGTTTTCAATCCCAAATGCTCTAAATGTCTCACATGATAGTGGCTTCTCTCAAATGTCTGATAACCAATCCTTGGTTGTCTGCTCATATTTAAGAACAGGACAATAAAATGCTGATTGGAAACTCTGAGTGATTGGGTGGGGGTTTGTCAGCTATAAACGTCTCTATAGAATTATTTGTTTGGGCTAATAGGTGGGGACCTCCCATGTTAATATCTTCAGGTCTTTCCTCTTGGGTTGATCAGATTCCACATAGAAGGATCTTCTAATCTCCTCCTTGGAAGTTGAAGGTCTGGCTGCTGGAATCTGGGAGCCAAGTTGGTAAAGATATTTGGGAGCCTCAGCAACCAATATACAAATGTTCACTTAATCCCCCTACCCTCTAGAGATCTCCTGCTTTACCTTCTGCAGAGAAGTTTGCAGTAAAGCCATTTAATGGCTTAAATAATAAATGACACTAGCAAGGAGAATACTCTTTTTAGCTATGAACAGAGAGGAAAGGCGAAATCCATACCAGGAAATCCCCAAAGGTGAGGGATTCTTGCTGGCTGATCAAAGAGAATGAGGAGGGGATCGTTGATGACTAGTAGAATCTGGCTTATGATAAAAGTGGAAAATCTTGGCTTTTAGTTCATCTTTGATGTGAGTGCCATGAACTGAAGGTAATACTTCTTATTAAACTAATTGTTACATAAAATTGTTCCCTTTAGTCCCAAGGGGACAGCTATGGAAAAGAAAGCACAAACTCCTAGCTGCTCTCCTACAGAGCAGGGAGCTACAAAGGAGTCTATTAGCCATTAACCTTCGTTCTAAGGGGAAAATGTTAGGAGGCCAGTCACTCCATCTAGATAGCAACTTGCCACTTGACTTGATTGGCTCTATTCTCTCTCCTCCTCCTCCTTTTCCTTCTCTGAGCTTTCTAGAATTCTTGCCTTCTGAATAAGAGGCCAAGTTCAAGTCATTCTCCCAAGGGAGCAAACTGCATTGTTTTGGCTGCTTTTTCTTTTGACTGTAAAGGTTTCTTTGGGCATTTCAGGTCTCCCTGATAAAATTGTGTGTCTGTGTTTTCGAGTATAGAGTGGGGGGCTCTTAGAAGGAAGAGACTGAAACTATGCTGACAGAATTCCTGTGTCTGCCCAGCAGTAGGCTAAGGTGAATGGGCAGTAAACTAAAATCTATCAGATTACATCCATTTTGAGGGCAGGGTGGGTTTGATATTTTCTGTTCCTAAACAGCATTTAGCACCATGCCTTGCATGTAAGAAGCGTTCATTAAATATATTTCAATATTGATTTATTGATATTAACTTATACTATAGAAACAGTACTATTAATTATCACTGAATATGTGTTACTGGCTGTTTCTCTCTGAGCTTTTTAATAAAGCTTTCTGGCTCTATCTGGCAAGGTCAGCAAAAGCCCAGAAATGACTTACAAATGACACAATTCCAGTTTTTATATTCTTTTTGTCTTCCATATATGTCCAGAGTATTAGAGAAAATCCATTGGTGGGGAAAATATTTCCCGATTAAAAATGATACATGAAAAGACTGTATTACAGGATAAGAAATATATTCATGTTTAATGTCAAATGACTGACAGATTTAATGCCAGCCTCCCTTTTTTGAGTGTGTACTATACACCTGGCACTATGCTAGGGGCACAGTACAGACAGATGCATAGCAGTCCCATCCCTCAAGGAGTGTTTAATCTAATGAGGAAAATAAAGTATATAACAGTATGGGTCATAATAGAAATGAAAAACTTCAGTCAGTCCCTCAAAGGAGTGAGGGAGCCCCCATGACTGAGGGTTTGGGCAGACAGTAATTTCTTCCTCTAAATTAGTTGTATGAGAAGGATGAGAAGAAACTGGCTCTCCTTTTGTCTTGAGATGGGATTATATGCCTTCTCCTTTCCCCAAGATTTCTCTTCAGTTTTACCACTGAGAATCTTTCTACTGGTATGGGGCCTTAAAAGTTCTAGTCAGACTTTTCATCTTGATGTTTAGGTCTTTGCTACAAAAAATGGCCATTGGGCCTATATCACTTAGAACACATTAGATTACAAACAGCAGAATACTCTGATCCTGTTGGTTCCATCAATGACGGTAGTCCTGGGTTCAGAAGCTGTGATCAGAGACTCAAAAACATCATCAAAGCATATCTTTTTCTGCCTATGCTTTCTCCATGTCTGCTTTATTTTCACCTGGCTGGACCTGGTGGTTGGAAGATGGCTGCCCAAAGTCCAGAGGTTCCTTGATTTTTTTTTTTTTTTCGTAAAATATGCTGGTGATATTCCTTCACATTTTTTCATTGTTTATATGCTCCTGGATTTCTTGAGTACATGCAGAAAGAGGAAGTTGCCTCTGAAGCTCTCGGAATATGAAAAAAATAAAAACTTTCCCCAAAGCCCCCAGCATTGGCCCAAATCGTGTCATGCACATTGCCAACCAATAACTGTAGCACGGAATGGGACTGTGCTGCTTTATTTAGGTTGGAATTTTGCTCATTTGCTTGGAATGGAACCGCATTCTCCAGGAGGCAGCCAGGCCAGGGATGTGATGCTAAGAAAGGGGGTAGGTGTTTACCTAGATAAGGGGTAGTAGATACAGGGGAGGTTGCCACAGGATCTGGCCAGGTGCAGGGTGTAGCCGTTGAGAACGTAATGGAAACCCTTACCCCCAAGCTACAATTGCCTTCTTCCGCTGGACAGCTCTGTTTGTAATAAAGTACAGTAATTGCATATTTGCAGCCGAGTCTATCTCCTTGTTTCCATGCAAATCTGGGCTCCAGTGGCTCCTTCTTGCCAGGTTGTTGCCCTCAAGGCGTTGGCTGCGTTTTTCAATTTGTTACTTTAGATATGTCTTCCTTCGTCACAGTGTTTCTTCCGCCTGGGGCTTACTGGTCTTTACTGCATTCACTGACCCAAAAGAGTAAAAACATTGGCTGCTATTGGAGAAAAACCTTACTTTGACATCTGAATAGAATGAAATTGAGGATTAGTTATTTTGTCCTCTTCTTACTCTGTTTGGGGTTCTTCAGGCCAAGTTCAGTACTTGCGCCAAGACTGCGACTTTGTGACAGAACCTCTCTGGGCTGTCTCTGTAAAATGAAGGGACTGGCTTGATCCATTTACAAGAACTCGTCCTGCTGTGCGATTCGGTGGCCTCTTTTGGGATTCGGATGGGAAGAGAGGATTGTAGACGTGGACGCTTGAGTGAGTGGAGTGTTTGGGAACCTGAAGCCCACGTTGCTTTGTGTGGTTTGAGGAAGGTTTTGCCTCTTCTGCATTCCGCTCAGCAACGAATTTGACCAACCGTACCTACTCCAAAAGCTGACCGAGGTGGCCGGTCTCCTTCCCCACACACGCATCTTCCAAGCCGAGCCCTACGCAGCCTCCCAGGGCCGGAGCCTTCGGGCCAGGCCGAGTGTGGCATCCGGCGTCCAGCGCGGCTTGCTCGGGAACGGAAGCCTTTCAGGGCTCTGCGGCCTCGGGCTGGGTGGCCTGGGCAGTGGATCCAGATGCGCCCGCTGTAGCGTCTCCGCCGCTCCGCTTCGGGGCGGGAAGCCGGAGCAGGACGAGCCGGGGGAAGCGCCACCGTGACCGCCTACCCTCTCCCGGGGGCCCGACCAGGCGTCCTCCCGGGCGGCCTGGCCCTGCCTCGCTGGCTGTCTGCGCGTGCCTCCCACCCATCCCCGGCGGCTCCGACTCCGGCCCGCTTCACCCCACCGCGGGCTTTGTCCGCCAGCCGCGCGCCAGCCCCTCCCCGTTCCCGCAGGCTCCTCCCCGCCCCCTCGGCTGGCCCCACTTCCTCGGCGCAGGCGGCAGGAGCGGGCCGGGGACGAAGGGGTTAACCCGGGGCTCTTCCCGGCGCGGAGGGATACAGAGCCGAGCCGAGCGCGGTGCTGAGGCCGCCTCAGCGAAAAAAATGTCCGCCTGAGGAGACCCACAAGTTCTATTTGGGGGGACCGCCAGCCCGCCCCGGGAGGAAGGGGCGGCCAGGCCTGAGAGCTGCCTCCCCCGCCCGGATCCGAGAGCTCGCGCGGGGCAAAGTGAGCCGAACCGCCGGGCCGTGCAAGGGAAAGCCCGAGCCCGCTCTCCCGGCCAAAGTGAACTTTAATCGGGGTGGTTGGATGCGGAGACGGGGTGGCAGGTAATTGCGGGCCGGCAAGCGGGAGGGGGACGCCGTGTTGGGGCTGGGGGCTGCGGAGCGCCGCCGCATCCCTGCCGAAGCGGAGGCGCCCCCGGCCCGCGCCCCAACTCCGCGCCCCTTTGTACAGAGGCGAATTCGGGGTCCCCTCCAAGTTGGGGAGCGGAGTGGGGGCGGAGGCGAAGAGTCGCGGGTGGCCAGGCCCGCGGGCGGCGCGCTCGGCCTGCGCGCCCCGCTCAGCGCTCGGCTGGGGTTCCGGGGCCCGCGGGAGAGCGGGTTCTTCGGCTGCCGAGCCAGGCTCATTGTTAGGCAGGTCCGGGGCCGGCCGGCCGCGGGCAGGGCAGCAAAAGTGGGAGGAGGCCGAGCCGGGGGGAGGAGGACGCCGGGCAAGAGCGGGGCTAGTTGTCGGTGTTTCTGTTTTCTTTTTAAAAACGCCCCTCGGACGCGCGCGGGGGGTATGTGCTTTCCGACCGCCGGGGCCCGCAGGGGACATCCGGGCGGCGGCGGCCGCAGACGCGGGCCTGCGAGCGGCGCGTTCCCTGCAACTTGTCAGTTCTATTGTTGCCGAGCCAGAGAGTCACTTCGCTACTCCCCTCGCCGCCGCTCCGCTCGCTGGATGCCCAATCGCCCCTCATCCCCGCCCCTCGAGACCCCCGCCCTGGCCGGGCCCCGCGCGTCCGGCACCCCGCGGCTGCGCGGGGTAGGGGGCGCCGGGGAGGGGGCAGGGACGGGCTCGGAAACTTGCGGGAGAGGCGGCGAGTTGAGGGAGCCGCCGCGTAGCTCCCGGGCCGGGCCGAGAAACGCGTGGATTCACGGACCCGGCGCGGGCGCTGGGCTCTCCTGACCCCTGCCCGCGCGGCGGTGGGGAACGAGTAGGGTATTGGAAGTCAGCCCGGCGTTTTTCCTCTGCCTCTACGCCCCTCTCCATTCCCGTACACACTTTGGGCCTCGGTGGTCTCTCGCTGGTCTCTCGCTGAGCCTCTTTCCTCTGCCTTAGGACCTGCTAGAAGTGGCCGAAGATGAATCCCCAGCAGCAGCGCATGGCTGCTATAGGGACCGACAAGGAGCTGAGCGACCTGCTGGACTTCAGTGCGGTATGAGAGCTTTCTGCGGCATCTTGGGGTTCTGCTGAGGTTTACAGAAAAAGAAAGAAAGGGGGGAGAGCGACGTGGAGACTAAGCAGCGTGAACTCGCATCTGCTTTGAGCAGTAGTTCTCAGGGCTGGAGTCCAGCTCCCCCAAGTTGGACACCTGAACTTTGATGTAATGTCTAGACTTGCAGATTTAAAACTTTAATGCCAGAGGGGTCATTTGATTTAGCCAGTTAAAAGGAGAACAGCGTAATCTTGAGCTTTGGTTGAGTCATCCTCTGACCCTGATGATTATTAGGGATTTTGAACTTCATATGAAAAAAAATTTTTTCTTCGACACTCCTAATCATTTCCCTTTTCAAGATGTGGTATAGTTTATGGTACCTGAAAGATGTCAGTTACAGGAAAGCTAGTGAAGGGCTAGGATTCCCAGCCTTTTGGGTTGAACCGTTTTAATATAAATATATGTGTACTTATACATGTGTATATGTGTGTGAACATATGCATATACAAGAAGTACATATGTGTATGTACATTAAACATTTTCTTAACATGGGAAATAATTGAGTGACTTAAAAATACCAGCTGGCCCCACTGCCCTTATTTCTAATGCGTTGAATTCCTTTATTAACTGCTGGTACAAAGCGAAGATCATTGACAGAAACTTACCACTTAAACTTAATAATCTTAGAATCTCTCATGTAACTGACTGGGTTTTCAGAACAGAAAATAACCAGTATTTCCAAATAGTGTGAGGAAATAATATCACTAAGTGTATTTGCTTTTCTGGGTCTGAGTGTATATATCCAATTTTATTTTAACTTCCCTCTGAAATACAGCAACTAATTGATGACTCTTGGTGAACTTTTGTTTGCAAGGAATCTAGAAGAATTTCACAACTAACAGATGCGTTTGGGTTATTTTGCAGATGTTTTCCCCACCTGTTAATAGTGGGAAAACCAGACCAACGACACTGGGAAGCAGTCAGTTCAGCGGATCAGGTAAGATCATGTCTAAAATCAGAAACTCATATTTTGGTGTTGTGATGTCTAGTTAAAACTATAAACAAAAACAAACAATCCCCAAATGTGGGCTGTTCCTTTAAGGATCCATTGACATTTCTTCAAGAATTTCAATGTGAATTTAAAAAATTGTTCTCTTTTCTCTGAATTTTTAAATTGAAAATTATCTTGTTTGAGTGCAAGGGATTATAGCATGCCTCTGTATTTAGAAAAGTACCAAAAGAAAATGCTCTTTGGTCCATGTGTAGTATTTTTTTTTTATTGTTTATTTAAATATTTATATTTTAAAAATTTTCTAAATTTTAGCCCATTAATGTTACTAAACCTTTGGATTCTAAAGAATTGGTAAAATAATATTATTTAAAATATGCATATGAAAAGTGGAATTGAGTCAAGCAGTAATTAGTAACACTTATTTTAAAAGATGGCTATTCCTTTTGGAAGTCTTCAGGAAATTAACAATTTTGTGCACAGTTATTTAAAATGTTACAAATAAATGAATAGAAAGTTAGATGTACTTTCAAATAACACATGATTGAATTCTGTCCTACGTAATGTTACATTAGGATGTTTAGAGTAAGTTAAATTAGATTCCTAGTTCTACACTAGTGCTTTCGTCCTCAAATTTACTTTCTGTATATTTATAACTACTCTACTCCATTATTAACATTTATCCCATATTTCTTAAGTGTGCATTTTTGGTTTTTTTTACTTAGTTATACTCATGATTTAAAAAAAATAAACGTTCCAGAAGCAAGGTCCATTCTAGTGTACAAAAGCTATCATTTTCTGTTTAACTTAGATTTATTCCTTAGTGCTGGGAGAGGTTAAAAAAAAAACAACAAAAAAAAACAAAAGCCAAGACAGCAACATAAGAAAACCGGCTGTCAAATCTCTAGGCTGAAACTCAGTAATTCCTCTTTGACCGGTGCTTTTTTATTTCCCATGGTAAAATGATAGTTGATTTCTTAAGATACTGTGGGAGCAAAACATCGGAAAAGAAGGTCAATTTCATAACCAATTTAACCTTTTATACCACTTTACATTAAAATAAGTTTCTATTTAAAAATCATACACTACCTTAATTTACTAAAATTCATTTTTAATGATGAAATTACAACTTAAGGGGAAAATATAGCATGTTGTTTAACATCTCAAATAAAAACATTTTGAATTTTAAATATCCTAAAGATTAATATTATCCTTAATCAAAAGGATATCATAAAATGTCAGCCAAACCCCAGCTCTTCTCCCACCTCTATCCATTTATTGGTAGTGGTTTGAAAATCATCGCTTTTTTGGGTTGAGGAGAGAAAATTATTAGTTAATATAGAAGAAGGCTATATTCTCTTTCTTTACTACTGTTTTGAGTACATGTCAATTTTCGCAACTGATACATTCTCAGGAACTTTCAAATTTTCTTTGTCTAATACATAGTAGATGCTTAGTATATTTCATTAAATGAATAGTGATATTGCTGTTTCAGACTGTTAGCTCTGACTTGAATTGTAGAAAATATATTTAACTGACATTCATTGATATCAAGGACATGAACTTCAGAAACTGGCTATTAGAAATACTTTCTGTTTTTAGAATAAGGGCAAATATATATTTTTTACTTTTTAAAATTAAGGTATGATTTATGTAGTCTAAAATTTAAAAAAAAGTTCAGTGAACTCTAGCATGACATTGGAGCAGTTGTGGGTCCTTTCTGTAGTATGCATTATACAAAGAAAAAAATTATTTTTCTACATTGTAGAAGTGTTCATAATATTTGATTCTTTAGAGCAGGAAATTTTTAGCTTTAAAACTGTTAGGTTTTTTTATCCGTTGAAAATTTGAACTTAAATATTTATCTGCGTGGTTTGTTTTAAATTTCAGGAAAAAATTGTAATTAAAAAAAGCTGTGACCTCAGATAATCAGTGAATGGATTTAGATTTGGGGGGAAGGGAAAATAGCAAAGCAGTCATTTTATATGAAAGTATACTGGTAGATATGGTCCTATATAGCCATTTCTTAACTTAAAGGAAATGTCTAAAAGAGGTTGGTATGGCAATATTGTTTTATTTGTGTATTTTATTGACACTTTAATAATCTTCTGACCTCATGTCAAAGGATATGTAATATGTCCTAATGCCTGATTATTTGCAGTGTATAAGGAGCCAAAGATCTGACTTTCCTTCTGAAGAGGTGACTTAAAGATTAGAGTTATCTTGTTTTTGAAGTAACATTTGCAAAATCCCAAGCCTTTTGCCTCATGAAAACTACAATTGTGTAGTATAATTTTCTTTATTGATTGTCCTTTTTGAGGATGACTTAATTTCAGTGTATGCTATAGTACGTGATGTTATTTTAAAATCTTATTCCTAAAGCGATATATAACTTGTATGATAGCCGACACTTTATCAAAAGTTTCAATGGAAAAGGCTAATGTGTATTTCCTATTACTTATTTGTCTTGAGGAATTTTTATAGTCATATTTTTTCATCAAGGGTGTTAATTTTCTTTGCATTATGATACAACTGTGAATTTGTCTGCTTGGTATGATAGAAGCTGTGAGGTATTCTTATGGTGACCTTGAGAGAGGGGTTTCTCTCTGTAGGAGTTAAAGGTGAGGCACTTTTGTAGGACAGTGTATAGGAGGAAAGCTTGTTGAAAGGATTGACAAACTGGAAATAGTTCTGGTGTTTAAATCCACTGTCCCGTCCAGCTTCAGGGATTGAGTATGGAGAATTAAATTGTGATATTGGATTTAATTTTTGGTAGTATAAGTGTTTACATGATATCTGAAAAATTTCCTTTGTTAGTTTTTGAATCCAAGTAACGAGATGTTGGAAGGGAGTGGGATAAATTTGTTTAGTAAGCCATCTATATATATTGAGTCTGTCTCTTATATTTCTATCTAGAGAGTTATTTTAACAAGCAAGTAAAGCTTTTACTTTTCCTTGTTCAAATCAGACTTTTGTAACACTGTAGATTTCTTCTTGCTCAAGATTTTTGGAAAGAATTATAAGAACTATTTTCTAGCTCTTAATTTTTAAAAGGAATACAGTTTTTCACTTGGGGGGTATTTTCATATGCACATTTGGGATTTTTGAAAATATTGAATTTTCAAAAAATTTTCTGGGAGGCCAGAAAAATGAATTCTCATTAAATTACTCTTCAATATTTTTTTAAATTAAACTTTTTGTTTTGAGATAATGGTAGATTCATATGCAGTTGTAAGAAACAATACAGAGATCCCACTTTTACTTTAACATGTTTCCTGCAGCGGTAACATCTTGTAAAACTGTGGTACGATATCACAACTAGGTTGTTGACAGTGATATACTCAAGATACAGGAACAGTTCCATCATCACAAGGATTCCTGGTGTTTCCCTATTATAACTGTATCTACTTCTCAAGTAATTTTTTTAAAAAAGGGAAAGATTAGTAAATACCTACTCACTCAATTAAAATGGAGTAAGCTTTTCAAATTGCTATAGCATTATTTGAAATATCAAGAAAGAGAACACCAAAATTTTACCAATGTGTTTTTTAACTGAACTGTAATATAAGTAGGAATGGTAATTTTAAATAGAGGGGAAACTAGATTTAGCTTTTTCACTTAAAGTATTGTAGAGTTATGAGTAGGATGTGTTTCATATTGTGTACCTATCAGTGTTGAAGTTTGTTAACTATAGTGTATAGTAATACACACTCAAATTTAGTAGTGTTATTTGGTTAACTGAACCATATTAGACATTTGCTTCTGGCGAGCTGTAGTGATGAATTAGAGTAACTGCAGAGTTAGCAGGCATATGAGGAAAAATATAATATTTTAGGATAAATATGGTCTACTGTTAAGTGGCTCATTTAATGTAAAAGTTAAGTAACAAAGGAGTCTTTTAGAGAAAATCTGTATATGAAAATACATTCTTGGAAAACAAAAATTAGAGACAAGAGTATAACCATGAGTACTGTGTGCTTTTCGGAGTAGTTCCTATAGTGCTCTTTTAAGTAGTCATGGCTTATAGTGGATTTGAAAACCAGTTTGATTAGGTCACAGTATTTTAGAGACTTGTTTATTGTATACAGTGAGCCATACCTTTAATTAATTATTATTTCTATCTGTTTTCGTTAACAATTTAAACATTTAAAATCATTTTCTTGGATAGGAAGATAAAGGTGAAGATACTCAACTTTAAATATAAACACAATTGTTTTCACATTTTAGATTTAATGGGCCTATTTACGATAATCTCTTATTAAAGCCAAATAGTCTTTTTTTGTTCTTGAACAATTGATACTCATGTCTGGAATGTCACTGCCTGCTTAGTGTTGTCAAAGACTTGGATAACTCTTGCCACAAAAGAGTAAAATAACACTATTAGAAAAGGTCTCCTGGGGAAAAAAAAAGGAGTTTCTGGACAGTGTGGAGGATGTCTTTTTTAAAAAAGTATTTAATAGGACTGCTTTTGGGTATTGCTTGAATGTGTTTTTTTGGATGGGAATGTTGAAATTACAAATCTAATGCTTTTGTGCTTAGGGAATAAAATGAAAAGAAGACAAACATTTCAATATATTAGTTCAAAAGACTTTCTGCTTTGTTAAATAGTTGAGCCATATTTATCTTAGATTTATCAGTTAACCACATATTTATTTAGTATTTACTTTGTGCAGGTTGCTATTCTACTAGCTTTTGGGAAGGTGGCAAATGGAGAAGGACATAGACCAAAAAAAGTGGAGGCATTTAATTATCTAGACAGGAAGATAAAATGTAAAAATGTGAGGTAAACTTGTATAACATAAAAAATGTCAACAACTGCACATTAATATAGGTTAAATTGAGTCCATAAGAGTAAGAATGTGCTGAGGAGTGTGGGAACTGGCTTAAGGAAAACTCAAAAATGTTGAATTTCAAGTTGACTTTTAAAGGAGATACGAAAAATGAATTAGGGAAGAGAAGAACTGTCCTCCCAGTTGTGGAATAGCATGAAAAGAGACCCGGAAATGAGAGGCTTACTCCAAGGGCCTGTATGTACACAGTTCAGGGAAAGAGAAACTGATTTTTATTGATTACCACTCCTGCACTCTTTGAGTAGCTCATATTTATATACTGTTATCTGGAGCCAGACTGCATGGGTTCAAATCTAATCATTGCCATTTATTAGCTGGTGACCTTGGGTATGTATCTTAACCTCTCTGTGCTTCTATTTCTTAATCTGTAAAATAGGACTAATAATAGTAGCTATCCTCATAGAGTTGTTATGAATGTTAACCGAGTTAATACAGGTAAAGCTCCAGGAACAGTATCTGGCACAGAGTGAACTGTGGTGGAGTGAATTGTTAGTGGTGAGGCAATAGAATAAGGAAAGCATTTACTTATTCAGGAGGCTATTGTGCTAATCTAGGGATGAGCTGGTGAAGGTTTGGACTTGGTATTAGTATAGGAAGTAGGAAGGGAAAATAGGAAGTAAGAAGGAAAAATACCAGAAGAAAAGGATTGACAGAATTTGAAGGATTGGATTTCTGTAGGTAAGAGAAATTACTTTTGCAGTTCTGGCATAATTGGAGAATATAGTGGTGGAGAAAAAAAAATAAAATAAAGATGCTGGTATGTTTTGAGCATTTTAAATTTCACATGACTTGGGACTCTTGGCTAGCTTGGGGATTTATGAGAGAAGAGTGCTGCAAGATGAGTTAAAAATTTTGGTTAAAAAAAAGCTCTTTTCTGCCTATAAAATTAATACATAATCATCATTGAAAAGAAAATTGGAGAACAGAAAAAGCAACAAGGGGAAAAAGACACCCATTATTTTACTATACAGAGAAAATTGTTACATTTTGATTTATTTCCTTTTAGTCTTTTTTTCCTGTTCTATGTTTGCAAAGTTGAGAGCTTACTGATGGTTTCATTTCATGTCCTGCTTTTTTATTTCACTTGATGTTATGAGCATTTTCTCATGTTCTTAAAGGTTCTTCATAAGCTCCATTTAAAATTATTGTATGGTATTATTACATGGGATGAATATAGCATAACTTATCAAATCAGTTATCTTACTGCTTGACGTTTAGAGATTTTGTTTGTTGATTTGCTTTTTGTTATTATAAAAAATATGATAGTGAATACCTTTTTGTACATGCATATATTTTTATCTACACTTCAATTTCCTTTGGATAGGAGATGTAGATTTTGGTTTTTGTTCCTACAAGTTATAATTAAAACTAAGTGAGTGAATGAATACCCTTAGGGAAATGAACTCAGAGGGAGATAAATGATCAGGTCAAGAGTTGATGTTAATGGTGGAGTTAGATGTATAGAATTAGTGACTTTGGTTGATTATTTAATGTAAAAATACAAATTTTTATTTATGGATGGAGTGTTTGATGACATTTGTTGCAGATTTGTATTTGTGTGTAATTTGGTTGTCTGTTGACTGGAGGGAATTCCTGTCATTCTTTGACCTGTGCTTATTGAAATGGAGTGGAATCTAGTTGGAGTCGATCAGTGAGAGAGCCCTTGAATTCTTGACTTTTTATAAGAGAGGTAGTATAGTGCAGTGGGAAGAATTGGGCTCAGGAGCCAGATGACTAGATTGGAACAGTGCTTTGCAACTTATTAGCTGGGTGGCCCTAGGCAAGTCATTTAAATGATCTGAGCATACTTTTCTCCTTTATGAAGAGTGGATGATAATGCTTACCTTCAGAATCCTTATGAGGATCAAGTAAGATTATCTCTGTATATTGTCTGCTACACTGTAGATTCAAAAATTGTAGCTGCCTATGGCACCCTCTTAAGTAATACTAATGTAATATTATTATTAATAGTAATAATTATAACCAGTATTATAGCCAGTGTTTATTGAACTATTATCATATGCTAGGTGCTATGCTAAACTATTTATAGGCATTACCTCATTTTACTTTAGATAAAATGTGATGTTTTATGGCGGTGGGGAGGGTGAGGAAATGCCCCCCAAGGGCAACATGTCAGAGTTGCTTTCTAGTGCCAAAATCAGGCTGAAGAATAGTTTTGAAAGGTCATTAGGTACCTAATAACCTTACCTTTATTTTTTGTAGCTTATTTCTTCTTAATACTATTATTTTGTGGACTACATGTTATATAGTGCAGAATGGTAAACAGAAATGTGTACACCTTTTGAAAACCCTCTTTCATGTTTAGGCATCGCCACTTGGATGTAGTGTTTTCTCTATATTGCTCTCCAGCTGCTTGAAAATTTTCCTCTCTAGAATGAAGTGTAGTCTAAATAAATAAATAAAATAAAAATGATGTGACCTGAGAGGATAGAATAGCTGGGAGACAGGTTGGAGAGAATGAGTCTCTAGGGTAGAGCTTCTCCACTTTTTTCTTAATGGCAGGGAAGGAGCATAAACTCCCCTGGGAGCCTGAAGCAACACATTGTAAGTGAGCAGAAGAAATCTTATCTTAAAAATCTTCATGTGCATTTTACTTTCTACTCCCTAGCACAAACATATTTGTTGTAATAGAAATATGTTTTAATTAATCATTAAGTAAAACTGAAGTTCTAGGAAAATGCATTGAGTTTAGCTTATGACATTGCCTTCCTCCTGTTTTCCTTTGTATCTTTGGGGGTAGAGGCCAGGGTGGAGTGGGATGCAATCCTATACTATCCTTTCTTTAGTGAGAAGACCAGCCTTAGAGTATATCTTCTTTGGCTGTCTTTATCCGGGATCTTTTCTTGCTCCTACAAAAATCTATGAAAAGGGAATGTTACATTGGGGGAGGGGGATGGTTTTGGTAGGGAGCAAATTGTTATTCCGTAAGCTGAAGCACAGAGAAATTTGTTGGTAATATATATAGCTGTCATTTGAACTTCTGTTTTCTTTTTCTATCCAGATCATCCTGTGATTTTTTCACATACCCCTGACTTGTATGTTTTTACAGGGAGAGCTTTGATTTTTTGTTCCATGTTTAAAATGTGCTCTCATGTGTTCCAGGTTAAAAATGTGCTCTCATAAAGACCATGGTGAGTCATCCAAGCTACTATAAGCTGATTGGGGACTTAAAGATCACACAGAAATGAAAACAGATTAGGGATTGGTTACTAATTTTTATTGCATTGGACAGTGACTCAGGGATGAAACCTTCAAAATAAAATAAAAAAACAATTTGAGATAAGGCACAGGACAGAAAATACTACCTTTTTTTAAAAAAAAAACCTACTACTATACCTTATTTTTGGTTATTAAAAATGAAGAAAGCTGGCCCAAGATGTCATTTTCTCAGATCTGTTTTAGGTGTTATGAAAGTGCCTGAATTTGAACTGAGGGAATACTCTGAATTTGAAAAATTATTCCAGTTACTCAAAGGACGTCTTTCTGGAATTAGCCTCCCTCAGAAGTTGTTCACTTGTTTTCTTCTGGTGGTTTTGCCAGTGAGCCATCGTGAGGCTTTAAAATGAGCAGGATCAACTCATGATGACTCTTGCACCACTTCACTGGTGGTTAATGTAGAGAGCACAGGTTGAACTTAACCTGATCACACAACTCTAATCAATGAGCATATGTGCTGCTGCTCTCAGCAAGAGTTGTGAGTTAGTGGTGGGACACCATGGGGATCCCTGCTTGGAGGGAATTACAGTCATCCAGCCTCTCTGTTCTGAGGCGTATGTTGTTTTGAGATTGTTGGGAATAAAAAAAAGGTTTACTATGCTACTGGAGAGGAAAAAATGCTAGGCTTACTTTGAACTTACGGAAGAAGCATGATTTGGCCGCAGGTTAGTTTAGAGAATCTGAGTTTATATGGGCATTCATAAACAAGGGATGAAAATCATTGAGTTCTCCTGAGTTAGGAGGTCCTCTTAGATTTTTGCTATTTGGAAACCCTACTGTATCCAGCTGACTTTGACATACTTAGGTTTTGGAAAATGTTTTTCAGTGTTGGTCCCAATTTGGAATAAAGTTAAAGGGGGAAGATGATGCATGTTGAATCTCTTGGTGGCAACTTACAGGCAGCTTGAATTGATTATGCTTTTCCAACTAGGCAAGTAATTAGATCCACTTTAAGACTTTATTAAATATCCTAAGTGTCTCTTATTTAAGCATCAGCTAGTTCTTTTTATTTTAGGTGGTAGCACAGTTTATTTATTGTATGTCAAGACCACCTTTTTACTTGCCAAAGGTCCACAATTAGTGATCTGCCATTCTGAAATCGGAAAAGATCTGAATCAAATTTTTTCCTTTAAATTCA
Organism: Eschrichtius robustus; assembly: GCF_028021215.1. NCBI lineage: Eukaryota > Metazoa > Chordata > Mammalia > Artiodactyla > Eschrichtiidae > Eschrichtius > Eschrichtius robustus. The sequence continues at coordinate 118,703,809 of NC_090824.1, forward strand.
GCATAAACTATTTTAGTGGCAAGATTCGATCTTATCTGAAGGGAGGCCATTGACATTTCCTATTTTTGTAGTTACTGTATGATTACCAGGTGCTGGGGGTGATTTGTATGATATGGTATGTATACTGTATTTCTTTTCTAAAATCTGAAAAATGGAATTCTAAAACCCACCCGGCATCATGGATTTCCGAAAAAGTATTATAGACCTCCCTTTGTGTGTGTGTGTGTGTGTGTGTGTGTGTGTGTGTGTGTGTGTGTGTGAATCTACCCCACCCCCTCCCCCCTGTTGTTGTTTTCAACTCAGAATAAGAATTTCTCTTTTGGACTAAAAGTCTAGGCTAGAGACAATTATTTTAAATACAGAAAAAAATTGTGGTGGACTTGTTAATATAAAGGAAATTCTTCTTGGAATACAGTATAAGCTTTTCGGACTGAGCTTTGTGGTTTGAGAAGTTTGCCCTATACGTTGTTTTAGGAAGTCAGTTTTCATTTTGAGGAGGTATAAGCTTTTCATCTTTTGGGCCAAGGAGTATAGTGATATTTCCCTGGTCATTTTGCATGGAAATTTTCAGGATGCTAACATATATTTATATAAATATATAAAACCAAGTAAGAAATAATTATGTATATATACATATATAAAAAGTCAGCAGCATGTGATTACCTCCAAGATAAAGCCTCAACCTTGACCCTTATCCAAATTTAACTGTGTGAGAGCAAACAGAAGAAAATCCTACAAGTCATATTCATGAAGAAAAGGAGGAGCTAAGATTTGGTTTCATAGAGGACAGACAACAAAACCAGTCTTTGGTAATTTTATTCTCTACTTTTATATCGGTTAAAAGTTTTCATGGGTTAGTAGCATGATGTTTATTCCTGCTGTATACTCATTAAAGGTATCTTCATTAAAAGCAAATTGTGATTCTAATGAGTGTATGAAATTTTCCTCAGGAGCCTGTCATCGGCTCAGTCCCATTACTGTTTAATATAACTATGAAAGTAGCAATGAAGTGAGTGTGTAATAAACTAGTCTTTGTGTATCTGTTTTGAGAGGCAGGTCAATTGGCTATACTGACTTTTCTGGTTCCCTTGTAAACCTGTTCCCTGTTCATTACCAGTGTTACTGTCTGAAGAATCATTATATAATATTGAATAATTAAATCCACATAAAGTTTGTAGAGGTTTGAGAGTCCCTGCTGTGGGAACACAGAACAGGCCATACAGCCAGGGTCTGTCTTGCCTTCATACTTTATATAACATCTCTTGTCGAACTTCAGAGTATTGCCAGAGTGGGTAGACTCTGAGACTTGCTGAACAAGTTGTAGAGCAGTGGGACTTTGCCCAGTGAATGATTGGGGGAATGGGAGGAGTCTTATTATTTAAAAAAAAATCAATAATGATAAATGTACTTCATAAATATTTAGTCATTCACTATTTAGTCCATAATTCTTGTAGGAAGTTGGTAATTGTTCATTTTACAGAGGAAATAGAGAAATCAACAGTGATACACATTTGCCTGTGGTTTCTTATTGCCCCTCAGAAGTAGCACACTGATCAGTCATAGTTGCACCTGCACTGATACCAATCTACACCAGAGTACGGTTTGTCATGAGGAGGAATTTAATATCTCCAGAAATCTTTAAAATTTTTTGTTGTAACTGGAGGCTTAAATGGTGCCATGCTGATAATCTCCAAAAGAAAGCACTTCAAGATTTATTTATTGTTAAAAAAGAAAACAGAATAATCAAAAGCCTCCATAAAATAAAACTTTTTTTGTTGGTATTACAAGATATTAGATATAGACAACTACAGTCCGAAATGTCTTTAGGAGAGTATAATTCTTTTTGTGTGTGGTCTTCTTTTATTGTTTAGCTGTCATCAGACTTTGTGCCTTGGGAGGAAGATGAAATTTGATAGTTGTAAGATACTGGAATATTCACAGCTATTATTTAGTTGAGGCCATAGAAAAGAATGGTTGTTTCATGGTGTGGAAAATTCATTATTTTCACTTCCCCCTTTTCAAAGATTTAGTGTTTGTTTAGTTATAAAGGCAAGTAAAAGCAGATGGAAAATAGTTATTCCAAGGGTAGTTTAAAAGTGTTATTAAACATATAGAAGAGGTTTTAATGGAAGTTGTTAAAATTTAATTTTGGCAACAGACTTTTCAGTGCAGTAAAATGAAAAGATTTATTTGAGAGGGTGCTTATTAGTCCATCTTGTATTATTATTTATTTAAAGTAGACTGGGCTTTCATTTTGTTGAAGAGCATCAGTAGGCATTTGAGAGAACACACTAATGTGCTGTTGTTTTTTTATTGGTCTGTGTAGAATGGTTTGTTTACTTTAAGGTGGTGGAGAACAGAGGAGACACATTGTGGTATGCTGGAAAGAGGAGGGGTTTGGAGTCACAAAGTTTTGGTTCATTGTTGGCTTTATCATTTACCAGATTTGTGATCCTACGGCAGTATGTTAACTTCTCTGAGTCTGTTTATCTCACGTCTAAAATGAGAATAAAAATACTGCCTAAGGGGTTGTGATAGTCATCAAATTAAATAATTTTTAAGGAAATTATTTCTAAAATGTGGAGGTTTGTGATTCTGTACGAATATCAGTTGTCTTATGTTAGGTGGCATAGCAACTCTTGAAGGGATTCCAAGTTCACAAGTTGTGGAACGAGTGACTATTCATGCAAAACTCATACATTTCCAACAGTCAATTATTGAAGATTAAATCAGGTGATTGAGAGGGGCAGTAGCTTAAGGAGCCCCTTATAGTTGGTAATCCTCAAAATCTCAGAATTCTTCAAATGAGTTCTTTCTCTTTTTGGTTAGATGAGGGAAGTTAAAGCAATAAAGTAAACTCTGTTAATTATATCTCAAACCATAGAGCCCCCAAATCAGTACCTTTGAGTCCTATATTCTCACCTTAGTTTTATTTTTTATTTATTTTTATTTATTTTTAAAATATTTATTTGGCTGCATCGGGTCTTAGTGGCGGCCCGGGGGATCTTTTGTTGTGGTGGGCGGGCTCTTCGTTGTGGCTCACAGACTTCTCTCTAGTTGTGGCACACAGGCTCTAGAGCGCAGGCTTAGTAATTGCGGTGCGCAGGCTTAGTTGCCCCGCGGCATGTGGGATATTAGTTCCCCGACCAGGGATCGAACCCAAGTCCCCTGAATTGGAAGGTGGATTCTTAACCGCTGGACCACCAGGGAAGTCCCCTCAGCTTAACTTTAAATGCTTGTTGAGGATCTGTTGTAGTAACAAGGTTAACCACAGGCTTAAGTAGGGTGACAGTTGAGTAGTTCTTAGGAAAGTTTTTGCTTTGTTTGATGAGCAGTAATCTGAACAAAACTTTAGTGTCAGTAAGAGTTAACCTTTTGAAGATTTTAAAGTACTGGATGTGGTGGCCTTGATATACTCCTGAGTGAGGATGAGAGGGTGCAAGGATGAGGTTGGGAAATGCAAGTGGAACTCTCATCTGCTATATGCCTCTGCTGGAAGCAGGAAGGGTTGACTTAGTCTTATCCATAAATGACAAGGTATCAGGGCTGGGGCTGTGTGCTGGTGCTACTGTTGCCAGGTTCTTTGTGATTAGGGAAGATGAGGGCTTTCCCAGGTCCCAGTGCTGCCCCTTTCCAATTAGTGTGCTTGTCTGGGTATATAAAACACCTAGGTCACCTTTTATTGGGAAATATTGAGGTTTTTACTGACTCCGTGTATGTATGTGTTTATGGGATTGTATTGTTTAGAACTTTTCACTTTGTTTTAAAGAAGGAAATCAGCAAATTCAAACTTCATGGAACCCAGAGCCAGTACCACTATTGGGGTGGTTTTGATGGAGGCCTGTGGACTGGTAGGCTCCATTGGAGGTATTTGCTGATTGTTCTTTAGGATAAGACAATGACTGGGTTTAGGATTATAGGATGATTTGACAGTCACTTGACAAGAGTCAAGAAAGTTCTGGGGTCTTCTGATTGTAATAATTCCTAATGCCCTCTTGAAGATCGTTATTAAATTGCAGTGACATGAGAGTAGATGGTAGGTGAAACAGAAAAACTAAGGACCTTGGAAATGGATAGCTAGGGTTCCTGAATATAATTTCTAAGAACCCTGGGGCCAGGTGAAGTAGCTTATTTTTCTTTCATAGGTAATTGATGGCTTCTGCATTCTTGCTGCTACTGCTGTAATCTGTTACTTCACCACTGGACATTGTAGTAGTCTTCTTACTTGGCCTCCTTGCTGCCATTTGCTCTCTTTTCCAATCTGTCTTAGTCTGCACAGGCTGCCATAACAAAATACCACAGACTGGGTGGCTTAAACAACAGCAATTTATTTTCCAACAGTTCTGGAGGCTAGAAGTCTAAGATCAGGGTACCAGCATTGTCAGGTTCTGATGTCAACTCTTCCTGGCTTACGGGCTGCCTTTTTGCTGTGTTCTCACATAGCCTTTCCTCAGTGTGTGAGTGAGAGGGGATAAGGGAGAGAGAACTCTCTGGTGTCCTTTCTTATAAGGGCACTAATGCCATCACAGGGGCCCCAGCCTCACGACCTCATTTAACCCTAATTACCCATCAAAGGCCTCATCTCCAAATATTGGCTTCAGTAGATGAATTTTGGGGGGGACCCAAATGTTTAGTCCAAAACACAATCCTCATATCTTTAAAACGTCTTTCTCCTGTGGTTTGTCTCAGAGTCTACATGTGTTCCCTATTGGCTATCAAAACAAACAGAAGTCCCACCTTGGCATTTAAGTTCTTTAATAATCTGTTAGGAACTTACTTTAGCTAGTTTTATACTCACTACTCCCCGGTCTGAATTGTATGGTTCAGTCGCACTGTTCTTTACCTGACCTCCTGCCTCTAGTTATTCTTTTCTTACAAACTGGAATACTTACTTGCCATTTTTGTGCCATTTGAGCCCCCTTTCCTTTATGAAATCTTTTCCAGCCATTTCAGGTCATAATTTTGTAAAAATATGGCTTCCAGATATTTAAAGGACTCTCTGGTAAAGGAAAGTACTTGTTCTTGTTTGCTCCTGAAGGCAAGGCTAAAGCCAATAAGGCAGTTATGGCCAGCAGATTTTGAGTCCAGCCAGTTATTGTAGCTGGACAGCTAATGGGTTAACACTGTAAAGTTTAAAAGAAGACTGAAGCCTGCTTCTTGTGAATACTGAACAAAGGATTTCTGTTTTAGAATACTCTCATTTAAAATATATATAGATATAGATATATGTATTTATATATATATCTTAGATTGTATGTTTTCTGAAAGCAAAGATAGTGTTTTACACTTGTATTTCTGCAAAGTACCCTACTTTAAGGTCAAACACCTGGTGAATGACTATATTTAGGTTTGGGGATGTGTGATAGATTGCTAGAAAGAAAGATTAAATTCCCTAAATTAAATTTCTTAGATTAAATATCCTAAATTGCATTTTTATTTCCTAATATCAGCTGCATGGTGAAGTTTTAAGGAAGCACTGAACTTGTGTGTATTGGCTGTCTGGAGACCTGTGGTGTTCATTTATTAGAATGTTCCACCTGTTCTCGTATTTCTTCTGAAAAGATCTTTGTGCATCCAAGACCCCACATTTAAACATCAAGGATGAGCAGGAAGTGGCCAAGTGGTAAAGCCACTGAGGTTGTATGTGAATACAGCTGCCTCTCCTGAACCACAGCTAGCCCTAGCTCTGAAGAGCAAACTCTTCCATAGTGTTTTCTTTTCACAGGCTGTGTGCCATTTTTGTTCTTTAGTAACGTCATATTGTGGGGAGGATGACTTGTCTGATACTGGCCTTGATTGGGTAGAGGAGCTCTGTTGTATGAGGGCCGTAGGAACCATTTTACCACAGTTTGGAAACCACTAGATGGCCAAAACCTTGGAAGTGATACTTTTCCTACAGTAACCTAGATTTTTGCCAGTTGGGTTAAACCACAGAAGAAGAGAGGTTATATGGTCTAGCATTATAATAGATGTGGGGAAACATCTATAAGAGCAGAAAAAGATAATCTTATTTAATGGAACTGAGTCTGTTCACCTGCTTAATTTCTGGTGGAAGGGTGAACCATCATCTTTTATTTAATGCTTCTAAAATCATCCTCAGATTTTTGGGCCAAAAGCTGCTTTTGTCGACTGTAGAAAATACGTTGTCTTTGTATTTTGAAATTGGGTTGCAAATCTCAACACGAAGTCTTTGGAAACTGTATTTTTTATCTTTTCTTTTTCTTAAGCCAGGAATTGACCCTTGTATGTGGAATTTGGAAAAATTTTGTTTTGAGGGAAACATTAATTGAAAGTTAAGGAGTTTTGTTAGGAGAGATCTAGGGGTATATCAATTTGGAGATGTGACCTTTGTGATAAAGATGATAAAAATTCTCATCTCAGTAATCTACCTCAGAACAAACATTGTCCATTGTAAGCTTTTCACTGACTTAAGACCACTTTATCTGAGATAGTGGCTGCTAGACTCTCAGTTCTTATATAGCTTACCCTGGAAATGTATAGAATATATTGCCTTGTGTAGTTTAACAGAGTGTTTATTTCAAACAGCAACTTTCATTGCTTGGAAACCTGCAGATTTCTGAGATGCCACCTTTACCGCCTAAGATTGATTTTTAGCTCTCTGAAAGTGCCCATTTGATCCCTGTGAAAGGAGCAGGTTTGTGTTTATTCAGTGAGTCAAAGATGAGGTAATTGGTATTTTTATGATTTGAATGGAGGCTTTGTATTTTTGAATTTTGTGAAACAAAGCTGTGTTTGTAAACACATTTCAAAAATATAAATGACACTTTTTGGTGAAGATGTTCACTGAATAGCAAGAAAGTTCAGAAAAAAAGGAGCTTTTGTTAACATTTAATAATAATCTAACTGTTTTGATTGACTATCTCGTTGATGTTTAAAGAGTACCTAATATTTAGAACTTTTTGTATTGCAAATAATCCTCAGACTGGGTTGCGGTAGGAAAATATTTTTTTGGTATCCAATATTCCTATACTAGCTTGGAGTTTTCAACTGTTATCTTGGTTTAGAAGAATGTATCATAAGCAGTGTATTTCGATATAAAAATCGTCTTGGGAAGCTCTAGGAAAACATTTGTTTAGTGTTCCGATGTAAGATGAACAAGTTGCTGTGATATTGGACCAATAACATAGGAATATTTTGGTATGGCTCAGCTGGTTTAGATGTAAATAAACGGTGTAAAAGGGTTCAGGCAAAATCCAAAGTGGGTCTTCAGAGATTGTAAAAAGAAGCGGTTAATTTTATACTCCCCTCCAATTTCTTCTTCTTTTAAAGGCTTGTTGGCTTTTGAATGAAGTTGTCTGTTCTGTTATGGAAGTGTTGTTTCCAGAGGAAGTGTATTTTTATCTATTTGTAGTGGTTTTCACTAACCTAGGTGACACTGGAGGGGAAAGTGTTAAATTTTAAATTAATTTTGAAAGCCTATATGTAAGTGCTGAAAATGTTTTCTTCTGTTAACTATTTTTGAAAAATTATAAAAATACAAGCCAAAGCTAAAAAAAATCTGAATAGCATAGAAAGCTATATGGTGAAAAACAAAAGTTCTTCTCGTCATTACTTCCTGTTCCCCATTTCCACTCCCTTGGCAGAGATTTACTCTGTTCAGTTTCTTCTCAGAGTTTTTCATGCATATGCAAGCGATACCTAGCTCTTGTTTTTTTTTTTTTTGAAATATGTGAAACGTTTCTTTTTTTTTAAAATTTATTTTATTTATTTATTTTTGGCTGTGTTGGGTCTTCATTTCTGTGCGAGGGCTTTCTCCAGTTGCGGCAAGTGGGGGCCACTCTTCATCGCGGCGCGCGGGCCTCTCACTATCGTGACCTCTCCTGTTGCGGAGCACAGGCTCCAGACGCGCAGGCTCAGTAGTTGTGGCTCACGGGCCCAGTCGCTCCGCGGCATGTGGGACCCTCCCAGACCAGGGCTCGAACCCGTGTCCCCTGCATTGGCAGGCAGACTCTCAACCACTGCGCCACCAGGGAAGCCCCTAGCTCTTGTTTTTACGCAATAGGGAACAACAGTTCTGCAACTTAACCTTTTCACTTAACAAGAGAGGATGAGTAGGGGATCACTATATAAAGGGCATTCTTGAGCCCGTATTTATTTTACTAGGATATTTTGATTTACTAAAATATGTGTAATGATTTGACCTGTTATAGAAAGTGACATAATTGTACAATACATATGACTTAATGAAGCTAAAAACCCTTTAGAAAACAAGCAGTTCGTTTTATTGTAATAGAAACATTCAATAAGATATTAGTTCTTTATGTATAGGCCTTGTGCACAGGGCACGCTTTTACATGAATTATTTAACATAATCTTTATAATAACTCTTTGAGGCGGATTTAGTTTTACTCCCTTTTTTTTTTGCAGATGAGGAAACAGGCTTAGGTGGTTGAGTAACAGCTACTAAGTGGTGGAATCAGATTTCAAAGGTGATCCATACAGTTATGCAGCACTAGCTAGTTATTCAGATTATTTAAAGAAAAACTAGTCTCATGGACAGTTGTGTAATATCCTGTTATCAAATACCACAGTTATTTAATATCAAAATTTGGTGAAGTCATCATTGTTAAAATGTGTTTGGTGGAGGGATTGGCTCTTCCTTGATTCTAAAACCAACAATGTATTAACATCACCTGGGGAGCTTTTAACATATGCCCATTCCTGGATCCTGAGGAAATACCCTTCTAATACCAGTTTGTTGAGGGATTTTTTTTTTTTAATCATGAATGCATTGAAGTTTTATTAAATGCTTTCTTTGAATCCATTGATATCATCAGATGGATTTCCTCCTTTGTTCTGTTCATGTAATAAATAACACTAATTGATTTTTGAATGCTAAATCAAGTTTGTGTTTCTGGAATAAATTCTACCTAGTCATAATGTATCATTTTCATATTACTGAATTTAATTTGTTAATATGTTGTTAAGGATTTTTATATCTGTATTTATGATGGATATTGAGCTGTAAATTCTTTTCTTTTTTTGGGTCTGTGTCTTTTGTTTTGTCATCAGTCACGCTGGGCTCATCTAATGAATTAGGAAGTGTTCCCTTGCTCCTCTTCTATTTTCTGAGAGTGTGTAGAAGTGGTGTTGTCTTCCTTAGATATGTAACAATTCACCAGTGAGACCTTCTAGGCCTAGTGTTTTCTATATAAGAAGGTTTTAAATTGTAATTAATTTCTTTAGTTGATTTAAGGCCATTCAGGTTTTCTGTTTCTTCTTGAATCAATTTTTGTAATGTGTGTCTTTCAAGGAATTTGTCCATTTCATTTGTTATTGAATTTATTGGCCTAACACTATTCATTTTTTTTCAGATAAAATATTATAGGTTTATTTAAAACTTAATTCTTGAGTATACAAAATACAAATTCCACAAAATGTTCATTTTTTTACTTTGTAGTTTACAAATATACAAAATAGAAGTTTGCTTAAATTTATATTACATATTTATTAAGGCAAGGAACTATATAGAAAAAAACATTTGTTCTGCTTAAGGCATACTTTGGAATAAACCATCACATCTGAAACCACAGTGCATGACAGACTGTGTGCATAAAAACGTTGAAGTAAACCAGGTGTATTTACCTGACTTAGGTCATAAATGTAGACTGGAAGACAAAAATAGATTTTCCTTGTCAAAGTATGCAGCAGTTTGAGAACTTTGGCCTCATTTGGTACCTTTAGAACCAAGACTCACCAAGCACCATCGTTTAGGCTATTAAAACACATTTTCTGTACCTGAATTTCTTTCTCTTCTTCTAAGATCGTAGTAATGGCTTTTAGAAGGCAAAGAGAATACAAGGTGATCTTTATGCTTATATTGCATCGAAACAATTCAGGGGATTCTGGTCTTCCCTCCCTTCAACTCAGGGGTCTAATTTATACCCTGATATCCACAACATCCAGTCACCCCCTTGGCATTTTCTAAGTCCAGGAATATATATTCAAGTTGGATTTAGAATTGGAATGATAGAAGATCCAGTCACAGACCCCGTCTGTTCTTTGTCATTTGGTTTCCTCATGTCTTCAGATTATCCATTCACAAGTTTACTTGTTGGGAACTTGACCATGGTTGTAGTGCTTTCAAGCTGGGTTCCTCCCCTCACCGGGAAGACAGTGTGAAGGGCAAAAAATACTGAATTCTCGCCTGGCAGTGTGGGTCATATCCACTGTTTTGGGATTTAAAAGTGCATCTTCATGTGTTAGGCAAGGTGGTCCGACCTCGAAAATGCCTGGTCGCACTTCTGGCACCAGAAGAGGCGGTGCCCTGTGTGTTGGCGGTAGTGCCTGGTCAGTTCATCTGAGCGGGCAGATTTCCACCCACAGCCGTCCCAGTCACAGCGGTAAGGTTTCTCACCTGTGTGGGTTCGCAGGTGTGCATTTAGATGAGAACTCTTCGGGTAGGTTTTGCCGCAGCCTGCGTAATCACAGGTGTGAGTGGCCGTCCTTTTCCGGGGCCACGACCTTCTCCCCCTCTTTGGCTGGGGCTCCTCCGGCCTGCAGGAACTGGGTGGCATGAGCTCTTGGTAATGGAGCGGTGGGACCTGCAGCTGCATCTCGTCGGGCAGGAAGGGAGGGTAGTTGGACCCTGGGTGGGGATGGAAGCCCAGGGGTAGTGGCAGGGCAGGATGGCAGTCCCTGCTGCTCAGCAGTTCCTCGGCACCCAGGGTCAGGGTGGTCCTGCTGGGGAGCTGCCGCCCCAGGGGAAAGTCATGCGCAGGCAGCCGGTGGCCATTGCCGAGAGGGGGTCCAGTGCCCAAGTGGGCATCAAGGGGCCGACCGACGGTGCACAAGGAGACAGCCTCCTGCTTGATCTTGGGACGCATGCGTGCCAGCCTGCTGCTGTAGGGCGTCACCACCACCGGGTGGCTGCCGTCCAGGCTGCCTTTGCTAACACTGATGACCGACGGGCTGTCGTACTCGCTGCCAGGGACACTCAACGACGCCTTCAACACAAACTTGCCCATCAGCCCGCCACCTGGTGGCTGCGGCTGCTGCAGTGGAATGTACCCTGGGTCCAGTTCGGGCCACAGAAGCTAGGTCACGAAGCCGCCGGAGGGGCTCACGTTGTTGATGTCCACCAGGTTGAAGGGAGCTGTTGGAGGGAGTGCAGACTCCTGGCCATAGAGGAGGCTGCCGCTCGTGTTGCCCGGTGCCACGCCTGGGTCGCCCCCGGTCTAACACTATTCATAATATTCTATTATCCTTTTATTGCGTTGGATATGTAGTCATGTTTCACCTTTCCCTCTCGATATTGGTAATTATGTCTTTTCTCTTTTTTCTTAATTAGTCTTATGAGAGAGTTTGTATTTATCCATATATTTTCCATTTACATCATTCTTCATTCCTTTGTGTATATCGGGTTTTCTATTTTGTCTCATTTTTCTGCCTGAAGCATTTTTAAAATTTCTTATAGTATAGAATGCAGACAGTGAATTCTCTTTATTTTTTGCTGCCCTAAAAAGTTTTTATTTTGCCGTTATTTTGGAAGGGTACTTTTGCTGGATATAGAATTATGTTGACTTTTTTCTTTTGACAATTTAAACATGTCTCTCTATTGTGTGTGTGTGTGTTTTTTTTTTTTTTGCCTTTCATTGTTTTTCATAAGTCTGCAATAATTCTTCTTTGCTCTTTTCTACATAATAGTTTTTTCCCTTTGGCTGCTTTTAAAAGTTCCTGTTTTCAGTAATTTGGTTTTAAGATTTCTATGCCTGTATGTATGTGTGTGTTTGTTTGATATGTATGTTTATAGTTGAAACACTTTAGTCATTGTATCTTCAAATGTTTTTCCCTCACAGACTCCAATTACAATTATGTTGGTTCTCTTGATGTTATTCCACAGGTTACGGAGGTTCTATTTTTTTTTTTCAGCCTTCTTTCTCTTTACAGTTCAGTTTTAATAGTTTCTATTATTGTGTCGTGAAGCTAAGGATCTTTTCTTTTGCAGTGTCTAATCTATTCATCCTATCCAGTAAATTTTTCATTTCAGATACTGTATTTTATTTCTAGAAATCCTTTTTTTTTTTTTGGTCTTGCATCTCTTTCTTCACAGTGTTCCTGGTTTTCTTTTAATCAGTGAATAATTTGTAATAGCTGTTTTCAAGTCTTTGTTTGCTAATATATTTGTATTCTAGGCTTATTTGTATTGACAGATTTTTCTTCTGGTTATGGGTCACTTTTTTTTTTTTGCGTCTGCACATGTCTGGTAAATTTTGATTAAATTGTGAACATTTTGAATCTTACACTATTGAGTGGATTTTGTTGTCTTTTATTTATATATATATATATATATATATATATATATATATATATATATATATTTATTTATTTATTGGCTGCGTTGGGTCTTCGTTGCTGCCTGCGGGCTTTCTCTAGTTGTGGCAGGTGGAGGCTACTCTTCGTTGCGGCATGCAGGCTTCTCATTGAGGTGGTTTCTCTTGTTGTGGAGCACAGGCTCTAGGCGCTTGGACTTCAGTAGTTGCGGCATGTGGGCTCAGTAGTTGTGGCGCGTGGGCTCTAGAGCGCAGGCTCAGTAATTGTGGCCCACGGACTTAGTTGCTCTGTGGCATGTGAGATCTTCCTGGACCAGGGATCGAACCCATGTCCCCTGCATTGGCAGGCAGATTCCCAACCACTGCACCACCAGAGAAGTCCCTGTTGTCTTCTTTTAAATAATACAGGACTTTGTTATGTCATGAGATTGAGTTACTAGAGGTAAACTCAGTCCCTTCAAGTGTCACTTTTAAGCTTTGTTAGAGTGGGTATAGTGTAATTTTTATGCCAAAAATAGTTTTCCTTGTTGCTAAGTCATAACCCTTCTGAGATATTTATTGAATTCCTTGAATTTTCAATGTTTATGTTCCACTCTGACTGCTTCCACCTTTTAAGACATCTCCCAGTCCCATTTGAGCTCTGGGAGTTGTTGAACTTAAAATTCCTTGCTCATTTTTGCCTTCCTTTGTGGAGTTTTACCATATTGTGTGATTTCCTGTTAGTAGCATACTCAAGGGGATGCCATGAAGATTTCTGGAGCTCTTTTTCTATATAGCTTCCTCATCTGGATCTCTGCCCCACAAATTCCAGCTGCCTTTGCCTCCTCGAACTCTAATCTTTAGCCCTTCAACTCAGTGATACCACTCTACTCTGCTTGAGATCCCCTCCCTGCACAATGATCTGCAAATTGACTTGAGGCAGGAAACCAGGATGATGATAGAATTCATGTAGTTTGTTTTCCTTTTCTCAGGGATCGTAGTCTTACATGGTTTGTTTTCCAGTATCTGGAAGCAGACATTTAGCATATATTTTCCAATTTTCTGATTGTTTGCAGTGACAGGTTAAATTCAGTCACAGTTACTATGTCGTGGTTGAAATCAGAAGTCCCCTTTTCTTCTTAGGAAGGTAAATGTGGCTAGTAGAAAATGTGTAGCAGAGAGAGTGGAGGCAGGGTTCTTGAATGAGAGCAGTATTCATGAAGTCAGGACAGCCATGTACGTCTGGTCAGGTGTTAAACTGCATTGTGAGTGATGCCCCTGAAGTTGTGTGGTGCACAGCTTAAATGACAGCTTTGCATGTAGCAGCGCTTAGTGAGGATACAAGTGAGAACATGTAGATGTGGAATTGATGGGACCTCCTCTGTTTTTTTTTTTTTTTAATTTTCAGTACTTTATTTGTTCTTAAAAAGAAAAAATAATAAAAGGAAATCAGAGAAGGAAACTGCTCCAAATCCATGCCAATTTGGGGACATCCAAGAGTAGAAAATTAATTTAAAAAATATTCACTGTTTAGTCATTGAGATGGCACCTCTTCTTAATTGAGTTTGTAGTGTGAGGTGAAGGCCATTGGAGGTGATGTCAAGGTTTTTATTTTATACGATTTATTTATCACTATGGAGGTGAATAAGCCTTATTCACAAGGATTTTGTGAGGCTTAAATGTGCATGTGAAAATGCTTTCTAAATGACAAAGCAGTATACAGTTTGAAGTGTGGTGTGTTGCTAAAGTCTACCCTCTGGGGACTTCCCTGGTGGTCCAGTGGTAAAGAATCTGCCTTGCAACGCAGGGGATGCGGGTTCAATCCCTCGTCGGGGAACTAAGATCCCACATGCCGTGGGGCAACTAATAAGCCCATGCGCCACAACTACTGAGCTTGTGTGCATCAACTAGAGAGCCCACATGCCGCAAACTACAGAGCCCACTCACTCTGGAACCTGCATGCCATAACGACAGAGCCTGTGCCCCCTGGAACCTGTGCACCGCAACTAGAGAAGAGAAAACCTGCACGCCACAACTGGAGAGAAGCCTGCGCACCAGGACGAAGGCCACGCCCCCCAGCGAAAGATGCTGCATGCCTCAACAAAGATCCCGGGTGCCACAACTAAGACCCGACGTAGCCAAAAATAAATAAAATAAATAAATAAATCTTTTAAAAAAATATCATTCACAGTAGTGTCAGATGCTTCACCTTCAACAACAATAACAACACCAACAACAAAAAAACAAAGTCTATCCTCTGGATCTCTACAGAAAAGCCTACATGATGCCCTTGTGTCATAAGTGACCTGAAAACGTTGCTGTAACTCCAAAATATCAGAATTCATATACAAAGAGGAATTTTTTTCCTCTCTTTGAAGAATTTAGTCTAGTATATGAGAGTTTCTTAGTCTCAGGGTAATCTGTGTAGACAGACCTTTAAAAAAATCCCTTTACTTCAGAAGAGACTGTTAAGACAAGCTGGAGTGAATACCAGTGGAGTAGTAAACACTTTTTGTAAGTTGAGAAGATAAAACATTGTTTTCAATGATGCAGTCACCTCAGAATGAAGATGAAGGCTGAAGTTTATGATGGAGTCAGCTCAGACGTCATAGCCAAAAGTGCAGAAGTAACAGCAGTTTTTGAGGCCTCTATAGAATATTAACATGTTCCATTATCACAAGCATTACCACCCCATTTTACCTTCCTACATTTTCCTCTTGCACTCATCCTTCTATATTATTAGAGGGAAAAGAATGCTTACACTTTTCCATGGTCAGGACATGGAAAGTGGGACGAAAAGTCCCACTTTTTCCCCAGTGAAATCATCATCTATAAGAAATGGACAACAAGGCCCAAATACAGATTACTTCTAAGTGAGCTGATTTTCTCTGCCTGATTTCTCTTGATTCCAGCCAGATTTTGTTGGTGACAATGTGTGAGAGAAAATGTCCTGATTTCGTGACTTCCAGAAAAGGTCATTTTCACAGCATTCTGAAAAGGCAAAGCAGTTGTTAACGTTTAAAAATATAGTTGAAATCCTTGATTTTATCTTTATTCATTCTATTCAGTTATTTGAGATATCTATTTATGTTTTTAGGTGTTCTGGGCTATTTATTTCATTGACTGTTGCATTATACTGTACCCTAATTAAACATAATTTGTATATTTCTACATATGTTAATATTATTATGAATACTTATTAATACACAGTTTTGTTATCTCAGTAATTTTTGAAAAGTATCTGCCAAAAAGCATCATAATCTCACTCTTCTAATTATTAAACCAGAATGTAAAGTTCTTTTGTTTTACTTTGTTTTATTCTATAATTTATTCTAAATACATAGAGCATTGTCTGTTACATACAGGAATTCAGTCATTTTATTGGATGAAAAATTATAGATGTAAAACTCGATCTGCAAAAAAAAAACAAGTTTCCTTGAAACTCAGTCAGGTATGAATTAAAAACATTTCTTTTAGGTAAGGATGATTTGACAATTTCCTTATCACATACACGCATCAATTGTTGTGTTTCTTTATGTAGAAAACAATGTAAGAAGACTTAAGAAAAACATTCATAAAAGATATGAGTTGTATGCTTTATTTAACCAACATTTATTCAGCATACACTTTGTGTCAGGCTCTGTGCTTGGTATCTGGGATTATAAAGGTGATATGGGTATGGTCCTCCTCCTGGAAGAGCTTGTAATTTGTTGGGGAAGACAGTCATGTGAACAGGTAAACAGGTAAATAACAGTACAACCTGGAAAGTGCTTTAATAGAAATGATTAAAGTGTCACGAAGTAGAGGTTAAAACAGCTACTTCTGTCCAGAGAATTGGTGCATCTTTTGCTGGTGTACTAGGTGAAGGCATGGTGAGTGGGAAGACTGGGTAAGGGAGAGGCTTTAGATGTACTTTACAGTAGCCACTAGCAATATGTGACTAAATTTCTAGCAGCTAGTTACAATAAACAGCACATATTTAAAGTATAAAGTTTAATAGGAAACTATCACCACGATCAAGATAATGAACATGTATATCCCTTTCTAAAGTTTTCTCATGCCCGTTTGTATATCTTTTCTGCCTAGATTAGTTTTCATTTTCTAGAGTTTTTAAGTAAATAAAACCACACAGAATGTCCTTTTTGTTTGGCTTCTTTCACTCAGCATAATTATTTTGAGATTTATCCATGTATCAATAGTTTATTCTTTTTTATTGCTTAATGGTAATTCCTATACCACAATTTGTCTATCCCTTGTCCTGTTTGATGGGTACTTGGGTTATGTCCAATTTTTGATTATTACAAAAAAGCTCTTATGACCATTCTTAAATAAGTATTTGTGTGGATATTTATATAGTAGATATCTATAAGCTTAAGAAACTGCCAAACACTTTTTCCGCAGTAGTTATCTAATTTTACATTCCTACTTGGAGTATATGAGTTTCAGTCCCTCTACATCCTTGTATGGATACACTTGGTATGGTCATTGTTTTAAATTTTAGCCATTCTAATAGGTGTGTGGTGGTATCTTGTGGTGTTTTTTTTTTTTTTTAATTTTATTTATTTTTGGCTGCGTTGGGTCTTTGTTGCTGCACGCGGGCTTTAGTTGCGGCGAGCGGGAACTACTCTTTGTTGTGGCGCATGAGCTTCTCATTGCGGTAGCCTCTCTTGTTGCGGAGCATGGGCTGTAGGCGTGCGAGCTTCAGTAGTTGTGGCATGCAGGCTCAGTAGTTGTGGCACTTGGGCTTAGTTGCTCCGCGGCATGTGGGATCTTCCCTGACCAGGGCTTGAACCCATGTACCCAGCATTGGCAGGTGGATTCTTAACCACTGCGCCACCAGGGAAGCCCTAAGTCTATTTTTAAATAAGATTATTTTCTTATTACTGAGTTTTGAGATTGCTTTAAATAATCTGGGTACAAGTCCTTTATTAGATGTGATTTATTTTCACCCACTTTCTGGGTGGTTTTTTTTCATACTCTTGAGTATGTTTTGAAGAGTAAAAGTGTTTATTTTTGATGAGAGTTTATCAAGTTACTGTTTTACAGATTGTCCTTCTGATGTTGTTATCTAAGAAATCTTAACCTAACCAATGGTCACAAAAGTTTTCCCTTGTATTTACTTCTGCAACTTTTAAAATTTAGTTTTACATATAGGTCTGTGATCCATTCTGAGTTTGTTATTTAATATGGTATGAGGTATGGATTTGAAGTTCATTTCTTTGTATATGATTTTCAACTGTTAAAGCACCATTTGTTGAAAAGATTATTCATTCTCAAATGAATTCATTTGCATGTTTATAAAAAATTTTCCGTATATTTATGTGTCTTTTTTCTGTGCTTTATAGTGTTTCTATTGACCTTTGGCTGTTTTTATGCAATACCACACTTGTATGATTACTGCAGCTTTGTAATATGTCTTGAAATCAGGTAGTGTTACTGTTCTAAATTTGTTCTTTTATAGTGTTTGGTTATTTTAGGTCCTCTGCATTTTCATATACATTTTAGTACTGTTTTGTTAATTGCTGCAGAAGAAAAGCGTTCTGGGATTTTGACTGGGATTGCTTTAAATCCATAGATAAGTTTGGGGAGAAATGACATCTTGACAATACCAAGTTTTCTGACCCCATGGGAAGATAATATAATTTTGTTTATTTAGATCATTTTAGTTTCTCTGAGCAATATTTTTTAGTGATCTCTATATAGGTCTCTCACATATATTATTAGATTTATAAGTATTTCATACTTCTTGATGCTGTTATATATAGTATAGTTTTTATTTTATTTTATTTTGTTATTTTTATTAAAGACTTAAAAAAATTATTTATTTTATTTATTTATTTTTGGCTGCGTTGGGTCTTTGTTGCTGTGCCCGGGCTTTCTCTAGTTACAGTGAGCGGGGGCTACTCCTCGTTTCGGTGCGTGGGCTTCTCATTGCGGTGGATTCTCTTGTTGTGGAGCACGGGCTGTAGGCACACAGGCTTCAGTAGTTGTGGCTTACGGGCTCTAGAGTGCGGGCTCAGTAGTTGTGGTACACGGGCCTAGTTGCTCCGCAGCATGTGGGGTCTTCCTGGACCAGGGCTCGAACCCATGTCCCCTGCATTGGCAGGCGGATTCTTAACCACTGTGCCACCAGGGAAGCCCCTATGGTATTGTTTTTAAAATTCCATTTCTGATTGTTAGTTACCAGTATATAGAAATATAATTGAGTTTTGTGTGTTGACATTATGTCCTGCACAGATTTTTAAAACTTATTAATTCCAGTACTTTTTTGTAGATTCCATTCTATAGAGATATTCTGTTGCTGGTCATGTAGTCTGTGAGTGAAGGCTGTTTTACTTCTTGGTTTCTAATCTGGATGCCTTATTGTTATTATTATTTTTTCTTTTCTGATTGTACTTTATTGCAACTAGTATAATTTTGAATGGAAGTGGTGAGAACAGAACAACTTGATTTGTTTTGGATCTTGGAGGAAAAGTATTTAGTCTTTTACCATTAAGTGTGATGTTAGCTGTAGGCTTTAATGTAGTGCCATTTATTAGACTGAGGAAGTTTCCTTCTGTTAAAACTTCTGAGAGATTTTTCCAGGAATGGACTTTGGGCTTGCCATATGCTTTTTTTGGATCTATAGAGATGATCACATGGCTTTTCTTTTTAAATTTGTTAGTATATGGGGGAGTTACAGCGATTGATTTTTTTATTGTTAAACCAAGTTGCATTATGCAGATAAGCCCCATGTGGTCATGAAGAATTAATCTTTTTATATGTTGTTGGAATTTATTTGTTAAAATTTCTTCACATGTTGATGAACATAGGTAGTTTTCTTTTCTCCTAATGTGTTTTTGTGTGATTTTGACACCAGGTTAATGCTGGATTCATAGAATAGCTGGGCAGTATTCCCTCTTTTTAAATTTTCCAGAAGAGTTTGTGTATAATTGATATTATCTCTCCCTTAAATATTTGTTGTTACCAGTGAAACCATCTGGGTCTGGAGATTGTTTTTGTTGGAAGATTTTTAACTAAAAATTCAGCTACTTGGATGATTGATTTCTTCTTGTTTAAACTTTGGTAGTTTGTATTTCTCAAAGAATTTGTTTATGTCATTTAAGTTGTTGAATGAAGAATTTGTTTATGAAGAATTTGTTTGTGTCATTTAAGTTGTTGAATGTAAGTTGTTTATGTCATTTAAGTTGTTGAAATAGAGTTCATAATATTTGATTATTCTTTTAATATCTGTTGAATTTGTAGTAATGTCACTGCTCTTATTCTTGATATTGCTAATTCATTCCTTCTTTCTTTTTTCCCTTGATCACTCTGACTAAAAGTGTATTAGTTTTACGGATCTTCTCAAAGAACCAGCTTTGGATTCAGTGGTTTTCTTTATTTTATTTTATTTTCTCATTTCTTTGATTTCTGGTGTGATTTTATTATTTGCTTTCTCTTTACTTCAGGTGTAATTTTTTCTTTTTAAGTTTTAGATTTTGAAGTCATTAATTTGAGACTTTTCTTATTTTCTAATATAGGTCGTTAGTGCTATAAATTCCCCCCTCTCCTCAAGTACTCCTTTAGTAACATTTCACAAATTTTGATATGTTGAGTAGTTATTTTCATTTAGGTTAAATATTTTCTAATTTCTCTTTGATTTCTTCTTTGACCCATGAATTATTTAGAAGTGATTGTTATTCAGGTTACAAATATTTGGGGAGAATATCATTTTAGGGATATTTCTGTTGCTGATTTCTAGTTTAATTCCATTATGGTCAGAGAACATACTTTGTATGAATTGAGCCCTTTCAAATGTACTGAGTCTTGTTTTATGGCCTGGAATATGGTTTGACTTGGCAAATGTTCTTCTCTTGGTTGGTGGAATGTTTTCTAAATCAGATCATTTTGGCTTACAGTATTGTTCAGATCTTTTATATCCTTTCTGATTTTCTTTTAGGTTGATTTACCAGTTGTTAAGAGAGGGGAATTGAAATCTCTGACTAGAGTTGTGAGTTTTTTATTTATCCTTGCAGTTATATTAGTTTGTATACACATATTTTGAAGCTCTATTATTATATGCATTAATGTTTAGGATTTTTATATCCTCTTGATGAGTTAACTGCTTTATCATTATGAAATGGCCTCCTTTATCCCTATTAATATTCTTTGCTCATAAATTTACTTTACATGGTATTAATAAATATACCTCAGCTTTCTTTTGATGTGTTAGCACTGTATACTTTTTCCTTATTTTTGTTTTTAACTTTGTTCTATTTAAAGTGCCTTTATTTTAGGCAGCATGTACATTGAGTTTTGCATTTTTACCCAGTCTGAAATCTTTGGTTTTAAACTGGAAATTTTAATGTGGTGTTTGATATGGTTAGAGTTAAATGCATCATCTTGCTGTTTGTTTTCTATTGATATTTATCTCACATGTTTTTTGTTCTTCTTTTTCTGCCTTCTTTTTAGGATAAATTGAGTATTTTTATGATTCTATTTTGTATTCTTTGTCACCTTATTAGGAAAAACTTTTTTTTAAAAAATTATTTATTTATTTTATTTATGGCTGTGTTAGGTCTTCGTTTCTGTGCGAGGGCTTTCTCTAGTTGCGGCAAGTGGGGACCAGTCTTCATCGCGGTGTGCGGGCCTTTCACTGTCGCGGCCTCTCTTGTTGGGGAGCACAGGCCCCAGACGCGCAGGCTCAGTAATTGTGGCTCACGGGCCTAGTCGCTCCGCGGCATGTGGGATCTTCCCAGACCAGGGCTCGAACCCGTGTCCCCTGCATTAGCAAGCAGGCTCTCAACCACTGCGCCACCAGGGAAGCCCAGGAAAAACTTTTTGTTGTTAATTTAGTGGTGTGTAGGATTTATAGTATACATTTTCAACTTATCTTAATGTACCTTAAGGGATACCATGTCATTTCATGTATAGTTCAAGCACCTTACCATAGTGTACATCCATTTCTCCCATCCCAGCTTTTGTGTTATTGTTGCCATACATTTTACTTTTACATATGCAATAAATCCAGCACCAGATCCTTGTTATTTTTGTTTAATCCATCATCTTTTAAAGAGATTTCAATAATAAGAAAAACCCATACACATTTATTAAGTTACCATTCCCATTGCTCTTTTTTTCTTAGTATAGATCCGCATTTCCATCTGGCATCATTTTCCTTGTGTTTGAAGAACTGTAATATTTCTCATAGTGGAGATCTTTTGGTAGTGAATTCCTTTCAGCTTTTGTATGTCTCAAAAATTCTTGAGTAGTTCTTTGTTTTTAAGAAAGTATTTTTGCTAGGTATAGAATTCTAGATGGGTAGCTTTTTCTTTCAGTATTTTAAAGATTTGCTCCAGTGTCTTCTTGTTTTTACAATTTCCAATGTGGAATCTAATGTCATTCTTATTTTTGTTTCTCTGTATGTAATGTGTATCTTTTTTCTCTGTTTGCTTTTGAGATTAAAAAAAATGACTGGCTTTGAGCAATTTGATTATGATGTGACTTGGTGTATGCATGTCTTCATGTTTCTTTTGCTTGGTATTTGTTGAACTTCTTTGATCTGTGAGTTTATAATTTTCATCAAATTTGGGCAAATTTTGGAAACTTTCTTCATATAATTTTCTGTTCCCCCTCACCTTCAGAAACTCCAATTATATGGGTAGAAGGACTCTTGGAGTTGTGCCACAGCTCTCTTCATTAAAAAAAAAAAATCCTCTTTTCTCTTTGTGTTTAATATTGGATTGTTCTGCTGTGTCTTCAAGTTTACTGCCTTTTCTTCTGCCATGTTTAACCTTCCATCAATCCTGTTCTGTGTAATTTTCATCTCATACATTATAGTTTTCAACTCCAGAAGCTTGATTTGTGTCTTCTTTTTTTTTTAAGCTTTTAAAAATTTATTTATTTTTGGCTGCTTTGGGTCTTCGTTGCTGTGTGTGGGCTCTCTCTAGTTGCAGCGAGCGGGGGCTACTCTTTGTTGTGGTGCGCGGGCTTCTCATTGTGGTGGCTTCTCGTTGTGGAGCACAGGCTGTAGGTGCACGGGCTTCAGTAGTTGTGGCACGCAGGCTCAGTAGTTGTGGCACATGCGCTTAGTTGCTCCACAGCACGTGGGATTGTCCCAGATCAGGGCTCGAACCTGTGTCCCCTGCATTGGCAGGCAGATTCTTAACCACCGGGCCACCAGGGAAGTCCCTGATTTGTGTCTTCTTATATCTTCCACATCTCTAAACTTTCTGAACATATGGAATAGTTATAGTAACTGATTTAATATCCTGGTTGGTTGGTTCTTACATCTGTGTCAGTTGTGGTTGGAGTCAGTTGATTTTTCCCCTCTCTGTATGGTTTGTACCTTTTTGCTTCTTTGTATGGCTAGTAATTTTTTATTAGGTTTCAGATTTTATTGTGATTTTACCTTGCTGGGTGCTGTATATTTTTATATTACTAAAACTATTCTTGAACCTTGTTCTGGATGTAGTGAAGTTACTTTGAAACATCTTAATCCTTTTTGGTCTTTTTAAGATTTGTTAGGTGGGTCCAGAGTAGTGCTTGGGCTGGGGCTGATTATTCCTCACTACTGAGGGAGTCTGTTTTATGTTACTCTACCAGTGCCTCAAGACTCATGAAATTTTTCAGTCTTGCTGCTGGGAGCAGATATTATTACTGGCCCTGTGCTTGACACTTTTTATCTTTTGGGGTTATTCTTTCTCCAACTTTAGGTAGTTTCCTTACATGCATGTGCTGATCATTATGCAAGGGGAACCCTCTTGCAGGAGTTTGCTTGCTCTCAGTGCTGCTCTCTGGCTCTCCATCCTGCTTATTCTGTGAGGTCCATGTTCTGAATTCACTGCGTCTGTCAGTCTCCACCTTCACTTCCCCCTAGTACCTCTGCTTGGGAACTTTCTTACGTCAGTAAGTTTGATCATTTGTAGGGCTCATCTTATTTGTTTCTTGACTCTCAAAGATCATTGTCCTTTGTCGCCTGTTGTCCAGTGTCTTGAAAATTGTTGTGTCATTTGTTTTCTCCGTTTTATGCTTTTTTTCAGGCATGACTGTAAATGCAGTCCCTATTATTGCCTATGACTCTGTCTTTACTGGAAACAGAACTTCTGCCTGTTTATATTTAAGTTAGTTTTTTTTTTTAATATTTATTTTCTTTATTATTATTATTTTTGGATGTGTTGGGTCTTAATTGCGGCACGTGGGATCTTCGTTGAGGCATGTGGGATCTTTTTTGTTGTGGCATGTGCTCTCTTCATTGCTGCGCTCGGGCTTCTCTCTAGTTACGGCGTGAGGGTTTTCTCCCTCCAGTTGTGGCCTGCAGGCTCGAGGGCACGTGGGCTCTGTAGTTGTGGTGCGTGGGCTCCAAAGCGTGTGGGCTCTCTAGTTTGTGGCATGCGGGCTCTCTCGTTGAGGCGTGTGAGCTCAGTAGTTGTGGCGCATGGGCTTAGTTGTCCTGTGGTGTGTGGGATATTAGTTCCCCGACCAGGGATTGAACCCATGTCCCCTGCATTGCAAGGCGGATTCTTTACCACTGGACCACCGGGGAGGTCCCTAAATTAGTTTTAAAAAATAAAATTCATTTCCTCAGTTGCACTAGCCACATTCTAAGTACTTAATAGCCACATATATCTAGTGGCTACCATATTGGAGAGTACAAGTATAGAATATTTCCATCATTGTAGAAAGTTCTGTTGGACTGTACTTCATTAGGCCGTGTATTGTTATATTGGGTTGGCCAAAAAGTTCGTTTGGGTTTTTCTGTAAGATGTTACAGAAAAACCCAAACGAACTTTTTGGCCAACCCAATATGTAGTGTGCTTATATATGTAATAAAAGCTCATATAAAAAGTGTAATTAGATTTATGTTTTGTTTCTGCCATAAACAATAATTAAGTTTATGTTTAAGCTAGGCTTATATATTTCTGTTTACACAAAGGCATCTAGCTTGTTAATTTTGAGTTAACCAAATTTATATAACTTATATAGTGGATTGTGAAACTGGGACTGGGTTTCAACTTCATTGCTCTTTTCTCTGCATTATAGCACGGTGAGAAATTTCTGGCTTGTTGTGTCATGTCTTATTTTGAATTGTTTGTTTCTTGTGGCACTTATCATTCTGATTGATAATGTTCTGGACCCTTTGTAGTCACAGGCCTAAGACAGTGCCTGGCATGCAGCAGGTGCTTAAATACTTGTTTATTCAAAAAATATTTATGCAGTTTCTTGAGCCTGACATTCTGTATGGGATATAAGACTAATTTCTGTTGCAGACCAAATAGACTATGAATATGCATTCATCCATAGAGAGGCTACAATACCCTAAAAGTAGAGTGAACCTATATCCTGAAAACTTAAACTAGATTTCCAGTCATTCTACCAGGTGAGATGTGGAGTGGCATAGCTGAGCTAACTTACAATCTAACAAAAAATAGTGCTCCCTTTTCCTCAGTGAATGTTGGAGCTATTTCATGTAGAGAGCAATGTCCAACGGTTAAATAAGAACTGTTGAAGAGCTGACTATGAATGTTAGTTAACTAGCTGGCTTCATGAAATATGGAAGCGAGAATCCAGCTTTTATAGGAGAAACACCTTCCATACTTAGGAAACCAATTTTCTTCAGTCCAATCTATTGTAAATTGAGAAATTGGGGACAGTTTAGTCAATATTTAAGTTTCTTGTTTTGACTTGGCTGTTTAATCTACTTAATTGTTAAGAAAGAATTTCATATTCAAGTATCAAATGCTTATGCTATTACATGGTTAGTTATGCTTGTTACTATTTAATACAATTGTTTAAAAACAGGTCATGTCATGCTTTGGTGATGCAAGCAAATATTGAATAGATGTTCACAGGCATCTGTTTCAGTTAACTTTGGTCTTAAAAAGAAATAGGATTATTATTCAGTTTTTTGACATGACAAAATTAATCTGAAAAATCAAAATAAATAACTACTATAAAATAGAGTGTGTATCTCTTTTACAAATGAAATCACTATCTCTGAGTTGTAAAGTTTGAAAATGCATTTGTCGAATATGTAATTTATTTGTATTCTGACTTATCTAAAAAAGAATTTGAGTTGGACATATTCACTTGCTAGAGAAAGGAAATGATTAAATTAAAATTTCCTAACTAATACACATTTACTGTTTTAATAGTCATTTTATTAATAATAACTGCATTGTAGAATTTGGTTTGAGTCTTTTTTGCAATAAAGTTCTGTTTTAAGTAATTTCAGAAGTCTTTACAAATGCATGGAGCAAAATTTAGACTTTCAGAGATTTGCTTTGAGATTTAAGGTATTTTAATAGCTACATCCAAAAGTACTTTTGTTAACACAAAGCTATTTTGTTGTGCCTTATCCTAATTCTCTGAGATATAAAGTAAGTTTTGAGATTAGATAAAACCATTAGTTCAGTAAATAAGTACTTACTGTATGTTCAACACTGTGCTAAGTGCTTTGAGGATAATAAAGATGTATTGGATGTGGCAGTGTAGCTTTATATATCTAACAGAAGAGAGAATATGTATACTAATAATACAAATGCAAACATTGTTGGATTCTTATAGACATGTTATAGAAAAAAACCTATAAAAAAAACTCAGTGAGTAAATGGGCTAACATGACTGTCTTTTCCCCCTTACATATCTAACCTTATTGTTAAAATAAAAACCACTAGTACAAGACTCTATAGTTAAATTTGTATAAGCAGTCTCAAAATCTTACGGTACAGTGTCTAGCACAGTACAGTTAAACAGGTAGTATTGTGTACATAGTGTTAATAGATACGTGGGGAATGAATGCTTGTGAAAACTGTTCTTCTTGAGGCTTTGTATCAGTAACTAACTTACACTTTCCATCATTTTCAAAGTGCAGATCATTACCCATTAGTGGGTTAAGAAATCATTTTAGTGGATCTCACAGAGCGTGATAAAGAAATGGAACAGTATCACATGTACTTAGAGGATTGTTTTTGTAAAATTTGTTATTTAAATATACATTTGTGTACACTAGGTGGTGATATAAAATGTATTTAACAGTAAGTGGGTTGTGGTTTAAAAAAAAAAAAAATTAAAAGCCACAGCTTTAGTAGTTGGTTTTAGCTGTCTTCAGAGTGTCAGTTTCTCTTACTATTTTGTAAGGTGTGAAAATGATTGGATTTTCATATCTGACATGATGGGTTTGCTCTTTGTTAATGCTGCTTTGCAAAATGCTAGGTACTGGGGTTTAAACTCCACTCCAGATTTTCCTGTATTTGATAATGGGTCTCTTACAACTTTTTTTGTTCTTAGTAGCCTTTAGTCTTTTGGGTCACTGACCTTTAACTCATGTTAGACAACTACCTTTAAAGAAAAAAGACAGCTTTATTGACATTGGAAGCAATAGACATTTTAATCCATATTAAGGACAATATCTCAGAAATATAAAGAGAGAAACTAGAATATAATTATATAAAAACAAAAACAAAAAAACACAGCATCAAGCAGGAGAAAATTCTTCCAGTTAATGATGTAACCTACCTGGGTCTCATTTTGAAAAGAAAGAGGAGGTTGTTACTGAATCTCTCAGGTTACTTTCTTATACAAATTTGGAACACTTGAGACATCTTTAACTCTCTTTCAGCTCTGGAATTCTACAAATATTTGGAATGATACTATAAACAGCTTCACTTTCAGGAATTCAGAACCCCTAATGAAGTGGAAGTGAATTGTGTTCACTAATATGTGCGCATTAAAATTACTTTACAAGAGTAAAGAGTCTGGACTGTTTGACAAAGTTGGTATAGAAAAATTAAATGCTCATTGCCTGTATATTGGAAAAAATATCTTAGAACTTTCCGTGAATTGAATGTTTCTTTGAAGCAGGTTGAGGCTAATTTTTTTTACCCTCTGTAGTAGGATCATTTTCTGAAATTGTAATGAAAATCAATTGCAAAAGATAATTCAGCATTTAAGTACTCTTTAACTTCTATTTTCTAGGAACACATATAGTTCTTAAAATGAGATTATTTTCAGAATCGTAGCAGGTCATTGCTTTTATTGCTCTTTCACACTACTTGATTTTTGGATATGATTGTCATGGTCTTTGCTGTTAGCTTGAGGGCTACTACAGTATAGAAAACACAGCTTACTCGATTTGGGAAAGTGGTGTGGTATAAGTTGAATAGAGATGAAAAAACAATTTCTTTAGGTCAGAAGTATTTTACATCTGGAAACATACCCTCGAACTCTGGCTGTAGTTTTTCCACATGTGTCATTTATTAGCAAATATATTTCTATGAAATTTTGACAGAGTGTACTATGGAAATGGTTTTAGAGCCTCTACTCTTTCTTCCTAAGGAAAGCTTTAATTCTAGGCAGAATTTAGCTTTGTTTTGATAAGGTGTTAAATCTTCAGTCAGTGTAGGAGACATTCTTAACCAAAGTACTATGCCTGTACTGTTTTTATCTTTGCTTTAATTTTTTTGGGAAAAGTGTTTTGAGATATTTGAAAAGGGAGAAATCTTTGATCAAATTTGAGTTGGACTCAGTGTTTTATTTCATTGGCCTTCATGCTTTAGGACATCTGCTTTAAAATATGAAAGAGGGTTCCCACTCTCAACTTGCCCTCCCTCTTTCTGGATGCATCTGTTTATTTTGAAGTAATCCTGGTTCTCTATGAACTGTCAGGTACTGTTGATTCCTTGTATTAGAGCAAGTGGAAATTGGTACGGTTGTGACAGGATATATACCCTGTGTTTCAAGGAGGAATCAGCCAGAGTTTGAACATTGTTCATGTATGTATGGTAGGGTGCCGCTAACTTGGTTCCCGGAGAACATGAGATTGCCATGGCAACAAAAGCTCTTTGAAGGCAGAAATCTTGGCAGAGTGGTTGGGTCTTTTGAAGTGCTGGGTGTTTTGATAGGAAAGGATCCAGTCAGCAATAAGCACACAACTGTCGGCCAGCAGTCAAGGAAAATAAGCATTTCGCTTTTAGCTTTAACTTGAGGGCAAATATATTTTGTTTCCCCCTCAATGCTAATCTTCCTTCAAAACAAATATTTACATGAGGTTTTCTTACCACATGTATGCTGTTTCGCGAATATAAGTTTCCAGGCATGTACTTTGTGATGTTTTGGCTGGCCTAAAATTGTCTCAATTTTTGGTAAAATCATAGTTGTATAATGCGTTCTAATACTAATGGGTTCTGATATTAAAAGTAGAGTAGGTAAAAATCAGTACAAAGTACTTAGTTCAGAATTTGGTATTGTTTCAGAACTAGTGAAAAACAAAAATAAATCCTCAAACTCCATGATCTGCCTACTGTTTTCAAGATCCTTATCTGACCAACTTTCTTTTTTTTCTCTCTCTCTGTTCTCCACTGTTAATCTCAGCCTTCATCATGGTTTTGCTCTTGTGGATGTTCAGTCCTGCTTCTGGGCCATCACTCCTGCATAGCGTGCCTTCTCATTTTTCTTTCCAAACACTACTCATCTCAGAATTTCCTTCTCAGGTTTCACTTTTGTTATTAAGCTTTCCCTGTCTACTGTAACCTCCAGGAATGTTTTCCTTCCCAAACTCTTGATTAGAATTTACATATTGAATAATTTATAGCTTAATATGATTTTACACATTTTTTTTGTTTATGTGTTTTGTGTTGTGGGTTGGACCAGTTTTTTTAGTAATAAGCTTTTTGTGGTCAGGAATTGTGCCCTCTTGTGTCTTATAATAAAGGACCAGACACATGGCTAGACTTAGTGAAAACTAATTCATTAATGGTTTTAATTTAAACTATGTTAATGTTCAAAAATTATGTTCAAATAATAGACTGTTTAGCCTTTTAATAGGTTGTATATATAGTCATCATAAACAATGTACTATCTCGAGGATACGGTGTTATTTTTAATGCTTGTTCCCAGGGCTAATAATTTGTGTAGATCTTTTCCCAACCACAATTCTTTTTTTTTTTTTTTTTAAATATTTATTTATTTATTTTGGCTGCTCTGGGTCTTAGTTGCGGCACGTGGGATCTTCATTGTGGCACGTGGGATCTTCATTGTGGCACACAGGATCCTTTGTTGCGGCATGCGGGATCTTTTAGTTGCAGCATGCGGACTTCTTAGTTGCAGCATGTGGACTGTTAGTTGCCGGCAACCACAATTCTTCATCTAAACTGAAGAACCCAGAAAATGATTTGGATGACTTTTCTCAGTTCTCCCAAGAATGATACGTAGTTGGTATCATTCTTAATGCCTAGGAAACAAGTAAATTGAGTACATTCAGTGAATGACTTAGGGTACTAGGGCTTAATTCTTATGTGGAACCACAGTTGAGAATGGGACATATATGTCATTTCTGTATTACACTCAGTTTCCTCATGTATGAATGACTAGCTTGAATCTTTTTATATGTTGATTTTGTTGTTCTTTTCTATTTCTTTTTCCAATATGCTGGTAAAACTTTTAAGGAAAGCCATTCCTGAGACCAGATGGAAGTTTTGCTATTTGGTTTATTAGAAGCTCTTGAAATGATAGCCCAGTTTTAAGCAGCACTATTGTCTGCAGATGTAAAATACAATTCCCATTTTTTAGACTAGATCAATATAAAATAGGGAAATTTTTGGTATTACAAAAACTCTTAAAAGATTTTCTCCCTCTAATCTGTGACTGAAGAAGGAGGTAAAAAGCTACCTGCTGAATCAGGTATTTTAGGATTATTTTATTATTCTGTCTGAAAAAGAATCTATTAGTTATTTGCATGCATTTTATACCTAGAAATGTTAAACTTCTGCCTTTATTTTTAAAAGTTATTTTTCATTGAAGAAATATCTAAAGTACATAAGTTCAAAATTCACATTTAGCCCTTTGCTTTTGTTTACTGAACAGGTCTAGGGGAAATGCCTAGGGCCTTAGGGGAGTGCCAGTGTCCTTTGGGTCTGTTAAAGCTTTAGGGATAGTCATCATTCACAGGATAGTTATTAGTCCCTTAATATAGGTGGAGTAAAGAAGCTCTGTAGTTAATCATTATGGAAAATGCTTTGATGGTTAATGATTTACATATAGTCCTTTATTGTTTCTGATAGCATGAGTTGTATTTAGATGAATTTTCTTAAAAAAGTAATACTTTGTTTTAATTGTTTTGATTAAAATCTTTATAAAATGTATTATAAATTTTATTATTTTCTTAAAGCTTACCAAATGTCTGTCTTTGTCAGGGTTACAGTCATGGATATTTGTTGTACTTTGCTCTAATAGAGTGATGGTGTATTGTATTATGATGAAGGTTGATAGGGTTGATTCTATGTGAATCTTTTCCTGATTACTGTATGTTTATATGTGGCATTTTAATATTTTATTTCCTTGTTACCTATAGTAATTTATCAGTTTCTCAGTTTTTAACGGGACTAACCAAGTTTTGGCTTTTCTTATGTTGTAAAATCTTTATTCAGCTGTATAACCTAACCTGCTAAAAACTGACCTATGGTTAATGAGGTAAGTATTGTTAAAATCAGAGACTGTGTTGCTATTTGAAAATAGGCCTGGGAGTGATTTTCACCCCTATTGTGGAGGAGAGCACATGGGCTTTGTTTAAACTCTTTTTCTGGGCTATTTCTCTCATTGTCTCTGGGTATAGTTGATTGCAGTCACTTGATATATGAGTATGAAATATATGGACTGTTGTCATTTCTCCTTCAGGTGACTTTGATATTAAAATTTTTAAAAACACTTTTGTTTTTTTCTCGTGTGGTAGCAAAATTTATTTGAAAAAATATCAAAGTAAATGGTTTATATATATTAAATGTGTTTGAACATGAAACTTAAAGCCAGCCAATTGTGAATTAAAGGTATATCAAGTACTTATTAAATAATATAAATGTTTTTGGCATAAATGGATTAAGTTGATTGAATTTATAATTATTGATAGTGATATTGCTGCATTAAACACTAATATGCTGTGATAAGGAACATTCTTTTGAATACATCCTAACCTGTCCTGATGTGAGGAAGCCTTTTCTGTAAATGTAAGGGGAAAAAAATTTAAATCATCCCTTTTGGTTATTGAGAGCGGAGACTGGGTTGTCTCAAGTTAAATTCTTGTCAAGGACATTTGTTGGTACTGGATGGAACATAATTAGTTTACTAATTTGTTGAGTTCTGTATAGTTCGTGAAACTCATGGTTTTTGTTTGAGCCTTTCTTTAACTCTGGCTTCCTCTCAGTCTTTTGTGTTTGTGAATCTGTCTAGTTCATTGAGTGACGAGGATAGGCAGAGTTGTATGCCAAGGACCAGATGTGTCTCTTTCCTCACTGCGATACTCTTGGCTTTTTGTTGACCTTTACATATAAAGGATTTGGCTAAGCTCAGAGGAGAGGAAGTGGGGAACCAACTGATTAGGATTTGTTCTGGGTTCAAAAAAAATTCATAAAGGGAGAGAGGATGTTCATTACTGAGAATTGGGTAGGGGCACTGCCCCAGGTTTTTCAGCTCAGCCTCACTAGGGTAAAAAATGGAGGTCAAGTGTCGGGGCAGATAATCTATCCATTGGAGCTTTTCTTATCTGAGGAAATTTGAACACAGTAACCATAGTTGAATTGCCAGAAAGTGTGTGTTGTTTCATATTAAGCTAGTTAATCGAGGAACTTCTCTTTTAGCTAGATAAAAATATGTATCAATTTTTGAGCTACTCATTGGTACTAAACAGGAATATAATTTTGATCCCTATTTCTTTGGCTTGGGTTTAATTAGAAACAGTTCAAAAAGCTGGCCCCCGTTATTTTCTTTTCGATCCATTCATATAGTATTACTCTTAGAGCACTAACCTAAGATGAATTAGATTGCTTTTCAGTTAATTTGAAACAAATAGGAGCCATCTGGAAGTGTAGTAACATGGCTTTGACTTTTACTCTGAGTGAAATGGGATGCTATTGAAGGGAATGACATCTGACTTAATGCTTTAACAGTATCTTCTTGGCTGCTGTGTAGAGCATAGTAGAAAGAAGAGACCAATTAGGAGGCTATAGAACATGTGGTTAAATTTTAGATGTACACTGAAAGTAGGACTGATAGATGTTAGGCCTCAGCAACAGAAAGGATAGTAACTAATTGAGAATGGGAAGACTGAAGGAGGAACACATCCTTTTTTTGTTGTTGTTGTAAGAAATAAGATTGGGAATCTACTTTCAGACATGTTAAATGCCTATTAGACATCCAGGGGGAGATATTAGTAGGTAATTGGATATTCTGTTCCGGGATACCAGGTAGAGATGTGAACTGGAGATCCCAACTTGGTAGTCACTCTTCTTTGTATTGACATTTATATTGTTTCTACATTTTGCAACTACAAATAATGCTGCAACGAAGAATCTTGTTCATATGTATTCTTGTATTTCTGGAGGCACATTTTCAAGGGAAATTTCCAGAAGTGGAACCGCTGGGTCAAAAAGCAAATGCATATGTAGTTTTGTTAGATACTGCCAAAGTCCCTTCCAAAAGAGTTGTGCCCAACTTGCATTCTTACTAGTGATATTTAGTAATGGTCACAGACATTTTAGTGGTGGGAAAAAAGCTTATTAGTCATCAAGTATAGGTAATTCACTTCTTTTATAACAACTTCATTGAGATATAATTCACATACCACAAAGTTCACACATTTAAGGTGTACAATTCATATATGAAATGTCCAAAATAGCCAAATTTATAAAGATAGAAAAGTAGATTAGTGGTTATCTAGGCTGAGTTTTGGGTTGGTAGATTGTGGGGAGAAGAGGAGTGACTGCTAATGGATATGGGTTTCTTGGGGGTGTAGTGTGATGAAAATGTTCTAAAATTGATAGTGGTGATTTGATGGTTGCATAGCTGTGATTATACTAAAAACTATTGAATTATACACATCTGAGTATATATGGAATATAAAGCCATGGGATCAGAGTGAATTAAGATGAAGAAGAGATCAAAGGACTGTGTATGTACTTCAACATTTAGAAGTTAGGGTGATGAGCAAGAGATACTTGAGAAGGCATGTCAAGAAATACAGGAGGAAACCAGGCAAGTATGGAATCATGGAAGGTAAATGAAGAGAGTGTTTCAGGAAGAAGGGCTACTAACAGTATTAAATGCTGCTGATGGGTAAGTTAAGATGAGGATTAAGAGTTGATCATTTGATTTAACAACTCCAGAAGAAGCAGCTGTGGTAGAGTGGCGGGGACAAAAGTCTAGTGGGAGGGAGTTTGGGAGAGTGGAAGTAAAGAAGTTAGAGACAGCAGGAATAAGGCCCTTTACCCAAGAATTTTGCTCTTGTGGGAAAGATAGAAAAGGGGTGTAGCTTTGTGGTGGTGGGGAGAGGTAAGTGGGTCAAAAGCAGTTTTAAGTTTTTTATCTTTTTTTAAGATTGAGAGTTAATAGCATGTTGTAGGATCATGGGAATGAGTCAATAGAAAGAAAAAGGACTGATGATACAAGGAGAGGGAGAGTTGCTTGAGTAGGTGAGAGGAAGATGGATCGGGTTTGGCTAAGCAGGCACAGCTCATAGGAGCAGGAGAGGAAATGATGTGTATTAGGTTATCAGTAAGACTGATATTTTAGAAATACAGAAGTGAAAATACTGTTACGGTCTTTATTTTGCTACTTTTTCTCTATATGGCTTTTATTAAATCTGATAATAAGCCTGGGAATATCATGGTAAAATTGATATTGAAAGGTGTGGAGGAGCTATGAAATGTTTATGCTTAGAGGTAAGAAAACTGTTGAAATATATTTAATTAAATAATGTTGCCCTTCAAACTAAGTCAGTATCTGTCTGGTGGTTCTGTTAGCTATCAGTGGTTGGACAAAAGTTTCAAGGTAATATTTGTAAATCAGCAAATCCTAATAATCATTGTCAATTGTATACAATTAGGCCAGTTAGTTTTAGCATGTCACTTAAGAGTGACTGACTATGGATGTGGAGTAAGTTTCTTTTTAATTAAGAGTTGGATATAGAATGGAAGGAATCTTTTTTTTTGTTGTTGAAGTACAGTGATTTACAATGTTGTGTTAGTTTCTGGTGTACAGCAGAGTGATTCAATGATTCAAAGACTATATGTATTCTTTTTCGTATTCTTTTCCATTATGGTTTATTACAAGATATTGAATATAGTTTCCTGTGCTATACAGTAGGACCTTGTTGTTCATCCATCCTATATATAATAGTTTGCGTCTGCTAGTCCCAAACTCCCAATCCAACCCTCCTCTCCCCCCTCCCCCCGCCCCGCCCTTGGCAACCTCAAGTGTGTTCTCTATGTCTGTGAGTCTGTTTCTGTTTCATACGTAGTTCACTTGTGTCATATTTTGGATTCCACATATATGTGATATCATGGTATTTGTCTTTCTCTTTCTGGCTTACTTCGCTTAGCATGATAATCTCTAGGTCCATCCATGTAGCTGCAAATGGCATTATTTCATTCTTTTTTACGGCTGAGTAATATTCCATTGTGTGTGTGTGTGTGTGTGTGTGTGTGTGTGTGCGCGCGCGCGCGTACACACATACACATATACCACAACTTCTTTATCCATCGGTTGATGGACATTTAGGTTGCTCCCATGTCTTGGCTATTGTGAATAGTGCTGCTCTGAACATAGGGGTGCATGTATCTTTTTGAATTATAGTTTTGTCCAGATGTATGCCCAGGGGTGGGATTGCTGGATCATATGGCATTTCTGTTTTTAGTTTCTTGAGGAGCCTGTATACTATTAGAATGGAAGGAATCTTAAGCTACATCTAGTCTATCTAATTTTGCAGATTAGATTTTTCTTTAATATCCTGCAGACAGAAGACTGATATTGAGTAGGAAAACTGAGATATAGACCCAAGACTTATGGAGATTTAGTACATGATAAACCTGGTGTTTCAGAGGGAACAAATGGGATAACCATTTTAAGAAATGGTTAACCATTTCGGAAAAGATAAAATTAAATTCATACCTCACGTCATACAGAAAAATAAACAGCAAATGACCAGAGATCTTATTAAGAATGAAACTATATGAATACAAAAAGAAAACATGGGTGGATTCTTCTGTGACCTGGGTGTAAGGAAAGGTTTTCTGTGACTCAAAATCCAGGTGCAACAAAAGGAAAAATTGGTAAATTTGACTTTATAAAAATTTAAGACTTTTGCATGGCAAAAACCCCACTAATAACAAAGCCAAAAAGATATAAAACTGGGAGAAAATACTTGCATTATATATCACAGATAAAGGGCTAATATCCCTCATGTAAAGGCAAAATAGAAAGAGACCCTAATAGAAAATAGGTAAAAAGACATGGACAGATAGTTCTCACAAAAAGCTATAAAAATTTCCCTTAAACATATGATAAGATAATCACTCTCACTTATAAGAGAAATCCAAGTTAAAACTTGCACTGAGATGCCAATTTTCACCTGTGAGATTGGCAGAAATTTAAAAGTACAATCAAATACTTGTTAGCTGTGAGGAGAGAGGTATTTTCTTACTTCGTTGGTGGTAATACAAACTGGTATTTTGATGCCACTGTACCCCAGGTTGGCACAGGGTGGCTCAAGAAGTGGCTTCCTTCCAGAGCAAGAGGTCAAAGGAAGAGAAGATGCTGACCACTTCACTAGATCCCTTTTCCTAGTCTTCCCACAAATCCCTGTGGTCAGAAGGTGGGAATTCCTGCCCACCTGCCTTTTTGGGCCTCGAAACTCTATGATCTCTCCCACCAAGACTGGCTTTTGAGATGCTAAAGGCGGGTTAAAGGACACAAACAATCCTTTCCCAAGATAGTAGTGGGACTACAACATGGGAAATGTTTTTGATTGTAGGAAAATGAATATTCACTAACTCTGTCTTGTCCCTTTGGTAGCAAGTCATAGTCTCTCTTTCAGTAAATGGATTTATCAGGCATGTGAGAGCAAAGGTCAGGTAATTGGAAAGGCCAAAATTAAATAAAATAATCCTCATTAACTGTCATTGCATAAGTCATGTATTATATATATGTGCAGAGAGACAATTTTTAGGTTGATAATACCGCAAGGAAAGTTAACTAATCTGCACTCAACAATGCCCTGATTACATGTCATCACATTTAGAATTATTTTGTTTGTGCTAGCTACTAGACCTGGAATAGAAGGTGATGTGGCAATTGATAATAACATAAGTCAAATTAAAAAGTGAGTTATTCTGTTGGGTGAGAATATAAAATGGTACAAGCTGCTTTGGAAATCATCTTGGCCATTCCTCAAAATGTTTATCCTAGAGTTACCATAGGACCCAGTGGTTCTGCTCCCAAGAGAGTTGAAAACATGTCCACTCAAAAACTTGAACATGAGTGTTTATAGCAGCATTGTTCATAGCAGTCAAAAAGACAAGCCAAATGTCTGTTGACTGATGAATGTATAATGTATTGTATACCCATACAGTGGAGAATTAATTGGCCATAAAAAAAAAGGTAAAGTAATAATACATGCTACAACATGGCTGAACCTGGAAAACATGATAAATGAGAGAAGCCAGTTGCAAAAGGTCACATATTGTATGATTCCATTTTTATGAAATGTCTAGAATAGGTAAATCTATAAAGGTAGAAAGTAGATTAGTAGTTACCTAGGCCATGAGGGTTGCAGGGAATAGTTTGAGGGAGGAAGGGGAGGGACTGCTAATGGACATGGGTTTCTTGGGGGTGTTGTGTGATGAAAATGTTTTAAAATTGAAAGTGGTGATTTGATGGTTGCACAAATATGAATAAATGAAAACTATTGAATTGTATACTTTAAATATGTGAATTGTGAAGTATGTGAATTATATCTCAATGAAGTTGTTATAAAAGAAGTGAATTACCTATACTTAGTAACTAATACGTTTGTTCCCTGTCACTAAA
Organism: Eschrichtius robustus; assembly: GCF_028021215.1. Lineage (NCBI taxonomy): Eukaryota > Metazoa > Chordata > Mammalia > Artiodactyla > Eschrichtiidae > Eschrichtius > Eschrichtius robustus. Next base: position 118,740,912 of record NC_090824.1, read on the forward strand.
ATGTGTGACCCATTCCTATATACATTGCTGGTGAGAATGCAAGTTGGCACAACTCTTTTGGAAGGGACTTTGGCAGTATCTAACAAAACTACATATGCATTTGCTTTTTGACCCAGCAATTCCACTTCTGGAAGCTGACTCTGAAGATTTACCTCCAGCAATACAAGAGTACACGGGGACAAGATTATTCATTGCAGCATTACTTCTAATTGTAAAATAATGGAAACAACCTAAATGTCAATACAGAGGAGAATGATTAAATAAAAACTATGGTACATCCACAAAATGCTTGTATGTAAAAGAATGAGGAAACCTCTATGAATTGATATGGAGTGATTTTTAGGATTATATGATTAAGTATAATGCCACAAGCAAAGTACAAATGAGCATCTGTACTATACTAACTTATGTAAGAAAGAAGGCAGCATAAGAAATTACACATATATCTGCAGATGAAATACAGGAAGGATAAACTAGAAACCACAGACACAGTGAATAGGAACAGGGTGGAAAGAATGAGGGATGGGAGTGGGATTAAAGAAATGGAGGAGGTTGTGACATTACTGAGTATACTTTTTTGTATGGTTCTGACTTTTGGAACTATGTCATTGTTTCACATGTTTCTTTTTGTTTTTTAAATCTGTAAAGTTAGAGAAAAAAATGAAAACAAAAGTGGACTAAAACAGAAACAAATGAACTCAACTGATTTCAAATGAATTACATAGTTACAATGTGGGTTGGGATGGGGGCACACCAACACATTTTGAACACAGTATTTGGACTGTATGGCCTTACGGCCGAAGACAAAAAGACCTCTTTAAAAACTACCCAGTTTATAGGCTTTCCTTTTTTGTGCAGAGCTACTATGGGTTAGCAAATCCAAAACTACTTTCTATGTATACCAGGATTGAGCAAATGGTAAAAAAATATTTTATGGGTAATGGAAGCCAGATTTCTTATTGTTGGAGGAGGGAGTTTTAAATATGCAAAAGGAGAAGGCTAGAAGGAAGAAATCTTGTGGCGTTCAGTTGGAATTTGAAGTAGAGATAAACTGATCTTTCTTTCTTCCTTCTGTGTGTCCATGCATCTGTCCATCCATCCATCAGTCTGTCTATAGAAATAATTGTAGATGAGACAGGGGTGTGTGTGTGTTTTTGTGAGTGAATGTATGTGTATGAATAAATGTGTATATGTATATATATTAATTTATTTCATACTCTTCTATGTCAACCCCTTGCATGGATGTGCTTCCTAGATAGTTTTTAGTCAGTAATTTTATCATTGATTAAACTTGCTAGGTAGGATATTACAAAAGTATTCATTTAGACACTGTCTTTGTTTTTGTTGTTTGGCCATTTACAGAATGAATTTGTTAAATACATTTGCTAAAACATTAGACTTCCAGCTGTTTAATTTAATTTTGTAAATGTCCCCCAATTTTCCTTTAAGAAAAACATTTGTGTTACTGATAAAATGTTAGTAAAGAACCTCCTGTAATAAACATTTAGCATGTGCAAGTGGAAAGCAACATGTCTCTAGCAATCTTTAGTGATTAATAGATTAAATTCATTTTTACATTTGGATTTATGTACTACCATCTAACTCATGACATGATCTAATAATAATCAAGATATGGTAATAGTAAAATATTAGTAATCAAGATGCTTTTATCTATAGTTGACAAAATGTAGTCTAAAGAAGAATTAAAGCTGTATTGGAGTCATTGGATTTGCTACTGAACACTACATTTAAAGTATATAATTATCGTGTGTATAATTATAATCATAGTCTTATAATTTGTATATAATCATACTCCTATACTTTGAGGAAGAAAATATGTGTGAATTGTAGGTATTTTAATTATTGTTAATAAATTAAGTAATAATTGAATTTTCTTTGGGTGATTTCAAATTATTAGCATCTCATCCTAAAAAAATTGAATTACATAATAAAGTCTGCCTTGCTCTATAACCTTTGTGAATATGTTAAAAAATAAAATATTCTAGTAACCCCAAACTAATTTTTTGTTTATTACTATTTAATTTGAGGCAGTTCTAAGCACTTATAGCAGAGAGTTGACACATAGCCAATTACAAGTAACAATTTTAATAAAAGTTTAGAATTAAGTTTTTAAAAAAGAGCTATCTTTGCATCTAAATTGAGGCCTCTACACATTGTTTCTCACTAAAAGTAGTCAGAGATACTTGGAAAAAATGGCTGGTTTTGTATTTGATGCAGGAAATGTACAAAATAAGCCTGGAACATCTTGTTATACCAGGTAATAAGTAATAAGGAAGCTTCAAAGACTAATGGAATCTTGTCAGAAAGACTCAGGGTCCAACTTGAAGAGCTTCCTACAGGCTGAAAATTGGACAGTTTGAGCTTTAATAATATCTGTAGCGGATTGAGACACTTCATATATGTTTAAATACAGGAGTTCATAATGACTTTAAAAAATGACTGGTCATACTGGTGGAGGATGCTATTGAACCAGTCATTATTTTAAAAGTGGGAAATGAAAGGAAAGAATTGCTTGTCCTATCTTTCCTGTAAGAACTGTACCATTGGGCAACCAAGTAGATGATGAGGGGGAAATTCATTTTTATAGAACTCTTCTAGCTAACAAATGGGAAAGGAATTATAAAATTAGAATATCACCATTTTGTAAGCCCTAATAAGTTAATGAATGTAAGCATTGAACATTGTGAAAATTAACACTACTAGAGAAAAACAGCCAGAACATTTGCCTCCTGATGTAAGACAAAATACTACCCATGAAAAAATCTTGCCCCTGCCAGAAAAAAGAATTGAACCTCAAGCACCTAAATTCAACTACTAACTTATGGAAAATACAGAAGAAGAAAATGTTAAATACTAACAGCAACCCCTTGCTGGATATAATCAGAAAAATCTAGACTGTAGGAAACTACAGAGCAACCAAAAATTTCTTCCCTCTCCTCCCAAGGTCTCAAAGAACAAACAGGAGGGGACACATTTAAAACTTAAAATTAATCACAGTTAAATAAAATTAGAAATTCAGATCCTCAGTTCAAGTGCTCAACAGCCATATGTGGTTAGTGGCTACTATATCAGACACTGCAGTTATGGAACATTTCCATCTTTGCAGAAAGTTCTGTTGGATAGGTATATTAATTTCCTAGGGCTTCCGTAATAAATTACCCACAAACTGGGTGGCTAAAATTGCAGAAATTTATTCCCTGACAGTTCTGGAGGCCAGAAGTTCAAAATGAAGGTGTTGGCAGGGCTATACTCCTTCTGAAGGCTGTAGGGGTTTATCCTTCCTTGCCTCTTCCAGCTTCTGATGGCACCCTGATGTTTTTGGTTTGTGACAGCATATTTATCCTTTCTAATATAAGGACACCAGTCATTGGATTTAGAGCCTACTCTAAATCTAGGATGATCTTATCTTGAGATCCTTAACGTAATTACTTGTTCAAAGACCCTACTTCCAAATAAGGTCACATTTGCAGGTACTCGGTGTATTGATTTGGACATAGTCTTTTTGAGAGACACAATTTTAACCTACTACAACAGTGCAACTAAATATTAAAAGGGACTAAGAGACATATCAAACAATTGCAATGTCTGGACTCTCTGGATCCTGATGCAAACAAACATTATAAAATTAAAAATTATGAAATGAATTCCCTGGGGGTCCAGTGGTTAGGATGCCCAGCTTCCACTGCAGGGGACACAGGGTTCCATCCCTGGTCGGGGAACTAAGATCCCGCATGCCGCACAGCGCAGCCAAAAGGAAAAAAAAAAGTAATATCATATGCCACTTAGAAAAAAAAACATAAAAATTATGAAATGATTGCACATTAGGATAATGGATATCTGTATTAAGGAATTTTTGTTAGCTCTTTTATGGGTAATGTATTGCAATTATTTTTAAAGAAAGAACTTTTATTGTTTAGAAGTACAGCAGTATTTACAGTTGAGATGAAATGATATATTGGAGATTTTTAAAAATAATGCAGGAATGAGGAAATGGGTAGTGTATAGATAAGGGGCTGTAAGCTACAGACCATTTAGCTTACAGCCTGTTTTTGTAAATAAAGTTTTATTGGAACACAGCCATACCCATTCATGTACATATGGCCTGTGGCTACTTTTGTGATATAAAGGCAGAATTAAGTAATTCAAACAGAGACCAGTGGGCTTCAAAAAACCTGAAACATTTACTGTGTGGCATTTTACTGAAAAAAATTTGTTGACCCCTGCCTGGTATAGATGAAACAAGGTAGACAATGAATTGATAATAGTTAAAGCTGTCTCCTTTTTATATATGTTTGAAATTTCCCATAATATGTTAAATTTTCTGAAAAATAGTTGACTGTTTCTCTGATTTGAGAGTAAGAAAGAACTAAGCCTAAAAAGAAAGAGAAACAAAGGAAAATACGTAAATATTCTATCAATATAAAAATTCTATTTGTAATATTTTATCTCTTCAAGGTATGAAATGAATATGGTAAGAAGTTAACATTTGTTAAATCTGGGTGTTGGAAACATGCATCTTATATTATTTTGTATTTATCTGTATGCTAAAATACTTTTAATTAAAAAAAGCCAAACTGTTATGTTATAAATTTAAGTTAAAGTGTATAAGGGCAAACTACACATTTGGGAAAGTATTTGCAATATATAACCACAGTTTGAGAGCCTTAATACATACACATCCTTTATAAATTTCCAAGAAAAAAAATCTTCCTGTTAGAAAAGGACACATACAGTATTTGCCAAAGAAAGGCAATTGGCCGAGGTGCGTGTGGGAAAAATGTTTTTAAAAAAAAGAGAGAGAAAGAGACCATAAGCAGAAAAGTTAATTTTAAAAATTAGACACTCTTAAGATTAAGAAAATTATATATATGTAAAACCACATCACTATATATATATATATATATATATCGAGAGAGAGAGAGAGAGAGAGAGGAGAGAGAGAGGGAGGGAGGGCAACTATATGTATATATAGGGAGAATGTAAAATTTGTAGTTTTGTTGTTTTTTGTGTGTATTTTGGCCAATCAGGTTGTTTAGAAAGTAATATTTTAGAGTAAGTTGAAGTTTCTCAAGTTCAACAAGTGGAAAAAGAGTAATCTGTTTTTGGTAATTGAGCTTATTTGTTAACTGTTAGAAATTTCCGTTTGTAGAGTATGTTTAACATCTTATGTATACTGATTGTTGAGATACTTCTCTAGAGGTTCTTAAACTTTAGCACATATCAGAGTCACCTAGAGGGCTTGTTAAAACATGGACAAGCCCTAGAGGGCTTGTTAAAACATGTTAAAACATAGACAATCAAAACCTCATCCCCAGAGTTTTTGATTCAGTGGGTTTGGGATGGGGCACAGGATTTGCATTTCTGACGAGTTCCCCTGTGATCTGATGCTGCTGGTTTTGAGGGACCACACTTTGGTAACTGCTGCTCTACAATGAAGAGAAAAGAGAACAAAAGGAAAAACAGGTATTTGTATTACAGCAACTAAGCTCTGTCTTTGATGCACAAGGTTTATGATCAGTTGAATATACAGTATATGAAAAAGCATTCCTTTTTTATTTAGAGAATCATTTGGAGCCTTAAGCCTGGAGTTTGTAACTTGTACAACTTTGGTATGTAGGTGATGATTTCATTTGTTTAGGCCTAGCTTTTTTGAACAAAGCTGAGCTTTTTTTTTGAATTGTTTGAAGTATAGTTGATTTACCATGTTGTGTTAATTTCTACTGTACAGTAAAGTGGTTCACTTATACATATATATATGTATATACCTTCTTTTTTAAAATATTCTTTTCCATTATGGTTTATCATAGGATATGGAATATAGTTATCTGTGCTGTACAGTAGGACCTTGTTGTTTATCCATTCTATATATAAAAGCTTACAGCTGCTAACCTCAACCTGCCACTCCATCCCTCCCCCAACGCCCTCCCCCTTCGCAACCACAAGTCTGAAAAACTGACCTTTTTGTAGTTTATCAAGTTGCAGTGTTATTTAGGTGGATGAGAATAACTTCAAAGTGGAAATAGTGAAAAGAACAAGTGAGGTAAAGAAAAAGTATGATTCTACTAATATAAAATTAAACAGGGAAAAAAAAACATTTTTAAGGAAACATATTTGGTAAAATTATTTTAAAAAGCAAGGGAATGATAAAGCTAAATTCAATATTGTGGTTACCTCCCAAGGGAGAGTATTTATAGTCCATTATTTGTATTTATACCTTACTTATATAAATATTCTCTCTCTCTCTCTTTTTTTTTTTTTTTACTATTCAGTAAGAATAAATCCTAAAGCAAAATGCTCTATTTCCTTCATAGAAAAAAAAAACTTAAGAAGACTAAGGCTCCCTTAGGCTCTTAGTTGGGCCTGCCAAACGCCCTAGGCCAGCACTGTATGTTAGAATTTCTGCAGTGATGAAAGCTTTTAAAATCTTTGTCAAATGTGTCTAATAAGCACTTGAAATGTGGCTAGTGCAACTGAGGAAGTGATTTAAAATTTAATTATTTAAAATTTATATTTAAATAGGCACACGTGATTGGTGTCTACCATATTATTGCAACTCTAGGCAGTTTAGAACATGGTTTAGCCCTTGAGTTAATAATCTATTAATAATTCTCCTACAGAATATGCAATGTTTGGTTTGCTGACATTTTGCTTAGGTTACTGATTTCTGTCTGTTATCTTGTGTGCTTTGACTCCTACTTCTGCTTCTTGTGTTCAGTGGTAGCAGTTTGATTTACTTGTCTTCTGCGTTAAATTCCTAAAATTGAGTCTTCAGAATCAGAAGCTACTGGACTAAAGTTTATTGAAAATACAGTTGTATTTTAGTTATAATGTTCTTTGAAATTTTCATAGAATAATTTTTTTAATGTCAGAATTTTATTACATTATTTTCTGCTGATTCTATTTAAAATATCAATGCCATTGACTTTTCTGAGTCCTAACCAAAATTCTTTTTATTCTATAATTTGAGTCGTTCAGTAAATATTACTTGCTTGTTGTGAACCATGCATTCTTGAGAATTGGGGAATGATTGAAGAAATAGACTCTGACTTATGAGGTGAGCATACTTGGAAGTATTTTTAGAAAGCAGAATGTGAGAGAAACACATTGAATAGTCATATACTAGCTGGAGGAATGAGGGTATGACTGGGAAGAGACCAAACAAAAATGTTTATATATTTTTATTTTGTTATTTTGTCACTTGATGGTAATTGAGATTGTACATCAAAGTTCTTCGCAGTGTTCCTATTACTATATAAATGCTGTGATTTCTTTTTTTTATTTGCAAAATATATATTTCAAAAAGGACTTGTGCCTGTAATATACAAAGAACTTGTAACCCCAAAAAATGACAACCCAGTTTTTAAAAAAATAAGCCAGAGCTATCTAAAAATACACTCCATCAGAGAAGACATATGAATGGCCAACAACACTTGTAAACATGTTCAGTGTCATTAACATTGTAATCAGAAAAATGCGAATTAAAACCACTATGAGACACACTGCACACCATTTAGAATGGCTAAATTAAAACAACAACACGAAATCATAATACCAAGTATTGCTGAGTCTGTGGAGCATCTGAATTCTCATTTCATTTCAAATGGAAATAAAAAATAATCCAGGCACCTAGGAAAACAGCTTGGCACTTTCTTATAAATTCAACATACACTTACCGTATAACCCAACATTCCCACTCCCTGGAATTTATCCAAGAGAATAAATTGGATAAATTTATCCAATGAAACGTGTGTATCCTTTTTTTTTTTTGAGAATCATCATAGAAGCCTTATTCATAATAATACCAAACGGGAAACACCCAAAATATTTATCAACTGGTGAATAAATTAAAACAATTATACCACAAGATAGATAACTCACATCTATAATATAAAAGAAAAGTACTCAGCAACAAAAAGGAACAAAATATTGATAAATGCGTACGTACATGGTTGAATCTCAGAAGCATCAAGCCATTTGAAGTAAGGCACTACATACTATGAGTCCATCTATATGCAACTTTTCTATCCTAATGATTCTCATATCCTTTCTGCTACCTAGGTGGTTATTGGTTTTACCTATGTAATATTAATACACTTTATTCCTTATGTTACAGCTTTGTTCTTCATCCTAGGTTGATAGCTTATTATGGTAAAAGGTATTTTCCAAATGTCTGAAACCTGTCACGCAGTGCCTAGAAGTTAGTCTGTTTTCTCTGTCCTGTAGGGGCCAGTAGAGTCTCTTGATTCAGGTTCCCCAGGTGGATGTTTGCTTTTTGGTCTTGTTCCTTTTACAGACCAGCTTCCTTTACTTATTTATCACTTTGCCCAAATTCACAAGATCTCCAACTTAAGCACTGTCTTTATGTCTGCCTCTTGGGTCCAATTCACAAGAGAACATTTGGTTGTTAATAAGCCAGTGGATTGACTAGTCTCAGATTGGCCACCCCTGTCTCAACCAGTTAGTTGGGGTTAGGCACGTGATTGTTAACTGGTATGGCTGCCTAGGCTGCCCATTTAACTGAGTGGGGTTTGTGCTATGTATATTATTATTATTATTATTAAAGCTAATTTTTAAAAAATTTATTTTATTTTATTTTTTGGCTGTGTTGGGTCTTTGTTGCTGGGCGTGGGCTTTCTCTAGTTGCGGTGAGCGGGGGCTACTCTTCGTTGTAGTGTGCGCAGGCTTCTCATTGCGGTGGCTTCTCTTGTTGCAGAGCATGGGCTCTAGGTGCGTGGGCTTCAGTAGTTGTGGCCCGCTGGCTCAGTATTTGTGGCTCGCCGGCTCTAGAGTGCAGGCTCAGTAGTTGTGGCGCGTGGGCATAGTTCCTCCACGCCATGTGGGATCTTCCCGGACCAGGGCTCGAACCCGTGTTCCCTGCATTGGCAGGCACTGAGCCACCAGGGAAGTCTGTGTGATATGTATATTATAAACTTAATTAAATGAAATCTCCATGTATTAGGTTTTTTTGGATTACTTTTATGCATGTTCATTAACAGATACTTTTTGAGCACTTATAAAAATATACAGTGACAGGTGATGGTGCTACAAAGATGGCTAGAGGCAGGTATAATCCCTGCCCCCAAGGAGTTAATAGTCTTAGTGGGAGTGACACATAAACAATAAAAATAATGTAATACAGTGATAATAAGCAGGTAACTAATACAAGTAGACTACTTAATAGTCATACCAAATAAGGACTCAGAGTTGGATTTCTATCCCTGAGACAAACAACTTGGCCTTGAGTAAGTTTCCTAAAATATCAAAGTACCAGTCTTTAAAAAGAGAGTGATGCACAGCTTCATTGTGTCACCCCAGATAATGTACATGAAAGTGTCCTGTAAAGTGTGAAGCGTGACAAAAACGATACCATTGTTTTATTGGACTATTTCATTACCTTCAATTTTAGTGTAATCTAGTAATTTGGAAAGACTTAGTAAACTTCGTAATTTTTGAAAGACTGATTTTTCCTACTGCTCTAGCCTTGGAGGGTGTATCATCTTTTTGAGACTTGATTTTTGCTTTCTTTTCCATGTGGACATGAATTTTGTTGTGATTTATAGTGTATTGCCCTTTTTTATATTACTTACTTCTCTCTTAATTCTTCTAATAGGTTCTCTGCCATTTTATCAGGTTCTTTCCTTGTGCATTGTTTTGCCTGTCTGTATTTTTACTTTTCTCTTTGAATTTAACATTTGAACTGTGATACAAATGTTTGAAGCTATACTTTTATACATAAGCATTCTTTCTCTATATATTATTTCTACTAAATTGCTTTATTTTTTAACTGAAATCGATATCGTTGGTATTGTTTTGTGTTAACTCAGGTTTATATTGATATGTCATTATTAATTGATTAGTCAGGAGTAAAGGCAACTTTTAACATCTTTATTGGAGTATAATTGCTTTACAATGGTGTGTTAGTTTCTGCTGTATAACAAAGTGAATCAGCTATACATATACATATATCCCCATATCTCCCTCTCTTGCGTCTCCCTCCCACCCTCCCTATCCCACCCCTCTAGGTGGTCACAGAGCACTGAGCTCATCACCCTGTGCTATGTGGCTGCTTCCCACTAGCTATCTATTTTACATTTGGTAGTGTATATATGTCCATGCCACTCTCTCACTTCATCCCAGCTTGCCCTTCCCCCTCCCCGTTTCCTCAAGTCCATTCTCTACGTCTGCATCTTTATTCTGTCCTGCCCTGCCCCTAGGTCCTTCAGAACCATTTAAAAAATTTTTTTAGATTCCATATATATGTGTTAGCATACGGTATTTGTTTTTCTCTTTCTGACTTACTTCACTCTGTATGACAGACTCTAGGTCCATCCACCTCACTACAAATAACTCAATTTTGTTTCTTTTTTATGGCTGAGTAATATAACTATAGGTTTTATTGTTTAGAAGCCAGATATTTTATGCTTTCAAGTTATGTTGCTTTCTGTAGTTAATTCTGTTGGGAAATCTGAAAATGAATATTTTGTTTTTCATTTGAGGCAGATACATGCCACCGATCATAAGTCACGTACTACTGAATAGTCACTCACATTTGGATGGCTACCATATTGGATGAGTGGCTATCTCACTTAATTTTTCTAAAGGCACTTTACATTAACAGCTATCAGCAAAATTAGCTCTTCAAAAAGGTGGCTGATAAATATATATTATTTATATACTATATGTATCTTGTGTTATGAATGATACAGTGTAGTTATGGAGTCTAGATTTCAAACAATGGCATTCGTAATGATTTGGAAGAAAGCATCTATATTAATTTTTCTTTACAAATTATATTTTCAGTGTTGCAAAAGTAATATATACATACACACATACAGAAAGTTAAAAAATATAAAGCAAAAATAAGAAAATAAAAACACCATATTCCCATAACCTAGAGATGACATAGTTAATACTTAAGTGTTCTTCTAGATGTTTTTCTATGTATATGTATGTACACTTGTATTTCTTTACTAATATTATATCACTGTACACATTATTTTAGTATATGCTTTTTATTTTTAATTTTATTTTTTTTTAGTATATGCTTTTTTAAGTTAACAATTTCTGCTTTTCCATATCAGCAGATTTTCATCTTATCTAATCCATGCTCACATTTTTTCAGGTTTTTGAAAAAATATTATTTGCAGTTGATCTGCCCAAACCAGGTCCAATCCAGGATAACTCATATTTGATAATTACTACCCCTTAAGTCTTTTAAATCTAGCACAGCATCCCCCCGCCTCCCCACACACACACCTTTTTCCTGACACTGACTTTTTGATTAGACATTGCCTTTTGTTGTGCATGTCTGTTTTGTTGGGGGGTTGGGGTGAGGCAGCGTGTTTAGTTGTTTCCTGTTGGTGTTGTTTAGCTTGTTCCTCTATGTATTTTATCTTTTTTTCCCTCAGCTCTCTATATCTTTTTGTTGTTGTTGTTATTCAGAAGATGTTGTGCCATTTATTGTAGACTTTTGGGCTAATAAGTGCCTTCAGCTTGCTTTCTGAAAGCTAAGGCAGTAAGAGAGTATCAAAAATAGAATGTGAATTTTGTAATCAAGTTTCAAGAAAAAAAGGCAGTAGAATTTGGGACTTCATAATGATACCCAAAATACTTTAAAAGTCTGTGTATCACGTGATTAACTATTTTGAAGGTAAGCTTTAACATCCTCTATTTGTAACTTAGGCTTCCAAACCTTTATTTCTTCTTCCCCACCTTAAGGATGAGTTCGTTCTAGGTCATCATTTTCAGCATGTCTAGCAGCCCAATGTTTTCAGTTACACTGTGTTTAAATTACACACGGTACTTAGATTTGGTGGGAACCTCACAGAATATCAGTTCTGCTATTTTTTTAAAAGTTGCTCCCCCCCCATTATTTCCATATATGCTCATTAAACAAATTTTTGAAAATATGGCCAGAAAGAGAAAAAGAATTGTCCATAGTTGACACCAAATCTCTATCTACATTTTTATAAACTTTAAAATTCAAGTACACACATATTAAAAAGCATATAGATTGTCAGTGTTCAGCTTGATGAAATTTAGGAAAGCGAATACACCCATATAACTACCATACAGATCAAGAAATATAACATTACTGCATTCTAGAACCTGTTGCCTACCACTTCCTAGGCATTATCCCCTCTGGAAGGTAACCACTATTCTGACCCCTTTCATTTACATAAGTTTTCCCTTTTGGTGAACTTTGTATAAATTGAATCATATAGTATGTGCTCTTTTATGTGGGGCTTGACTTGCTCACCATTCTGTCTATGAGATTCATGCATGTTGTTCATGTAGTTCATTCTTTTTCATTGTATCAGCTCTCTATATCTTGTATTTTAAGTTAGTATGTAGTTTTAAATTTAGCTAAAATATAAACCCCCCTTCTCAATTAATCATTCAAGCAGATCAGTATGGTAGCTATAAATACTGAATGATTTTGGTCCTCATCTTCCTTTTTGTTCAAAGACTAGAAAAGAAAGATGAGTTTTCATGAATTATCTATGTACACATTTCTTAATTTAAGATAAATTAATAAAAAGGAAATCTAGCTTCATTTATGTCCACAAATATTATTACCTCTAGCCTGTATTAATCTGCTTGAGTATAAATTCAGGTTATCTCTAGGGTTTTCTTTAAAAATATGTGACAAAACGTTTAAATTAATATTTTCTTTAAAAAAGAAATTGATGTGAAGTAGGTGCAATGCTGAACCAGTTGCATACCTTACCTTGTATTAATATGACCATTATTGAAAATTAGAAAGTTTTAATTAGAAGGTCAATTCTTAAAATTTACATCACCATATGTTTCAGTTTTGGGAAATGCATATTGCATAGTACAGAATGTTTTAATGATTATTTAAGACAATGGATTCCTGAGAGATTTGACATTTTGGTACATTATTTATTTGAATTTCACTGCTTCTTAATTTTCCCTGTAATTGGGAAAGTTCTGATAGGCTCTTATCATACCAGAGCTTAAAATCCACAGACTGCTAAAACATGGAAATATGAATAGAGGTATCTAAAAACATAATGTACAGAGTGTGAGCCTTGAAGCTTATATTTCTGAAAATTCCATCGGTGATTTTACAGATTTTACAGTTTTACAGTTGTGGAATTTGACTTTGGGTGAAACAGGTTTGGAGGACTAAAATTGCAAACAAGGATGAGTCCTTATGTATTTTTATTTTTATTAACCCAGAACACCGAAGTAAACTCTAAACAGAAATAATTTATGAAAATTTTACAGATTTCATATTAGATAAGCCTTAAGCAGTGAATTTCTGTTTATTGACCCTAATTACTGAAAATATTTCCTTCCCGCAAAGTTTCGGTGGAGTGGTTATATTCATTTTTCTCTTATGCAAATTGAGTAGTTTATGTCTTCTCCTTCCTTCAGGTTCTTACTACCTTTCTGATTTTATGACTCAGGAGTAATGGATGCCTGCTCATTTCTCATTATGGACCCAGAGACAGACTTGGATGTGTGAGCAAGGAAAAAGCTTTGGAAAATCTTTACTTATTCAGTGATTATTTCTGATCCTTTGCTATGCTTTTTAAAACCTAAGGCATGAGCAAGGCTGAGCTCTCTGACTTGGATCAGCGTATCCTTTCCTAATCTAAATTCCCTTCTACATCAGACATAGGAGTCTTATTTCTAAGGCCTGGTTTTAATTTTCTTTCCTAAGCTTGAATTACAAAAACCTCTGCACCTGCTTGGTCATCCACTTTGTCATATATGTGTACATACACACATACATATATATATGTACATGATAAAGTATATATATAAACAATCAGTACCTCATTTTCTAATATGCCTCACTTGAATAACTGAATTGAATCTCTTAGTTGAGGTAGATGCAATCAGAACTGAATCTGCATGTATACAATTAATTAATGGCCCGTTAGCTCGTAAGGAGAGTTTATGGTTCGGAAAGAATGTGTGTATATTTATTGGTATCATAGTAATGTATTGAGATGTAAAAGGTGACCCTGATTTTTCAAGTTACAAAAACACTACTACAGAAACAAAACAAAAGGAAAATTTCTCCCATCCAATTTAATCTTACCAAATTAAGCACTTTACTTTTTGTTTTAAATGATCTTTCAGCTGTTTTCTTAAGAAATACAGATTTTTCTTTATACCCATGATTTAGATGAATTACCCAGTTATATTGCTCAGTAATGGGCCAAATCACCCTCATCTACTTTGGTTATAGACCCCCAACGTCCTTAGAATATGCTATCATTTTGGAAAGTAGAGGATAAAAAGCGCACCTGTGCTAATAGCAGCTGTGATGGGAGGTTGCTTCGTCTACCAAAAATTCTTGCTATTTCATAGCCCTTCCACCCAAGTTCAATTCAGGGAATAATTGCTGAGCATCATTCATTTGTATTTGAGCACTCTTAGTGGTTTGGGTTGGCCTCAAGTTAGAGTACTGACTGTTGTGGAGGAGGCTAGTCGTATTGCAGGGCATGATGAGCAGTGATAAGAATGATATGGAGGGGCTTCCCTGGTGGTGCAGTGGTTAAGAATCCGCCTGCCAATGTAGGGGACACGGGTTCGAGCCCTGGTCCGGGAAGATCCCACATGCCGCGGAGCAACAAAGCCCATGCGCCACAACTACTGAGCCTGTGCTCTAGAGCCCACGAGCCACAACTACTGAAGCCCACGCACCTAGAGCCCGTGCTCCGCATCAAGAGAAGCCACTGCAGTGAGAAGCCTGTGCACCGCAATGAGTAGCCCCTGCTCACCACAACTAGAGAAAGCCCGCTTGCAGCAACAAAGACCCAACTCAGCCATAAACAAACAAACAAATAAATAAATAAATTTATAAAAAAAAAGAGAATGATATGGAGTGTTGGGGGAAGGAGGTAAGTTATAAGTCACCCCCAGGTGGGCAGAACTCAGCATACACTGACTGCAGTTAATATTTTGAAACATCCCTCTTCTTATCCCCCGAATGTTGACTTGGAAACTGTTGGCTTGGAAGATATTTCTTTCAAGAGAAAGTACAGATATTATAAAACCAAAAAAAAAAAAGTACTTGTTCATGGCCATAAGCAAATTTTTACCCATGTTACAAGCAAGCAAGAAGGATGAAAAATGTCCACTTCCAGATCTGTTTCTTTTGTTTCATCATCCATTCTCCTGGGTCTCTTCAAGGTTCATTCCTACTCCATAAATTCTCAAAGTGTTGATTTCAAAAACCAGAAGAAAGAAAAAGGCAGGGGCCAGATTTAAGGGAATATGGGAATAGAGGGGCTGGTAGGAAGGAAAGCTGGAAAAGCCAGCCCAGGAGTATTAATCCAGTGTTTACACAGTAAGGAGAGTGATTTCTTTATGTGGTTAGTAAATTTTCTATGATGGAGATTTCTGAAAAGAAAGTTCTGAAATTATTTGAAAAGTGGCAGCATACATTAAGTATTAAACTTTTCAAGGAGACAGTTTTGAAGAGCAGCATAGTTTTTGTTTAAGTGTTGACGTGCTTATTTAGAAAAGAATTAGTCTTGCTGCAGATCATATTAAATGGTTTAAAATAGCTGATGAGTGGAACAGCTGTTGGTTGCAATTCATGATTCCATGATGAAGTGTAGATCTCTTGGTCCAGTTTTCAGTATCAAGCTGAGTTTTCTGTCTTTGATTCTAGCCACCATTTAAGTCAAACACTTCAGGGCTTGTTGAAGTCTCAGAAGTAACAATGTAGAGGGATCAGAGGATGATTATTTTAGTAAAAATAGAAGTTGGTTCATGCATTTAAAGTCAGGCATTATACATGCTATAATATCTGAAAGAAAATTGAAGCTTCTAGTGTTCATGAGATGGCATGTCAAAAAAAACAGACTTTACAGCTTTTGAGATAGTAATTATACAGCAACAGTCTGGCTTGTTGGAAAAGGAAAAGGAAAAAAAAAGCGAGCCGAATAGTCCCAGGTCAGTTTCATTTACCTTTAAGATACTCCTTCCAAAGATAGATCATGGTGTAAATTGAGTGGAAATAGACTGGTGGGAACACTACTTGTAGCTATAGACAGCGCTATGGTGTAAGTAATCAGTTGAAATAAACTCAAAAAACTAAAAGCTTGATTTTTTTTTTTTTTTTTTTTTTTAAGGAACAGCTTTGGTTGGAGCCCTCAGTAAAATGAAAGGATTAAAATGAAATTCTTATAACATACACCAAGATTACAAGTGTAAATAATCAGAAAACTTCCATATTCATAGGATGTCTTCTTTCTTTAACAGTTTTACCATGGATTTTGTTGATTGTAATCTTTTATCGTTTGCATTCTCTTGTAAATCCTTTCTTGTAATATTTAAAAATTGTTATTAAAAACTAATGAGGATTAATTTTTTAATTAAAATTGCTTTATAGGCAGCTTCCAGGAATATTTTTATTTCTGAAAGCAAGGTATATATAATCAAAGCTTTTTAATAAATAGGTTCATTTTCTTCCTCATATGGGAAATATCCTTTGTTTCATACTTTTCAGATTTATAGTACTGTGTATTATTTCACACATATTCTTAACAAGTGTTTACTTCAAACTGTTTCTTTTTTAAATACTCAAGTGTATTCATGGACTACTACCCAGTGTTATAAACATAATCACCTTTCAGTAGTACATTTATCCTTCACTCATAGGAAGAATAGTTCCTTTTACTGCTGAAGCTCATCAAGTGTTCTTTTTTTTCCTACCCATATGTTTTTAAAGTGATCAGTTATCAGCAACGTTGCCTAAGTGCATTTATAATTCCGGTTATATTTATTTTACTTACTCCTTCAATAAATATTTTGGCATGTCTTCTGTTTGTGCCTTTCTACAGAAAAGATAAGGATCTTTTCACATGTTACATTTTTTAATTTTTCATGGTAGTATGAGAATTATGAAGCATGAAAACATCTAGACGTCAGGATTGCATTATTTTATTTAGAATGTTAGCTTAATGTATAAACTCAGAGTTGGAAACGCTACTCTCAGGGTTTCTCCTGTGGTTGCTGTAAGTGCGCTGGTTGACTAATAAAATTATCTCTGAAGGACAAAGGTTGTAATCAGACCTAAAGGTTGTAATCAAACTCGATGCTCGGTTATGATGGCAGGGTGCAGATGAATACTTCTCAAAAGAATAATTCCTAACATTTTCTGATTTTCTTATCAAGGTTTTCTTAGAATGAAAAGCTGCAAAACTATATAATATCAAATATATTTTAAGGTAGCATGTGCTTTAAAAGGGTAAAAATTCCAAATCTCAATAAACAGTCAATAAATATTTAACTGAGTATCTACTATACTTCTAGATTTGTGTGGGGACCTTCAAAGACTATTAAGATATGGTTTTTGCCCTTAAGGAAATTTATGGTCCTTTTTTAAAAAACTTATTTATTTTTAATTTTTAAAAATTCTTTGGCTGTGTTGGGTCTTAGTTGTGGTACGCAGGATCATCATTGAGACACGCAGGGTTATTTGTTGCAGCGCTTGCTCTCTTCATTTTGGCACTCGGGCTTCTCTCTAGTTGCGGTGCACAGGTTTCTCTCTAGTTATGGCATGTGGGTTTTTTCTCTCTGTAGTTGTGGTATGCAGTCTCCAGAGCGCGTGGGCTCTGTAGTTTGCAGCACGCGGGCTCTCTTGTTGAGGTGCATGGACTCAGTAGTTGTGGTGTGGGGGCTTAGTTGCTCCGCGGCATGTGGCATCCTAGTTACCCCGATCAGGGATCGAACCTGCGTCCCCTGCATTGGAAGGCAGACTCTTTACCACTGGACTACCAGGGAAGTCCCTATGGTCCTTTTTGAAGAGACAAGGTTAATAGCTATGAAAATTTAAATTCAGGAGTTTTAGAATAACTGATGTGAGGTTCTTGAAAGTGGTAATAATGAAATTTGAAGCTGTTGCTCATGTGGCTTTGACTTGAGCTTAAATATTAAAGGAAATGATGTAAGATTTGTTCTATTTATTTAGGTAACAGCAGATTGAGTTACTTTTCTGGGACTACTTCAAAAATTTTAGGCTAGTCCTGGAATTTTAGGTTCCTAAGAAAATAATCTTTGGTTTAAATTATTTTGTAAGAATGTTTTATAAAAAGGGGATGTCCATCGCAAAATACTTTAATGTTATTTCATTTAAAAAAGTAATTTTTAGTATCTTTCCCTTCTGTGTGTATGTATTCTTTCTTTAAAATAGTTTTTTTCTTTTTTAAAATATTCTTTTAGTTTATTTTATTTTTGGCTACGTTGTGTCTTCGTTGCTGTGCTCAGGCTTTCTCTAGTTGTGGCGAGTGGGGGCTGCTCTTCGTTGTGGTTCGTGGGCTTCTCATCGCGGTGACTTCTCTTGTTGTGGAGCATAGGCTCTAGGCTCGCGGGCTTTAGTAGTTGTGGGGCTCAAGCTCAGTATTTGTGGCACAGGGGCTTAATTGCTACGCAGCATGTGGGATCTTCTCGGACCAGGGCTGGAACCCATGTCCCTTGCATTGGTAGGCGGATTCTTAACCACTGCGCCACCAGGGAAGTCCCTGAGTATTCTTTACTTCTGTACCTTTGCTCATGCTTTGCCCTCTGCTCATAATGCCTTTCTCTGACAACTGGGGCTTAACACCCTCTCAGCCCCCACATCCTACTCTACATTCCCTTGCAACCAGATCACTTGTCATCTCATCTATGAACATGACTTCCAACTTCAGTCATCTTCTGTTTTCCTGTAAGATTTTGTTTGCCCTGCCAGTCATGTTTGGTTATTCACTTATGTGACTCTCCTCTCTCACATTGGTGCTTTTCTTGAGGATAGATGTTAACTACATATGTATTTGGGATGCCTAGCATAATGTTGGGCACATAGTAGATAGTTGTTGGATAAATTATTGAATTACCTAAATTCTCAATGCTCAGAACTAATGGTTGGTTCTTGACATTTGTATTGTAGAAGGTTAAGTTATGTGGTCATCACTTTCATAGATATATCTAGGTTTACAGCTATAAGTATAAGTCTTCGTCTTTCTCTATTTTCAGTAATAAACTCAGGGCTAATGGTGATTCATTTAACATGAGCTGATGAAAGTCATGAGCTTATTTAGTCTTATAAATCAGACAGAATTCATCAGAATTTACTGAAATATTAACCTTTAAGCACTAGCTTATTTTACAGAAAGTTTATATATAGTTTTTATAATTCTAAATTGAGATGTAATTTTTTTAATTCATTCATTTAGCAAATATCTATTGAATGTCTTCTCAACTCTAGGCACTCAGGTAGGCTTTGGAGATACAGTAGTGAGCAAGAAACACATAAGTTCATGGAGCTTTATTTAAAAACAAAAAGAATAAAGGTAAAGCATGAATATGCTGAATAATTCAAAATTTTAAACTTCCTTTTGTTGATATAACTAAATTAGTTAAATTTAATTTAGATAATCACATTTTATATGTCTAATTTACTTAAAATGTTATAATCAAGGTTTAGAATCCTTATGCTTTTAAAAATAGAGGTAAATTGGAAATTTCTATTGATTTTGATTACATTTAATACAGATGTAATTATGTATTTACAGAAAATCTATAATTAGCATCTTGAATGGATCTGGTTCACCTTACAGTGACTTAATAACTGTCTGCTTCATTTACTTTTCTTTTTTTAAACATCTTTATTGGAGTATAATTGCTTTACATTGTTGTGTTAGTTTCTGCTGTATAACAGAGTGAATCAGCTATACATATACATATATCCCCATATCCCCTCCCTCTTGTGTCTCCCTCCCACCCTCCCTATCCCACCCCTCTACGTGGTCACAAAGCAACGAGCTGATCTCCCTGTGCAATGTGACTGCTTCCCACTAGCTATCTCTTTTACATTTGGTAGTGTATATATGTCTGTGCCACTCTCTCACTTTGTCCCAGCTTAGCCTTCCCCCTCCCTGTGTCAAGTCCATTCTGTAGTAGGTCTGCGTCTTTATTCCCGTCCTGCCCCTAGGTTCTTCATGACCATTTTTTTTTTTAGATTCCATATATATGTGTTAGCATATGGTATTTGTTTTTCTCTTTCTGACTTACTTCACTCTGTATGACAGACTCTAGGTCCATCCACCTCACTACAAATAACTCAATTTTGTTTCTTTTTATGGCTGAGTAATATTCCATTGTATATATGTGCCACATCTTCTTTATCCATTCATCTGTCGATGGACGCTTAGGTTGCTTCCATGTCCTAGCTATTGCAAATAGAGCTGCAATGAACATTTTGGTACATGATTCTTTTTGAATTATGGTTTTCTCAGGGTATATGCCCAGTAGTGGGATTGCTGGGTCGTATGGTAGTTCTGTTTTTAGTTTTTTAAGGAACCTCCATACTGTTCTCCATAGTGGTTGTATCAATTTACATTCCCGCCAACAGTGCAAGAAGGTTCCCTTTTCTTCACACCCTCTCCAGCATTTATTGTTTGTAGATTTTTTGATGATGGCCATTCTGACTGGTGTGAGGTGATACCTCATTGTAGTTTTGATTTGCATTTCTCTGATGATTAGTCATGTTGAGATCCTTTCATGTGTTTCTTGACAATCTGTATATCTTCTTGGGAGAAATGTCTATTTAGGTCTTCTATCTATTTTTGAACTGGGTTGTTTGTTTTTTGTTATTGAGCTGCATGAGCTCCTTGTATATTTTGGAGAAATGATTTCTTGCCTGGAAGCTGTCGGAGGCTGAGCGTCAGGAAAAGGTTGAAGGTTAGATTGTAAGAAAAGGAAATAGAAGCCATGTTTCGAAGACCTGTAGTGCAGGTCCTTCATTAGTTTGTAAGACATGAGTCTGAAATAGCTGGCAGTTTGGTTCTCGAAAGATCTCTGAATCGTGTGCAGTTACTTGGTCGAGTAGGTCAGGACCCTGTCATGAGACAGGTAGAAGGAAAAAACCCAGTCACAATATTTTCTCTAGCAACAAATGAGATGTGGCGATCAGGGGAAAATGAAACACACCAAATGGGTGATGTCAGTCAAAAGACAACGTGGCACAGAATTTCAGTATTCCGACCAGGCCTCAGAGATGTGGCATATCAGTATGTGAAAAAGGGGTCTCGAATTTATGTGGAAGGGAAAGTAGACTATGGTGAATATATGGATAAAAATAATGTGAGACGACAAGCGACAACAATTATAGCTGATAACATTATATTTCTGAGTGACCAGACGAAAGAGAAGGCATAGAGTGGACGATTCTTCTTTGGCCATTGTTTGGTACAGTCTTGTTTCCAAATCTTGATAGTCTTTATAGTTTCTGAGGACAAGAATTAAAATACTCAATGTAAAATGAGAAAAAAAAATCCTTTGTCAGTTGCTTCCTTTGTAAATATTTTCTCCCATTCTGAGGGTTTCATCTTACGGTTTCCTTTGCTGACAAAAGCTTTTAAGTTTCGTTAGGTCCCATTTGTTTATTTTTGTTTTTATTTCCATTTCTGTAGGAGATGGGTCAAAAAGGATCTTGCTGTGATTTATGTCATGAAGTGTTCTGCCTATGTTTTCCTCTGAGAGTTTTATAGTGTCTGGCCTTACATTTAGGTCTTTAATCCATTTTCAGTTTATTTTTGTGTATGGTGTTAGGGAGTGTTCTAATTTCATTCTTTTACTTGTAGCTGTCCAGTTTTCCCAGCACCATGTATCGAAGAGGCTGTCTTTTCTACATTGTATATTCTTGCCTCCTTTATCAAAAATAAGGTGACCATATGTGTGTGGGTTTATCTCTGGACTTTCTATCCTGTTCCATTGATCCATATTTCTGTTTTTGTGCCAGTACCAAACTGTCTTGATTACTGTACCTTTGTAGTACAGTCTGAAGTCAGGGAGTCTGATTCCTCCAGCTCCGTTTTTCTTTCTCAAGATTGCTTTGGCTCTTGTGTTTCCATACAAATTGTGAAATTTTTTGTTGTAGTTCTGTGAAAAATTCCATTGGTAATTTGATAGGGATTGCATTGAATGTGTAGATTGCTTTGGGTAGTATAGTCATTTTCACCATGTTGATTCTTCCAATCCAAGAATGTGGTATATCGCTCCATCTGTTTGTATCATCTTCAGTTTCTTTCATCAGTGTCTTATAGTTTTCTGCATACAGGTCTTTTGTCTCCTTAGGTAGGTTTATTCCTAGGTATTTTATTGTTTTTGCTGCAGTGGTAAATGGGAGTGTTTCCTTAATTTCTCTTTCAGATTTTTCGTCATTAGTGTATAGGAATGCAAGAGATTTCTGTGCATTAATTTTGTATCCTGCTACTTTACCACATTCATTGATTAGCTCTAGTAGTTTTCCGGTAGCATCTTTAGGATTCTCTGGGTATAGTATCACGTCATCTGCAAACAGTGACAGTTTTACTTCTTTTCTGATTTGGATTCCTTTTATTTCTTTTTCTTCTCTGATTGCTGTGGCTAAAACTTCCAAAAGTATGTTGAATAATAGTGGTGAGAGTGGGCAACCTTGTCTTGTTCCTGATCTTAGTGGAAATGGTTTCAGTTTTTCACCCTTGAGAACGATGTTGGCTGTGGGTTTGTCATATATGGCCTTTATTATGTTGAGGAAAGTTCCCTCTGTGCCTACTTTCTGGAGAGTTTTTATCATAAATGGGTGCTGAATTTTGTCAAAAGCTTTCTCTGCATCTATTGAGGTGATCATATAGTTTTTATCCTTCAATTTGTTAATATGGTGTATCACATTGATTGATTTGCGTATATTGAAGAACCCTTGCATTCCTGGGATAAACACCACTTGATCATGGTGTATGATCCTTTTAATGTGCTTCTGGATTCTGTTTGCTAGTATTTTGTTGAGGATTTTTACATCTATGTTCATCAGTGATGTTGGCCTGTAGTTTTCTTTTTTTGTGACATCTTTGTCTGGTTTTGGTGTCAGGGTGATGGTGGCCTCGTAGAATCAGTTTGGGAGTGTTCCTTCCTCTGCTATTTTTTAGAAGAGTTTGAGAAGGATAGGTGTTAACTCTTCTTTAAATGTTTGATAGTATTTGTGTGTGAAGCCGTATGGTCCTGGGCTTTTGTTTGTTGGAAGATTTTTAATCACAGTCTCAATTTCAGTGCTTGTGATTGTTCTGTTTATATATTCTATTTCTTCCTGATTCAGTCTCAGAAGGTTGTGCTTTTCTAAGAATTTGTCCGTTTGTTGCAGGTTGTCCATTTTATTGGTATATAGCTGCCTGTAGTAGTCTCTCATGATCCTTTGTATTTCTGCAGTGTCAGTTGTTACTTCTCCTTTTTCATTTCTAATTCTGTTGATTTGAGTCTTCTCACTTTTTTTCTTGATGAGTCTGGCTAATGGTTTATCAATTTTGTTTATCTTCTCAAAGAACCAGCTTTTAGTTTTATTTATCTTTGCTATCGTTTCCTTCATTTCTTTTTCATTTATTTCTGATCTGATTTTTATGATTTCTTTCCTTCTGCTCAGTTTGGGGTTTTTTTTGTTCTTCTTTCTCTAATTGCTTTAGGTATAAGGTTAGGTTGTTTATTTGTGATTTTTCTTGTTTCTTGAGGTAGAATTGTATTGTTATGAACTTCCCTCTTAGAACTGCTTTTGCTGCATCCCATAGGTTTTGGGCTGTCGTGTTTTCATTGTCATTTGTTTCTAGGTAGTTTTTGATTTCCTCTTTGATTTCATCAGTGATCTTTTGGTTATTTAGTAGCGTATTATTTAGCCTCCACGTGTTTGTATTTTTTACAGTTTTTTCCCTGTAATTGATATCTAGTCTCATAGTGTTGTGGACGGAAAAGATACTTGATACAATTTTAATTTTTTTAAATTTACCAAGGCTTGATTTGTGACCCAAGATATGATCTATCCTGGAGAATGTTCCATGAGCACTTGAGAAGAAAGTGTATTCTGTTGTTTTAGGATGGAATGTCCTATAAATATCAATTAAGTCCATCTTGTTTAATGTGTCATTTAAAGATTGTTTCCTTATTTATTTTTATTTTGGTTGATCTGTCCATTGGTGAAAGTGGGGTGTTAATGTCCCCTACTATTATTGGGTTACTGTTGATTTCCCCTTTTATGGCTGTTAACATTTGCCTTATGTATTGAGGTGCTCCTATGTTGGGTACATAAATATTTGCAATTGTTCTGTCTTCTTCTCGGATTGATCCCTTGATCATTACGTAGTGTCCTTCTTTGTCTCTTGTAATAGGCTTTATTTTAAAGTCTAATTTGTCCGATACGAGAATTGCTACTCCAGCTTTCTTTTGATTTCCATTTGCATAGAATATATTTTTCCATCCCCTCACTTTCAGTCTGTATGTGTCCTTAGGTCTGAAGTGGGTCTCTTGTAGACAGCGTATATACGGGTATTGTTTTTGTATCTGTTCAGCCAGTCTGTTTCTTTTGGTTGGAGCATTTAATCTATTTACATTTAAGGTAATTTTCGATATGTATGTTCCTGTTTCTATTTTCTTAATTATTTTGTGTTTGTTATTGTAGGTCCTTCTCTTCTGTTTTCCTGCCTAGAGAAGTTCCTTTAGGATTTGTTGTAAAGCTCCTTTGGTGGTGCTGAGTTCTCTTAGCTTTTGTTTGTCTGTAAAGGTTTTAATTTCTCCGTCGAATCTGAATGAGATCCTTGCTGGATAGAGTAATGTTGGTTGTAGGTTTTTCCCTTTTATCACTTTAAATATATCCTGCCACTCCCTTCTGGCTTGCAGAGTCTCTACTGAAAGATCAGCTCTTAACCTTATGGGGATTCCCTTGTATGTTATTTGTTGCTTTTCCCTTGCTGCTTTTAATATTTTTATTTGTATTTAATTTTTAATAGTTTTATTAATATGTGTCTTGGCGTGTTTCTTCTTGAATTTATCCTGTTTGGGACTCTCTGTGCTTCCAGGACTTGATTAACTATTTCCTTTCCCATATTAGGGAAGTTTTCCACTATAATCTCTTCAGATATTTTCTCAGTCCCTCTCTTTTTTTCTTCTTCTTCTGGGACCTCTATAATTCGAATGTTGGTGCGTTTAATGTTGTCCCAGAGGTCTCTGAGACTGTCCTGAATTCTTTTCATTCTTTTTTCTTTATTCTGCTTTGAGGTAGTTATTTCCACTATTTTGTCTTCCAGGTCTCTTATTTGTTCTTCTGCCTCAGTTATTCTGCTATTGATTCCTTCTAGAGAGTTTTAAATTTCACTTATTGTGTTGTTCATCATTGTTTGTTTGATCTTCTCTTCTTCTAGGTCCTTGTTTAAACGTTTCTTGTATTTTCTCCATTCTATTTCCAAGATTTTGGATTATCTTTACTGTCATTACCCTGAATTCTTTTTCAGGTAGACTGCCTATTTCCTCTTCATTTGTTTGGTCTGGTGGGTTTTTACCTTGCTCCTTCATCTGCTGTGTATTTCTCTGTCCTCTCATTTTTCTTAACTTACTGTGTTTGGGGTCTCCTTTTCACAGGCTGCAGGTTTGTAGTTCCCGTTGTTTTTGGTGTCTGCCCCCAGTGGGTAAGGTTGGTTCGGTGGGTTGTGTAGGCTTCCTGGTGGAGGGGACTGGTGCCTGTGTTCTGGTGGATGAGGCTGGATCTTGTCTTTCTGGTGAGCAGGACTGCGCCCAGTGGTGTGTTTTGGGGTGTCTGTGAACTTCTTATGATTTTAGGCAGCCTCTCTGCTAATGGGTGGGGTTGTTTTCCTGTCTTGTTGGTTGTTTGGCTTGGGGTGTCCAAAACTGGAGCTTGCTGGTCGTTGAGTGGAGCTGGGTCTTAGGGTTGAGATGGGAGATCTCTGGGAGAGTTCTCTCTGATTGATATTACATGGGGCCAGGAGGTCTCTGGTGATCCAGTGTCCTGAACTCGTCTCTCTCACCTCAGAGGCTCAGGCCTGACACCTGGCCGGAGCAACAAGACCCTTTTGGGAAGTCTGAGGTCTTCTGCCAGCGTTCAGTAGGTGTTCTGTAGGAGTTGTTCCACATGTAGATGTATTTTTGATGTATTTGTGGGGAGGAAGGTGATCTCCACATCTTACTCCTCTTCCATCTTAAAGGTCTTCTGCTTCATTTAGTTTTGTAAATAAAGTAGTAAAGTCGGGACTTTCCTGGTGGCACAGTGGTTAAGAATCCGCCTGCCAATGTAGGGGACACGGGTTTGAGCGCTGGTGCAGGAAGATCTCACATGCTGTGGAGGAAGTAAGCCCGTGCACCACAACTACTGAGCCTGTGCTGTGGAGCCTGCGAGTCACAACTACTGAGCCTGCATGCCACCACTACTGAAGTCTGTGTGCCTAGAGTCATGTGTGTGAGAGAAGTCACCACAATGAGAAACCCACACGCCATGAGGAAGACTAGCCCCCACTCACCACAACTAAAGAAAGCTTGCGCACAGCAACAAAGACCCAATGCAGCAATAAATAAATAAATAGATAGATAGATAGATAGCCGAGTCTTTCTGTTTCAGATAAACTTTCAAAATTAACCTCACTAAATATTAAAACACCTTATTCCTTTAAATGGTATATTATACTTTTAAAGGAAAAAAATTCACATTCTACCCCTTGATTATGTGGAACATTCTTTAATGTTTCAAGGATGAAAAATGCATTTTCTGTAGAAAACAGATGAAATGGATTCTTGTTGACTCATGATTTAAATTGAGTCAGTTCAATACAAATTTTGACGAGTAAACAGTTGCTCTTCTAATCCAAGAAGTAATGACTAACTGAAAAGTTATTTACATTCTATCTTATAATACATTATCTGAGTTTCTTGCCATATATATGTATTCTGAATGCATTCTGAATGATCTTTGGGGTAGGCAATAGGTATGTCGTAGGTGTTAGAAAGTCGGGGATTAAGATATGTAACAACTCTGCAAATAAGTTATTATATAAAGTGACTTTGTAGAGTGACTGTATAGAATATGAAGGTTAAATGACATATTTGAAAGCAAACTCGAAACAAAACCCATTGTTATTAATGCAAGGTTGTTATTATTAGAGATGGTATTTTCTATTTTATTGAGAATATGGGACAGTTTTAAGATTCATAATTTCTGGCTTGAATATTATCTGTGAACTGTAATATATATTGAGTCCCTTCTGTTAACCTCTCTCTCTCCTAGTCACTCTTTGGCTGTTAATGCTGCCTGTAGTCCAGGGTAACACTTTCTTGGCAAAAGGGAGGTTAACAATCATTAAACAGAGGAGTTAAAGACATGAACCTCATTGTAGCTGCCCCCCCCCTCCACCCTCTCTTACTTCTTTCATTCCTTTATTCCTTCTGAATTTATAGAAGATTGTTGTTAGTGAAAGCTGTAGAGGGAAAACAGATAATTATATAAACTTTATTTTTTAAATATAGAAGTTTTACTCCATAGTTTCTTAGCCCCAGACCTTGAGATTGGATTTGTTTTAGAATCCATAATTTCTTGAATTTTAAAAACTTGAGTTAGTGATATGTAGTGTATGTTGTATAACATTCCCCAGAGTGATCTGTGGTAGAACCCTGTAATCACATAGGGCAGTATTTTTGAATTGAAACATATTAACATGCACATTGAGTGGATAAATGAGGACTATAATTATCCTTGTTTCAGTCCAGGTCATGTTTTACCAATAAATAAGTTATGTAAAATTTGGTTTTCAGAATGTTTTGGATTTTAGAATTTTTTGTTAAGGGATTATGGACTTTCTCCCTCTTTGTTTTAATGTTCCCAAAGGTCTGTAGAACCTATTCCTGTGAAGAGAGGAAGACCTTTTTTTAATCTTCATGAACCATATGTATGCCTGGTTGAGATAATGTGTATATATAAAAACACATTTATACAATATACATATGTGTACATATACATATATACAAATTTAGGGGAGCACGTGCATGTTGTGTTTGTGTGTGTGGCACAGAGAGAGAGAGAGGAAGGTGAGTGCGGGGAGGGAGGGGGAGAGAAGTGTGTGTTTGTGGATGGTAGGGACAGGGTAGGGCTGGGGAGGGGGGAGTCGCGATCTGGGTCTGTGTAGCTGTTTCACCCTTGTGCTAGCTCGGATTTGATTACTAACATGGTGTGAAATAAAACCTTAGTTGCAGTTTCACAGCCTTGTTAGCACTTAAGCTTATCATTAACAAATTCTCTAGACAGCGATAAAACCTAGATATTCTGTGTAAAATTACAATCAGAATGTTCTGTGTGCCATACAAAATAACAGTAAAAATTTTTAAACAGTCAAAACGGAGTATGACTTAAACTACTTTTTACTAATCCTAAAGGAGTGTGGTGTTTTATAGTCACCCAAAGAAGCAGTTTTACTTTGCCTATTTAATAATTAGTGGACTGTGGTTCAAGACAGGAAGTGAAGAATGCCTGAGCCAGTTGGAGTGGTAATAGTAATTTAGGTAAGCAGAAACTAATGTTCCAAATTGGAAATAGACCAGGGCATTGGGGATTAACACCATCCCATTATGAAAAGTCTCATGAGATCTCAGATGACCTCAAGAGGCTTGCACTTTTGTTTGTAATTGTTTATAAGAACCTTTGTAAGATTGTTCTAAGAGACTATGAAAAATACTCAGGCTATAATATTGCTTACCAGTAAATGTGGTAGAAATGACCTTGTTTTCTATTCAGTTGTAGAACAACTTATTTTAGGCCCTGAATCAGTCAGATGAAATGAACTCTTGGGTTGGAATGCTATATTTCTTTTTAAATATCAAAACCTTTAGTATTTCTTAAGTTTAAGGCCCCTAACCTTTACAAACATTACTGTATGAGAAGATAAACTTTCATACCCTTCCAGTACTTGTATGATGCCTTTTCTCCAACCTCTGTGTTCTTTGCTGACAACAGCAATTATATGTACTTTGTGAGGTCAATAAATGCTGATTTCTGCAAGAAGACAGCTCTTAGGAAGTGAGCTTAGTTGTGAAGGGGAAGCACAAAGAATGAGGTAATTGAATGAGAAGTATTGCAAAGGATTATTTAAAAGTGTGAGTCAGAAGCCAAATTAATATTACTTCCCTTGGGTCTCCCAGACTTCATGTGTATATCATGATTTATTTTGGCTTACCTGGTTAGTTTATCCAGATATGTGGATGGTAGCGAACTGGCATCATCAAATTCTCTTCTTTTTCATACCCAAAGCTGAATATGTATGCTTGTAACTGTAGCTCTTGTTTTCATAAAAAATGTACTAATAAATTTAAAGCCATGTAATTTAAGGTTATAAAATAGATGGCATTTAGTGAAGAAAGGTTGACCTTATAGTGTATCTTTATTTACCCCATGATTCCTACTTAATTGAAGTCTACTTTTTTATGATTCCTTTTAGGATACCAAGGCTTATGAATTCTACTGTAACCTGCTTAATTCTGAATAATCATTTTTCCTATTTAAATGGGGAGCTAAATGCCCGAAACGTATTTCCTGTAGTTTTTCTTAAATGACAGAATTTAGAAGTTATTATGTAGTAAAACCAACTAGACCAACTATGAGGTTGAGGGAATTTTAGTTATGAGGTTTTTATTGTTTATTAATTTTAACTGTGTGGTTTGGAGAGTGGGCAGAAGGGGAAGAGGAACATTTTGAAATTATGCCCTACAGGTTTCAATCTTTTGTCAGCTTTTTGTGATGCTATAATTGTAATTTGACTGTAATTTGTAATTTGTAATTTGTAATTTGTAATTTGACTGTAATTTGAAACTTGAAATCTGAAAGGTTTGTGGATTAGATGATTCACATACTGTTGGGTTTTCCACATGGCTTAAATTCTTTATAGAAACAGTTTTACAGACACATAGCATGAGGACAGGATCATATTTATTCTATAGGATTTGAAAACCAGTGACCTGTGTTCTAAGAAGATGAAAGTCTGGTTTTATTCAACATTGTAAAAAAATTGCCTTATATGCCTTATATTACTGCTTACATTTCAGTTTTTTGATGTGTGTATTATCATTGTTGACTCAAATTAACTGAAAGTGTCGACAGAACCACAGGAAAAAAATTGAAATCATGTTGCTAAATAAAATTTAAATACTACTTTTAAAAGTAAAACTATACGCTTATAGACCTTTATGTATGATTTGTGTTTCCATGAGGAAATGTTGATTAAGTAGTTTCCATTTTGGTATTACAGTATGTCCTGTTGTAAGTTGCTGACTGTGGAAAAATCTTTTAAGTCAAAAAATCTGCTCAGCTTAAACCCCTAGATTTACTATGGCAGAAACCAGAAATAGAAATCTACCAGCAATTTTATAATCTATTGAATTCCTGTACATCTTTTAGAGTAAGTTAGTTTTAAAAGAAGTTGTTGACTGTAGAACTGAATTACTTTTGTATATCCTTGTACGCAAAGGGTCTTACTTGATTTACTAAATACATGTCTGCAGTTTTTTCAAAAAAGGAAGCCCTAGCCTAGAGTGACAGAATTTTCTGTTTAGTATATTTGTGAGAGATGTTGTTAACCTATAAAATAAACTAATTAAGTATAAGTCTGACAAAACTTGTTTATATGTAATATTTAGCAGGATAGATTTATTTTGGATGAAACAAAAAGTCTTCAAAATCTATTTTCTGTTAAATGAGTAGCTTATCTTTGTATTTTTTGAGGGTATTTGACTATCCTTGATAACAGAAAAAAGAATCTGGATTTGTAATATTAGTCTACCTAAGTAAGACAAGTTTTTTGAGGATACTTGAATTTTGATGTCTGCTTACAAAGTGCAGTAATTCAGTGTTAAGTGAGATTAAGTCTTTGCTGTTAAATTATTCCTAATAGGGGCTGTGTCTTCTGAATAAATGTTTTAAGTTTCTCGTTTAGTGCTTGCTTCTGTTATTAACAGAAGAGGAAGACGAGGACAGCTTCATGTAGCTGCCATTTTACATGAAGTTAAGACTCTAGTCAGTGTTAAGTAGCTGTGGAATCTTTATTTCTTTGTAGTAGTTTTGGTGCATGGCGTGATCAATAATTTTTACTTTCAAAAAGCTGTTACTTTTACATTTTAATGATTCAATTTTTTTACCAATTAATATTGTACTAAAAGGGAATAGAAATGTGGGTGGCACTTGGAAAGAAAAGCTGTTGTTTATAGTCTGATAATGTGGTATTTTAAGTTTATGCTTTGGGAGAATTAAATTTGGACTCTGACATCATTCAGAAGTAAGACTTAGATGCATTTTCAAGAAAAACCTAGGAAATAAACTAGCGTGAAGCTGGTTTTTGTTTCAGAACACAGTGAAGATGTGACTTTTAAAATGCCTTCTAACCGTTCAAAGTAAACCTCTCATTTATCAAGTTAGAGTTAAATTGTTCACAGTGACATATATATTAGTTTGTCGTCTTATGTTTACATAGTTAATGATGTGCTTCAAAATAACAGCTAAAACATATAAGCAATAATTATTGAACAAGGAAATTAAAATACTATTCATGAATACAGTCAAGATTGTTCATTGTACCTTAGTGTTAGCAGAATATTTTAATAGCAACATTTTATTTTCTATTAGTAAAAATATACTTTTGTTTGAACTGTTAACACGAAATTATTCTGTCCAGTATGACTTTAAATGTTAATGCTATAGTTATAAAGAGCATGTGGAGTGTGCATAGAATATACTTGGGCTTTTAATCACCATTTTAAAAATGTTTTGAAAGATACATTAGAGCTAACATGAATATAGTAGACAATTAATATTTGAATTGAACTTCAAATTGTATTAAGGATCTTGTAGTGTGCCTGAACATTAATTACAAAGTAGTGACTGTGAGTTCAGACCAACAACTCTGACTTTTGATAAGCAAAACAGAGGAGCTTTTTTATGTATGGTGAAAGATGTAAAAACATCATTTTACTTCTTAACAGTTTGATTAATAGATATTGGTGAATACCAAAGTGTTACTGAACCTGTATGTACGTAACCACATGAGTACAATTCAAGTCACTGATACCTTTGTTCTGTATGTTCTCGTAAAAGTACACTATAATCTTTTAAAACTAATTCCTGGTTCTAACAAAGATATGCTCACTTAAGAAAATTTGGAAAGTGCAGAAAAAGGTGAAAATAACACTTACCAAGATATGTTAACTATATTTTGATATTTTTATGTTGATTTTCTTTGTGCTCTTTCTCATGTGTATATATATTATACATGTTTATACCAACATTTAAATTGGGATCATACTGCTTCTGTAATGGTATTAGATTTTAACATTGGAAATATTAGTTCTTTATAATCATATTTACATGCTATAGCTAGAATTTATAGGGGAACATAGTTTTTGCTTTAGAGAAGAGGTCAGCAAGTTTTTTCTGAAAGGGCCAAATAGTAAAATATTTTGGGCTTGGCAAGCCAAGAACAAAATTCAGGATAGAATACAGATTCTCATAACCATTTAAACTGTAGCCATTAAAAAATTTCAAAACCATTCTTAACTTGTGGGACTTGAAAAAATAGACAGCTCTCTGGATTTTGCCCATCAGCGGTAGTTTGCCATACTCTGCTTTAGAAGATTATTTGCTTGTATTTTATTTATATTTTACAATGTGTATGTGTCTAAATCTTTCTTTAACAGTTCTTGACATTACTACCTCAAAGGCTCTGAGCCGGCCACTGTGTTAAAACCCAAGGACCCAGATTGTAATTCTAGTCTTATTGCTGCAGGAATCAGTTTGCTGGTTCCTAGAGGGAATGCTAACTTTGACTTAGTAAGAAAGATATGGTACTTGCTGTCTCCATAGTAGAAAAACTGGCTGAGCTTAGAAGTGAACATAATTCAGCCTTTACAGGAAATAGGAAAGTGTTATACTTGGGTCTGATTCTAGGAGATGAGGATATTGTGTAGGAGGTGTTAGACCTACCTGGAGGTGTTATTTAGCCTTAAAATGTCAAGGCTGCCCTCCCAAATCTAGTTCTCCTTGACCTGGCTTTGTTCCCTTTTTAGTATCCATTTTTCTAACTTCAGAGACAGAACTAAATAATCATGTGTGGATGTTACTATATTATATGGATGTTATATCATTAAGTTATTATATATGAACGTAAGGAGTAAAGATGGAAAAGAGAAAAAATAAAGAAGCTAAAAATAAATGTCAAAAGCACTTTTTCTTGTCTTAGGATAAAGATTGTATCTTAAAATGTATCTGGAAGGGAAAAACTGCTGTTGGTATTGCAATGATACTGTTTACTGTTAAGTATAGTTTTTTGTGCATGTGTGTAAATATTATAGTTTCTATTTTCATTTTATGTGCAAAGCTTTTCCAGTTAACGCTTGTCTGTTTGTTGTTATTTATGATGTCGTCAATGAAAGAAAATGTGTTTGGAGCAGAACAGTAGATTTTAAAATAAGATTTCATGCTGTTATTTCAAGCTGTATCCCTAGTGATATGATACAAAAGCCAGTGTTCTGCTTCCTTTCTTGGGGCATATTTGCAAACTTACTTACAGACTCATAGTTATTGGACAATTGTAAACTGAAGCTTTATTCAAACAAAACTTTGTTATTAAGATGATTTTCCTTTATGGTGCTTGTATTTGGCAGGAACATTTAGAGGGATAGGGTGCTTGTATTTTTATTTGCCCTTCTAACCAGCAGTTTAAATATTGAATCCACACATTTGAGTGGTAAATCCTAGATTGCATTTCATAGCTTCTATTGCCTGTAATATTGGAAGCACTTGGTTTAATAAGAAAGGAGTGATAATTAGTTTCTAACATGGAGGGGTTTGCTGTTTTTAATACTGCTCTACTTGTTTGTTGGCCTGTAACATCCTTCCTGCAGAACTTGGAGCAGAGGTAGTATGTGTTTCAGTGGACCAATGTGTTCTTCTTGGAGTATGTTTTGGAATATTGCCAAACTTCTAAGAATTTATTAACAACTTTGACCAGAGCACCTAAATTAAAAATTTCTTATCAATCTTTAGATTTGTTAACTGAATTCCCAGGTGTTTGCTTTAATTTCCCAGGCCCCTTATATGGAACTAGGTCATGGAATGAAATAGGATATTCCTGACCCACCATCTCACTCACTAAAGTTGTTTTTCCATTAATGGTAAAGGATTTGTACTGACTTATGCGACCATCCTTCCCTGATTCCTTTGCCTTTTTTCTCTCTTCTGCCTTCATCAGTCCTCCCTTCCCATTCAGTGAGTAGTGTCTCACACTGGACAAAATTAAATGGTTGACCAGATCTAGGGGCATAGGAAAAAGCTGAATATTAAACTTGCATAGAAAAGGATTAAACTTGTGACCTTATGTTATCTTCCATGTGATTTTAATTGCTACATTATAATGTCTTAATTTATTCAATTCAAAATTTTAATTGGTTAACAATAAAGTATGGGCCTATTTAAATAAAGTTTGGAGGAAATAAGATCTCATTAGTGTGCATTATGAAAAATGTCTTCTTTAGTCTGTGGGTATAGAGACCTGCCTACTGCTTGCATGATGATGGTCTAAAAATTTAAAACACATTTAGGGTTAATAAGTTTTTATGGCAAAGCATTTAATATTTTTTAAGGAAATGAAAAGCAATACTAATTTTTGTGTACATTAATTCCTTCGAAATGCTCTTGCCAGAACCACGAAGTTGAATCTCATATGAATAAATAACTGTATTATAGTGCTCTTTTTAAATTTATCATCATTGACCAATACATGTACAAAACTGTCTTATAACACTCGGAGTAGAGATAAAGTAAGTTGGTTAAAACAAGTCAACAGAGAAGTTTTTAGATTATTATAGAGACAAACACCTTTGTTTTGTGATTCCTTTGATTTTTTTAAAAAATTGCCCTCCTTAAACTTTGTCTTGCTCTCAAATCCAAGCCCACTTAAATTTTGTTGCCATTCGCTTTCTGCTTTTGATCTTTTTTGTTGTTTTTTAAAACTAAATTTTAAAACGTCTCAGTCAGCAGCCAGTTTGGAAGAGTTTAAGGGTCACTCTTTTGAAAGAAGATATGTCCTTAATGATTTTAATTTGAGTCTGCTGTTGAAAGTTATTTAACATTTCCTTGAATGATGACTCTTAATTAGTCAGCTGTAAATGGATCACCCGCATAAATACCTGGTGATGTGCCCATTATGTCATTGTGATTTCCGTAAAGAGTAAGGAAGCAGAGTCCTTTTTTTTAGTTTTTAAAATATTTTATTTTGAAAAATTCCCCCCACAGGAAGATATAAAGTTGGATGAGCTGCATCACTTAGATTTAATTCTAAATATCACATTATGCTTTTATCATTTTAATTATTTCAATGTTTTATAATTAAATATAGTCTGATTATATTTAATAACATTAAAGACACCATAACATTTAATTTTTTAATTTTTATTAATATTTTTTCTTTCAGTTTTACTTAGATATCATTGACATACAGCACTGTATAAGTTTAAGGTGTACAGCATAATGACTTGACTGGCATATATTGTGAAATGATTACCACAGTAAATTTAGTTAACATCCATTATCTCATGTAGATACAAAATATAAGAAAAAAAATGGTTTTTCCTTGTGATGAGGAGTTTTAGGATTTACGCTCTTAACAACTTTGATATACCATAAGCAGTGTTAATTATAGTTATCATGCTGTACATCACATCTACAGTACTTATTTATCTACCTGTAAGTTTGTACCTTTTGACCACCTTCATCCTATCTCCTCCCACCTCTGGGAACCACAAATCTGATCTCTTTTTCTATGAGCTTGTTTGTTTTTTAGATTATAATGTAAGTGAAATCATACAGTATTTGTTGTTCTCTGACTTATTTGACTTAGCACAAGGCCTTCAAGGTCTATCTTTGTTGTTGCAAAGGGCAGGATTTCCTTCTTTTTTATGGTGAACAGTATTCCATTGTGTACATGTATCACATTTTCTTTATCTGTTTATCTGATGGACGCTTAGGTTGTTTTCATGTCTTGGCTATTGTAAATAATGCTGCAGTGAATATGGGGGTACAGATAACTCTTCAACATGGTGATTTGGCTTCCTTCAGATGTATACACAGAAGTGGACTTCATATATCACATGGTGGTTCTATTTTTAATTTCTTTGAGGAATCTCCATACTGTTTTCCATAGTAGCTGTACCAATTCACAGTCTCACCATTGCACAAGGGTTCCCTTTTTTCCACGTCCTTGCCAGCATGTTATCTTTTGTCTTTTGATGATAACCATTCTAACAGGTATGAGGTGATAATCTCATTTTGGTTTTGATTTGCAGTTTCCTAATGGTTAGTGATGTTGAGCACCTTTTCATGTACCTGTTGGCCATTTCGATATCTTCTTTGGAAAAATGTCTCTTCAGGTCCTTTGCCCAATTTTTAATTGGATTATTTGTTTTTCTGCTATTAAGTTGTATGAATTCTTTATATATTTTAGGTATTAATGCCTTATCAGATATATGATTTGCAAATATTTTGGTCTTTTGTGGTTCCATATAAGTTTAAGGATTATTTTTGCTATTTCTGTAAAAAATACCATTGGAATCTTGATTGGGATTACACTGAATCTGTAGATGGCTTTCGGTTGTATGGATATTTTAACAGTTTTAATTCTTTTGATCCGTGAACATGTAATTTGTGTCTTAAGTGGAGTCCTTATTTTCTGATAGTGCTGTATAAAGTTTTGAAACTTGCAGTGATAGTCTATAATCATAAAAGCTTTTCAGTAGTGTTATGACTGCTTTTTCATTACCATGTGAATTAGGGTTTTTTTTTCCTAAATGGAAGGAGAACTCATAGGAGGACTATTTTTTAAATTTTAGATTACTGACATCTTCTGATAAGGATGTTAGAGGAGTCCATGTGTTAGAATTGAGTAACTGTGAGAATAGAAGTTAGAGGATAATTTCATTTTCAGATATGATAGATGAAGTGCACACATCTTATTTCTCCCTCTGAATGCATTTATAAAACCTGGACAGGGCTTCCCTGGTGGCCCAGTGGTTAAGAATCCGCCTGCCAATGCAGGGGACATGGGTTTGAGCCCTGGTCCGGGAAGATCCCACATGCTGTGGAGCAACAAAGCCCGTGCACCACAACTACTGAGCCTGCGCTCTAGAGCCTGCGAGCCACAATTACTGAAGCCTGTGCACCTAGAGCCCGTGCTCTGCAACAAGAAAAGCCACTGCAATGAAGAGTAGCCCCTGCTCACCACAACTAAAGAAAGCCCGCATGCAGCAACGAAGACCCAAGGCAGCCCAAAAAAAAAAAAAAAAAAAAAACCACCTGGGCAAAATGGATGGAACAGCTATTTGAGGACTCTGAAGAATAAATAATAACATGTGGATTGGGGAAGAAGACTAGAATCTAAAGTATCATCAAACTGGCTGTTAGTTTACGATATTTTTCCTTCCACTATTCCTGAAGCTGAATTTAACACAATCTGAAGGCTACAAGTGGGCACTTAGGTATAGACAGAGAGCTCCACAAAAAAAGCCCGCTAGTTCTGGCTCAAGGAGTGGGAAGGATAATGCTCAGTGTGAATGTGGAAATTCCGTCTTTTTTTTTCTTTTCTCTGTTCTCATGCCATAGTCCTAAGTAACCCTGTGGTGATGGCAGTAGCCTGCAGCCAAAACACTGAGGGCTAAGAACCTTCCTCTTCAACTGACAAACCCTCATTACTTTCCCCCCTCCTTTCTGTCCTTCCACTGCTTGGCCCCAGAGCAGGTACAATAGCAGAACTGTGTGACCAAGCAGGTCACCTAAAGCCCCAGGTTCTGGCTGAGGAAATGAAAAGGGATGCCCGATGGAATTTGACAGTATTGAGATCATGTAGAGAGAGAAACTTGGGAAAACAATACCGTAAAATTTTTTATGGATTCCTGGGCTTGCCCCTCAGCTGTACATACATGGAAATAGCAGACTACTGCTCAAGTCCTAGACAGTAGTATCCTGATTATTGGCTAATACAGAGTGAGACAGATTCAAATAGCACAGCAAAGACTTTGAAAATTGAACTGATAATGGAACCATGCCCACAGCAGCCATGTTAGAACTTGCAGCCTGAACCCTAATCATGTCATCACCTGTTAAAACAAAAATAGTAACATTATCCACTGAATTTAAACAAGAACCAGAATTTTGTAACATAATATTTAAAATGTCCAGATTACAATCCAAAATTATCTAACATATGAAGAACCAGGAAAATTCAATTCACATGGGGAGAGATGATAAATGTATACCATCATGATACAGATGTTGAAATTATATGATGGAGACTATATAGTAACTATTTCACAAATGTTCCAGTGAACTATGGTGGATACTATTGAAATAAGTGGAAAAGTAGAACTTCTCAGCAGAGAAAGAGAAGATACAAAAAAGATACAGAATTGTTAGAATTGAAAAATGCAATAAGTGGGAAAAACCCACTGGATGACTCAATAGCAGAGGGGGAAGAAATTTTTAAAAATTGAACAGAGCCTCAGAGAACTATGGGAAAATAACAAAATGTTAGATGTTTCAAGACATTTTGAGAAAGAATGTGGTGCTGAAAAATATTTGAGTAATGGCCCAAAACACCACAAATTTAGTGAAAGATGTAAACATACAGAATCAGAGAACCTGAAACAGTTATGATAAACCCAAAGAAATCCATTCCCGGATAGGTCATAATAAATCTGAAAACTGAAAACAAGAGGAAAATCTTGAAAGCAAACAGAGAAAAATGACACATTACCTCTGGGGGAGCAGTGATTCGAATGATTGAGGAATTCTCGTCAGAAACTGTGGAGGCAAGAAGAAAGAGGCAAAACATTCTTAAAGTGCTGAAAGAAAAAAACTGCCCATAACCAGCAAAAATATTTTTTAGGGATGAGAGTGACATAAGGACATATTCAGATGAAGGAAAACTGAGAGTATTCATTGCCAGAAGACCAGATCTAAAATTTGCTGAAGAATGTTCTTAGGACAGAAGGGGAAATGAAAGCAGAAGGAAACTTGGACATCAGGAATAAAAGAAGATCAACAGGAATGGTAAATATCTATATAGATATCATAGACTGAGTTCTTTAAAACATATTTGATAGTGGAAAGCAAAAATTAACAACATTGTCGAGACTTCTGTGGTGGCGCGGTGGTTAAGAATCCACCTGCCAGTGCGGGGGACATGGGTTTGAGCCCTGGTCCGGGAAGATCTCACATGCCGCGGAGCAACGAAGCCCATGTGCCACAACTACTGAGCCTGCTCTCTAGAGCCTATGAGCCACAACTACTGAGCCTGTGTGCCACAACTACTGAAGCCTGCGTGCCTAGAGCCTGTGCTCCGCAACAAGAGAAGCCACCACGGTGAGAAGCCTGCGCACCGCAACGAAGAGTAGCCCCCACTTGCCGCGAGTAGAGAAAGCCTGCACAGCAACAAGGACCCAACGCAGCCAAAAATAAATAAATAAATAGATAAATAATTACAAAATTGTAAAATTTTTACAATTTTTTCTGATGTAGTTTTCAATGAATATGGTGTAATACATCTATTAAATGTAAAATATTGATTCTAAGTAGACTCTGAAAAGTTAAATATGTATATTGTTGTACCTGCAACCACTGTTTACAAAGTAAGATGTTAGAATCACAATGGATAAATTAAAATAGAATATTAAAAAATGCTAAACA
This sequence comes from Eschrichtius robustus, assembly GCF_028021215.1. NCBI lineage: Eukaryota > Metazoa > Chordata > Mammalia > Artiodactyla > Eschrichtiidae > Eschrichtius > Eschrichtius robustus. The sequence continues at coordinate 118,780,477 of NC_090824.1, forward strand.
CAAAAGAAGGCAGAAGAGGGAAAACAAAGGGAACAAGCAGAAAACAAACAATCAAATATAGATATAAATTCTTACATATCAGTAATTACTTTAAAATTTTAAATGCTGTAAACACATTAATTAAAAGATTATTAGAGTGCATTAAAAAATGACCCCATTGTATGCTATTAGAAACTTGCTTCAAATAAAATAATATAGGTAGGTTGAAAGTGAAAGGATGGGAAAAGATATATCATGCAAACACCAATCAAAAGGAAACTGGTGGCTATATTAAGCAATCAAAATAAACTTTAGAGCAAAGATAATTTCCTAGGATAAAGAGTAGCATTACATATTGACAAAAGGATTAATTTACCAATCCTAAATGTGTGCATACCTAAGAACAGAACTTAAAAATACATGAAACAAAATCTGACAGAACTTAAAGGAGAAATAGAGAACTTAACAATTAGAGTTGAAGACTTCAACACACCTTTCTTAGGAATAGATAGAACTAGCAGACAGACATCCAAGGGTACAGACTGAGTGAACAACACTCTCCACCAACTAGATCTAATTGATATTTACAAGAATACTTTAGCCAACAACAGCAGAATATACATTCTTTTCAAGTACAAGTGGATATTATCAAGATTAAATGTACCTTGGTCATAATACAAATCTTTAACAAATTTAAAAGAATTGAACTCAAAGTATGTTCTCAGACTATACTGGAAATGAACTAGAAATCAATAACAGATAAAAGGAAAATCTTCAAGCTCTTGGAAATTAAATAGCAGACTTCCAAATAATCTGTTGGTTAAAAGAGGAAGCCTCAGAGGAAGTTAAAATATTTTGAACTGAACGAAACTGAAAATATAACATGTCAGAATTTATGCAGTCCGGGCAGTGTTTACAAGAAAACTTAACTGCATTCAGTGCTTATATTAGAAAAAAAGAAAGCCCTCAGATCAATAATCTATGTTTCCATCTCAAAAACTAGACGAAAGAGAACAAAATAAATCCCAAATAAGAGGAGAAATGAATGAAATTCAAAGCAGGAAGACAACAAAAGTCAATAAAACCAAAAATTGTTAGTTTCTAGGAAAAAGGACAAAAGAAGAGAAGACATATAGAACCAGTATCAACAATGAAAGAGAGGACACCACTACAGGCCCCACAAGAATCCAAAGGACAGTAAGAATACTAAGATCAGCTATGTGCACATAAATTTGACAGATTAGGTGAAGTGGACCAATTCTTTGAAATAGACTAATTTCTTTTTTTAAACATTTTTTAAAAATTTCTTTAATGTTGTATCTATTTTATTTATTTATTTTTGGCTGTATTGGGTCTTCGTTGCTGCACACAAGCTTCCTCTAGTTGCAGTGAGTGGGAGCTACTCTTCGTTGCGGTGCGTGGGCTTCTCATTGCGGTGGCTTCTCTTGTTGCAGAGGGTGGGCTCTAGGTGCACGGGCTTCAGTAATTGTGGCACGCAGGCTCAGTAGTTGTGGCCCACAGGCTTAGTTGCTCCGTGGCGTGTGGGATCTTCCTGGACCAGGGCTCAAACCCATGTCCCCTGCATTGGCAGGCGGATTCTTAACCACTGCGCCACCAGGGAAGCCCCATGAAATAGACTAATTTCTTAGCAAAGTACTTAAACTCACCCAAGAAGAAAAGATTATTGTAGCTAGTCTTAAAACTATTAAAGAAATTTAATTCATAGCTTAAAACTTTTCAAAAAAGAAATATCTAGACCCAGGAGGTTTTACTGGTGAATTCTTCCAAATGCTTAAAGAAGGAATGACATTGCAGGTTTCCCTGCTATCCAAAAATAGAGTGTTTTGTGAAACCTTTTGTAAGGAGAAATGGTGTAAATCGAAGAAGCAATTACCTTTTTTCATAAGTGAAAATACTCTTCAGATTTTTTTTGGCTAGTGAAAGCAGGTACTAATAATGTAGGTCTTTTGTAAAAGGGAAGAGTTGTAAAGCAAACTTTTGAAAAGTGGGGGATAGTTACATGTTTTTAAAATTTCATTATTTTTTAAATTAAATTTTATTAAAAAATTTTTTAAAAATTGAAGTATAGTTGATTTACAATGTGTTAGTTTCAAGTGTGCAGCAAAGTGTGTGTTTGTGTGTGTGTGTGTGTAACTGAATCACTAATAATTAGTGATGTTGAGCATCTTTTCATGTGCCTTTTGGCCATCTGTACGTCATCTTTGGAGAAATGTCTATTCACATCTTCTGCCCATTTTTGATTGGGTTGTTTTATTTGATATTGAGCTGTATGAGCTGTTTGTATGTTTTGGAGATTAATCCCTTGTCGCTTGCATCATTTGCAAATATTCTCTCCCATTCTGTGGGTTGTCTTTTCGTCTTGTTTATGGTTTCCTTTGCTGTGCAAAAGCTCTTAATTAGGTCTCATTTGTTTATTTTTGTTTTTATTTCCATTACTCTAGAAGATGGATCCAAAAAGATATTGCTGCTATTTATGTCAGAGTGTGTCCCACCTATGTTTTCCTCTAGAAGTTTTATAGTATCTGGTATTACATTTAGGTCTTTAATCAATTTTGAGTTTATTTTTGTGTATGGTGTTAGAGAATGTTCTAATTTCATTCTTTTACATGTAGCTGTCCAGTTTTTCCAGCACCACTTACTAAAGAGATTGTCTTTTCTCCGTTGTATATTCTTGCCTCCTTTGTTGTAGATTAATTGATCATAGGTACGTGGGTTTATTTCTGGGCTTTCTGTCCTGTTCCACTGATCTGTATTTCTGTTTTTGTGCCTGTACCAGACTGTTTTTGTGCCTTTACCTGACTGTAGCTTTGTTGTATAGTCTGAAGTCAGGGAACCTGATTCCTCCAGCTCTCTTTTTCTTTCTCAGGATTGCTTTGGCTCTTCAGGGTCATTTGTGTTTTCATACAAATTGTAAATTTTTTTGTTCTAATTGTGTGAAAAACACTGTTAGTAATTTGATAGGGATTGCGCTGAGTCTGTAGACTACTTTGGGTAGTATAGTCATCTTGACAATATTGATTCTTCCAATCCAAGCACATGGTACATCTTTCCATCTGTTTGTGTCATCTTTGATTTCTTTCATCAGCGTCCTATAGTTTTCGGAGTACAGGTCTTTTGTCTCCTTAGGTAGATTTATTCCTAGGTATTTTATTCTTTTTGATGTGATGGTAAATGGGATTGTTTCCTTAATTTCCCTTTTTGATCTTTTCATTATATAGAAATTATGTAGTATAGAAATGCAACAGATTTCTGTGTATTAACTTTGATACCTGTATTTTTTAAACCATTTTTTCCAAAAAAACCAAAAAAATAGAAGAGGAAGGAACACTTCCCAACTCTCTATGAAGCCATAAAATAAAATAAAATAATACTATTTACAGTAGCTCCAAAAGAATGAAAAGTACTTTGGTATAAATATTAATATACATGCATACATGATCTTTATGCTGAAAACTAGTAAACAGTAATGAAGGGAATAAAAGAAGACCTAAGTAAATGTAGAGACATACTGTGTTCATGGATTGGTAGACTCAAAATAGTAAAAATGTCAGTTCTTCCCAATTCAATTTATAGATTTAACACAATTCCAATAAAAACTCCAGCAGTATATTTTATAGATAGAGACAATCCAACTTTAAAATTTATATGGAAATGTAAAGGAATAGAATGGTTAAAACAATTTTGAAAAAGAAGGGTAAAAAAGAAGAATTACACTTTCTGATTTTGAGTTACTATAAATCCATAGTACTGTACTGTAATGAAGTGGTATGAATAGGTGGACGGATAGAGACATAGATCAGTAGAACATCATAGAGTACTGAGGAACAATCACAAATATGGCAAAAGTGTAAAAGCAGTGCAGTCGGTAAAAGGATAGTCTTATCAACCAGTGATTTTTAAAAATTACACTTTTTAAGGCAAAAAACATACTTCAGTTGCAATAATTGAACATCCTTCTGCAAGAAATGAACCTTGTTTTAAATTTAATGAAATAATGCCATTTGCAGCAACATGGATGGACCTGGAGATGATCATACTAAGTGAAGTATGTCAAACAGAGAAAGGCAAGTATCATATGATAACGCTTATGTGGGGTATCTTAAAAAAATGATACAAATGAACTTATTTACAAAACAGAAACAGACTCACAGACTTAGAGAACAAATTTATGGTTATGGCGTGGGGGAAAGGATAGATTGGGAGTTTGGAATTGACATGTACACACTGCTGTGTTTAAAATAGATAACCAACAAGAACCTACTATATAGCACAGGGAACTCTTGCTTGATATTCTGTAATAACCTAAATGGGAAAAGGATTTGAAAAAGGATAGATACATGCATATGTATAACTGAATCACTTTGCTGTACACCTGAAACTAACACAATGTTATTAATCAACTATACTCGAATATAAAATAAAAATTAAAAATAAAAACAAAGATTTCAAAAAATAATGTACATATTCTAGAGAAATTAATTCAAAATCAATCATAGACCTAAATGTAAAATGTAAGCTACTAAACTTTTAGAAGAAAAGTAGGATAAAACATTCTCGATCTGGGGTTAGGCAAAGAGTTCTCAGATGTTACATAAAAAGCAGGATCCATAAGAGAAAAAGTTCATAAATTGGACTTTTTTATAATTAAAAATTTTGCTTACAGAAGACAATATTACGAAACAAAAAGGCATGGCAGAGATTAGTCAATATTCACCAAGGACTTGTATCCAGAATATATAAAGAACTCTCAAAGATCAACAGTGAGAAAACTAACAACCCGATTTAAAAATGGGCATAAGTTTGAGCAGACATTTCACCAAAGAGGATACAAGGATGGCAAATACACATGTAAAAAGTTGTTCAAGGTTACTAGCCATTAGGGAAATACAAGTTAAAACCATGATGAGATATACCTATATAGCTATTTAACAGCTAAAATTAAAAACACTTTTTTTAAGAATACCAAGTACTGTTGAGGATGCAGATCAGTGGAATTCACATACATTGTTGGTGGGGATGCAAAATGGTATAACTTGGAAACTAGTTTGACACTTTCTTATAATGTTAACCATACACTTACTTTATGACCCAACAATTTCACTTCTTGATATTTACCCTGAAGAAATGAAAATTTATGTTTGCACAAAAATTTATGTATGCAAATATTTATAGAAGTTATATATCAATACATAGTGATAGTTGGAAAGAAGTGAAAATAACCCAACTGTCCTTCAGTAGGTAAATGGTTACACAAAATGTTGGCCATTTATACAGTGACATAGTACCCAGCAGTTAAAAGGAAAAGCTACTTATACATGCAACAAATTGAACGAATCTCAAATGCATTCAACAGAATGAAGGAAACCATTTTTAAAGATTCAGTTCTGTGTGGTTCCCTTTATGTAACGTTCTGAAAAAGACAAAACTGTAGTAGTAGAGAACACATCTGTCCTTGCCAGAGGTTAAGCTTTATAGGGAGTATATAGCTATAAAAGCATGAGGGAGTTTTTTCGTATAGTGTTATTGTTCTGAATCATGATTTGATACTAGCTTCAAGAATTTGTACGTGTGTTACAGTTCATAGACTGAACACCACGGTTTTAAAAAGTCAATCTTACTGTATGATAATTTACCAAATATAATTTTTAAAAGAATTAAAAATAGAAGTTAGAAAGGGAAAATGGACAGGAAAGGTGGTGATATAGGCCAGAATTGCACCAAAATTCAAGAATTCGTTTCTGACTGAAGATAAAGTGCTGGTTTTAATGATACTGTTTTCTACATAATAGAGAAAAGTCAGGTACAAGTTATTATTTTCAAAAATATATTTAACGGTTTTTCATTTCATAATGTTTTGCTAAACTTTCTAATTTTTTGTTTTTAATTTAGAATGTTCATTTACCTGTGTAGTAAAATTTGAAAGAGAAAACGTATTCCATGTATATAAAATCTGTGACCAGTTTTCATTTTGCCCTTTACAAGCTGTTTTACTTCTTGGGATCTGTTTTTTTTAAAGCATAGGTAATAAAGAATGATAACACACTTCTAAATAGCACGAGTCAAAGAAGAAATCTCAAGAGTAATTTTAGGGACTTCTCTGGTGGTCCAGTGACTAAGACTCCACGCTCCCAACACAGGGGGCCCGGGTTCTATCCCTGGTCAGGGAACTAGATCCCAGATGCCGCAACTAAAAAAAAACAAAATTCCACGTACTGCAAAAGATCCTGCGTGCCACAACTAAGAGCTGACGCAGTGAAATAAATAAATATATATTTTTTTAAAAAGGTAATTTTAAATTATTTTGAGCTTAATGACAGAGAAAACACAACTTATCAAAATTTTTGGGATGCAGTGAAAACAATGTTTAGAGAGAAATTTATAGCATTGAATGCATATATTAGAAGAAATATCTAAAATCAGTAATGGAAGCTTTCAACTTAGGAAACTAGAAAAAGAAAAACAGATTAAATCCAAAGTAAGTATAAGAAAAGAAATAGTAAAAATTAGAGCAGAAATAAATCTGTGAATTTGAAAATAGGAAATCAACGACCAAAAGCTGTTTCTTCGAAAAGATAAAATGAGGGCTGATGAACTTGATGCTTTTCCAGTGCCCCTTTTCGGAGTCCAGTTTTGTTTTTATTATTTTTATCTCTTTATTAATGATTTCTAATTTTGTACATTAAGCCTGTTTATTATCTCCACTGTAGTATTTACTATGACCAGGGCTTGGCTTCTGTTTCTTCTTTTTTGTCTTTCACTGCTGCCATTCTACCTTAGTGCTTTATTTTGCAAGTGTACATTTAATATGCCTATGTAGCTACATTTTTTTCTAGTTATAAATTTTACTTTTTTTCCTGAAATTCTTCTGATTCTTTAATTTATATTTCAATGTCCAGGAATCCCACAAATTGTATTGGTTTTTATAGGTTTCACATCATAATTTTGAATATCAGCCTGCAATACTTCAGTAAGCATTTTCACGAAAAAGGTCCTGCTCCTGTATAACTGCATCATGATTATCATGACAAAGAAAATTAATAGCAATTACTCTAATACTGTTCCTATTTACATTTCTTGAATTGTCCCAAAAATGCCTTCTGTGGATTTTTAAAAAATATTTTTTGCATGATTGTTACGTATTTTTAGTTTCTTTTAATTTAAAACAGTTTCCCTTACAACTAACCTTTTAAAGAAAGCAGAACATCTGTCTAGTAGAGTGGCTCACATTCTGGATTTGTCTGATTTTCCTCGACGTGTCATTTAATGTGTTCCACTATCTCCTATTTTTACCGAAACATTCATGAAACATTTTTTGACAGTAAAAATTTGTAATTGATGCTGTGTATAACAGCAAGAGGCAGGTACTATTGAATGACCGATTCTTAATTTAAACTGTTCCTACAGTTTGTTCTGGGAGTTGTCTTTCTTGTAAGGTTTCAAGGGAAAAGATAGAAGGGAAGGATTACCACTGTCCCTAGAGAGTCACAAGAGTAAAAGAATGGGTCCAGGTATAGAAGGTCTTATAACATCCCTAGTGTAATCATCTGGACTGAAGGAGAACAGGAAAGTGTTTCTAGAAAGAGAGGGACCAGTGATCCTTGAACTTGGGATATGGTTCTTTTGAGTTTGAGAAGTAAGATCTCTTTCTTCATTTCTTATATACAGTGTTTTCTTTGTCCTCATTCAGAAGTCAGTCCTGGAATACAATGTGACATGCATTCTTGCTCCAAAAGAGAAAAACTGGGAGCTAACTCTGTAAGCAAAGACATGGTGGTAAGGGTGTTGTGTGGGAGATGGATGGGTGGGTGGGTGTTCCACATGCCCCATGGAAAAAACCAGCACTTCTTCCACTTTTCACTCTCCAGAAAACCGAGCACAAAGAGGAATAACCAAAAGTGCCTTCACAGAAATAACATGCTCTTTTTCCTCCCTAGATGATCACCCTTAAAATCATATTCAATCACAATTAAGGTTTAGATTAGTTAACATGTCAAGTCTATTAAAACAGAAGTATAATCCACCTAACATCTATACATTTTGTATTTACAAACCCAGTATTACTTAACATGTAGACACCACCACTATTGATTGCCTGCAATTAATTGACTCCTTCATGTATTTTTTGACATAGCACGGAGTACTTGACTAACAAAAGACAGTTACCAGTCAAGCATGCCATTTCTGAAGTCCTACACATATATCCCAATCTGAAAAGAAAACTAACTGATTTGAGAGAAGTTCCTAAAAGCTTTTTTTTTTTGACTAACAAGCTGTCAATCTAAAGGGAAACTCAATTTCCATTCAGTATGTCTCTATAAAAGCTTCAAGTTTGAACAGGTAAAATAAAGCAAGCATGGTCTATGGATCCTCTCATGCTGTACTACTTATACATAATACTTAGCAGTTTGTGGATAGTGATTGATTCAAATTAATCTTTTATCATGTTCACATCTGGGAAATCAACAGAGAACATGGACTCTGCATCTAAGAAAAGAGGATCAGTTCTGAGATAGTGAATTGGATTTATGGGTGAGCTGAGAATTCACCATTTAAAAGTAATGTACTTTTTCCAGAGTATACCACTATTTAGTTAACAGCAAACTTAGAAAAATCCATTCTTCTACAAGAGGAACATGATTATTTCCTAAGGGCTTTTATATGAGAAATTTAACCAACATTCATTCATTTATGAAAACTTTTCAGCAAATCCCCACTTTCTGTGGGTTGACGTAACCCTAAGGTAGTGTGGTGTAGGGTAATGGGTAATTACGATCAATTCTCGTTCAAGGTAGCTGTGTTCTATAAAGTCATCGCAGACACTGAGTTAACAAGTACTGAACCATTGCTCCTAGAAGAAATACAGGATTAGGTTCCTGCAAGCCTCTGGTCACATTTTCATTAACTGATCATGTATAACTTTGTTTTATGTGTGTTTCTATTTAAAGACTCCTTATTTAATATATTTTGTTGATTCATTAACATTGAACTCTTGGTCAAAAACACCATTTCATACCTGAAACTAAGCATATTTTCTCCATAAAGAACATCACAGCCTTCTTCTGCTTAGAAACACTAGACAACACTTAATGGCTTGGGAGCCATTTTCAGCAGTGAAATCAACAAAAAAGGACAAAAATCCAATAAACATGACACTTAAATAGTTTGCAAGAAGGATACTTGTTTATAGTATGAGAGCTGAAACAAGAAGGCCTTGTTTGGCCTCAGCTGGGAATGTGCATGTTGGGTGTTCACAATTTTTGCTTCTCTGCGCATGTCCATGAATGACTGGAAAGACCAACCGATACACAAATAAGTAAGTAGGCAAGTTTGCAAATACAGAATCCATGAGTAATGAGAGTCAACAGAATCTAATGGTCCTTGGGTACCTATGCAGAGAGGGGAAGGAAGCTAAGTAATGTTATTTCTCTTCTGTGCTTTCAGCTTCCTCTTCTCTCTTCCTTTACTTGGTTGGTCTCATAAGCAAACTGAGACTCAAATGGAACTTTTCATGAGGTTCCATTTGATAAAGGCTTGTTGACTGGGGTTGCTTATGTGCTAATACATCCGTCTGCCCTCATTCTAAGGGATAGATGGGCTACTGACCTTTCCTAAGGAAAGTAACTTTTGTTATCAGTGATGAAATTCCTATAAGGATTGACTCTCACTTCAAGTTATAATAAACTAAAATTCTGACTTTATATAAACAATTACAGTTTTTTTGCATTCTCTCCTCAGCATATTGATAATTAAAAATCCAATAAAACCTAAACATAGGACTTAACATTTATTTTTTTTCCCAAGCTCATTTATTCATTTTAAAAAGTTTCACATTGTGAGTTTATACTCAGTTCTCTAACTTTTCAGCAAAATTTAGAAATTCATTTTGATCCTTAAAGTATTAGCTATACTATGTGTTATTTTAGAGGACTGTTTTTCTTCTGTTCATTGATAATGTTTTATACTTATTTTTTGTGCCTAGGAGATTGATTCCAGGTAAATAATATAAATATCACTCTCCTGTTTTTTAGGAAATCCTTCTTTCTGAGATTTGTGATCTGTACGACATCCTTAGAAAGCATTATTATGTTGACACTTCTCAGTATTTTGGGGAGCAAAAATTGGTACAGGGACAACAAAACTCATGGTGAAATATTTGGAGAACACTTAATTATACAAAGTTAAATAGGTTTCCTTAGTATAGGACTTCTTAGTATTCATGTACATTTTTATCTCCCAGAGGGACTATAGTATTACATATACTAATAAATATCCTGCATATGTTTATTGAATTTATAGGAACATGGAATTCTTTTTGAGAGTTAGCTTGAGAGGTTAATGGTCTGTGGAATAAACTTGGGGAAATTCTGCCTTTGACAGTCTCCCTGCAGCTCCCTCCCATAGATCTCATTTCTGCTTTTGCAGCAAAACAAAATGAATCTATTTCCTCTTCTATACATAACAGCCCTTTGAGTATTTTAAAGAAGCTGTCACCCTAAGTTTTTTATTTTACAGGTAAAATGTCCTCTGCCCTTGGATTCTTAATGATACTCTTATTTCTAGCCCTCTTACCAAACCTATGATATTTTATTGGACATATTGGTATCACCTTTATTAGACTATAAGGTTTTTTTAATTGGTTGCAGTGTCTAGCACAGTACTATGCATGTACTGTGTACTAAGTTAATATTTAGCAAATTGAAATGAACCTTTTTATTTTAATTCTATTATACTATCTTCACAATCAGTACAAGGGAATCAGTGATATATTAGATGTTTGGCATTTTGCAGTGAGATCAGATAAGGTTTTTACTCTTATAAAAAGTACTCTTCAAGTCAAAAATTATGGTTTTGCCAATACTGGATTTATTTTAAGATTGCTGTTTAAAATGCTTTTTAAAAAATGAGAAACAAAATGAGATTATGGCAGTTAACAAGCCAGATGAGGCATATTTGGCATCATGTTCATTAGATTTTTTTTTCTAGGTAAATACTTTCGGTAATTACTCCATAGTGGTTGTGTCATTAGCCTTTTTTTTTTTTAAACGTCTTTATTGGAGTATATTTGCTTTACAATGGTGTGTTAGTTTCTGCTTTATAACAAAGTGAATCAGCTATACATATACATATATCCCTATATCTCTTCCCTCTTGCCCCTCACTCCCTCCCACCCTCCCCATCCCACCCCTCTAGGTAGTCACAAAGCACCGAGCTGATCTCCCTGTGCTATGTGGCTGCTTCCCACTAGCTGTCGGTTTTACATTTGGTAGTGTATGTATGTCCATGCCACTCTCTCATTTTTTCCCAGCTTACCCTTCCCCCTCCCCGTGTCCTCAAGTCCATTCTCTAGTAGGTCTGTGTGTTTATTCCTGTCCTGCCCCTAGGTTCTTCATGACCATTTTTTTTTTTAGATTCCATATATATGTGTTAGCATACGGTATTTGTTTTTCTCTTTCTGACTTACTTCACTCTGTAGTGTCATTAGCTTTTCTTTCTTTTTAAAAAATATTTATTTATTTATTTTTGGCTCAGTTGGGTCTTAGTTGTGGCGTGCAGACTCTTTGTTGCAGTGTGCGGGCTCTGTAGTTGTGGTTCGCGGGCTCTGTAGTTGAGGCACGTGGGCTCTCTAGTTGTGGTGCATGGGCTTAGTTGCACTGCAGCATGTGGGATCTTAGTTCCCTTACCAGGGATCGAACCCGTGTCCCCTGCATTGGAAGGCGGATTTTTAACCACTGGACCATGACGGAAGTCCTGAGTTTATCTTTTCTTTTAGAGACTATACATTGTTTTCTACGAAGTATAGGTACTTACATCATATAATTATTGTAAAACATCACCTCTGAATTTCTTTTAAAGAAAATTAAGTATCTGGTATATAACTAAATATTTTTCTGTAAGAAACAGTAAACTTACAGGTCGAAATAGGCTATTGTATCATGATCTTCCTACATTAAAATCCATTCAGAAAGGTAAGTATGGATCAGTATTCCCTGTCTTTCCCCACAGTTATTTGCAGGAAGGCATTCCTAGTAAACCTAATCTGGGTTGGATCAAGAAAAAGGTCATAGATTCCATTTGACATGTGAGATACTGTCCCCCACCCCCATATTCCACTCTTTTAAAGGAAACAGTAAAGTCAGTAAAAATGTGAAATGAGAGATTAAGATTTGTTCAAGAGGGTTTTCTAGAGTACACTGAATATTCTCCACTTTGTAGTAAGAGGAAGAATGATATACTAAGAGGAAGAATAATGATCCCTTGCTCTGCCATTAACTGTTAATATTCTACATGTCTCTTTACCTTTCTGGACCTAGGTTGTTTCCTTTGTAAAATGAGGAGGCAGTATTAGATCATCTCTAAGGTCCATTCGAGCTCTAAAATTTTGTGGTTTTATGGGTAATGGTAACTGACTAACATAAAAATAAGTCTAAGGTGCTGACAGATTGAGATATATCTTCTGAATTATTGAAGAAAATGATATAACTGAAATAATATTCTTTTAAAATATTTTGAATGTATTTTATTGTGTTTTAATTTTATTATGTTATTTATGGTATATATGGTAACTGTCACATTAACCATTTTTACTGACCAACTTTTTCTTCTTGATTAATGAACGGTTTATTTTTAGTTGTCTTAAATCCCTTAGTTATCAGTTTTGTGTTGAAGTCCTTGTTATACAAGTATTCATAATCCTAGATCTCCACAGATAGAGATTGCATAAGGAAGTGAAAGTTTTCATGACCAAGGATATTCATCTATAAAATCATCTCCATTCAAACATATTCCCCAGCTAGACTGTCTAGCCACGTCCATTGGGCCAGAATCCTTATTGGTTGCTTTCTAGTGAAAACGCAGTACAAACCGAGCATAAAGAAAAATTGTAGATAGTGCAAAAAGTTTAGAATTTCATGAAGTCCATGAAAGAACCATTGGAGAACAGTTACAGTTATATGCAAAGACATGTTTAGGTGAGTTTCTGACAGAAATAGATTAGTTAACAATTGTAGGGGAGAAATTTGCCACGAGAATGACTCAATAGGTGTTTCAGTAAAGAGTGGTTTAGATATCAAAGAATTAAGAGAACGCTTTGTGGAAAAATTACCTTTGTTTAGACAGTGTTCTGAAAGTCAGCTGGGAAGTGAAGAATGTTGTTTGTTATACAGTGTCAGTAAATGACCTCCCTCTCATTTTTGTTCATTCTCCTCAGAATTAGCGCATGCTTATAGTAATAACCTAAATCTTGTGAAATAAAATGAAATAAGTTCTTTTAAAAATAATTTTCATATTGAAATTTAAGTCTTAAACCCTTTTTTCACTAGTTGCTGTGAAAATTTGGTCCTGTTTGTACATGGGTTGATTAGGTGGATTTTTAAAATTCAGTACCAATTATATTTGGGTATTGAGAATTCTGTAGATTTATAGTCAGAGATGAGAATGATGGGTTTCTTAGTATGTAGCACCATTTTTGATATCACCATTACAGAGCATTTATTAAATATTTCTCTTTGCTTGTTGGGTGTTGTATTAATTAAGATGATTGCTTTGCTGAGAGAGAGAGCAGAAGAAACACTGATAAATATGTCAGGGCTATAGATAAGCAAAAGATCAAGCTCATGCGGGACATCTCTGAATTTCTCAACTCTTATTTATTTTGTGCTATATGAAGTTCACGGTCCCAAAGGAGATATCCTTTTCATCCTGCCTGGCTCATATACTTAGCCCAAGTTGAAATTAAACACTTCCATAGACTTTTCCACATACAGTTTGAAAATAAAATGAATCCCCATGTGTCTGTAGGTAAAATCAGTTTTTGGTTTTGGTTTTTGTTTTTTTGATGAAATGAGCTATTTAGACATGTATATTTGAAGTTAGATATAAGTAGCCTGTGGGGGGGATCATAGGGACTTAGTAAGTAGGGAACTCAGGTTTAGAGGTAATGCTTTTTTTACCCACTGTGGGTTTGTATATTTGATGTAGATGTATTAGCAAGTTCTGAGTCTTTTCTTTGTATATATGATTTTATTTCCTTTTGCATACAGTATATTTTACTTCATTGTTCCTCCTGCTTTGCCCCATCCCAGCTTTTGTAAACTCCTGGACAATAAGTGAAGGCCAGGAAAGGTGCAAACTCTGAAACTTGGACCCAAGTAGAGAACATTGGTAATATTCATTTTATTTGCTGGTGGGGAAGCAGAGGTAGGGTAATGAGAGACAGCTTAGTTGCTAAACTCTGAGACTTAAATACAAGATATATAACCTAACTTAGTAAAATAAAAAAAATGAAAATTCTTCAGTAAATTCTTCATAAAATCAAAAATTTAAATCAAGTCCACCTTAACACTGACAGGACAAAAGAATAGGAGGAAGGAGGGACACAGTAGAATCAGTTCACTTTGATTTGCAGAAGAGTTTTTAACTCATAGTTGGTCAAAGCTGATCTCTTTTATAAGGGAAGACTTTTTCCTTCTTTAAAACAAAAGTAAGGAAAATAGTTATTGTCTAATTTGCTGATTATCTAAAAACAGCCCCAGGGCAAGTGACAACCACCTGGATACTGGGGTGTATGGATAGGGCTGATGTGGTCAGTCTAGTTCTAGAAGAAGTTTGGAGACCTTCTTAATTTTGGAGTATGGTTAACAAGTATTCTTCTGGATGATAAGTCCTCAGATGTTCTTGATGTTGTTTTCCCTAAAATAGAATTTCTGGCACTTTATGTGGCTTCATTTCTGTTTAGTCATATTGCTGTGAGTCTGAGAGCTGGGCAGGTAGAGCTATGAGCTGGTGCTTTTTAAAGATTTTAAGAATCAGAAAATGCCTAGGATCCTTCTTAAAGTAAAGGAGGGAAAAAAAAAAAGTAAAGGAGGACAGCCTTTGAGTTTGTGCTGGTTTTCTGCTGGACTCAGTTTGACACCGTCAATATAAACATTGTATAAAATGTTTAATAAAAATTTTGTTCACCATGGTAGTCATTTTAACTTTTTGAAGTGATTAAATGTTAAAGAAACAAGGAAACCCACTGTGTTTTGCCAAAGAATGCTTTTCTCCCATCACCCACATTACCTTATTTCTTGTGTTGTCAAAAATTAATTTTCATTTCAGATATTTACAAAGAGTCTGAAGGCTTTCTATCAATTTTTAAAGAATTTTATGGGGACTTCCCCTGGTGGTGCAATGGTTAAGACTCCACGCTCCCAATGCAGGGGGCCTGGGTTCGATCCCTGCTCAGGGAACTAGATCCCTCTTGCGTGCCACAACTAAGAAGCCCATGTGCCACAACTAAGGAGCCAGCCTCCCACAACTAAGGAGCCCACCTGCCGCAACTAAGACCTGGTGAAAATAAATAAGTATTTTTTAAAAAAAGAATTTTATGATTTCAAGGACTTCTAAGAGAAGTGATTGCATTTTGAGAGCCAGCTATGAGAGTGGACCTCGGAAGTGGTTTCCTATTTTTCTCCATGTAATTAACCCAAATTATAACATGTTTCAACTTTGCTGCTTAGCATGAGATTATATGAAATGATGCTATGATGCCTAAATTATTTCTAAATGTTTGTATTCTGCTGTTTCATTTCAGGAAAGTCTTTCCTCTTAAGCAGTATCTTAGTGGGAGGAATATTTTTCTGAATTTTAATTTGCTTAGAGAAAATAGAATACTTACATTGGGAATTTGTATTATGATTAGAATTAAAATATGAAAATCATATAAAACATAAGATTATGAATAACCTGATGTTTCACATACTAAATTAATATGTTCAGTTACTGTTATTTGGGTTTAGAAGGGAAGAAGTGTTGTTCCCGCCTGGAAGACAATGCTAATAGGTGTAGACACTGAGATCTTTAACATGTTCAGAACTTTCAGTGTATTGATTTTTTTTTAAAGGAAAATATTTTGGTTCAATTAAGACTATCAGAGAAATAGTGGTGGCCTTTCCATTTTACAGTATTGTTTCTCCAGCTATTACAATGTACAAGTGGTACAAACTGTTATAGGTATTTTAACTCTTGTGTGCTCTATGGATCTAAAAGTGCGACTCTTGAGAATTGTTGCAGATTGGATTCCTTGCGAAGCCTGAGATAGAGTTTAGCTTAGAGGATGTTCATTGAGTACCCTTGGGATCAATATCTGTGAAAAGGAAAGGAAGGAAGCAGGATTGGACTGAGGGAAAAGTTGAGTTATGATTAAGGCCCAGTGACATCCTTGACCAGCCCTACTGTGTATTCAGTTGCTAGAGTGTCCCTTCAGAGTTGTTCTGAGTTGGGCTAAGATTGCCAGGCTTTTAGTTTTGAATGGATCTGTCGTTGCATGTGGGCTGCCCAGGAAGGGGCACAATGTTGGGCAAAGCTATAGCACAGGTACTCCCCAAAGCTAGGGGAATGAGTCCCTTATTAAGAGAGATTAGGTGGCACATCGCAGTATTCTCCACAGCAATATTTTTGTTGAATCTGGTGTAGTTTCTTTTTTTTTTTTGCTTATTTTTCTTTGTAGTTTCCTTTGTGCCTCTGAGATAAGTATATTACTTTTCTTTCTCCTTCTCTGAGGAAGGGTAAGAGGCTTGACTTACTTTAACTGCCTTAAAGAATTACTGAGAGTCTCTAAGAATAAATACTTTAAAAATGCTTTGAGGGACTTCCCTGGTGGTCCAGTGCTTAAGACTCCGTGCTCCCAATGCAGGGGGCCTGGGTTTGATCCCCGGTCAGGGAACTAGATCCCGCGTGCTGCAACTAAGAGCCCGCATGCCTCAAGTAAAAGATCCCACACGCCTCAGTGAAGATCCTGCGCGCAGAAAGTGCTGCAACTAAGACCTGGTACAGCCAGATAGATAGATAGATAGATAGATTGCTTTGAGATCATTATATATAAGATGTTACAGACTTGTTTCTTTGTGAAACTGTATAATATTATGTAAAAAGAAAAAGACTGTATTTTTCTCTTTTGCATTTCCATGTACATGATCTTCTCCCTGGTTGTCTTGAGGCATTTAATCTGCCTTGGGTGGGGTGGGATGGAGTGTATTAGAAAGGCAGAGAAAATTTTTAAACATTGGCTTCTGATTTTAGTGTATTCAGTAAATATATATTAAGTGCCTACTATGTACCAGGCACTGTTATAGACTTGGTGATAATAGAATATTTCAGCACAGGGCTTTCTGGTGGCGCAGTGGTTAAGAATCCGCCTGCCAACTGGGCCCGTGAGCCACAATTACTGAGCCTGCGCGTCTGGAGCCTGTGCTCCGCAACAAGAGAGGCCGCGATAATGAGAGGCCCGCACACCACGATGAGGAGCGGCCCCCACTTGCCGCAACTAGAGAAAGCCCTCGCACAGAAACGAAGACCCAACTCAGCCATAAATAAATAAATAAACCCAAAGTTTTAAAAATTAAAAAAAAAAAAAAAAAAGCCGCCTGCTAATGCAGGGGACACAGGTTCGAGCCCTGGCCGGTGAAGATCCCACATGCTGTGGAGCAGCTAAGCCTGCGCACCACAACTACTGAGCCTGTGCTCTAGAGCCCACGTGCCACAACTACTGAGCCTGCGTGCCACAACTACTGAAGCCTGCACGCCTAGAGCCCATGATCTGCAATAAGAGAAGCCACTGCAACGAGAAGGCTGCACACCGCAACAAAGACCCAACGCAGCCAAAAATTTAAAAATAAATAAAAAATAAATTTATATATTAAAAAAAGAATATTGCACCAAGAAAATGGACTTAACAACTAGGAATTTTCAGCAAAATGAAGCATTTCTAAAGTCCTGTGATTTATCAAGAATTAAGCCTGAAGTAGTGAAATTATAGGGTTTCTTCCGTAGTATAGAGAAGATACCATAATACAGAGAAGTTCTTTGGACTTGTCTTTTAATCTGAAGAAACTCTTTGTACATTTTGAAGTTGACATCTAAACTTTTAAATTATAAGTTTAGTAATTGCAAAGGATATAATTTAGGTGTTTGTTGTTGACATTTAGAAGTAAAGTAGTTACCTTGCTCTTTTAAATGTATTCAGTGGAATCTAAATGCCTTAGCAATTCGATACCTGCAACCATCTCTTAAAAAATGGTTAGTTGCAGGAGGCTGGTGTTGGGCACAAAGTGAAGCGCTCTATGTTTCTATTGCACAGACTACTGCTGTATTCTGGATTGTGGCGCCTTCCAGAAATTGACCCTATTGCCTCACAGTGTGGAGGCCACATTATGTGGGTTGCTATCCCTGCCTGCTGCTGGCAGATTGACATTACACCTTTGACTCCCTTTTGGAGCCATTGGGAGTGCCTCAGTGCTGCTGACACTTTTTCAGGTTACAGTGTTGTCACACCAATCTGATCAGCCAACTCTGACCACACCATTGTGGCCCTTGAAACTAAACTGTGTCGTGTGTTCAGGTTGTCAGACCATGTGCATCTTGACAGTGGTTTGCCTTTAATCTCCAAAGCCACTCAACAGTTGGCTGATAGTCAAGGTATTCAGTGGACCTTCCGTATTCCCAGTCATCCATGGGCATTATCCAGTATTGTTGACTGTTGAAATGGTCAAAAAAAGAAAGACCCAAAACATTTTTGACCCTCTCATTTCTCTTGGTTTACACATCTTAGTGGTTTGGTCACTGAATAAGGGGATCCCCAGAAAGCGAACATCCTCTTTTGCTTGCTTTCTGGATAATGATCAGGATGAAAAGGGTAGGGAGTTACATAGACGCATCTTGAAAATTCCTTGCTATGGTGGGTCTTTTTAAAAAAAATAACCTAAAGGTAGTCCCAGAACAGCCTGGTTGGTATACCCTCCAGCTGGCAGCCTATCTAAATGGGTCTTAGGGGATTCAAAGGTAAGTCTCATTCAGCCACCTAGAGTCTTTTGTTGGATCCTAGGGTCCTAGATTATAAGGATAATGACCATTTGGTCAAATAAACAGATTACCAAGTCCCCCTATAATGGCTCATATGGGTCGAAGTGAGAGTACATGTAATTATTCTCTGGAATTTTTATTTTAAAAAAATGCTTGTTTCTCTTGCACTTGACTCTTTCAGATGATGAGTCTGGCTCTGAGGAGGAAATTATTAGTTAAAAGTTGAATTTATAGCTACTGGAATGGGAGCACTAGTTTTTTCCTGGCTCCTAGGTTGGGGAATCTGTTAGGCCATGGGAACAGGGGTGAGCTAGGTTGGGGAATATGTTAGGCCCTGGGAAGTAAGCAGGGGTGAGGTGGGGTTATTAGTGATCTTCATCTTTCAGAACTGCCCCCAGAAACTTCCTCCAGAAGGAAAACTTCCAGTGCAGGCTCCCAGACTGTTGCAGGTGCCATAAATTTAATTGGGTGCTGGGTCTGCTGTTCATCCCCAGGTGGCTCTTACCATGATTTGATTGTCATTCCTCTTAACCTTACTGAGAGGTCTGTTGGAAACAGCAGGGGGGAGGGCCCCACTCCTGTACCTCCTACACAAAACACTAGTCAACACCTCCAGATGCCTTCCCTTCCCCCATTACAGTAGCCATTGCTCAGTCATTCCATGAAGTGGCTGCATGCCATCTGGCTGATGTTTGGACAAACAGGATGGGTTGGATTGACGTTTCTTAGGCAGTCTCCAAAATATAAGGACTAGATTCAGTTATTCAAACTAAACTGGGAACTCTAAGGCACACCAGCCCATTAAAAGACCACATTAGATGTACTGTCAGCCTGTGCCCCTTGACTGATTTAGGTCTCTCTTGTGGACCTCCAGTAATTGTAAACAGCTCTTTCCAGGGGTACCTGAAGTGCTCCCAGCATTGTACTTCTTGTAGGGAAGCCAGACGTTAACTCGCCTCCTTACCAAAAACATAGTGACTTGCACCATAAAGAGAGTTGTAAGAGACCTTCAGGTATTTAATGTAACATCATATAGTTTTCGAATGATTGTAGAGTTCTCTCCAAAATTAAGCTAACCTTGATTACTTAGGGGAACTTCTTGGAGGGGTGGCTGATTCATTACTTACATACACTCTGCAGGCAGTTATCCCTAGGATGGAGTTAGGGTAGATGTTATGAAATGGGTCCCTGACTTCAGCTGAAGTGATCAGTGATTACAGCTCATCTCTAGAAGGTATTCAGTTCAGCCTCAAGTCACTGGCCAGGGTTGTTATGGATGATAGAATTGCCTTAGATTTTCTTGTGAGCCAGATGGATTACAAGGCAGAATCTGTGTAATTGCTAATATATATTCCTATACCTGGATTAATGGTCTAAGTGGAAAGGTCATTTTAGACACATAAAAGAGAAAGTCGTTCGGATTTTTAAGGTTGACCCTGACGGTTTATGGGATTTGTTCAGCTGATTTAGCCCAGGACCCTGGAGGACCTGGTGGAGGTCAATATTGTAGGTTGACCTCATCTTGCTGCTTGAGTCCTGTTTATAGTATCTATCCTGAGTTACGCATGCATAAGACAAATTAAATAGACTTGGCCCTTCCTTTGTCCGTCAGATTAATCAGCTTGGTTGATAGAGTGGAATGCTTTGGAAAAATTTGCCAAGAGTCCAAGACGGTGTAGAAACAGCGGATACATTGTGTTGGAGGTAATTTTCTAAGGGCCTCTTACATTTCCACGTGTTTTGCAGGCAGAGGCACTGGCTGCCTTTGTTTTGGACTGTCCTTTCAAGGATGCTTGTATAGTAAACAGCCTTGGAAAATAGACAGAATGCCTCTCTCTGGAGCAAAGGGCAGGTATGTGTACTGTTCAGTATAATAGAAATAACGTCTCTCTTCAGAGCTAAGGTCAGACATACTCACTGCATACTGTAAAAGATGTGGGCTCCCTAAACTCAGACTTCCTCTCCTGTAAACCCACTGTGTGTGCAGACATCCATTTGGGCTCATGCGCGTGGCTGCCATGGGATATGGCGGTAAGGGGACTAATGCATATATGCTGTTGCTCGTGCTGCTTGCTGGGATGTGACTCATAAAGTAGTGCATCTCTGACTCAAGAGCCTCAGGTCTTCTGCCTTCATCCATGAAACTGTGACAGTCTACCTTGTTAGTTTACAAATAGGGCAGAATCTCAGACATACCACAATTCTTGACAAAGAGATCATGGGTGCTCTCTCTGGAGTGTCCATTTGGGAGCCCCATATCTCTATTTTTAAAAAATGATCTATTTGAGTATCAGTAAAGGTCAAAACTTGTGCTAGAAGGCAGAGTTGGGTAGTTGGAACAGAAACTGTATGGCCCATGAAGTCAAAAATAATTCTGTCCCTTTCCAAAAAAAGTTTATAGAGCCCTGCTCTAGCACTCCAGCCCAACATTATTTCCTTTAAATATACTTGCAAAAATGTGTCAAGATAGATGTACAAAGATATTCACTGCAAGGTTGTTAATGATAATTTAAAAAAAAACCGGTCAACAAAAAATTAACAACTTCAGAAATTATGGAAAGGTCTAGATTTATTGCCTGAACATTGACTTGTTTTGTAGATTTTCACAGATCATCCCTTGTACTGAACTCTCCCCAGTGAGTCTGAGACACCACATTACATACTGGAACTTCAGTATACATGAAACAGTTTTCTTCTTCAAGTAGTTTTCTTCCTCACCCAGAATAAAGGTTTGTCAGATACTGCAATCCAGGAGAGGAGGCAAGGGGCACCAGATTAATTTGGCAAGCCTCTGCATATTGCAAGCTCTAGGGAGTGCAAGGATCACCCAGTAAGAGGCTACGGTATTGCTGTTAAAGTTTGCATTTTAGTCTAAAGATCTTTGAAAGCCATTCAGAAGGTAGTCACTGGGAAAAACAAAACAAAATGAAAACCAAACAAAACAGGTTGGAACAACAATAGCAACAATAAAGGTACTGCTTTTGATGAGCCACAGTAAATACTGATTCTTTTCGATTGAGGGGTGGTGGTGGTGGTGGTGGTGGTGATGGGGAACCCTCTGTGTACTCAGGTGTGAGGACAGAAACCTTAAATGAGTGGAAGGCCTATACTGACTGAGGTTTAGGAGATAATTAAATTGACTTTTTTAATGAGCCTTTACTAGGAAATCAAGACCAAACTGTTTTTGGAGTTTGGCAGCCTGTTAAGAAGGGGAGGTGTTGATAGTCAAGTAGGAACTTGAATTTTAGGAATCCATCTAAGGAGAAAGAAGGCAGAGTTCTAATATGTGGTGGCCAGCATTGGCCAAAATGTAATTTTTTAGTTATCAATATTGAAGACGTTTCAGAAGTATTTTGCTCATTGCCTCTAGAGGAGTTGTATTTTCTCATTGCCTTTAAGTTATAAACGTAGTAACCAGGTGTTTTGAACAACAAATCAGTATTATTTAATTCCTTTTCTTAGACAAAGGAATTAAAATTATTTTTATTCACAGTCTTAAAAATTTAGTCAGGTTTAATTGTACATTTGACATTCTCATGGGAAAAAAAGGGTATATGAGGTAGGGATTTTCCTTGAAAATCTAGGAGATGTGTGTCATATGTGTATAGCCCAGTATTAACTGATTGTGGTCAGGAAATAAGCGATAAAACTGTCTAAAATTGAGGTAGGAGCAGAGGCAAATATATTGAGTGCATTTTGAGGTCCTTTTGCAAAGAGTTCAGTATGTTGTAAACCTTGTATTTGTATTTCTTCAAGTGTGGAACTGGAGAAGTAATATCTTACATACAAAGTTTGACATATTGGTAGGGCTGTCTTTTTAAAAAGGTGCTTTTTTCTCCTTTTGAAAAAATGTAAAAGTAATGAGGGGAAGACCTGTGATTATTTAACTTGTTGCCTAATTTCCATAGATTATATTTTGCCCTGCACATTACATTTCCAAATATACAAGCAACTTAAGGTAGACAAGCAACATAGAGAACCATTATGTCTTACTCAAAGCTAATACAAACCAACTAGCTGAATAAGATCACTTGGGAAAGGTACTCAACTGAATAAATAGATTAAGTGGTTTATTTTCTATATGGGCAGTTTGGAAAGCATGTTATTTCAGGTGGCAGACATGGAAGAATTTTGGGACTATGTGTAGGTGGAACAATGCTGAGCTTTCTTCTAGTTAATCAGGGAAGACTTCATGAAGGAGGATGAGTAAGTGTGGATAAGATGCTGAGGGTGGCGTGGCTATCTTTGTGAAGAGCTTCAAAATCAAGAGGAACAATCTATCATTTTTGAAATTAAGGATAACAACCTTTAATTTTTGTATTATATGAGGTGGATGGAGGAGGTAAAACACATTGACACCTTGTGTTTTTTTTAGGCTTCATGTAGTGTTATACTGATTTTACGTTTACTCCTTTCCATGTGTTTTCTCTAATTAGATTAAGAACATTCTGAGGGTGGGAATTATCTTTTCTGCTTCTTTTTTTGCCCCACATAGAACAAAATTATGACTCATGCTCACAAAAGAATTCAATTTTTTTAAAGATAACTTAAGATTTCTAATATGGAAAGCTCAAACATTTTGTTAGCTATCGGGCAGAATGTGAGTAAAGAGAGGACTTGGGACCAAGAGCTGGGCAGAACCTTTAAAGTATTTTTAGCTTTGAGGGGGCAAGCTGAGGTCAGAGTGTCATGCTGAAATTGGAAGACAGGGGTAAGCCTCCTGAGTGTAGCAGGTTAGACTAGTGGTGGGATAGGAAACATTGGCATCCACAGTGGCTTATTACACAGGCGTGTGCCAGGATTCTCTCCAGTCATCAGAAAATAATTTAGGAATGCTGTTCAGATTGAGATCCATGCCTCAGAATTCATAGTAATAGAAATGTTCATGTCGGATAGGAGTCGGGTAAAGAAGTGAGTTTGGCACTTATATGGTTTTACTGCAGTGACTGAAACCTAGCAGATATGAACTCACATTTAGTGTACTGCCTATAAGGGTTGGAAGTGGGATTCTGAATAGTTTTAAAATTCTTTTTTTCTTTTAATAATCTTAGACCCTGGTAATCATATTTTTTGGACTGGTCCTCTCTTGTCAGGCCTTGGGACTGGAAGATGGAAATAGTAATAGCCTGATTTTAGGGGATTTCTGAACTGAAAGGAGAACAGGTTACTGTTGGTAGCTCACACAGGTGGGAGTGGAATAATCTGCACAGTGCCAGGTGGTTTTCCTTCTCTTTTAGGATATTGAGGCTTTTCCTCTCTCTCTATTGATATATATACATATATATATGTATATATATGGTCATATTTATGCTATTAGGAAATTTTAAAAATTTGTTTTGGTTTCCGTACTGAAAGTTTAGCTGGGATTATGAGAAATAATCTCCAACAGCATTCCCAGTTTTTGCCTCAAGTAGATTATTCAGATAATATTGAGTTGTGTTATAGAGATTCTGTGTTGGTATGGGGCTCAGTTCCATTCAGTGCTGGCTTAGTGTATGTATTTATTGAGTACCTAGTATGTGCCAGATACTTCTCTAGGTACTTTTTACCTATTATATCATTTAATCCTCATGGGAACCTTAAAAGAAAGATAGTGGTATCCCCGTTTTAAAGCTGAGGATATTGATGTTCTCTTTACCAACCAGATTAATGAATCCTTTTCATTCCCCCTGGAAAATATACTGACTGATGACAATGGCTCCATTAGTCCCTCATGTGTAACCAGTTATATTCTAGTATGCTTCTGTACTGCTCCAACCACATGAATTGTATCTTTACCAAGAATCAATTGTATTTGTTCCCAAACTTGTTAATACTTATTTTTTTAAAATTAAACCAATGAGTTCATAAAGAAGGTTGTTTTATGAAAGCTGAGTTGAATACTTAGAATGAACAAGGAGCTATAAAATACTTATTACTGAGTGTAAATTAGAGAAAAATTCTGGAAGGTTCTGAATTTATTTCTTTGCAAATGCATTGGTTTTTGCTGTACTTTAAAGAAACAAGCTCTGAACACTGTGGAGAATGCATTAGGAGTATGACTTTATGCAAGAAGGGCAATGTGGAACTCTAATCAGAGGATCCATACTCAAAAAGTCCTGATCCTAAATTTGGAACCAAATGAAAAATAAGACACAAGAGAGTGACATATGAAGATTAAAATGTCAGTTTTATTAATGATACCACGATTAGAGTTCACGGCTTTAAAGCTGCTGCTGCCAAATGGGCTTGCCAGCACTGCAAGAAAATACCCAGAACTTCTGCCTCATACCCTTCCAACACCTAATTGGAAGAATAGTGTCAATCACTGGTATTAGCAGCTTTTTATAATATTAGCCCCACGTGTTCAAGAACTGTGCACACTAGTCAGGAAGCTCACTCTTCCTTGGAATAGGGTAGGGAGGGCAGGGAATTCTTCCAGATAGAGGCTTGAGGCTAGGTGAAGGTGATGCCTACGTCAAAATATTGGGTTATGTCTTATGATTAAAATGTATTTAAGATAGTGTGTGGCTCATTCATTATACCTTCACTTTAATCTACTTTTGAAATTACGATTGTATGTTATATAGCTAAAAAGGAACAGAGCCTAAATCAAGCCTAGTCCTCTCTGCTTGGTAAGCCTTTGGTTATTTTCACTAAATCACACTTGTTGAGGTTTCTTTTTTTTTTGGCTGTGTCGGGTCTTAGTTGTGGCATGCAGGATCTTTGTTGAGGCATGCGGGATCTTTCATTGCGGCACACGGGCTCTTCGTTGTGGTGCTCAGGCTTCTCTCTAGTTGTGGTGTGTGGGTTTTCTTTTCTCTAGTTGTGGTGCACAGGCTCCAGGGCGTGTGGGCTCTGTAGTTGTGGCGCACGGGTTCCAGGATGCGTGGGCTCTGTAGTTTGTGGCACACGGGCTCTAATTGAGGCCCACGAGCTCAGTAGTTGTGGCCCACGGGCTTAGTTGCCCCACAGCATGTGGGATCTTAGTTCCCTGACCAGGGATCGAACCCAAGTCCCCTGCATTGCAAGGCGGATTCTTTACCACTGGACCACCAGGGAAGTCCCTTGTTGAGGTTTCTTGTGGGCACCCTCTTGCTTCCTTTTTTCTATCTCTCTTTACTGATGCACCCGTTTCCTGAATTTTCCCCCTGGGACTTTGACTACAGAGCCTATTTTGTTTCATCCAGGAGAATAATCCTGAAACTGAAAAGCTTGTATCGAATAACATAATAGAATAGAATTGTAGCTTACAGTAAGTGAAGAGAAAGGGAAAATAATCACCAAGGTGCTTTAAATACCTGAAATAATGTCTAGTCTCCAGGTACAGACAAATTATGTTGAAAGAATTTGTGGATATATCCTCATACAGTGTTTTTGTTTACAAAAGTAATACATGCACATTAGATATTTTTTAAGTTATTACTGTAAAAAATGTGATGGAGCATAAAAAGAAGTAAATAAAACCTTAAACTGCATTAATAGGAATGTGGAATCAGAATCATAGATGCTAATGGTTCCAATGTCATCTTCGATGGGGTGGTGAATTCATTTTTATACTTTAAGAGTGATACTCATCAACTGTAGTGTCTAGAAGGGCGTGTTTAGGATTTGAACTACTGTGACATAGGAGTAGTAGCCAATAAATGGGGTGGGAAGACTAAGAACAAATGGGACTAATATGCTCCAGGTTTTTGAATACTGTCATGTAAAAGAGGGTGTAGACTTCTATGGTGTTTCTCTGGAACAGTGGTAGAAAAACTGTTTTGGTAAAGGGCCAGATAAATATTTTGGGTTTTGTGTTTGCAACCATTCAACTCTGCCATTGTAACATGAAAGCAATCATTTGGTAAACAAATGCACATGACTATATTCCAACAAAACTTTATTTCTAAAAACAGACAGTGAGCTAGATTTCACCTGCAGGACAGCTACTGCTCTAGAGGAGCACAGTTTTCATCTCAATTTAAGAGAGAATTTTCCAAGAGATTCTGTGTTTCACCAGTGGTGAAGACTATCTCGAGAGGTCTGAGCACCCCATCTCTGATTTATTATAACCATCAGCTTAGCATGCTGTTGGTAGGACTTGACACTAACTAGGAAGATAGACCAGATGACTCCTAAGGTTTCTGCCAATTTTTCCCTACCAGTTTTCCATGCTTTTCTAACTGATAAAAGTTCTCTGGTTTAGTCATTTGAATAGTTACAATTTAATGGGAAAACATTCAGCCCAGAAAATAAGTCTGTATTAAGCTTTACTTCATATGAGTTTCCTTAATTTCATTTTATTGAATGTAATTCAATTCATTATCTTATTTATACGTATTTATTGTATGTATGCATTTTATTGTGTATAATAAAATACAATATGTATTTTATTGTATATATAGTAAATTATACACATCATTGAACAATATGCTTAAAATGTATGTATTTTGTTCTGTATATATATATAATAAATATATATACATATATACTATATGTATATGTGTATATATATACAGTAAAATACACATATTTAAAGTGTATAATTAAATACTTTTGAGATTCATTTTGACAGATGAATAGAACATGTCCATCATTCCAGAAAGTTGCTTTACACCCTTTTGCAGTCACTTTTCTTCACTGTCTGTCCATTGGAACCACTCGTTTGATTTCTATCACTGTGAATTAGTTTTAGCCTGTTCTAGAAATAACTTCATAATAATGGAATCATACAGAGTAAACTCTTGTATCTGGTTTCTTTGACTCAAAGCAGTATTTTTGAGTTGCATTCAGATTGTTGCATGCATCAGAAATTAGTTGTTTTTATTGCTGAATAATTTCCCATATACTAGTGTTTATTTATTCATTCATCTGTTGATGGTATTTGGATTGTTTATAGTTTTTTGGTTATAAATAAGGCTCTTCTGATGTCACTATCAGGTCTTTTTATGGACATTTGTTTTTATTCTGTTTATTCTTGAGTATATACCTAGGAGTAGAGTTTCTGGGTCATGTTTTAAGTGTATGGTTAAGATTCTGTGAAACTGGGAGACTGCTTTTCAAAGTGGTTGTACCACTTTACATTCCTACAGGCAACGCCTGAGTGTTCAGTTCTTAACATCTTCTATAACACTTGCTGTTGTCAGTCTCTTTAAGGTTAGTCATTCATGTGGGTATGTGGTAGTACCTCATTATGGTTTAGTTTGCATTTGCCTGATGATTGATGGTGTTGACCATCTTTATGTACTTATTGTCCATTCAGTATCTTCTTTGCCCATTTTTAAATTGAGTCGTGAACTTTATTATTTTAAGGGCACCTCATAATTTTGTATATAAGGTCTTTGACAGATATATGTACAGTTGACCTGTAAACACTGAGGGTTTGAACTGTGTGGGTCCACTTAAATGCCGATATTTTTCAATAGTAAATATTACCAGTACCAAACGGTCTGTGGTTGGTTCAATCCGTGGATACAGAGGGCTAACTGTAAGTTATATTCAAAGTAACCCCCTTGTTGTTCAAGGGTCAACTGTATTATGAATATTTTCTTCCACTCTGTGTCTTGCCTTTTTATTTTCTTAATAGTCTTTTGAAGGGCATTAGGTTTTTAATTTTGATGAAATCATATCAAATTTTCTGTTTGGAGTTAAAGCTTTTCTGTCCTGTCTTTAAAAATCTTTGCCTGCTACAAGATTGCGGATATTATTTTCCTGTGTTCCCTCAGAAGTTTTATAGTTTTAGGGACTTCCCTGGAAGTCCAGTGGTTAGGACTCTGTGCTTCCACTGCTGGGGGATCAGGTTCGATCCCTGGTCGGGGAACTAAGATCCCATAAACTGTGCTGCGCAGCCAAAAAACAACAACAACAACAATCCACCCCCACCGCCCCAAAAAAAGTTTTATAGTTTTAGATTTTACATTTAGGTCTCTGAACCATTTTAAATTTTTGTGTAGGACAATCCCTGGTGGCGCACTGGTTAAGAATCTGCCAGCCAGTGCAGGGGACACGGGTTCAAGCCCTGGTCCGGGAAGATCCCACATGCTGCTGAGCAACTAAGCCCGTGCACCACACCTACTGAGCCTGCGCTCTAGAGTGCGCAAGCCACAACTACTGAGCCTGTGCACCACTACTGAAGCCCGTGTGCCACAACTACTGAAGCCCATGCACCTAGAACCCGTGCTCTGCAACAGGAGAAGCCACCGCAATGAGTAGCCCACGCAGCACAACGAAGAGTAGCCCCCGCTCGCTGTAACAGAGAAGGCCTGCGTGCAACAACGAAGACCCAACGCAGCCATACATACATACATAGATACATACATACATACATACATAAAATTTTTTTGTGGGTAGAGGGTGAGATAGGGGTTGAGATTCCCCCCCTGCCCCATAAGATACTCAGTTGTTCTAGCACCATTTGTTTGAGTCTCTCCTTTGTTCATTGAATTTTTGTTTACTGTCTTGGTTGAAAATCATTTGACCACATATGTTTGTTTCTCTTTCTTGACTCTATTTTCTTCCATTGGTCAATGTATCTATTGTAATTTATGCCTACATCACATCTTAATTACTGTAGGTTTATGGTAAATCTTGAGATCAGATACTTATGTAAGTATCCAACTTTGTTTCTCTTATTAAGTTATTTAGCTTATTCTGGGCCTTTGCATTTCTGTATACATTGTTTCAAATAAGCTTGCTAGAAATTTTATTGGGATTTTATTGATTCTGTGTTTGCTTTATTTTATTTTTTGTTACTCTGCAATCTTTGTTATTTGAAGAAAAATGTATTTTGTAACATTCTATATGAATTGTTCAGTAGAGTTGTCTTTATTTTTAAAATTAACATAGGAAAAATGATTTCTCTTTGGTGTTTGGTTCCATAAATTTTAACATATATGTAGATTCATGTGAGTCCGAACACAATCAAGATACAAAATAATTTTATTACCCCCCAAAATTAGTTCCTGCTGTTCCTTTCCCTTTTCCTCACTTCTTAACTTCATATAAGTGTAATAATACAGTACATAACATTTTGAGACTGGCTTCTTTCACTAAGTATGTTACCTTTGAGATTCACCTGTGTAGTTGAATGTGTCAGTAGTTTGTTCCTTTTTGTTGCTGAGTAGTAGTTTTACTTTATGTGGATGTACCACAGTTTCTTTATCCCTGTTAAAGGACATTTATGCTGTTTATGGTTTTTGGAGAATATGATTAGAATAGCTATGAACATTTTTATACCAGTTTTTCTGTGAACCAAGTTATCATTTCTGTAGAGTAAATACCCAGGAGTCTGACTTCTGGGTCATATGGTAATTGTGTGCAGCTTGCTTTATTTTTTTTATTTTTTACGTTTTTGGGAGTGTTCCCGCCTCTTCAGTCTTTTTTAAAAAATATAATCTTAATTAATTAATTGGCTGCGTTGGGTCTTCGTTGCTGCACGCGGGCTTCTCGTTGAGATGGCTTCTCTTGTTGCGGAGCACAGGCTCTAGGCGCACGGGCCTCAGTAGTTGTGGCACATGGGCTTCTTGCTCCACAGCATGTGGGATTTTCCCAGACCAGGGCTCGAACCCGTGTCCCCTGCATCAGCAGGCGGATTCTTAACCACTGCGCCACCAGGGAAGCCCCACAGCTTGCTTTAATAAATGTTTATTTCTTATTTTGAAGTAATTATATTCATTAGAGGAAATTTAAAAAGTGGGGGCAGGAAGTAAAACTAGGAAAAATACTGCCTACAGTGTCTCTGCTGAAACCTAAACACAGTAAAAATTTCAGTGGGTTTCTTTTTGTTCTTCCTCTTCCTCCTCCTCCTCCTCCTTCACCTCCCCCTCCCTTCCGCTCCTGCGCTTCCTCTTTTCCTCTTCCCCTTCTCCTCCTCCCCTTCTCTTCCTCTTCCTCCTCCCTGTCCTTCTCCTCATCTTTTTTCCTTCTCCTCCTCTTCTTTCTCTTCCTCTTCTGTTTTTACCTAGCAGTAATCATATTGAAAAAATAATTTAATATCCATTTTCTTTCTCTTAATTCCATTATTTATATATGACTCACTAGATGGAAATTTTCTAATTAGCATACGACACAGTGTCTAGCATGTACATAACCATGATAACACATTTGTGTAAGTGAGTCACTATGGTGGGAGCTTAGGCAATGTGGCTGGCTACTATTAGATATTTTGGACTGACCAGCCTTTTTTTACTCATCAAATTCTACCGTTTGGGTGACTATGGACTCCAACCAGTTGCCTGATTTTGGGGATGGTGTGGATGATGCCAGCTACTAGGCTTGCCGCTCAGACTGAATAGAATGTTAAGGCAGCTACATTTGTGCCATTGTTTATTATGTGAGTGATTATTTCTGGAGTAGACTTTTCATCTAAACCTAAGTAATGTATGAAGCTAACAACATGGAAGTGTTTCCATGAAGTCTTAGAAACCAGGTACTGCTAGCTCTGTATTTTTCTGCTTTTTACCTTTATTTTTATGTGTTGTGGGCTACTCCTGTTTTTAGAATGTTGGCTCTTGTCAGGTGATTGCTAAGGCTTTGATGTGGCCTTGTGGAACTCAGAAAAACACTGCCTTCTTTGTATTTTGCTGAAGTGCTAGTCAGTGATGTTTCTGTCACCTTTGCAGCTGAAAGTTTGGCTAAAAGGATTGTTTGGCTTGAGGTTTGGGGATTAAATCCGTCTTCTGAGTCTTTCTGACCTGGCTTCTCATCATAGTTGGGTATTAGAGAATATTGTTACGATAACAGATTCTGTAATTCAGAATTTAGATATCAGGAAGGGTAGGGTTCCTTTACTTACTTAAAAAGGGGGTATCATCTGGTTCTGGATAATATGGAGTAAACATATACCACCCTTTCTTTACAACTGAATGGAACTGTAAAACCTGGACAGAATACATGGTAAATAGCAGCACGCAGATTGGAGAAGAACATCAGTTGTTGAATACCACCAAACCTCTAGGATCCCCTGGCCTGACCTCAGTGCAGCCAGAAACCTGGAATTGAGCACTGTGGTATAGAGAGAATGAGATCTAGAAGCCTTCTAATTCTGGCGTGAGGAGTCGTAAAGCTCAGAGAGTTGGGTCATTCTCTATTTTTTTTTTTTTTCTTTTTCTCTATTTTCTCACAACCCAGTTTCAGGCAGTCACATGTAATGACATCAGTTTACAACAGGTGTCTGCAGGAGCCAGAACTCTGAGGGAGGGGAACCTTACTCTCTTTTTGATGCTGTGGTTCCAAGTGGGCAGAGGCAGACTCCATTGTTTTTAGTCTGTCCTCCCATTGATTGACCCCCGGCAGGCAGTGGTTACAGAAGTAGACGGTTCCTGGCTGGAGGACAGAAAAGGGTATTCTCAGGAAATTGGAAAGTGCCATGGGGAGAAGAGGAAAGATCTTGGGAAAGAGACCCGTGAAGTTGTGTACACACACTTGGGCTCACTGTCAACCTGTGCAAATGCACGGATCAGATCCTAATTAGCATTTTAAAATATTAATTAATTAATTTTTGGCTGCGTTGGGTCTTCGTTGCTGCCTGCGGGCTTTTTCTCTAGTTGTGGTGAGCGGGGGTGGCAAGCAGGGGCTACTCTTCGTTGCGGTGCACCGGCTTCTCATTGTGGTGGCTTCTCTTGTTGCTGTGCACAGGCTGTAGGCGCACGGGTTTCAGTAGTTGTGGCTCATGGGCTCTAGAGTGCAGGCTCAGTATTTGTGGCGCAAGGGCTTAGTTGCTCTGCGATACGTGGGATCTTCCCTCTTCACGGACCAGGGCTCGAACCCATGTCCCTGCATTGGCAGGCGGATTCTCAACCACTGTGCCACCAGGGAAGCCCCCTAATTAGCATTTTAAAGACTTTGAAAACTGAGATGGATAAAACTCCACCCAGGTTGCAGACTGACCACTGGATGGCGTATCCATGGGAAAAATCCAAAAAGCATTGTAAAGGCTTTGAAAACTGAACTGACATTGAAACCACAACCTTCAGAAAGCATATTGGAACTTGCAGCTTGAACCTAACCGGGTCAACTGCCTGTGAAAACAAAAATATCAATATACTCCACAGGAATCAGGAAGATCCTGAATTACATAATAGATTATTAAAAATGTCAAGGATCTAATCTACAATTACTCAATATGCAAAGAACCACGAATACCTCAACTCACATTGGAAAAAGCAGTAATAGACCTACTGACAAGACAATGAAGATGTTGGAATCATTAGACAAAGACTTTAACCAACCATTATAAAAATGCATGAATAAGCCATTGCAAATACCCCTTCAACAAGTGTTAAGCTAAAAGTATCAGCAAAGAAGTAAATGATATAAAGAGGAATCAAATATAATTTTCAAACTGAAAAATACAATAATCATAATAAAAAGCTCCCTGGATATATTCAATGGCAGAAAGGAGAGGAAAGAGGAGAGAGTCACTGAACTTCTTAGGGCAAGAGAAAATTTCCAATCTGAACAATAAAGAGAAAAATGATAGAAAAAAATAAGAGCTTCAGAGAACTGTAACATAAGGGCTAACATTTGTGTCGTTGGAGTCCCAGAAGGAGAGGAGACATAGTGCGATGCAGAAAAACATGTTTGAAGAAATACTGGCTGAAAATTATAATTGCGTTAAAATTCATAGAACTGTACAACAAAAGAAAAATAAAGTCAATTTTATAGTGTGAGAATTTAAAATAAATTTGAAAATGGGAGGTATTATGTTGTGATAACGTGGAATTTTTATTTAGCAGTGGTAATTCCTGGACTCTTTTGACCTTAGGAATTACTGGTTTCACAGTTGGTGATGGGGAAAGTTTTAGTCTTTTCTTTCCTTTTCTGCCTTATTACCTGAAGTGAATTAACAATTTGGTGTGAATAGTGGCGGCAAGATGTTTAGTTTTCTTCTTCTTTTTAGAGCAACTCTTAGAATATGTGATAGTTTGGCTTCTTATATCTTTTTTTTTTCTAAACTATAGAAATTTCCTACTTATAAGGAATTGGAAGGATGTGAACAGCCCTGAGAAAGATAGAAAGTAGATTCTTATTTTTCTACTTACAGAATTTTGTGGAATGTTAGTAAAAATTGGCAGCTTTGCTTATTTAATGCTAAAAATGTGCCATTAACTAAATACCTCTAATTTCACAGCTCTGTAGTCATTTGACAGGGATTGTACAGGTTCAAAAGGAAAGTAAACACCAGATTATCTATTAGAAGGGGAAAAAAATGGAAATGGTTCAGAATTGGATGCCATGAATTAACACATAATCATCTGTATGAATGCTCTTTGCCCTCTAAAAGAGTGCTTAACTAAGCTGTTCATTCTGCAGAGTTTTTTAGCCATACGGTGGTGATGAAATTGAGGCATAAATAATGTATATTTCAGATGAAGAAACAGAGTCTTTGATATCTGCGTGATTTGTACAAGGTTATATACACACAATGATGAATTAGGGGTTTGATTTGTTAAAATGATAGTTTCCTGGAGCAATAATTTTATCCAAATAATAGCGTGAAAAGTGTTTGCAGTCATGTCATTAGAGTTGCTTTTGATGGACTCTGAGGGGTGTCTTAGATGGGTTAACTTTTTCTTAATTTTATTTTTTGTTTATATTTGTTAAAAAAAAAAAAAAAAAAAGACACTGAAGATCTTGGCCTGACAGGATTAGAAGACTTCCTTAGTGCAGCCTCATGGAATATTATTAGAAATGTGGATCAGGATGAGATTGTGAGAAGCCTTGATTGACAAATTCAGTAGTTTGGGGCTTTGAGGGACCCTTGAAAGATTTTGAAGCAGTATTTGGGGAAGTTTTTACTAAGTGTAGTGTGGACTGGATTGATTAGAATACCAGTGATGGAGGGTAATGAGGGCATCTTGTTGTAGGTAAAGGTCTGGATTAGGAAGATAATTGTAATGGAGTAAAATAGCTGGAGAGGATCTATTTTAAAGTGCAGCTAGGCTGTATTTTGTAATTTGACATTTAGCTCGTCCTGGTATATACCTGGTAGTGGAATTGCTGGGTCATATGGTATAATTCCATCTTTAATATTTTGAGGACCCGACACACTGCTTTCCAAAATGGCTGCACCATTTTACATTCTCACCAGCAGTGTATGAGGGTTCCAGTTTCTCCAAATCCTGGCCAACAATTGGGATTATCTGTCTTTCTGATTATAGCCATCCTGGTAGAACATCTTTTCAGGTACTTATTGGCTCTTTGTGTATCTTCTTTGGAGAACTGTTCAGATTGTTTGCCATTTTTAGTGACTGCGTTGTCATAGTTCTTTATATATTCTAGATACAAGTCCTTTATCAGACATATGATTCTGTTGTCTTTTCAATTTCTTTCAATTTTCATGATATCCAATTTACCTGTTTTTTCTTTCATTGCTTGTATTCTTGGTGTCATATGTGAGAGACTTCTAAATGGAGCAGAGTAAAGAAAGAAGCAAGCCCTATATCACTGTCCCCTCTGTAGAGGGATTTTTATGATGCTTAGTGTCATAGGATTTGGGCAGCTGCAAGTAACTAGCATGTTGGGATGATGTGCTTATTCAGTTAAGGTGGGGGAGGTCAATTAATCAAAAGGAGAGGTCAGTTATTTTTCCCTGGGCTAAGAAATTAAAATTTTAAAAGGGGTCATTTCCTTTAATTGATGGTTGTGAAGTGATAAAATATAAAGTAATAAAACCAGTATAGGGGCTTCCCTGGTGGCGCAGTGGTTGAGAATCTGCCTGCCAATGTAGGGGACACGGGTTCGAGCCCTGGTCTGGGAAGATCTCACATGCCGCGGAGCAGCTGGGCTCGTGAGCCACAATTACTGAGCCTGCGCGTCTGGAGCTTGTGCTCCCCAACAAGAGAGGCCGCGATAGTGAGAGGCCTGCGCACCGCGATGAAGAGTGGTCCCCGCTTGCCACTACTAGAGAAGGCCCTCGCACAGAAACAAAGACCCAACACAGCCATAAATAAATAAATATTAAAAAAAAACAAACCAGTATAGTTTGGAAAATTACTTCCTCTGCAAATTTTAAAGAATAGTACAAGCTACCTAACTGTAAGGTGAGGTGGGTGGTCAGTAGAAGGGTCAAGGCATCCAGCGTAGATATAGAGTAGATGAGATAGAGAAAAAGAAACATTCCTGGCTGTTATTTTCTTATGATCATGAGTGTTGGTAGCGATTTTGGCTACCTTGGAAAATTGTTCAGTTTCTTAGGTGTATGTGTTTCATTTCTTTGATTCTCTAATGTTATAAGAAGTATCCTTGCTTTTAATGGGCAAATTAACTGAAAGGTAGAAGCCATTTTAGTACTGATTTCCACCCCCCCTCCCATTTTTATGAATATGTAGTTTATTGTACACCCACACACTTTAATTAGACATGGCAGAAAGTCCTTATTTCTTGGTCTGGAAGGACTTTCTCTCTAGTGTTAAACGTGTGTATTATTGACCGAAATTAAATGGTATATCACAGTCAACAGTGTAATATGATATAAGCCATGTTTAAAACAGCCTGATGGATTTCTAGAGGAAAGGAATTTTAAATACAAAATGAAATAGTCTTTAAAATAAACTAACATTTCTTATGTATTTGAGCAAAAACAAAATTAAGTGAAAAAATTTCTCTTTCAGTTGGAAAGAGGTTAAAATAGCTATTAACTTACAATGTCTGCCTAGGACTGGGTTAGGGAAAGTCGTCAATAAGAGAAAAGTGTCTGGCACTATTATGTACTACTCACAGGTTGAGTTTTTGAGATCTATGGTTTCTAGAAGTGAATCACTTGCATGAAAATCTACTCTTATGTCTGCGTTCTTGCTGAAGCATGTTCTTCCTCTAATCAGGAAAGGACAATTAAAATATAATCAAAGAAGCCATGGAGTTTATCTAAAATATTTTTGTTCATTTAAAAAAGTATTTTTGTTATCTTTAACAGGAAGCTGCTGCTTTAGGAACAGGGGAAAGGAAGATTAGGAATATCTGTATTTTTCTTTAGCTAGTCCTTGTTCAAGTATATTGAAGACATAGAAGTAAAACTTGGAATTATATTAAAGTACAGTGGTTCCCTGGGCACATGCAAGGGTGTGCATGTCCTGTGTACTGTAACTGGTTGAGAGTTGGGAAATTAGATAGGTGATTTAGCTTTTCTGGCATGTTTTTTTCACGTGTGAATGAGGGAAGGGGAAAAGGTACTCCAAGTTCTGTGATTTCTATGGTGGAGTTTCTTGCCTAGTTCTTACTTGCCAAGTGATTCCGTCCCCTAAACCTCCTGTGCTCCTGACACATATAACTAACTTAAGTATTTGGACCAGATGGCTTTGGCATGCTCTTATGCATTCTGGATCTTTCATTCACAAAAATTTATCTAAAGTCTTCTAGTACTTTTTTATTTTTTATTTTAATTAATATTTCTCAAAGTACATTGTAGACTGTCTTCTAATATCTTAGGGTTGAGTGAGGATCCATTAGTTTTCACTTCTCTGGGTAACTGATGATTTAATCGAGAGTTCACTAATGACTAATACTATGTAAACAGAGCTTGGGTTGTTTTTTCTTACATATTTGCCCATATTGAAACTCGTCTGCTACTTTACCCCATTTATGAGTCCCTATGAAATATTCCAATAGCAGTCTTAACATTTTGTTAGTCTGAGTTACTTTACTGTCATTTGTACACCCAGCCATTTAACTTGGATTCCCCATCCAGATTATTTATCTTTTCTGATCACTTGTGGAATGTACTTCTCCTGTGTCAGTAAATGTTTTCCCTGTCCTTGGTTTTGTTTTTCTGTCAAACCCTTAAGGAGGACAGAAAGATATCCTTTATTCCATCTAACTTAGGGTTTTGTTTTTGCTGTTGGTTTAATAGTCCATATTACATATTTTTAGTCTTTATACTTCCACATTCTCTCAGGAGGAAGTCTAAGAGAGATTAGTTTTGTGTCACTCTCTATCCCCTCCTATCCTTTAACATCCCCACCTCAGTAAGCTTTGTTCCTGAACTCTCTGTGGGACTGAGTCAGTGGACCTTCTCCTTGTTTCAGACCAGCTTTTTGAGAGTCATGAGACCAATTTATCTGTACAGTTTAGACTTCTTCTGGACCTCCCTAAGAACAAGTAGAGTTATTAATCTGCATGCCCTCTGACACAGTAGCTCTAATCACTTAGCAGTCCCATTTCTTTGAGACCGTCAAAAGTCATGGTTGGTTGTCATCAAAACCTAGAATTTCTTTGTATCAGTTATCTTTTACTCTTTGATCTTATATTTGTGACTTCTTCAGAAATTACTTACATCTTTCTTGATCAGCTTCTCCAGTAAATACTGAAGCATGGAATTCGAGTATTTATTTTCACTTTATTCCCTAAATAAGAGCTTTTATTATTAAAATACTTCTTAAGTTACTTGCAAAATGATTCCCAAACTCCTTTCCAGTGGTATGATTTTCTTTTAAGAAGCTTTCTTCTCTTCTTGAAAACATGATTGTATTCGTTCTTTTTTTTTTGGCTGCGTTGGGTCTTCATTGCGGCGAGCGGGGGCTACTCTTTATTGTGGTGCGCGGGCTTCTCATTTTGGTGGCTTCTCTTGTTGCGGAGCACGGGCTCTAGGCACGCAGGCTTCAGTAGTTGTGGCATGCAGGCTCGGTAGTTGTGGCTCGCGGGCTCTAGAGCACAGGCTCAGTAATTGTGGGGCATGGGCTTAGTTGCTCCGTGGCATGTGGGATCTTCCCGGGCCAGGGCTCGAACCCGTGTCCCCTGCATTGGCAGGCGGATTCTTAACCACTGTGCCACCAGGGAAGTCCTGTATTGGTTCTTATTGGCTCTCCCTCATAGAATAAAACTTTAATGCAACCACGTAGCAAAAATATTCTGAATCATTAACTTCTTGTTCAGTCTAGATTCCTGATTTTGTTTATAAAATGGACTGTATGTTTGTAGACTTATCTTGACATAACACTTGATGGCTGTTCATATTTTAAATTAGTGATACTTAGTAACAAGTAAATTGATTCTTTCCCCATTTGTCTTCACCAGTGTATTCAGTATCCAAAGAAAGTTCTTTGGCAAGTGCATAACCTGACTGAAATGTCAGGGAACAGATGGAAAGGAGTTCCACAAGAATTGGCTGAATAGTAGGAGTTTGACTTTCTGAAAAATAGCTTTACTGACTTTCCTTTCCTCCAAAAGTAATATGAAGAAGAGCTCAACCTTCAAATGAAGGAACAGCTGTTTTTAAGCTGGTATTTAGTAGAAAGAGATAGAAGCCTTTTCAAATAAAGTCTTAACCCTATAATTTATTTTTGAAAGGCTCTGAGTTCTCAGAACATTGAGGATGTCTCATGATCAGATGTAAATACAAAAAAACACAACTCAGAGCCAGTAAAATTCTTCTGAATTTTTCTAATAATATTGCTGCCTCGATTAGGGTGAAAAATTGCATGTAGTGTGATTGGCTTACTCATAATATAAATATGAAGGGAACTGAGTTTATTCATGATTATATAAATGGGAATTGTGGAAGTTATTACAGTCACATTCTGTGCTTTATGTGCATTTAGGATATCCATGCACATTTTTAAGTTTTACCATAGAATGCTGAAGATCAAACTCATAATACTTTGTAAATCCCTTTAAAATTATTGATCCATTGCATGATCGACTCATGTGAGTCTATAAAGAGGCTCTCAGGTATTAACTTTAACAAATTAAGCTGTCATTTTCACAATTACATGAAGAATTTGAGGCAGGAGACTCTACCTGACATCAAATATTAGATAAAACTAAAAATGCATTGGAAGGACATAGAGTTGAAGAGAAAGATGAGAATTTTGTCAGCCAAATAAATTTAGCTGTGACTGCTGGGGTGATCTCTGATTACTCAGCTTTTAATACATTAAAATTGGATATGATCTTCATGATAAATCATTTGTGCATACTATTGAACCAAATAATTCCCTTATTGCTTTTTAAATCATCAGATGGAGAAATTAGTGCTGTGTTCTCTATGTTTTTTTCTTTTGGGTCCACATAAACATACTTTGCAAGCCTTTGCCACGGTGGGAATTAATTGTGGCGATGGAAGCTAAAATGTTGTTTCATGCTAATTTTGCAGTGTGTATATACTGCAGAAGTTAGACCAGGGAACTAAGTTAAACAAAGATCTAGAGCTACTGCCAAGCCTGAAAACAACAATGGCGCAAAGAAGAGAACAGAATGCTTGGTCCAAAGCCAACAAAATCCAAATGTAAATTTGCTAGTTGAGAGGCATCACATGTAAATGGGCTTATTTTGGCAACTGCTGGAGTTAAAATACAAAAGACATCACTTATGCGAAAGCAAAACTAATTGAGATTTGGGGTTTTTTTGTTTGTTTTTTTTTTTAAAGAAAATGGTCTTTCCGAATTTATAGTAGCCATTTAGTTTGTATGAAGAATGCTGCCTTTCACTTTTGTTAAAATCCATTTATTGTTTACTTAATCCCATTACTAGTGAACTGTCTTTCTTCATATTCATGAAAGTTATTTTGGGTGACATAAGAAGAAGACATGACCATTATATCAAAAGTTTACTGAGCACATTTTTGAAAAAAGTCTTGGATTGAGGCCCATAATTAGAATCCTTCCTTGGTATGTTTGCAGCATATTTTATATTGTGAATATAATTGCCATTTTCCAGCCCTTGCCTGTATGGCATTTACTGGATGTAATTACAAAAATGCCTTTTACCTTATTTTATGGCAGGGAATAAAATAAAATGAATGCCTAGCTAGTTGTGGGTCTCACTCAGTTGTGGCTCATCAGATGGCCTTGGGTGAAAGGAAACAAAATTAGGAAGGGTTTCTTTGAGGATAAAGTTAAGGAATGAAAACAGGTCATTCTTACAGAGATAAGATATAAGAAATGGACATCATTTTTCTATGTTTAAAAAACAGTGATTTCCCCTCCTTCATTGGATGATATTATTTACATATAAATTTTCTTTCTTATGAAGTATTAGGTGTTCTCTTTTCTTTTAAATGTTGTAAAAACACATTAACGTGAGATATGCCCTCTTAAAATTTTAAGTGTAAGGTACAGTATTGTTAACTGTATGCACATTGTTGCACACAAAATCTCTAGAACATTTTCATCTTGCATGACTGAAACTCTGTTTCCATTGAACAGTACCTCATTTCTCCCTTCCCTTAGCCACTGGCAGCCATCATTCTACCTTCCCGTTCTGTGAATTTGACTCCTTTAGATACCTCATATAAGTGGAATCATGCAGTATTTGTCCTTCTGTGACTAGCTTATTTTACATAACAGAATGTTCTCTAGGTTCAGCTATCTTGTAGTATATGACAGGATTTCCCTTTTTCAAGGCTGAATAGTATTCCATTGTATGAATGTACTGCGTTTTCTTTATCCATTCATTTATGGATGGATATTCATGTTGTTTACACCTCTTGGCTATTGTGAATAATGCTGCAGTGAACTTGAGAGTGCAGGTATTTCTTTGAGGTTCTGTCTTCAGTTCTTTTGTATAAATACCCAGAAAAATCAGGATTGCTAGATAATATGGTAGTTCTATTTTAAATTTTTTGACAAACCTCTGTACTGTTTTCCTCCATATTGTTACAGTCCCACCAACAGTATATACAGGGTTCCAATTTCTCCACATCCTTGCTGATACTTATTTTCTGTTTTTTTGTTTTGTTTTGTTTTTGTTTTCTATAATGGCTCTCCTAACAGGTGCAAAGTAATATCTAATTGTGGTTTTGATTTGCATTTCCTTGATGATTAATGATCTTGAGAATCTTTTCATACACTTGTTGGCCATTTGTATGTGTTCTTTGAAGAAACTAAGTGTTCTTAATTCATTTAAAGCAGTATTTAAGTTGACGAAATTTCTGTGAAGTAAAAGATACTGAATTTCTTGATGTGTTTGTGATTGCATTTGAATTGTGCATAATTAAGAGAAAATATTTAAATATATACATGGTTAAATGATAATGTATGTTAGACTGGAAGGAGTTCTGTATTTGCCTAGTGATTGCTTTTGGTTTAACTTAAGATTTAAAAAAAAACACCTTATTTTTTATTTTTTTTAATTTATTTTATTTAACTGTAGTTGTTTTACAGTGTTGTGTTAGTTTCAGGTGTACAGCAAAGTGATTCAGTTATACATACATATGTATATATATTCTTTCATATTCTTTTCCATTATGGTTTATTACAGGATATTGAATACAGTTCCCTGTGTAAAAGCCATTCTTTTTAAAAAAAATTTATTGAAATATAGTTCATTTACAGTGTTGTGTTAGTTTCAGTTGTACAGCAGTGATTCAGTTATACATATATGTAAATATACATATTCTTTTTTTACACTCTCTTCCATTATAGGTTATTACAAGACATTGAGTGTAGTTCTCTGTGCTATACAGTAGGTCCTTGTTGGTTATCTGTTTTATATATAGTAATGTGTATAATTTAATCCCAAATTCCTAAATTATCCTTCCTCCCCCTTCCCCTTTGGTAACCATAAGTTTGTTTTCTGTGTCTGTGAGTCTGTTTCTGTTTTGTAAATTTGAAAAAAGCTTATTTTTAAATTATATAAATTCATTTAAAATTTTTCAAATGATGTAACTTATTTCAGGAAAAATTGAAAACAGTAAAAAGGAAGCAAATAACAATCCAACTTTTTAAATGAAACAATTAGTACTTTTTGTATTTCCCTCCAGTTTTTTTCCCCTTAGGCATTGTTTTTAAGTAGTTATCATAGTAAACATGCAATTTGTATCTTGCTTTTTTACTTAAAACTGTGATGGAAAGAAACTTTTATTAAAAGAAGCTTAATAGATAAA
Organism: Eschrichtius robustus; assembly: GCF_028021215.1. Taxonomy (NCBI): domain Eukaryota; kingdom Metazoa; phylum Chordata; class Mammalia; order Artiodactyla; family Eschrichtiidae; genus Eschrichtius; species Eschrichtius robustus. Next base: position 118,823,099 of record NC_090824.1, read on the forward strand.
AGAGAAAAATAAGGTAGAATGGTTTTGTACATTCAGATTGGACAGTTCCAAATTGGAAACAGTCAAAAAAAAAACCTTTAAAACTAAATGGGAAAAGTGAAAAAAGCAGAGATGCTAGGAGGAAAAAGTGGGATATAACAATTGCATTATTGCATTTATGAGAACATAGACATGAGTAAGAGCACATTATATTAAATCTGCAATAATGAGCCACATGACTCTACTGTGCTTTAAATTTTTTATTATTTAAGAATTTATCTGTGGATTTAAAAAATAAAGTACAGTTTAACACTTCTTACACCATTAATTAATTATTTTCATTTTAATGAACTTTTTGTTCATTAGAGAAGCTCTTCCAAGGCATACATTCTACTTGTTGAATGAATCATCATGCTCAGAGAGCGTTGCAGATTTGTGATTGATTCACTTTACTGATTTTTCTTCTTTTCTAAAGCTATTCTAAATTTTTTTAATCAGTCTTGCTTTTACACATTTTTGTGGCCAAAATTAAATGCATCCTTAACTTTACTTTGTTAGGATTAAAGCTTTTCATTCTGACTCTCAGTCACATGGGATTTTCAGGTTAATTTCTTCTAGGACCATTTTTGGGGCAACATCTTATGCTTGAAAAGAATTCAGTATTTTCCAAGGTTCATAGATTTGTTATGATTTCCACATAAATATATGTCTTGAAGTCAGTGGGTATAAAGTGTAAAGGCATTTATGGAGGAGGGAGCACTTCATCTGCTTTATCGACTTTAACTTGCTTCATCATTTGTGGGGCTGATGGCCTACCACAGGGAAGATGTAAAAAGCAAATAAGAGAAACTTGGTGGGGGAGTGAATGACAAAGTATGGTTCCTAACTCACAGTAGACCTTCAGTAAACGCTTATTGAATAGAAATTGTTAAATTGTGGAAAGAGTTATGATTAGGTAATTGTACAAAACAGTGACTTAATGATAGTATTTTCTGTCTTGTGTTGCCTTAATCTTTTAAAATAACCCACTAAAACACTGTAGGGTAACGGTTTTTTGAGGATCGATCATTGTAAACACTTAGAAACTACTGCATGCAAGGTGCTTTCCAAGCATTTTACATGCTGTCTCATTTAAGTAGGCAGAGCCATTGTTATCTGATTTTCACAAATGAGGAAACTGAGGCAAAGAAAAAGATGTGACATTTAAGTCATACAATTTGAACTGTTTGGCCTACTACCTCGACTCCTTCGCCCACTCCTCCAGTGTATGAAGATACCGTCATCCTTTGGTATCTTCAGGGGATTGATTCCAGGACTGTCCTGGAATGCCATAATCCATGGATGCTCAAGTCCATTGTGTAAAGTGGCATAGTACTTGTGTATTACCTATGCACATCTCCCATATACTTTCAGTCATCTCTAGATTACTTACAATACCTAATACAATGTAAATGCTATCTGAATAGTTGTAAATATAATGTAAATGTTATATAAATAGTTGCCAGTGTACAGCAAATTGAAGTTTTGCTTTTTGGAACTTTCTGGGATATTTTTCCTCAACTATTTTCCATCCATGGTTGGTTGAATTTGCAGATGCCAAGCCTGCATATACAGAGAGCCGACTGTACTACTTCTTTTTTATTTTCTAGGGTTTTGTCTCATAAAAACAGGGAAAAAATGAAGTTGATTTGGCATAAACTCGAATGTCTTTGCAGCCTGAGTACCTTCACAGTGGGCTTCACCTTGTGTCAGTGTTCTACTCTGTGGTTAGACTTTGAGAGATGACGTCATTTACTATGAATAATCAGTCATTCATGTTGAGGAAGATTATTGCTCCAGCAGGGTATCATTATTCCGGTCAGAGAGGAACTGATACTGGAAAAGGTAATACCACAAATGGGAAATACAACCTAGATCCAGTCAGTTCATTAAACAACAGATACCCACCTTCCACAATTTTTCTCATGTGGCAAGACTGCCGAATGAGTTTTCTAACAATGAGAATTAAAAGGCCATCTCTGCAGTTTCAGACAGCTTACATTATTGAGCATTTACTGCGTGACAGACACTATACTGAGTACCTAATAAGTATCATCTTATTTAATTCTCATCCTCAGGCTGTGAGTTATATACTATTATTAAACCCCATTTTATAGAAGAAGAGACAGAGTCATCACATACCTAGTAAATGGAAAAGCCTTGGATTGTGCTTGGGTCCATCTGACTGAGCATTATTTTCCGGATATGGCTTTGGTAGTTTCCTGATATGCTTTGTTGAGTTGAAAGGACAGAGTTAGAGACTAAGTAGTGAAATTGGGTATAGAAGGAAATCAACTAGATCCATTTTTTCAGGCACTCTTAAACTTCTGGAATAAATATATTAAATGTTTAGAATGTGTTAAGTTTTCTTCACTCTACGAATAAATAACTTACTCTAAGTGAAGGCACACCAAGGGAGAAATTGAGAGGTTTTCCTGGGATAGCAGGAGCTTTGAAAGCTAACCTGATCAAAGATAGGAATGCCGTTTTGAAGAAGGTCTGGAGGAAAAAATAGACCAGAGATTCAGATGTTGAGAAGAGGTGAGAAGAATACCAGATAATTAAGATATTTGGTATTGTATGCAGATACAGAATTGAGTAAATCAGTGCAGTTCAAGCCTTTTCACTTTGAGACTAACAAGGGGATTCATAAAACAAGGGGATATATTACTTAGAATTGAGTGTGTGCTTATTTGCTGAGTTGGTGGAAGACACAGATCTGTTTTTGATCACTATGAAATCTAAGTATAGTTATTTTCTCTTCCTCTTCTCTCTTAAAGCAGCTCTGAACAATTTATAAACTCCTCATATTTTACCCATCCTTTCCCCTATCTTGTTAATGACATAATTGAGGAGGTCACGAAGCTAAGTCTAGTTCCTTGCTCATAGGGAGAAATCCATTTAAACTATGAATTTTATCTTTACAACTTCTTTGGGTTTAAGGTTTTAAGGGGCGAAGAATAATGGCTAACTCAGCCAAAGGCCACAGAGCAAAGTTCGAATGAATAGGTGCTGACTTAAGGAAATATTGTCAACTAAAAGTATTTTGCCAGCATTTTACCATTGACATCACTTTTTCCGTAGGGTTTTAAATACCTGAAAGGCCTTCTGAATGATACTTGGGAAACATTTTAAATTATACTCAGAGGTACAGATAGGTTATTTTATCATAGATGTTTATAGAGCAAAATTGTGAGATTTTACCTCTTCACCTGTATTTGCTAACTCTGGGTCTCTAAACCATTCTGTTAGGTTAGGCTCTCTTCTATTTGTATATCAGTTACAATCTTATTTTCAGAAATACTGAACAGGATAACGATTTCATACACTTAAAACTATTCAAAAATAATAATTTTAGTAGTTTAGTAGAGATGCTTAATATAAGAAATTGTAATGGTGCTGAATGACCACAGATTGATTGGATTATGGAGATCTTCACCTTGAGCAGAAATTGAAGATCAACTTTTAAGTGTTAGACAGTAGTATCCTACTGCAATAGTACAGAAGTATTAAAAAATTATTCTTGACTTTCCCCCCTTCCGCTTTATTTGGATTGTGAGGGAAAACAAATATTTCTGAAAATTTTATAGACAGAATTTACCCTCAGCTGAATAAACCTTTCCTTTAAACACTGGATATAAATCACATTTTAACAACATAAAATTTTCTACCTTTTACTTGCATTACATTTTCAAAAATAACATTGCCATTTACCTTCTCACCCTTTAGATTTAGTTTATCTCCTGGGTGTAATTGGAAGAATTTACCAACCTTAAGCCACCACTCATATTCTTCCACTGAAGTTAAACCATGGTGAAAGACCAAGATCTCTTTCCTGTTTGACAAAAAGCATGCACTCTCTATCATTTGGGTAGTTTTTTTCATTATATCATTTTGGTTTGTACCACCCTAACATTGTTAATGAACATAATTTGCTGCTGTTTATTTGACTTATGTATGTACCCATTCTTCTCTAGGAACCCACAAATTTACAGTTTTATGTACATAGGACCAAATATGCTCATAATATGATAAAATTCACTTTTAATTTTATATTAATTTAAAATAGTATTTCGCTTTTACAGTGTAGTTTTTATGCATTAATTTCTCAGGAACCTCTGAAAGAATTAATCATATGAACAGTCTTTTCTTAAGTTCTTTGTACAGTTTTTCAAAGCATTATTATTTTAAATATATGATAGCATTGTGATGTTTGCATTAGTAATAATCATTCATTTTATTCCATATTGCCAGTCCCAAAATTGGAAAAAGAGAGATATTGATTGTAGGAATAGATAATGTTTGAAAGGTAGTGGAAAGGTAAGGCTTGGATTTTACACATTTTTTTTTAATGTTTTATTTATTTTATCTTATTTATTTTTGGCTGCGTTGGGTCTTCGTTGCTACGTGTGGGCTTTCTTCTAGTTGTGGCGAGCGGGGGCTGCTCTTCATTGTGGTATGTGTGCTTCTCATTGTAGTGGCTTCTCTTGTTGCAGAGCACGGGCTCTAGGCATGCGGGCTTCAGTAGTTGTGGCACACGGGCTCAGTAGTTGTGGCTCACGGGCTCTAGAGTGCAGGCTCAGTAGTTGTGGTGCATGGGCTTAGTTGCTCTGTGGCATATGGGATCTTCCCGGACCAGGGTTCAAATCCGTGTCCCCTGTGTTGGCAGGCAGATTGTTAACCACTGCGCCACAAGGGCAGCCCCTAAATGAAAAAACTTATAGGTGTTTGCTTTCTATTGCTTCAGCAAAGACCAAGGTAGTGCTTTTATATCAAATCACTATGTCATCCTTGCCACACATATGTAGACTTCTATTTGAACTTCAAAGAATACCTTAGAAGTCAGTGTCTCTTCTCTTATGGTATCTAATATTGGGGACCATTTGCTTATGGTACCCACTACTGTTTCTAAAGCTATCACTTGACTATGGTACTAGTATGTTTCTTGTTTTAAATTTTTAATCTTCCCTCTTCATTCCAAGTTGTGCTTTGTTAGTATTTAAATTTCTCCTGCTTAGAATTGCTGAGCTCATTAGATTTGCATACAAGTTGATGTTTTTCACTGATATGGGAAACTTTTTGCCAAATTTTATTCCAGATATATATTCTGCCTCCTTTTTTCTCTCATCTCCTTCTGATACTCAGATTACATGTATTTTAGACCATTTAGTATGGTCTAACAGGTAGCTAAAGCTCTACTCTTTTTTTTCCCAGTATTTTTTATGTTCAATGTCACTTACCATTTCTTCTTCTTGTTCCAGTTCATTGTTAAGCTTATTCAGCAAATTTTGTATTTCAGTTATTGTAATTTTAAATTCTGGAATTTCCATTTTCAAAAGCTTTTCTTTACTGAGAATCTCCATCTGTTCATTCATTTTGACCATCTTTTTCTTAAAGTCTTCGAATACTTATAATAGCTGTTTTAAAATCATTTTCTGCTTATTGCAACATCTGTGTCATCCTGAGATGTGTCTGTATGGAATGTGTTTCCTAGGCTATAGGTCACATTTTAATTTCTCCACACATCTATTAATTTTTTATTTCATATTTTTCAATGTAGAAGATGTGTCGTAGAGGTTTTAGTTTCTCTTCGTCTGCAGAGGTTTGTTTTTGCTCTATAAAACAAATAAGAATTTACATTATTTGAAAGTGGTTAAACATTTTTGGTCAATTATCTTGAGGCTTGATTTTATGCTTTGTTAAGGCAGGCCTGTGGAAAGCTCAAATTATTTATCAAGCCCTCTAATTACTGGGTACCAGCAGTTGAAAGCCAACTGTGGCTTTCTTCTTTCTTTGTTTCCCTCCTTAATTTCCAGCCACACTGGCATTCCCAAATTCTATGTTTTGGCTCCTTAAGCAAGAAAATAGTGGCTTTCTGCTTATCTAGCCACCACATGCCATGCTGCCTGGGAAATGCCCTCATCAGACAAATCATAAAGATTTGGATCTTACCTGTGAGTCTGGTTATATTTTTTCACTGATCAGATCCTTTTCAGTTTTTGCCTCCTTTTGTTTATTCTTCCTTGTCTTAAAACAGTTGTTTTTAAAAGTTTGGTCCACAGTTTATAATTGTTATTTTCAGTTGAATAAACTTAGGAACATTTTGTTGTTTTATAAAACATTTTCCTCACCCCATTTATATCCCTTTTACTCCTTCCTTGTCAACTCTGTACCTGAGAAGCATCCACAGTCTTTATTTTTATGATTATGATTTTGTTTTTTCTGTTGTAGGTCAACATATAAATGAAATCAATCTTTGGTATCTGGTATCTTTTATTAAGCATAATGTTTTCAAAATTTATGCATGTCGTTGCATGTACCTCTAGTCTATTTTTTTTTTTTTTTGTATTGCTGAGCAGTATTGCATTGAATGAATAAACCACAGTTCCTTTATTCATCTTTTTTATTGATGGGCACCTGGATTATTATTATCAGTTTTAGCTCTTATGAATACTGTCCTTAATATTCATGTAAAAGACTCCTTGTGGGTGTACTTTTTTCTCACTTTATCTTGCACAAATACCTAGGGATAGTATTGTTGTGTTAAAGGATATATGTGTTTTTATCTTTTAAGAAACTGCCAGTTTTGCAAAGTGTATCATTTTCCATGCCCACAGGCAATATGTAAGATTTGGGGTGCAGATCTTATTTTTCTGTCCAAATTATATTCTGTTATATAATAGAGATAATTTTTAATGTAAATTTTAAGTTTCTGGTAAATAATTTTGATAAGCAGCCCTCTACTTTTAAACTAAAAATACTCTGAGTTAGAGATTTCAAGAGTGATATGGGTGGCAGGGCCAAGATAGCGGAGTAGAAAGACACTGAGCTTACCTCCTCTCACAAATACACCAAAATTCACAAATATCTGCAGAACAACCGTCAGTGAAAAGGAACAGAACCTACCAGAAAAGATCTTCTACAACTAAAGACATAAAGAAGGGACAACAATGAAATGGGTAGGGGAGTGGACTCGTGATATAATTAAGTCCCATACCCCTGGGTAAGCCACCCACAGACTGGAGAATAATTATATTGCAGATGGATAAAGAAGATATTTTATATATATATATATATATATATATAATGGAACATTACTTAGCCATAAAAAAGAATGACATATTGCCATTTACAGCAACATGGATGGACCTAGAGATTATCACACTAAGTGAAGTAAGTCAGAGAATGACAAATATTATATGATATCACATACGTGAAATCTAAAAAATAATGGAAATGAACTTATTTACAAAATAGAAACAGACTCACAGATATAGAAAACATGGTTACCAAAAGGGAAAGGGTGGGGGAAAGGATAAATTAGGAGCATGGGATTAACAGATACACACCACTATGTATAAAATAGATCAACAACAAGGATTTACTTACAGCACAGGGAACTATATGCAATATCTTTTTAAAAAAATTTTATTTATTTTTGGCTGTGTTGGGTCTTCATTGCTGTGCTCAGGCTTTCTCTAGTTGCGGCGAGCAGGGGCTACTCTTCGTTTCGGTGCATGGACTTCTCATTGCGGTGGCTTCTCTTGTTGCGGAACATGGGCTCTGGGTGCGCAGGCTTCAGTAGTTGCAGCGCACGGGCTCAGTAGTTGCGGTGTGTGAGCTCTAGGGCATGTGGGCTTCAGTAGTTGTGGCGCACAGGCTCAGTAGTTGTGGCTCACAGGCTCTAGAGTGCAGGCTCAGTAGTTGTGGCGCATGGGCGTAGTTGCTCCGTGGCATGTGGGATCTCCCCACACCAGGGCTCGAACCTATGTCCCCTGCTTTGGCAGGCGGATTCTTAACCACTGTGCCACCAGGGAAGTCCTATATTCAATATATTGTAATAACCTATCATGGAAAAGAATCTGAGAAAAAGCATATGTATAACTGAATCACTTTGCTGTACACCTGAGACTAACACAATACTGTAAGTCAGCTATACTTCAATTTAAGAAGAGAGTGATATGCTTTATTTACATATGCGATGTTCAGCTTTTTCAACTAGTTTAATAGCTCTAAAAGTTGGATGGTGGGGGAGTGTTTTGATGTAATTATTCATCTTCATAAGTTGTAGATGTTTTTAAATTACTTAAATTCAATTTTTTAAGGGCTAGACACTAATTATGAGAGTATAAAATTTAGAAATCTTTACATGGCAGTAATTTTTGCTTACATGGTACTGTAATAAATACCTGTGAGTATGAACAAGAGAGTTTTAGTTCATTCCATTAGAGCACTGAGCTAATGTCAGGTGTTTCATTTGAGTGTCTTCTTGATGTGGTTACCTTTGTTCTGTGCTTTGGTCATCAGTTGTATCCCTTATGAATGCTCTTTTGCAAACTCATACTGTTCATCGTGGGACTGGGGAAAGTGAATGTAAGTAGGTAAGTAAAAGCTGCAGCTGCTACTAGAAAACCTGTCCATATATTAATTAGCAGTGTCATTTTGTACACAAAAACTTTTTCATTGAGTGTCTCCTATGTATTTAGCACTGTAGGTGAAACAGAATGAGAGCTGAATGTGGTCTTTGGTCTTAAATTAATTTGAGACCCCATGTTGGATGGTGTTCTCTTAAGAACAATATGACTTCTGTGCTGTGCGACGTAGATTTATAAGTATAAATATTAAAGAGAGGACCTAGTAAGGATTAAGGAAGTTGGTCATGTTTTACAGCAGAGGTGGAATTTAAAGTGAGCATAAAATCAGTAAGAATTAAGTGTAGAGGAGATAGAAGTGCCAAAAGGAATAATACGAGCAATAAGTGTTCTTGAATAGTACTATGTACAATGAATGTGCCTCATGGTTACAGTTGAGAGTTTGAATGCAAAACACTGAATGACAGCTCCTTGAGGGGCAGGGTTTCTGTGTCTTGTGCATGTCTCTATCAACAGTGCCTAGAGTCCTCCCTAGAGCATGACACTGTGTATGCCATAATAGGAAATTAGAATTTTTGACTATTAGGGTTGGAAGCAGTGAGGCAATTGTAACTGGAGTTTCAAAGGCCTTAAAAATAGGAGAGACAAAACCTAGCACAATTGATGGTAAACATTTCTGGAACAGAGGAGTAAATATTCAGTTTCAGGTTGAAGAATTTGGGATTTATTCTGTTGGTGGTGGGGCACTGGAAGTGTTTACTTTTTAAATCTAGGGGTAATACGTTTTAAAGATTTGTTTTAGGAAGACTACAATGGCAGGATATTATTAGGTTAAATATTTTGAAATAGTGTTTTAGGGAGATTCAGAGAGACTCTAGCAAAAGAGTCTATGTAGGATATCATGAAAGCTCAGAATAAAAAGGTGGTAGTAGGAATGGAAAAGCTGCTGCAGGAGACATTCATAAAGAATACTCAGTATAGGGATAGTGGAGGGAGAAGAGAAGAGAGAATCAAAGATGATGCCAGTTTGACCTGAACTATTATAGTACTACCTGTAGTATTAGAAATATTAATAATTAGGGTCCAAAGGCATATGAGGAGGAAGTGAAGGGTATGTGAAAAGTCTAGTTTCAAATATGGGTTTAAGATGATGGCAGGAGAGCTGAATGAAAGCTTCCAGCAGGAATTTGATGATTCAAGATGCAAAACACAGAACTGAGCTTAAAGCTGGGAGTGTGCATTTGGAAATTGATCATTCAGATGGGATAGTCAAAATCATAAAACTGAGGGAGCAGTTGAAGGGGGTAGAGCATAAATTGAGAAGTTCTTGGAATGAAGAGCAGGTACTTCTAGTTTTTCACTAGAAGGGGAAGTGTTAATATATAGAAATAGGGGCCCAAAGGTTAACGTCAGCAAATCCTAGGGAGGCAAGGTGGTTAACAGTATTGGATGCCATAGAGCAGGGGTAGGCAAAATATGGCCCATGGTTCATCACTTGTTTTTATAAACAAAGTTTTATTGGAATACAGTTACTCTTTATTTGTTTACATATCGCCTGTGACTCCTTTTGTGCTACAGTAGTAGAGTTGAACAGTTGGTAAAGAGAGGGTATGACCCACAGACATAAAATATTTACTGTTCGGCTGTTTATAGGAGAAATTTGCGGACCTCTGCAATAGAGATCTAAGAAATTAAGACCAAGAAGGGGCCTTTATGCTTTATGATTAGAATAACCTTTGATGACATGAAAGAGTTCAGTTTTATATAAACAAATGTTTACTGAGAGCCTTCTTTGTGACTGGCATTGGGTTTTGCTGGTGTGGTCTAAGAAGAGGCTAGATACTAGCAAGAGATTCATTAATGAGTAAGTGCATAAATTGAAAGGAGTGAAGGTAGTCAATATAAATTTTTGTTTTGTGAATTTAGAAATAAATGAGTGGGAGTGTGAAGAGTATATGAGGATGGGATTTTAAAATATGAGGAAAATATGATGGAAAAATTTTTACAGAGTTCCTTTGAGAGAGGCAGAGTGTGTTGCCATTACAGGAATTAATGGTCCAAGACTTGAACGCAGGGAGTACACAGGCCTTATTACAGGAAATGAATAGAATTGTTTGTGGAATTAAGTTAAGAATAGTAATTGCTCACACAGCTGTTTTTAAATAGCAAATTGTGTTAGGTAATCAGCAAAAATCCACCAAAATATACTTATGCAGAAGCTGCTTTATTGGTACTGACTTATGATCCTGATGGGTACTATAAAAATAAACAACCTAAAAACCTCTGTATGCAGTTTTCATAGTGGTGTGGTACTGTATGTTTTTTGTTTAATGTGCAAGGGCAATGTAATATTTTCATCTTTCTTTTCCCGCACCAAACCCAAATATAATTGTCTTGTTGAAGACGAGCAACAGCGTGACTTTATGAGCTCACAGAGCAATGAGGTGTGTTCTCATTGAAATGAGTAGTATCTGTTTGATGCTTCTCTGTTTGTCTTCCTCCTCAGGCAAAAATGGAATGTTTCATTGTATGATTAGATTAAGGTGTACTAATTCATTTGTTTTCTGTTTTTTCTTTCTGTATTTTGTTCAAATGTATTTCTTTCTTTTGGATTTGGCTATTTCTTAGGACTCCATTTTAATTTATTGGTTGGCTTTTTAGTGACGCCTCTGCATTTTTTTCCGCTTTGGTAGTTTCTCTCAGGTTATATATGTCATTAACTTCTCCCAGTCAATTTAGAGTTAATATTCTACCATTTCACATAAAATGTAGAAATCTTGTAACCTTATATGTCTATTTATCCCCACCCCTGCCTTCTTTTATGCTATATTTGTCATATGTATTACAGCTAAATACATTGTAACTCCTGTGAGAGAATGTTACAATTTTTATATAAATAACTTTTAAAGAAGTTAAAAGGAAAAAAAAACCAGTTTCTTATATTTGCTATTTCTCATGTTCTTTTTTCCTTCCTCAAGATTCAAGTTTCTCTCTGATAACATATCCTTCAGCTTGAAGAACTTCTTTTAGTATTTTGTACTGAAGTTTTGCTGGTAACAAATTCTTAATTTTATTTTATTTGAAAATGTATTTCATCTCCATTCTTGAAGGATATTTTTATTCTGGCTGAGATCCCCATGCCTCCGTACTTTAAAGATGTGTTTCCACATCTGGTGACATTCATAATTTCTAAAGACAAGTCTGCAGTATTTGAATTGTTGTTCTTCTGTATGTAATGTGTCCTTTTTCTGTCCACATTCAAGGTTTTCTCTGTATTTTTGGTTGTCAGAAATTTGACTATGGTCTCCTGCACATGGTTTTCTTAATATTTATCCTTTTGGGTTTACAGAGTGTCCTTAACTGGTAAATTTGTGTCTTTTAACCACATTTGTGAATTTTCTGGCCGTTATTTCTTCAAAAATTTTTTCTACCCTAGTCTCTTTGTTTTCTTACTATGCCTATGTTAGACTTTTTAATATCTTCCTTTAGGTCTCTAAGACCCAGTTTATTTTCTTTTAATTTTTTGTCAAATTGAATTATTTCTGTTCATCTGTCATCAAATTCATTCACTGTTTACTGTCATCTCCATTCCTTTCTTAAACCCATCCAAGAATTTTTTTTTTTAGACTTCAGATATTTTAATTTTTTAAACTTTCATTTGTTTTTTGTGTGTATGTGTGTGTGTTTTCTTTTTCTCTGTGAGATTTCCAGTCTTTTCATTCATTACAAGCATATGTCCTTTACTTGATTGGGTATAGTAAGGTACCTGGTTTAATGCCCTTGTCTGAAAATCTCAGTATCTGGGTCATCTTGAAGTTGGCCTCTCTTGATTATCTTTTTCTTTGAGATTGGGTCACATTTCATTGTCATGGAGTTTTGGCTTGTGTTATAGATATTATGAATGTTATTTGTGGAAATTTTGGTTTCTTTTATGTTCCTCCAAAGAGTTCTGATTTCTGTGTTTTAGTGAGCCATTAATTGGATCAGACTCAGAGTGAAAACTCTGTCTTGCCTGAGGTTAGCAGCTGCTCAAATCTCAATTTCATTTGATTCTTTCAGCCTCAACTGCAAACTGCCCTGTGAATGTGTGCGTCAGGGCTCATCCAAAGACTTGAGCAGAGATGTGCCCCAAATTTGGGACTCATCTTTTCTGCCTCTCTCCTTTTGGGGATTCTGTCCTTACTTTCTGGTGATTATGGTTGTCCTGCTCTTCCCTGTTCTCCTTCTATCCAGAAAGATAGTAAGTTTTCTATTGGAATTTTAGTTCCTGCGTGCTGTGGCTGCTGCTTGCCTGCGGGATGAAGCGTTAAAGTGGGAAACTCACCTGTGCTGATCCCTAAAGCTGTTAAAAGGAGAAACTCATTTTGGTCTCTTCTTCCAAGTTTATATTCCCATCCAAAATCAGCCTGGTTTTGTTCATTCTCCTGGTAAACCCTTTAGGTTTACTCTTAAGGTGGGGTTTTTACGTAGTTTGTTTTATATTTATATTTTTTCTCCAGAATTTATAGTAGCTGTCTGTAGGAGTGTAGTGCATCATGTTGGAAGCTGAACTCACTAGTTCAGTTTTGAGATTGCCTCCAGCATATTTGCAATCTGCTTTTAAAAATAATACTTTTTGGGCTTCCCTGGTGGCGCAGTGGTTGAGAATCTGCCTGCCAATGCAGGGGACACGGGTTTGAGCCCTGGTCTGGGAAGATCCCACATGCCGCGGAGCAACTAGGCCTGTGAGCCACAAGTACTGAGCCTGCGCGTTTGGAGCCTGTGCTCCGCAACAAGAGAGGCCGTGACAGTGAGAGACCCGCGCACCGCGATGAAGAGTGGCCCCCACTCGCCGCAACTAGAGAAAGCCCACACACAGAAACGAAGACCCAAATACAGCCAAAAGTAAATAAATAAATAAAGTGTAAAAATTAAAAAAAAAAACTTTTAAAATAATAATAATTATTATTATTTTACTAATTCTTGGAGATCTACTTAGATTGCTAGACATCCCTCTTCTACCTTGAATTTCTTTTTTTAACCCATCTCTAGTTAACTGAATTCTTATGACAGACTGTCATGTGAATCCCCTAATTTTATATGTGCCTTAACCACTTAGTAGACATTTGAATGCAAAATACCACACTTCTGCGAAGTACCAGAAGTACATAGAGATGAACAAGGTATGTTCCCTGTTATAAAGTTTTATTGGTAAGGTATATGTGAAAAATAACTGTCAATGTTGAAGACAAAATAAGTGCAAATTATTTTCTGAAGAAGTGTGATTAATATTGACTTAGTTGATGGAGAACACATCTCAGAAGAGGGGACATTCGATCTTAGACTGATTCAAAATTAGAAACTCAGTAGGTGGGGGAAAAGATAAGGGTGGATATTCTAGGACTAGGAAGCAATAGGAGTAGAATATGAATGTGTGACAAGGCTTGGCATGTTTGGGGAGTGATTAATGTCTTGATGAGGCTGGAGCATTGAGTTTTCTTTTTTTTTAATTTTTATTTATTTATTTATTCATTATTTATTTTTGGTTGCATTGGGTCTTTGTTGCCGTGCGCGGGCTTTCTTGTTGTGGAACACAGGCTCTAGGTGCGTGGGCTTCAGTAGTTGTGGCACAGAGGCTCAGTAGTTGTGGCTCACAGGCTCTAGAGCGCCGGCTCAGTAGTTGTGGCACACTGTCTTTGTTGCTCCACAGCATGTGGGATCTTCCTGGACCAGGGCTCGAACCCGTGACCCCTGCACTGGCAAGCAGGTTCTTAACCACTGTGCCACCAGGGAATCCTGAGCATTGAGTTTTCTGAGAAATATAGTATGTATTGAAGCTGAATAAAATAGATTGAGGCCACCATGAAGAATGCTACTCTCAGGAGTGTGAGTGTTATTCCTGAGGCAGCAGAGGATCATATTTGAAAAGTGAATGGATGTGATCCAACTTGTGTTTATGGCAAGATAATTGTGCTGGCAATGTTAACTGTGGATTGGCATGGAACATAATAGAAGAATAAGCAATACACAGGACCTGAATCAGAGCAAGGGATAGTTACTCAAAATATTGCCAAGGTAGAAATTAATACAATGGGTAACTGAGTGGTTAAGGGAATATGAAAGATGTGTTACCAAATTTAAGAGATTATTGCATTTCTAACCACGTTTGTAAATATCCCAACATCATGCTGACTACATGAAACTTCTGGAACATTTTTTATTTAGAGTTCCTTTTATAGCAGTGTACATTAGACTGTACTATAGTGAATACAAAGTGATTTTTCTTAGGACATGTGATGAGGTTATTTCAAAGCTGTGGTATTGAACGTCTGTGTGTGGTTTAGCCACCAAGCCTAGTGAGGATTTAGGTTTCTCTAACACTTTTTAAATAATGTTTGCTCTTTGGGGGTAGTTACTTGTCTAGTTCATAGAGTCACTTATAGTCTAACTTCTTCTCATTGGAATTTTTAAACTACTATTCATTTATTTAGAATATTGGTTTTGATTATTTCTAAAGAAGAATGGTAAGCTAACAAATAGGGAACCAGTTTCAGCCCCACTTACATTAAACTGAATATTGTTTCCACTTTATACATTTATTTCTTCCACAAATATTTATTAATGCCTACTGTGTGTCAGACATTGTTCCAGGCACCAAACATAAAATATTGAACAAAACAGACTACACTCTTGTTTTCCTGGAGCTTTCAATGTACTGGGGGGAAAAACAGATTGTAAACATCTCCCCATATAATATGATATTTGAATAGAGAGACCTGAAGGATATTAGGGGAACAAACCATTCAGATATCTGGGAGGAAGCATTTTATGAAGAGGGAAGAACAAGTGGCAAGGCCCTAAGGAGGAAGCATGCTTACTGTGTTTGAGCAAAAACAGGGGTCCATGTAGTTGAAAAAGAGTGATCTAAGAGAATGAATAGTAGGAGATGAAGTCAGAGAGGTGGGAGGTGGAACCCATGAAACGCTGTAGACCAGTGGATTTAATACTGAATGAGATGGGTAGATTTTGAGCATAGGGTTGACAGGATTTGAGTTGTTTTGAAAAGGTCATTCTAGTTCGTATGTAGAGTATACACACTGTCCAGGGGCAAGAAGCAGGGAGGCTCTTTAGGAGGCTACTGCCATAATACAGAGGTGATGGTGGCTCAGACTAAAATGATCATGTTAAAAATAGTGAGTCAGGCACTTCCCAGGTGGTCCAGCAGTTAAGACTCCGCCCTCCCAACACAGGGAGCTTGGGTTCCATCCGTGGTCAGGGTACTAAATCCCGCATGCCACAACGAAGATCCCATGTGCCTCAACAAATGACCCGGTGCAGCCAAGTAAATAAATAAATATAAAATAAAATAAAATAAAAATAGTGAGTCATAGACAGATTTTGAAAATGTTTATAAAGTAAATCTAATGGGATTGTATCATTGAGAGACTGAATAGGGACATTTTTTGCTGAGACTTATCCAGAGTTGGAGAAGAGGCATCAAGCCTTTTTTAGAGTGGACTTCTTTAGTGCCTCTGTGGAAGAAAACATCTGACATTGTTGTTTAGGTGCAGGGCTTTGTTGTTTAGATTCCAGAGGAGTATGACAGTTACTTTTAGGTGCACTGGGAGGGCCTTTTCTTGTTTCCAGAAATTTGACAGCCAGATAGTTTAGGGAAGGCTTGGAGATGGCTCAGGAGCTTTGTCAGGGTTATTAGAATGTCTCTTCAGACAATCAGAGCAAATCCTCAATATACCGGGTCACTACAGATAGTTCTCAAGGTGGTACAAAATACCTGCTTGCCCTTTGAGAACTTAGTTTCAATCCCTGGGCATTAGGCAGTTTTTTATTTTTCCTAAACAGATAGACCTGCCATTTCCTTTTGACCTTCTACTCTTACTTCATTGATTAAATCACTAGAATGTCCTGTTTAATTGTATATTTACAGGACATTCATATAGAGTGATGTGGCTAATAAAAATAGCATAGCGAAATCACTGTTTGGAAGTTAATTTCAAAATTAGTCATTTTCTTGAAATTAGTCATGTTTAATTATCTTATTCTAGTGTACTTTGGCACTAGAATATCCCTACTTTTAAAATCTTAGTTCTCATCAATTCCAAATAGAAATTGTGATTAATTTTAAAGATGACCTAAAAAGGTGATTCTTTTAACCTTTTTACTGGTCTTATTTTCTTACATACTTTAAAAAGAGTCAAACTTTGTAATTTGACAGTTCATTTTACAGAATCTCAATTTTTTTAGTAAAAAAAAAAATTTCTGTAACCAATGTTATGTACTTGATATGAAGCAGCAGATCTTATATTTCCTTACAATTTCAACATTTCCATAGCTTTTCTGTTTTATTTGTTTTTCGTTAATGTGTAACATAAAAACAAAGGATTTGCTTTTATATTCTAATTGATTCTGTTTCACAGTGAATTTCTGGAAAAACACATCGGTAGATTTATTTCATAAGTATCTAAAATTTGAGAAATATAATAAAAAATGGTGGTGGTGGGTTTTTAGGTGTATATTGTTTTACAATTGATTGCAGCCTTTGAGTCTGATCTAAAAGAGTATCATTACCCCACAAATAAAATTGAGTGAAGAAACTACTGAAGAGACACATCCATAGCTTTGGTTATCTGACATAGCTATCTCCAATCAGATTTCTTTTATCAAATTATCTATTGAATCATCCTATAGCAGATGGCAATCCTGCAAAGTATATTATCTTTTCCTTATTTATAACAGTGTTGGGATTTGATATTTTTGAAGTACATTTTATTTGCTAGAATAAAAACCTGATTTCACTGCTACCAAAAGCTGTGTGTGTGTGTATGAAAGAGAGAAAGAGACAGAGAGAAAGAGAGGTATACAATCTGCTGTGCTCTTCCTCCCAACTTTATATATGTCCCTTTTCCACAAGGAATAACTCTTGGGCATAATACAAAGCAAAGTGGCTGTATTGACTTCTTTTTCTGAAAAGCTTTTTTTTTTTTTAATTAATTTATTTTTATTTTATTTATTTTTGGCTGTGTTGAGTCTTTGTTGCTGTGAACAGGCTTTCTCTAGTTGTGGCGAGTGGGGGCTGCTCTTCGTTGCGGTGCACAAGCTTCTCATTGTAGTGGCTTCTCTTGTTGCTGTGTGTGGGCTGTAGGCGCATGGGCTTCAGTAGTTGTGGCTCGCGGGCTTAGTAGTTGTGGCTCGCGGTCTCTAGAGTGCAGGCTCAGTAGTTGTGGCACACGGGCTTAGTTTCTCCGCAGCATGTGGGATCTTACCGGACCAGGGCTCGAACCTGTGTCCCCTGCATTGGCAGGAGGATTCTCAACCACTGCACTACCAGGGAAGCCCTGACTTGTTTTTCTTATAGCTTTGCTGCAGGGATATCCTGACTACTCTTCTCTTGATTTTGTGTATCCCCCACCCCGCTTTCCCTTTCATTACTTCTCTGCTCTCTAGACTCCCCACCAGTACCTGAAATATTTTCCAATTCCAGACCTGTTTCTCCCTTCACCCTCCTTGTAGTCTAGTGTGACAGAGTCTTTGGTGATAGGTCTGGTGATAGCAGGTGGGAGAGAAGGAGCTGGTCAGCAGCTTTACTCCTCATTCACCCCTTTTACCTCCAGGTAGGTCTTGTCTGAGCCTCACCAAAGCTTGAATAATGCTTCATGTACACAAACCCTGTACTGTTTTTGAGCCCCTGGGGGCCCAGATTGCGGGGGGGGGGGGGTGGCGGTGTGGAACAGGTGTATAGGGTATAGAAAAGTCACTACCCCAAAAATATGTTTCCAGTTTTTGCTAATGGCTAAAAACCTAGAGAAGTCTCTAGGATTTTGTGCTAGGAGAATGAAAGAAGTAGTAGGATAGAAGCTGTGAGATAATTTTGTATTGATTCAAGAAAGAGAGCACTTTCAGTCAAAAAAGATGGTGGCAGTAGAGAGGAGGCAGGCAAACTAGTACCTGAGTCCTTCGTAGGAAAGAAAGTAATGCTAGATGTTTTACTTGGCTAAGTTTACTTGCTCCTCCAAGAGTCTTGCTCTCTGACATCTCAAAAACTTGGTTACACCTTGTATTCCTTCTTCAGGCTCCCAGCCTCTTAGGGAAGTGCCTGTATGTGTAGTAATTTATGATTAGCTTTCAGTTACTTTTCCTATTAAATGTTTTACAAGAGAAGGAAGCAGATTGTTTCATTGAATTCACAAACCAGTGTTTTTAGATATACGGTCTAAAATTTAATGTTTGTTCTTTACTGAAAAATGTTAAATAAAATATTAAGCCTTTTAAAATGAGGCACATGGAATCAAAATATATATTGGATTTTAATTGGTTCCATTCAGAAAAGCAGGTACTTAAAGAGATTCTGTATATAAAAGATTTAAAAAGTGTCATTTAAATCTCTATATTAGTTGAATTATTGGTTAACCCTTTTAATTTTGTTGCAGAGAAATAGATTAATTAGAAAGTTAAGCAAGACTCAGAAGTGTTTCTACTACTTAATTATTCCTAAACTTTCTGTTACATCTACCATTTTAATCTGTAAGTTGAGGCACTAGCATCTCAAAAATTGTTGAATTGGCATGTGTAGGCTAGAAATAGTAAGGAAGGAAAAATATATGGCAGTGGTGATTCAGATATATCTTAATAGAAATGTTTTCCTCCTAATTACTGTATTGCAACTGTGGTATATTTTCTTGTTGATAAAAGTTTTTCAGATTTTGATCAATTTGTATAATTTCTGTATTGTTTATTTTCTGTGTGTAATTTCTTTTTTTCCTGGTTACCTTGGTCTTGTGGCTGAAGCTTTGGAAAGTTTATTATTCCTGTCATATTTCTATGTTTGTACAGCCATTGTGTTCAGCAGAAAGGAATCGTTGATGCTAAAGGATGACTCTTGCCTTTGTCAGTGCCAGCCACGATCTTCTGCTCAGAGTCTAGATACATTAACAATAAAGCTGTAGAGCTCTGAGTTTAAACCCTAGCCAGATCCTTGTTATTCTGTAGCATCCTTTGAGCCCTCTACATGTCTTGTATCGTTGGTATGTAGTACTCTTTAGTTGGTGGCTTAATTAATTACCATTTTATTTAATTAATCTTTGCTCTTCTTTCATGTTGTGGAAGTAATTAGTGTCACCTGATGAGAATTAAGTATGTGTTTTCACAGAATTTCATTTATCACTTAAAATTTTGTCTGAGATGTTTTCTATAGCAGGCACCCATATATTTTCTTTTACAAATGTATTTAAAATAACACATAGCCCCCATATTTATTATTTGATAAAAGACAATTCAGAGGCATAAAATGAATTCTTTTCATTAGAAATAGGATCATCAAAATAAGTTTGCATTGTTTGTTCTAAATGTTCAATGAAAGTTATGTTTACTCCCCACCCCCAGGCCCACCATTCTGCTTTTTATGGATTTGTCTACTCTGGGTACCTCATATAAGTGGAACCATATACTATTTGTCCTTTTGTGATTAGCTTATTTCACTTAACATAATGTCCTCAGGTTGTAGCATGTGTAAGAATTTCTTTCCTTTTTAAAGCTGAATAATATTCTATTGTAGGTATATACCACATTTTGTTTATCCATTCATCTGTCAATGGACACTGAAGTCACTTCTACATTTTGGCTATTGTAAATAATGCTGCTATGAACATGGGTGTGCAAATATTTGAGACCCTGCTTTCAGGAGCCAATTTACTTTTGCATTTTACTTTGGATATATGATATTTTAAAAATGTAACTTATTTAGAAAAAAAGTTACAAATGGAAAGTATGATCTTTTTAAATAAAACTTTTCCTAAAATTATTTGCAGTTTCGTAAGTAGCTTTATATTAATGGATTTTGTAGATTGATAGTAGTCTTTGTCTTGGATTGGGTCTCATTGGAATCCTATCTGCTATTCTACAGTGTTGATTGCAAAGAAAATGCTTGGAAAATAGACCACAGGTAACTGGATACTGGTATTTAGTAACAAAGTGTGTTTTTACATGATACTCCCCGGACTTGTAGAATCTTTCTTAAATCTAGAATTTTAATAAGAATTCTCCAAGAATGAAAAAAACAAAAACACTGTTTTTTGTTGTTGTTGGTTTTTGTTTTGTTTTGTTTTTACATGTAATCTGTGTGTTTTTAAAGCTTCTGATTCATTTGAAATTGTGCCTAATGTGTTGTTTATAGTAGGTACCCATCTTTTCTCTGTACTGTTTTTGATATAGGAAGTACAGATTCATAAAAAGAATAAATTAGGGTCCTACTAACTGAATTAGTAATTAGTGTATTTTACTTTGGGTACTGACTTCCTTTCCTTGCTTTTGTCACCTAGTCCTTCAATTGGCAATTCTGTCCCTATGAAAGAGCCTTGGGAATCGTGGCTAGTTATTGGAGAATTTGTAGCATTTAACTTAGTACAGACCCCTTCTCATCTAAATCACAGAAGACTTCAAGGAATTTTTTTGAAGAAAAAGAGGTTCTATACTTAACAGAATGTTGTTTTTGTAACATCTAGAGTTTTCTCATGCAAGAATGAAACAAAAAAAGTCAACCATTTGTATTTCATCGTAGAAAGAATCTCAGAAGGGGTTGGGAAAGTGTACCCTGTTAGGAGTCAAGGATGAGAAAGGCTGGTCTTCAAAACAGAAAGGGGAGAAATGGCTGGATTGAGAGATCTCCAGCTCTTTCAGGTTTTTCTGGGGATTGACTGGAAGGTGAAAATAATGGAGCCAAAGCTTCAGAAGGTACATTAAGGAGGATAGTGAATTGTTTTGTTGTTAATGGTAATTTATCCTTGTCACATTGAGTCTTCCTTTGCAATTTTCCTAAGAGTAGATCTACTCGTTTAGAATCAGATTTTAGAGGAGATTTTATTAGGATGAGTTGTCACATCATTTTGATTAGTTTTGATATAATTAATGTTGATTTGATATGGCTTGATATAGTTTGATTTAGTTTGATGTCTTCAGTTAAGAATAGCTACTCAGTGCTTTGATAGAAACCAGTTTTATTAACTTGAGCACTTGTTTGACTTGCTTCATTTTCTAACCCTTATTCACTTCATATATTCATGGAGGCAGTACTAAACTTCAGAAAGTTGGGGGTGGGGCATTCATCTACTCTTAGAAGTAGCAGTTGGTGGAGACAGAGGTGGAGAGACCTAGATTATGCTCTGTTCGAAAGTCTCCAAAGACCTACATTGGCAATGTATGTAGGGCATTGTATAGAGCAGTGATAAAGATACTCCCAAGTAACTTATTTCTGTAGTTTTCTGAGGCAAGGATTGATACACAGCCAGTTCCAATCAAATGCAGATACCACTCACTGAACTGTATTATCTGCTATACCAAACAAAACCCATCATTGTGTCCTCTTGGATTTATATTGTTTACTTTCTTCTCTCCTTAGGTATGGATGAACGAGGAGGTACGACATCTTGGGGAACAAGTGGTCAACCAAGCCCCTCTTATGACTCATCTAGAGTAAGTTTGCTCATCAACCCTTGATTAAAATTGTAAAGATAATTTGGCAGAATAAGTAAGTTCTTTCGTATGTGAGTTCTGTTTCCTAAGAGAAGTGAAGATTAATGTATTTTATGGGAATATATTAGAATACCCAGTACCTTCATAGTAGCTTTAATTCTTTCCCTTAACTGTCATACTATGGGAGTTCATTTTATGTCCTACAATGAAAGAAATATTCTTGATGTTATTTCTACACCTCAACTACTTGTAATACCCTTTACTAAAGTTGGAAGAGCTTGGAATGCCTCACTAAGTAATCTCTAAACATAGTCATTTTTCTTCTTGTATTGTTTATTTGCCTTGAGAGCTCTCAAAGGACCAGCTTCTAGTCTCCCCTTTCACGTTCTTGCTACAGTAGTCATCAGCGATTTGTATCAGGGATTCTATAGCCCTGTCTCTTGGAAGCATATCAAAACAGATACAACAGATGACATTTCTTGGTTGGCAGTTAAGAGAAAATAGGACCAAGCTAACATGCTACACAGTGAAAGGTTAAAAGTTTAGAGCCTTTTCCAGAAATTAAAAGACCAAAAAATTCCCCAAAACTTTAAAAAATGAGACTGAGAGACTGAAAATTAGACCAAAGAATTGACAATAAAATTAAATGCTGTGCTCCCAGATTCCACAGTAAATTGATGAGGTTAAGAGCTACCTTTTCCAAAAGGTCATACTTTGAATGAATAATGAACTATTTATTTCTCTCAGAATTAACCAAGAGAAAATAGACAAGCATAAAATTTATGGGCACTTAACTCTAGAAGCAAATTGGTTTAAGTGGAAGAAAACCTGAATAATGTGATTGGAATTCATAGTCTCCATATGGGTTACACTGTTGTGCATTGAAAAATGCTGAGTGAACATACTTACTAAAATATGTGGTTTTGCTATTATATTTGGCTGTAAATATGTTTAATTTATTTTAAATACTTGGGAGAAGAACTGGAATAGTCCTGTGGAATCCAGGAAACTGAAGAGAGAGACTGTTAAACATGGGTTTTAGTGTTCCCTTCTCTCAAATCAGTGCTGTGAAAGCTGAGTTGTAGTGTAAACAGCACTGTCCTGGGTATCACAGGATCTACTATTGACACTACTTTGAACTTGCTACTTAATCTTGGACGTGATATTTTATCTTGTGTGTAAACTGGTTGATATCCAAATTTCCTTCCACCTTTAAAATTTTTTTATTTTTTGAATAATATTGTGAATAGGAAAGATAAGTTTCCTGTTTCGATTTTGAAGTAGAGATTTTATGTATTAGAGGACAATACTAGTTGATACTGGATTATTTTCTTTCAGAGCCTTGAGTTACTGTGTGATAACATGTTATTTCTTAATATACATTAAGTGGTGCCTTTGTACCTTACTTCCCTTTCAAACTTTCAGTGTTTTTCTACTTGAGTACTAAGTAGGATTTTAGGAGAAGAGACCATAATAATATATCCAAACATTTATATATTTCATGTTCCTGAAATTAAGTTTACCTTTAGAGATGGACTTCAAAGCAAATCTTGCTTTTCTTTATGCTATTTGATCTATAGGTCAAATGTGAAATGCAGTTTTTTATTCTTAATTTGTTTTTTTCAGTGTATGTTATGTACAGTGAAAAGTTAAATTGATTTTATAGTAGTTTTCTATTATAAAAATCCAGATTAATCTCAAGATATCCCATACAGCCATACCACATGCACGTGTGCACGCACACGCACACACACTATTCACACACATTTTTTTCCCTGCCTGTCTACTGAGTGATCTGATAGAACAGTGATTTACTGCCCTCCTTTCTTTTTGTTCCCAGTGAAATCTACTCTTCCAATAACTGTCTTCCTTTATCCTAGTCATGATTAGTGTTAGTGTTAGTCGAGATGTTATATTTTATTTACAATTTCAAACCATTTATTTCTCTCCTGAACTCATCTCATCAGGGAGAGACATTTATGGTTATCTTTGAAGCTGTCCTCAGCACTCCTTATAGGAAGATTGTCAACTTTTTGAGTTTTATTATTAAATATCTTTCACCATCTTGACTACGTTTTTCATAATCATAAGTATAGATGGATATAATTTTGTTAATAAGAATCTCAGTTGAACAAAGTACTTCATTCTCCTGAGTGTTTTAATGCGGTGAGTTTTTTAAATTTAGAAATAAATAACGATATTGGCTAAAAACTAGTTTTGACACATTGTTAGTAAAATTAACAAGTCAGTTTAAGCTTTAATGAAATTGCAGATGCCTTTGTAGAAATTATGTGAATGACATTTATTTAGACTTTACTATATTGTATAAATAACACATTTCCATCACAGAAAATCTCATTTAATAAATAATTTGATTATACATTAATGATAGAAAAATTTTTAATTTTACTTTTTGTGGTAGGTCATGATAAAAAGGTATCTAAAAACTGCAAAATGAGTAGTGTAGTGGAGTTATAAAGCATATGCTTTTAATTTAGATGGATTCAGCTGTCTGAGTTGCTGCTCTTCTCCCTCCACTCAGAACTATAAGGGAGAAAGAATAATTTTTTGCAGTACTGTAAAATAGTATTTAGCATATGAACTCTATTAATACTGTATTACTATACATTTTAGTGTACAAGATTGGCTATACAGAATCATGAAGGTTGAGATCAATATTTATTTAACAACTTTTCAAGGAGAATTTTTTCTCTTTATACTTTTTGCCTAATAGGTCCTGACTTTAATTTTGATGAAGATACCATTCTGCTCTAGTAACCTTGATGCATAAGTGAGTTCCACTGGAATTGTGTGGCTAAGAGCCCACAAACTTCTTTTCAGTGTTTTACCCCATGCCCATTCTTTCAGAAGTAAGAAAAGTCACTACAGCAGAGCTCTTTCTAGTGCGTCTTCCCTGTTTTTCCCAAATCCACCAGAAAAGTAGCCTCATAGCGTACAGGTGGTTGGTTGAGTTTCCGGTTATCAGAACTACCCACAGCACCGTTGACCTACTCCCAACCTGTGCAGAACAAAAACACACACGTGAACAGATAAAAGCATCATCATGATTGAATAGCGCTTCTATTTTCAGAAATTTGTGAAAGTGGTGATTGAATTTAAAGCACCAGAGACTGAAAGGAGCGATTAATCTCAGATAATTTAGACATGGGCAGAGGTATAATTAATTAATGACTTTGTCCCCTCCCTCCCTTATTTTTTATTCTTTCCTACAAATGAATGTTTTCTATATTTGACATTTGTAACCAGGCATAAAGGCCAGAGAATATCATGATTTTTACTTATTTTCTACAGTGTTAATGATTTATTCTAGTTTCAGATTCCCCCCACCCCCCTTTCTTTAGATTTACTGTACCTCAGTTTACTCATCTCTGAAATGGGGATAATAATAATTACTTTACAAGGTTGTTGTGAGAATTAAATGAGATACATGTACAGTGGGCAGTGCTTAGATCAGTGTCTGGTACATAGTGAGTACTCTATAAGTGTTGGCTTTAATCTTATATATGTCAGAATTTATCAACTAGATTTATTTGTAACAAACAAATTTAAATGAATGAATACATTTGCAAATGTGCTGCATTCTAAGTGTAATGAGTAAGAATTGTTTTCTGATTCAGTCATGTTTATTAATACTATACTTTTACTTCTTTTAGATTTGTAAAGGACATAAATAAAATTGATTTCCTTTCCCCTTCAATATCTTTCTTGGGAATGCAGAAGTCTTCTGACAAACTTTGATATAAAAGTTTTTGTCTGTATAATGCTTTATATATAATGAATGCTCTGTATGTGTTTGCTGAATATAATCAGATTGAGGAATAATCATTAGATATACTAGATTAATTGTGTTTGGAGATCGAGGAGGGGAAAGAACCAAAATTGATACAAGGTGGTGAAACTTGAAGTAGATGGTGGTGGTATTAATTAATGGTTATAGGGCTTTCTTCTGTGCTTACAAATTATTGCCCTGATTGATGACACTGCTTAGTGAAGCATTTTATTTAAGATCACAGCCTCTGAAGAGTTGTGCTCTGTGACCTTGGACAAATTACATAACCTCTTTGTGCCTCAGGTTTCTAATCTCTATAATTATGATAATCTTACAGATACTTTGTAGGATTTTGGTAAAGATGGAGTGTAATAATAGCTATGAAGTATTTCATTTCATTTATTGATAACAATAAATGAAAGCTGCTGTTACTATTATTGCCACCATTATTATTTTCTCCAAATATCTAATATTTTATTATGTATTTTCATGCTTATATTTCCTCATGTACAAATTCTGTTTCAAAAATGTTGTCTGATCATTTTAGTTTACGGAAATTCCAAGGGGCCATGTCATCTTGGTTTTCCTGCCCTTTTAAGCTCTGCTACCCAACCTAGGCCAAGCTCACAGTGCTGAAGTACCTTTGGAGTTTATACCCTGGGCAAGGGGTTATGAGAGGGCTCATAGGAAAGAGAAGTCTTTCTGTTGATACTCTTTCCTACAATACAGAGTTTTGCATTCCTTAATTTAAAAGGTATGAGTTCACTGGTAGGTAACCACTAATAGAAATTATATTTATAGGTACCATCAATGCCCAGGAGTTGGCAGTTTAATCATAAGTATTTTCAGGTTACATATAACCCATTGTGGTAGTTATTTTTGGAAAAGAAACAACATTCAATTGAGTAGAGTTTGAGTGCTTATTTTTTCTAATTGCTAAATTTCTACCATAGTTTTCCCTTCTCTTTATAATATGGTTTGCAGAATGAAACAATCTCGCTCGTGTTGTTCTTCCTTCCCTCCCCATTTTGCAATATTCAAATTTTGAAAGCTAGAAGAATTTTCAAAACTAGAAGGTGTTTTATTTATATCCAGTCCTTTTAGTTTGTAGAGGAGGAAACTTAAGAGAGTATGAGATTTGGCTAGGTTGAGATGTGTGCTGTTGATACAAAATACACATGAGATTTGGCCAGAAAGTTTGCCTAGTTAATGACAGACTGTGGCCTAGAACTCACATATTCTGAATTCTGTGCTAGTATTTTTAACCCCCTTACCTTAGAATTTCCCAACTCAAAGAATTGTCTTAAATTTTCTTCCATATACTGAAGGAATGGGAGGAGAGAGAGGACAAAGATGAAAAAAGAAGAGGATCTGCAATTGATAAAGAGGGCATTGGACATTATTTGATTTTTTAAAAAATTTGCCTGGCAAGTATAGTGTTTCGTGAGGCAGAATAGTGTAGAATTTAAGAGCTTGAATGTTGAAATTAAGATGCCTGTGCGGTTTCTGGCACTCCTGTTTCTTAGCTGTATGACTCTAGGCACGTTGCTTCTCTTTGCCTCAAACTTTTTTCTTCTTTTCCCTTTTGCATTGGTTGTGGGGGCCGGAGGTGGTGGATACTAATAATAACTACCTTACTGAAGTTCCGGACTTAGGCCTATTAGTGGAGAAGGGGAAAACCAGTTATGTGGTGATGAGTTGGCTTTAAAATACTTAGCTTAGCTGCTGTGTATGACTCAGCACAAAATAATCTCAGGGACTTTCTGTTAAGGGATAAATAGTTGATATGTTTTGAAGTCTTTCATTGTAAATATACTGTGACTTGTGCTACCTGTTGCAGTGAAGGGATATGAGGGTTCAGTTTATTTAAAAAGCACCAGCAGTGGTCATTTCTCAGATCAGCTGTCAGGAATACACGTGGATGGCAGCCTGACAGACCAGATCAGGTAGAAAAATGAAAATATTAGGGTACAAGGATTCAGAATTTGTTCTAGACTTCTGAGAGTCATACACAAAGCCATAGATTAGGTACTTGGGTTAAAGGAAACAAAAACAAATAAAAATTCAACTAGAGTAAACATAGAGCTTTCAGATTCTGTGGACACTAAAATGAGTCCGTAAGGTTATCTGTATTCATTTAATGTTACTTCTCTAACAACTTTGGACCATTTCTGCTAGATGTGGCTAAAGGGATCTTTAATTTTGCTTAGTGCTCTCTCCATTCTTAGCAAGTATACAATATCTGTTCCTTCATATATATGGAAGAGTTTGGCTAATAACCACTCTGAAGTTTGATGGGTAGCAAGTTGGAGATGGCATAATAGGGGCTTAATTCCCTTCACATGCTATCTATGCAAAACAAACAGGGGTCATTCTGACCCCAGGAAGGGTTATACTGGGTGGAGTTTTGAGAGAACCTGGTGTGTAGTTCATTTACATTTGACAGTAGAGGCCTTGGGAGTACCTAGGAGCAGAGAGAACGTGTTGTTTTCTTCTCCCAGCAGAACACAGTGGCATGAGAGCTACCCTTGTAAATAAGGATGACAGTGTTGTCTGCCTGCTTTTAAGGAACTTGCTCTTACTGTGGTTCCCCAGTTTTACCCTGCTGAGATTTGTAGATGCACTCAGTTTCTGAAATGTCAAAAGCGAATAAATGTGTATCTTAGAGTTCAGGAAATATGGTTGGAAATACAAGTCATACTTACCAAGTCATCTTTATTTTAAATAAACTATAAAACTTTAACTCTTTTAAGGCAGCAGTGAGAAGCTCTAATTAGGCAACAAATAATTAATTACCAAAGTAATTTCACTGATTACCATGAGATTACAGGAGAGGGAGAAATTACTTTGAGTGGTCAGGAAAGACTTAATAGAATAGGAAGAATTTGAGTAGAATATTGTAGGACAAACAGTATTTGTGTGAATAAGGTTGAAAGGAAGACAACTCTTTCTGGAAATGTAGAATGATGGGACCACAAGTTACAGAGGCACCAAAATCACCAAATTTAGAAAATAGTAAATCACCTTGCTTTGTAGGTGAATAGTGTGATAAGGCAGATAACCTTTCTGTAGAAGAAATAAAGTCTATCCTTTGAGAAATAGAGAACCAATTAAAAATAAACTTTGACACAGGGAATGGCACAAAGGGTTTTATAAAGATCAATATACTGTGGTATGAAGGATGGATCCAAAGACAAGAAATTGGATAATCTGATATGATGTTACTACACAGGCCCACTTGGGATGAAAAAAGACTTAGATTGGGATGATAAGATCAAGATCACAAAATAATGGAAAGAGGAGAGATGTCACAAAGGAAAAAGAAACTGGCACACTTGGTGAATGAGGAAGATAGGAAATCATGTAGACTCACTACCCCCAGAGAATGATGACTCCTGAATTAAACTCCATGTGTTTTATTTAGCCTTTGACAAGTTAGCTGTGGTTGTGTTATACAACTACCAGATTGTTTGATTTTGATAAATAGCTTCCCTTACAAATGGGAAAATCTAGTTGTGTGAATAAAAAGTAAATAAAATAGTTTTTACTCATTGTCCCCCATTTGTCAGCGTTAATGGGTAATAAAGTTCTCTCCCTTAGAGCACATATTTTCTCTAGATTGTTTACTGTTTGCATTGTTTTTATTTTTGAGGGGGATAATGGTATAGGTTTTATAGCTACTAGGGAATCAAATGCAATAATTAGAAAGGACACACAAATTTTGAAATAGTATTTTATGCCTCTTGATCTCAGGTACAAAACACGAGATGAAGCAGTTAAATAGCAAAGCAAGACAGGAGGGACAGAGAATTAAAGTAAGTGTTTTCTATATATTGCATCTATGTTCCCATTAATCTCTGTTTTGTTATGTAACTGCTCCTTCTGAATGTTCTGAATGTGAAGAAAACTGTGGGTAAGAAAAGGGTGTATTTTAAAGTTAGGTTCAAATAAACCCATGAGAGAAAACGTTGTTTGTTACTCTTGGTCCTGTTCAAACAGCACCTGCCTATAAATTGTAATCATAATGTTTTTGGGTAAGAA
Source organism: Eschrichtius robustus (assembly GCF_028021215.1). Classification (NCBI taxonomy): domain Eukaryota; kingdom Metazoa; phylum Chordata; class Mammalia; order Artiodactyla; family Eschrichtiidae; genus Eschrichtius; species Eschrichtius robustus. The sequence goes on from NC_090824.1 coordinate 118,852,781, forward strand.
AAAAATTGGGTTAAGATGATGTAAGCTCCTTTAAATCTCTTGCTAGCAGATATTTAAAATGAAAGAAATCACATAGCTATCAGATTGTCCACTTTCCCATTTTTAAGCCAGTCAAACCTATTTTTTCAGTTTAACCATTCAACAGGGACAATGCCTGTTGAGATGCTCTAACAGATCTTTTGGAAAGAGCCTGTATGTCAGTTTCTCACCTCATTGTGAGTTTCATTTAACTTTGTATGCCTGTGAAATAGCATCTTTATCAGGATTGATCTTTACAATTCTCTTTTTTTAAATCTTCTCAGTGTTGGGTCTTTAAAGTTAACAAGTGGAAGTCAAAACATAATAATCTTTGAATCTCTCTTATGTCCTTTTTTTGTAATTGTTGAGGGTTTATTTTCTGACAGCTTTTAAAAAAATTGTTTTCTATAAATTTAAATGTTTTTTATTCATGAGAAAATAATGGAGGGTAGATTCTGGCAGAAGACATTTTTAGGCCTGCTTAGCCTGTTTTAATTAGTAACAATATTTACAACTACCATTTGTCACAATATAGTTTAAAATCTTTCACATGTTACCTTTTTTTAAGCTTCATACCAGCTCATCAAGAAGCCATTTAAAAAATCCCATCCATTTTAGAGGTGAAGAAATTGAGGCTCAGAGAAGGTAGATAACTTACCAGATATTAAGCACACAAGAGTAGTAACCGGGCAGTATGATTTTAAGTTACTGTCCCTTTGGACCATATGACACTTGCTGAAGTTTAAGAGAGACCCCAAAATAGTTATTACTACTTGTCCAGGACTTTGACACATACTCTAGAAGTTGTAAGATGATGTTACTATCATTATTTATTATAAAAATATTATTCACATTTTATACATAAAGATATAAGCCATGGAATGAATCAGATAAGTTTGCTTCCTGGTATCACCACTGTATTTGACCTTGGAAAGGATAAAATAACTTAATCTCTGAGCCTCAGATTTCTCATCGGCAAAGAGATTTATCTCATAAGAAGTGTGTGAGAATTAAGTAGAGGAATAAAGTATTTAGCACATATGTGTAATTTATTAAAAAGTCTATAAGTGTTCCTCTTTTTACAGTCAGTCTCATGAAAAGTTACTCCATTTTGATATAAAACCATGTTAAGAATTTTACAAGTCTTGGATGCTCCTTAGAAAGACAGCTGTTTTGAATTCCTGGAGTATGTCCTGAACAAGATGGAGGGACCTGTTGCAGTTTTTAAATGCCCACCAAGAGGTCCTATAAGTCAGGAAAAGTTAATTATGTTTATAAAATTGAAATTATTGGAAAAGTTCATTGCAGATGAACAGATCTTGGGATTTGGAGATTATTGGGAAAAATAAAAGTGGGCAATCCAGGTTCTTATGAACGTAGATTCTTATTAACCTACATTCTTATGAAGAATGTAGATTCTAAAAGAGGAGGCTTCAGTTAATTCCTCAAATCTGTTTGAAAGATATCTACCTCACAAGGTAGTGATGAGACCTCAGTGAGCTTATGTATGTCAAAGGCTTAGCATGGTCAATTAATGTCAGTTCCTTTTGTGATGTACTTTTGTTATATATTCTAACATTTTTATTCTGAGAATAAGAAGCTTGGACTGTTTTCCTTCAACATATTGAACAGATACTTAATTATTTGTGCTGTCAAATGAAGTAATTATTTTCATGTGGTTTTATATGATAATCAATCTGCTGCTTTTTGCATGGAGCAGATCATGTTCCTGGTGTGTAGTATAGGAAATTATTTAGTGATTAAACAATGAAGTATCAGCTGTACTGAACCAAATGTCTTCTCTGCATTGGTGATACCATGAAATCTTATTAAGCTTAGACTTTTCTGAGTTCTTGCTCTGTAAATATTTTCTTCATTTTCCACTAACCCTACCTTGCTCTCTTAGATCACTTTTCCTCAGTATCTTCCTTCCCAGTTTGGAATTTTACAGTCTTCTCTTGGGTGTCCATATTTTAGTTTGTGGGCTGTTCACATGAAAATCCTTTTTTCTCCCACTTTTTTAAACTTATGAAGCATTTATTGAGATTTCACTATTTTCTAGTCACTGGCATTAGTTGGGCAAAATGAAAATGATCAGTCCACATTTCCTGGGCAAAAGGAGTGCTCCTTCTCATGAGAAAAACAGATTGTTATACCACAGAATGATAGAAGTTGTAGTAATGAAGGCCCAGGGAGAGTAGAAGCACAAAAGTATAAGCAATACTTGGTAATAAAACCTCCAGAGCATATCAAGTGAAAATGATGTTTTGTAATACAAAGAACAGAGGACTGATGAGTTACTTATTCTGGACTTAATTCCTAACATGTAAAACAAAAAATTTTGAGCACTATCAGGGTTTCTAGAACTGGGCTCAATAGGTTATTAATAAACAATATGTAAATACAGAGCTCTGTGGTCCAATATATTTATGTATTATTGAGATAAAGAAAATTAGATAGATTTCCTTGTTGGTATTAGGTGTCTCAGTTTTTAATATTATTGTAAATTATAAATCTTTAAGAAAGGAATAGAATATACTTCTTCTCACATTTTTTTTCCTACCGTGGAATCCTTCTGTGTTACCTATGAATTGTTTGACTGATAGTAACAGTCTCAAGAAATAGTAAATTAGACAACTTATACACTTAACTATTAATTTAAATCTGTGATCCATTGCAAGTTCATTTTTGGTTAAGTATAAACTCAGGGTCAAAATTGATTTTTTTTTTTTTTTTTTTTGCATAAGAGTATCCAGTTTTGTTGGCACTGTTTGTTGAAAAGATTGTCCTTTTCCCCATTGAATTCCCCTGTTATCTCTGTTGAAAATCAATTAACTGTGTATGTGAGGATCAATTTCTGAACTCTCTTTTCTGTTCCATTGATTTTTTTTAAACCTTTACATCGATACCATATTATCTTGATCACTGTACCTTAAAATACATCTTGATATCAAGTAGTGTAAGTCATCCAACCTTATTTATTCTGTTTCAAAATTGTTTTTCCTATTCTAGGTACATTGCATATACACTGAAACATTTTCAACCAGCGTATCCGTTTCTAGAAAATCTTCTGGGATTTTGGTTGGGATTGCATAGACTCTCATCAGTTTAAGGGGAACTGATATTTTAGCAATGTGGAATCTTCTGATCAGTGACTATGGTATAACTTTCTCTTATGTCTTCTTTAATTTCTGTTAGTAATGTTTTATAGTTTTCAGTGAACACATATTACACATCTTTAGTTTATCACTAAATAATTTTTGATGCTGTTATAAATTTCAATTTCTGGTTGTTCATGCCTTATATAAAAACTATAATAGGTTTTGGTATATTGACCTTGTATCCTGCACCTTGCTAAACTCACTAGCTGTAGTAGTTTTTTTGTACATGCTGGAGGATTTTCTCTTTGGATAATGAGAATTTAACTTTTTCTTTTCCAATCTGGACTTTTCCCCTTTATTGAATTGGTTATGATTTCTTGTACAGTGTTGAATAGAAGTGATAAGAGTGGATAGCTTTGCCCTGTTCTTGATGTTTGGAAAAACAACCAGTCTTCCACCATTAAGCATGACATTAGTTATATGTTTCATTCATGTGATTTATTAGATTGAGGAAATTTCCTTTTATCCCTAATTTGTTGAGAGTATTTATCAAAAGTGGGTGTTGGATTTTATTAAAATAATTTTTTGCATCCATTGAGGTGGTCATATGGATTTTCTTTTGTAGTGTGTTGCTGTGGGATTATATTGATTACTATTTTTAATTTTAAACCAACCTTGCATTCCTGAGATAAATAGCACTGGATTACTATGTGTTGTTCTTTTATATATTGTTGAATTCAATTTGCTAAAATGTTGTTAAGAATTTTTATATTTGAGTAATACTGATCTGTATGATTTTTTTTCCTTGTGCTGTCAGTCAGAATTTGATATCATGATAATACTGGCTTCAAAGAATGAGTTGAGAATTATTACTTCTATTTTAATTTTTTGGCAGAATTTATGTAATGTTGGTATTATTTCCTCCTTAAATATTTGGTAGAATTTACCAGTGAAGATATGTGGGCCTAGATTTTTCTTTGGGAGATGGCTTTTAATTTTAACTTTATTAGTAGATAAGAACTATTCAGTTTTTTTTCTTGAGTGAGCTTTGTTAGTTTGTGTATTTTAAGAAATATGTCCATTTGTCCATTTCATCTAAGTTGAATTTATTGGCATAAAGTTGTTCATAATAATTCTCTATTACCTTTTAAATATTTATATTAGTTATCTCTTGCTATAATAACAAATTACTGCAATTTTAGTGGCTTAAAATAGTACACATTATGGACTCACAGTTTCTGTGGGTGAGGAATTAGGTATAGCTTAGCTTGGTCCTTTGCTTCAGGGTCTTTTATAAGACTGTAAGCAAAGTATTGGCCAGAACTAGGGCCCCATCTGAAAGACTGATTGGGGAAGGATCTGCTTCCAAGATCATGTGTTTTTTGGCAGGATTCAGTTCCTTTTGGTTCGTTGAACTAAGGATCAAAGTCCCCTGTTGGCTGGAAGCTGCCCTCACTATCTTGCCAGCTGGGCCTTTCCGTCATGGCAGCTTACTTCATCGTAGCCATCAAGGGAAGAGGGGTCTGCTAGGAAGATAGAAGGCACAGTATTATGAAGCCTAATTATGGAAATGGCATCCCATCACTTTTGCAATATTCTGTTGATTGGAAGCAAGTCGCTAGGCCAGGTCACACTGAAGAGGAATGGCTTATATAGGGGTATGAATACCAGAAGACATAGATCATTGAGGGCCATCTTAGAGTCTGCCTGGCACAGCATTTGTAGGATCTGTAGTTAAAATCCCTACCTCATTCCTGATATTGGTGAATTGTTTCTTTTTCTCCTGATCAGTATGGCTAGAGGCTTATCTCTTTTACTGACATTCTCGAAGAACTAGTTTTTGTTTCTTTGGTTTTCTCAATTGTTTTTCTGCTTTCAATATGTTTGACTTCTACTCTTACCTTTACTTTGAGTTTAGTTTGCTCTTTGTTTTTTAGTTTCTTAAGGTGGAAGTTGTGGTCATTGATTCGAGATCTTTCATCTTTTCTAACAGGCATTTTAGTACTATAAATTTTCCTCTGACCATGGTGTTACCTGCATCCCACAATTATTCCTATTTTGTGTTTTCATTTCATTCAGTTCAAAATACTTTATAATTTTGTTACCGAATGAATCGGGTCCCGCCACCTCCCACTTACAAAATCAGTTACGTACTCACAAACAGTAGAAAAGAAAGGTGCTCTTAATCAGAATGCCGGCAATCTGGGCAGATGGTGGACTCGGCATCCGCCACAAACCACCTCCGAAGGTTCTGCTCAGCCATGAAACTTTTAAAGAGAAGGAGGGAAGTAATCCAGTTAATCATTGAGATAGGGGGGTCAGAGTCATCACCATCCCCCCACTGCTCGCAGGCTCATTGACTTCTTGTGATCTTCCTCTAGATGTTATCTTGTTCACAAAGTTTGTTCGGGAGATGACTGAAGGGGAAGCTAAGGGAGAGATCTGGTCATCTTCATTTCTACATTTCATTGCTTATTCATTTCTACTTCTTTGATCTATGGAAAGAACTGACAAGTTAGGCAAGGTATTGTGTGATTAAAAGATTTGAAAGGTGTGCTTGGGCCAGAAATGAGTAGAACATGGTGGCACCTGGTTTAAAAGTTAGTTACAATATAGCTTTGCTAAAGTGACAAGAAAAGGGGCTTCCTGCTGAGGGTGGTTTCCTGCAAAGAGCTGCTTACAAATCCCCACTTGTCAGAACATCATTCCATTTCTGTGGGGTTAGGGGTGAAGGTCTGTCTTTTGTAACTTCTTCATGCTGGCATAGAGTGCTATAGTCTCAGAGTGGAGGGTGTCAACATGGGTCTGTAGCATCTCTGCTGATAATTTTAGTTGTCTGCTTACATATACAGGTAGAGAAAGCTACAATTACTTTGATGCCCACAAAGATATAGATTATTATGAGCAATAATGTTAACCCCATTCTCTTGAGGCCAGTTCTTGGAATTGTGCTAGCCATAGATTCAATACTGCTCAAGCTGGAGCAGCTTATGTCATGGCTACAGTCTGGTCATCATGCAGTTAGCTTTTTTCCTGTGGTGGCAGTTATAGTATCTGTAAAACAATTCAGGAGTGTGCATCAGACACTGAGTCTGTGACTCTGTTGTCCTAATCATTAACTGCTCGGTTTTGTACTTGGGGCGGGGGGTGGGGTGTGGTCCTGCTCTGTTCCAGTTTTCCTATTGCTTTCTTCCTTGACCCTTGGGTTATTTACAGTTATATTGTTTAATTTTGAAATATTTGGAGATTCTGTAGATATGTTTTTATTATTGATATTTAATTTATTCCATTGTAGCCAGAGTACATGCTTTAGTTCTTTGTGTAAATCTGTATTTCTGTCTGGTGTTATTTTCCTTTTGACTGAAGAACTTCCTTTAACATTCCTCATTGTGTAGGTCTGGTGCTGATAAGTTTTTCATGTTCCATGTGTCTGAAATATTCTTAATTTTTTGTACAAGGTATAGAGTTCTAAGTTACCATCTCTTTTCCCTCCTCTCCTTCTTCCTTTTCCTCCTCTTCTCCCTGTCTTCTGCCTCTCCCCTTCCCCCCAGCAATCATAGGATTCACTTTGTTTCCCCTCTCTCAGGGATCACTGTCCTGCACTGACCATGTCCAATGTCTCAGAACTCTTGCTTAATGTATTTTGTTTATTTATTTTTTTTATTGTTTCAAGTGTGAGGGTTAATCTGGTCTGTTACTCCATCTTGTCTGGAAGTGGAAGTGGAAATGTAGTTTTTAGTTAAGCTAGTCTGACAGGGACCATGGATTTGCTTCATCAGTAGGAGCCCTATGAGTAGCACGTTATAAATGAATGGAGAAGTGAAGCCAGCACTATTAGCTTTTCCTGCACAATACTGAAAGTACTGGCTTATTCAAGAGATCTTTGGAATTTTGATACCCTGTTTCACTATTGTGTTTAAAAAAAAATTAAAAAAAAAATTAGTGGCTAACATTAAGTCATCTGCTATCATAGTTCCCAAGTTTAAATCAGTTCTCTACCACTCTCTGACCTTGGGAAAGTTATTTAAATTCTTTAGGATAAAATTTCCTCATCTATGAGATGGAGAAAATATGGTATCGATATATAGTTTAAATTAACTGATATAATACCTGACAGCCCTTAACACAGTGCTAGCATATGGTAGTCACTCAGTAAAAATTAGCTGTGATGCTTATGATGCCACCAGAGGCGTGCTTATTGACATTTTTGTTTTCCAGTTATCAACGTTTCATTTTGCCTTAGGGCATTCTTAGCAACTCTTAATGCAGTATTTCTTCTGCCTTAATGGCACTGCTTATTCTGCTTTGAAGCTGTGCTGGTATATTGCCATATTCTAAACTACACCCAACCCAGGAAGTTTAACTTGGAAGTTGGCAGACTGGCTTGGGCTTCTTTTAAAATATCACTGGTCGTGCCAACTTGTCCCTTAAACTAATAGGGAATCTAATATTAGTAATTAAGCCTTTGGAAGCTATAATGTGAAACATATGAGGCTCAGACTTCATACAAAAGTTACTCAGTTTATTAAAACATTTTCAAGTATTGTCTCTTTCTTCTTCCAAACTGTGAGCTCCTTGAAGGCAAAGACTGTTTTATTCATCCTTGTATTCTGGCACTTAGCACAGTGCCTGATACATTACTGGCATTAGTACTTACATATACATATGCATTGTCACACTTCCGCATGCACATTTTGACCTCTTTAATTTCATAAGTAACTAGATTAAAATGATATGAAAAGACAGGTAAAAGAAAAAAGAGGTAGTTATAGGGAAGAGGAAAATAAGAAGAAAGTCAAGAGGAGTAGAGACAAGAAGATCCCCTCTCAGAAGTGTTGATAAACACACCTGTTGGCATCTACAGTAGAACTTAATAGTACACACTGAAAACATAAGAACTCAAAGCAGACAGGCAGAAAAAAGAGAAAAATCAATTTAAGGTACTACTATGAATGAAATTGTCACATTGGTTCAAGTAGATGATAATTCAGTTTCTGCCACTATTAGCCATGATATCTAAGTGGCACATCTCCCGATCTCTCTTAGGAGGTATATAAAAAAAGACTGGTAGTACTGTGAACTAGTACTGATTATCAAAGAAATGCTGGTCTCCTATTTTTCTCAGTATCCAAAAATTTTATATGATGTGCAAATGTGCTTATCTAATCTTATATTTTTTAAGTATCTGAAAAATTTGTACTGGGTGCAAATATAGTAAAACAGTATCGATTTAGACTAAATGTCTGAATTACAGTATAATTTTACTTTTAAGGAAATAACTATGTTGTTCTTTTTACTTTTAATTATGTGTATTAGCTAGAAGTATTCTAAGAAATTAATACCACTTAAATTTCCTTGTCAGTTTCATTTAACTAGATATGTAGAATACACATACACATATCAGAGCCAAGTTTTTCTCTAATAATAGATAGCTATTTGTTTGATTGCAACTTGATGAAGTTGCTGGTTTGTGTTTGATTACCATGTTGCATGAAGAATACTGTCCTTATGCAATAGAATCATGGTCATGGAGTGAGATGCTTCCACTGAGAAGCATTCAAAGCTCATACTAACTGAGGGAACAATAGATTCACCTCTGCTTCTCATACTCACTCTAGGGTGCATGCTTTTCTTAGTAGAATGAAAGAGGGGTGGAACTGTTTTTAGTACATTAATTATTTTTCTGCTTTCTTTTTAATGAATTCACATAATTTGGTTAGATAAATATATGTATGATATGGGTAAATTATGATATCTAGACATTTGAGTAGCCACACAAGTCCTGCTTTTAGTGATTAAAGAAAGTTGATTTGCTCATATTCAAATCTAGTATATGTTTTTCAAATTGATGAATGAGTGCTCCCCGAAGGGGTCACTCGTCAGCAGTATGTTGGAGTTACTCAGAGAGAGGCCTTGCTGGTTAGGCAACTGATGGAAAAGGAGATAGCTTCACGTGCTGATTCTTAAAAGCAAGGAGGTTGACAACATGCAAAAGTGAGTAATGGGTCTTTATAAAAGTGCCGTGAAAAGGGAGGGTAATGTATTTAGAATTTAATTCCTTTGATCTCCATAGCAGTAAAGGCTAATCTAGAAGAGAAAAGTTTCTTTACATACAGCTTTGAAGTGTTAACATATGGATGGGAAATACAGTGATTCTAAAGCTGCAGTTGTAGGATATTTATAGACAAATATAATTTTTAAAATGCTTTCTTAAATTAAGAAAGAGAAGCTTTGTCAGAAATATTTTAAATGCTTTGTCAAACTAAAAAATTCTAAAGTTAAAAATGAGGGATTGTTCAAAATCCAAGAAAAACTTGCTGAGTTCTTTCTCTAAGCTACTCATTTGATATTGAAGTCTCTGCTAAGAGGACCAGGCTTAGTTTTCAGAAGCCCATTTATCATTAAAAAGTCATCTCTAAAAGTTAGGTTTTGTTTATCAGATATTTTCAGAGTAGTTACACCTGCCTCTCATATCTGATGGTGATGCCTTTCTGCTTTTCACAGGAAGTCCTGACATTTCAGCTGCTGCGAACACTGCAAGAAAAACTGTATAGATCAGAAAACAGGGGCACTACCATCCTTTGGTATTACGTAGAAATAAAAATTTCTTTTTTGCCCTTTCTTTGTTGGAATATCCATATGGTACCTGTGATCCTCTAGCCAGGTAACCACCATGGGCTTTGAAGATCTAGGAACTGAAGAAGGGGACGATGGGTTTGTGTATAACTAATCCTTTTACATTCAGTTGCTATATCTGGGTAGCTTCATTGCTGCAGAACAAATCACAAATTCCCTAAGGAAGACTAGATGCCTCATCTGATACTTTTTCTCTGGTTGAGCCTCAGGTTGAAGTTGGATTTCAGGCTGTTACCCTAAAGATTTTTATCTCTGTGGGAATATATATGTATATTTTTTTGCAATTTTCAGTGCCTAACAACGAGGTCATTCAGATGTCCCCTTTAGTTTATTGGAATGGAGTTACATAGTTTTTCTCTAGAATTTTTCTCCCCATTTTGTTATAATGAATAATAATTCTTAACTGTAATTGCCAAGTTATTATCATAAACTCCATCTTACAGGAGGGAACTCAACTACTGGTCCTAATGGTAGAAATTTCCTTCTAGGTTTGTTGGAGCCTCTGTTTGCATTCTCTGTAGGAATTATGTCAACATCACAGAAGATTGCTGCAGTTTATTACCACCTTGGGCAAGGGGAATGTTCTTCAGGAGGAATGAATGCCTGTACTTGATATCCACTTACCAAAGGAGATTTTCCATTTCCCATTTTGTTTGCTTTTTCTCCATCACAATCCATGGGTTCAAAAAGTTCTCAAAAGCTCTTTTGACTGTCCCTATTATTTTGAGCACCACTAGCCAAATTAGGTGGTTTAAAATTTTTTTTTGTTTTTCTATTTTCCTGGCTCTATTCCTTTATCACCTATGTTTGAGTAAATACACTCTTCATTTTGTGTGGCTGCAGCCTATCATTGAGCCATTCAGTTCACAGTAATTCCAGGGAGGAACAATTATTTCTGGAGAGACAGCATTGCATGATGGGATGGAGTCAGACTGCCTCGGTTTAAATTCCCATCCTGCTACTTACTGTTATATACCAGGTGAATTATGTAAAATTTCTGTGCCTATTTCCTTATCTATAGCATGGGAATAATAGTTCATGGGGTTGTAAGGATAATGAGTGAAGCCCTTAACTCAAGTTCTGGCAAGTAGTACCATTAAATGTATGCTGATGCTATTATTAATGCAGGCATAGAAAACCTTAAATCAGATAAATTGAATGAAGACTGGATTACTCCTAGAAGGAATCGCTGACCCTTCAACTATGGCTTATTTGTTTTCATCTTTAGGGAAATAAGTCTCGGCCAGTGGTTCAGCACCCATATGAACCAGTTAGCAAAAGAACATTGTTTCACTATTATACTTTTAATTCAGATTTACTCTTAAAAATGAGTGGCTTTAGTCATAGGGGCAGGAAGAGGTAGTGTAAGTGATGCGTGGTACGTATCACCATGGCTCATTACAGAATCCAAAAGTGTGGTCCTAAGTGTCCTATCCTGTGGTCCTAAGATATGCAGTGTTGTTTTAATCATGAACTATGAATTATTGTGTCTGTGAGTCAGATTCTAAAAATCAGCATCGGCCAACACTGTTGCCATGGCTCTAAGAGCCTATACAACACTGGGCATCAAGACAAGATACTGGCAACAAACTAAAATATCTTACTTCTGTCAAATTTTGCTGTATCAACACCTGGTATAATGACTGCAGTTTTAATTATAGAACCTTAAGATGAACTAAGGAGCCTAATGAAGATTAACTCATTTAACAAATATGTCTTGAACATTTATTATGGTGAAGGATTGCCTTTGCACCCAGGTCAGACTATTTCAGATAAGAATATAGCTACATAAGGGTTAATGAACTAATAAGGAAATGTAATGCTGATTGCTTTGCTTTTTGCCTACTGGAAAGTGCATCACAAATTAGATACAGCTTGTAAGTGGACTTTGGAAGCTTTCTGTCAGAAGTTTGGGGTTGTCTATGGAGAACTTTCTGATTCTGTAAGAGATTTTTTTTCCTAAACAATAATACATTTCTATTCTAGAGAATAGTTTAGTAATATCTAGTAAATTTAAAGTTGTGTATGCTCTGTAAGCCGGTGATGTTACTCCTAGGTATTAACCCCTAAAAAGTTTCACGTAACTTCTCATATGTGTACAGAGAGACATATTACTAAAGTGTTTATAGCAGCCTTGTTTGTAGTAGTGGAAAAGCTAAATGTCATCAAAAGGGGGCTGGGAAGAAAAATTGTGGTATTTTTATAAATAGAACATTATACAGTAGTGACATGTATTTACCAGTGTTAACACTTTTCCAACATATCAGTCTTACATATTGACTGTTAAGTGAGTATAGAAAAAAGTATACTATTTAGATAACATTTTAAAACATGCAGAGTGGTGCTCTGTTTAGTTAGAGAATATGCATATTTAATAAAAGTATTAAGTAATGCATGAAAATGATTTTTAAAAGAATAAGTTTAAGATAGTGTTTACTTCTGAGGGGAATTTGGGAGAATTCCATAGGGTTTTAAACTATACTGGCAATGTTTTATTTCATGAGTTGTGGATACATGGCTGTTTATTACATACATTTTTATATGTTCGAACTATTTTAGAAACATTTAAAAATTGGAAGAAAATGTGTCAAAATGTTGTTTGCATTTCAGTTGAGGTAAAATGGAGTCTTTTTTTTTCTTACATAGTTGATGCTGTTTCTTTACATTTCCAGTTTTCTACAATGAGAGTATGTTATTTCAATCATATTAAAGGAAAAAACTGAGAAACTGTATTTTTCAGAAAAACAATAAATGGTTTTCATAGAAATTTTAGGAGATGATAGGCAAGTAAGATAAAAAAGTTATAAACTTGTTACAATTTTCTAGTCTTTTTCCTATAAATTTTATAGAGGTTAAATATTATTATACTATGTACCAATTAATTTTTGTTCTAATTTTTCCCACCTAATATTATAAAATAAATGTTTAACATATAGGACTGGTATTTTAGAAATTATTTTAAAATATGCTATTGTACTGAATGTAAGAACATTGCTTTGCTCAGTGGCTGGTATCGTATCATGTCTTCTTACAGTTATTTATTGCTTCTTAATGCATGGGTTTTAATAAACTTATGTTATTCCTAGGTTTGATTTATTTGAATTGATTTCACGAATATCAGCAAATATTTTAAAGTATTTATTGAGCAGTTTTATGTTCAGTCTTAATCTGTTGACATACAGTAGTAGAAGATAAAAGGTTTAAAATATGTAAAATCTAAGGTTCTTTTGCAACAGAACCTCATTTTATCTTTCTTTTATCTAATTTTCCCTGGTTGCATATAGTGTGTGAACAGGATAGGGGAATTATGGTTTAAAAATGTGAGCTCTGTAAGACTTAATGAGGTACTTGTGGTGCAGAAGAAGAAATAATAGCGACTAATATTATTTTTCTGTATACCAGGCCACATGACTTACAAGATAATATAGGCTAGTTCTTCTCCAACTTTAGTTAGAGAATATGAATATGAATGAACCCCATAAAGCTCTTCTCAAAATACGTGTTCTGACTTTTTAGGTCTAGGATGCACTCAGACAAGTGTAAAGTCAGTATGTTTGTTTAGGAGTAAGCTAAACTAACAGGTTTCACCAATTTTGCCCACCCGCCTCTAGCAACCACCAATCTATTCTCTGTATCTATGAGCTCCGGTTGTTTGTTTTAAGATTCCATGTATCAGTGAAATCATTAGGTATTTGTCTTTCTCTGACTTACTTCACTTAGCATAATGCCCTCAAGGACCATCCATGTTGTTGAAAATGACAAGATTTCCTTCCTTTTATATGGCCGAATAGTATTCCACTGTGTGTGTGTGTGTATATATATATATATATATATATATATATATATATGCATGCATACATACACACCACATTTTCTTCATCCATGCATCCCATCCATCCATCCATCCATCCATCCATCCATCCATCCATGGACACTTAGGTTGCTTCCATGTCTTGGCTATTGTATATAATGCTGCAGTGAACATGGAGGTGCATGTATCTTTTCAAGTTAGTGTTTTCATTTCCTTCAGATAAATACCCAGAAGTGGAATTGTAGGATCATATGTTAGTTTTATTTTTAATTTTTTTGAGGAACCTCCATACTGTTTTCCATAGGGGCTGCAACAGTTTACAGTCCCATCACCAGTGCACAAGGGTTCCCTTTTCCCCACATCCTTGCCAACACTTGTTATTTCTTGTCTTCAGCCATTGTAACAGGTGTGAGGTGATAACCTCATTGTGGGTTTGATTTGCATTTCCCCAATAATTAGTGATGTTGAGCACTTTTTCATGTACCTGTTGGCCATCTGTATTCTTTCAGATCCTCTGCCCATTTTTTAATCAGATTGCTTGTGGTTTTTTGGGGTTTTTTTTACAGTTTAGCTGTATGAGTTCCTTATATGATATTAACCCCTTATCAGATATATGATGTACCAATATTTTCTCCCACTTTATAGGTTGCCTTTTCGTTTTGTTGACGGGTTCCTTTGCTTTGTGCAGAAGCTTTTTAGTTTGATATAGTTTCACCACTTGTTTATTTTTGCTTTTGTTGCCTTTGCTTTTAGTGTCAAACCCCAAAAATTATCACCAAAACCAATGTCAAGGAGCTTACCACCTATGCTTTCTTCTACGAGTTTTATGGTCTCAGGTCTTATGTTCAAGTCTTTAATCCATTTTGAGTTAGTTTTGTAATCTTTTAATAAACCTTTTATATGTGTAGTCAAGATGTTAGTTTAGGAATAAACTAAACTAACAGGTTTTCTTAAACATTTTATATATGCTGCACTACATTTTATAGTACAATTTTTAAGGTAGTTAAAAAATACAATTGTTATAAAATACAATCTCTAGTTTATTATTATATACAGCAAACAAAATTGGTCTACCAAATTACTTTAAACCATTGCCCAAAGCTTGTTCTCTTTGTTTACCTTTCTGTTGTTTGATAACAAACTATTCTTGGTCCAACATCAGTCCACAGACTGTACTTTGAGAAGGACTGACAGAGAGTATCAGAAATTTATTAGAAAGGAAGGATGTGTTAAAGAATCCGTGAGTGATTTTAAGTAATGTGATTTAAAACATGTTCAGTATTGTTTTGTAAACACTCCTATGAATTCTAATTAAAAGACAAAAGCATTAGTGAAGATTTTTAATCATGTGCAGTTTTTAAGTAACATGAGAACGCACTTTTTTTATCCTTTGCCTCATGACTTATTTTTCTCCTTTAGAAAATACATGGAATTTTTTTTAAAAAACTATGTATTAACATGACCTTTTAATAAAGCTTTTGCAGCCAAGTGTAAAGTCAGTATGTTTGTTTAGGAGTAAACTAAACTCACAGTAAGTTTTCCTCCAATTTTTCTGTATGGTACACTGTATTTCATAGTATAATTTTTTAAGATAGATAATTTTCTAATTGAGTTTACTTTTCACTATTTTAAATTCTTGTTCTAAATGGATCATCAGTTCCTGAACTGGAAGGAACTTATTAGCCTCTGTAAGTTTTGCCAGTTAATGGGAAGAAGGCAAAAATCTATACATTAGAACCCATCAAAAAATATTATGTTTCATGTCGGAATTTAGTGTCTGTAGTTTTGGGGAGAACCAGTTAATACTTGGGGCTAAAATTTTTTTAAATTAAGTGTTGTTTTCCTGTGTTCTTCCAAACATCAGTCCTTCTGGTACTGCTTATTCATAACCTTACAAACTGAAGTTGCAGCATTATTATTGATTTACATTTTTACCTTTGAATTTTATATAGAAAATAGTTACAATATAGATGGGTTAATAATTTTTAAATAAAATAATTTATTTTACTTCCTTTTGTACTTGTAGTAGAAGAATGTTTTTACTTTTTATGTATCATGTGTTAATGGATTTATGATTTTGATGTGGTCATTGCTGGAGAAATTAACATTGAAAATCTGTAAGGAGGATTGTAGATGAATTCCAAAGGCACACTCTGCTTGTAAGTTTTTATTTAAACGTAAAGAGAATATAGAATTGAACACTCTAGAAGATGGAGACCTATAATATAGAAAAAGTCTGCCAGAATTAAGTCTGTTTGCTTCTAACAGATGACATTAGCAGTTACTTGGATAAATTTGTGAATATGGTTGGCTCAAGTTAGAACTGAATCTGAGTGAACTTTTTTAGGTGATCCTTTGGGATCTCATGTTTAAAAGTATTTTTATGCACTTGTACTAAGCAGTATTTCACGTATCCATCATATTTTCTGAGCATCCTTTCCACCTCTGAAAGATTTTGATTCTTCCTGTCCTCCCACCCATGGTAATTCAAGACTTGCTCTTCAGTCTGGGGTTATAGTAATTCTGCGAAACCACTTCTTAGCGTTCATAAATAAAAAGTTATCTAGAGAGGTTATTCATCCTCTCAAGAAAAACTGAAGCTCTTAGGTGCATACAGAGTTCTGTGCTGGTTTTTTTGGAATGATAAAAAGGAGTGAAACATTGTTGCCTTTTAGGAACTTGTGGATCTCCATGACAAAACCCAGATCTATCATGAAAATTTATTATGTATTAGCACCTGACCTATTTAAGGATAACAGAACCTTAACATATTGATTATTAAGTTGCTTTTTCAGATGTAGACCTGATTCATTAACACAGAGCATTGTTCATTTTTCATTCATTCATTAAATTAACAGATTTTACTAGTCACATACTATGTGCTTGTTAACATACTTGTCACTAGTGATAGAGTAATGAGTGATATAGACACAGTCCCTGCTTTCAGGTAACAAACTATTGTGATTAGATCAACTCACTTGTCTTTTTCATGGGTGTATTTATTTATTTATTTATTTATTTATATTTTTGGCTGCATTGGGTCTTTGTTGCTGCGTGCAGGCTTTCTCTAGTTGCGGCAAGCCGGGGCTCCTCTTCATTGTGGTGCACGTGCTTTTCATTGTGGTGGCTTCTCTTGTTGCGGAGCACAGGCTCTAGGCCTGCGGGCTTCAGTAGTTGTGGTACGTGGGCTCAGTAGTTGTGGCTCACGGGCTTAGTTGCTCTGCCGCATGTGGGATCTCCCCGGACCAGGTATCGAACCCGTGTCCCCTGCATTGGCAGGTGGATTCTTAACCACCGCACCACCAGGGAAGTCCCTCATCGGTGTATTTAACTGAAAGAGACACTTTAAAGAATTTGTTTAAAAGCTATAACTTTATTTATCTAGACATTTATTTTGCTAATCTGTCATAAGTAAATAAAGAAATACAATAAGGACACTTTTTTTTTTCTCTTTTAAACTTCATTTGTTATTTCTACATATTTTTATTTTCGTTTTACTTCTCTTTTAAGTGTGACCACTCATTTATATCAGGCCTCATTCAGAGCTTTCTGGCAGCTTATGGCTATTGGCTAACTCTCTACTAGCTTTGACCGCTTCGCAGCTATAGGACTTCAATAGTTGGTGTGAAATCTTGTGGCTCTTTGAATACCAAAAATCTGTGGTTATTTGTTCAGTCCCGTTAGATAAGCTAGCACCTTATTAACTTTCTTTCTGCTAGTTATTGGGTGTTCTATGGAAATATTAACTGAACCTTTATATCTGAAGCCCTGCAGCATTTTAAGGATTTAGCAGCTGAAACCTCCCATCCATCTGTCATTTGTTCTGAGGATGTGAGAAAGAGACATGGTGCCTGACTTTTCAGAATTTGTAAGATATAACAGTCTCTGAGATGATAGTAATAATGGCTAGGGTATATTGTGTGCTTACTATTTGCCAGGTACTTTTCCAATTGCTACTACATACAATAACTCATTTAATTCTTACAACAACCTGTGAGATAAATATTGTATTATTATTATTATCCCTATTTTACAGATAAGGAAACTGAGGCAAGAAATGTTACTTTGCCTCAAGTCACACAGCTAGTATATGGCACAGATGGAGTTTAGGCCTGCCAGTCTGGCTCCAAAAATTCCACATTTATCCACTATACTGTACTGTGCAATTATAATAGTTAATTATGGTATAATTTAAATGGATAATTAAATAGGTAATTTCAATAAGTGTGAGCAGTGACATGATGGAAATGCTTGCTGCTATGGGAGCTCAGAGTGAGTTCACCCAATTTGGTAGGGTCAGGGAAAGTGTTTCTGAGAAAGTAAATCTTTATTGAAAGAGCCTTTCTCCCCATCCCTTTTTAAGTATTGAAAAGAATTGTAAAGAATATTTTAAAATAGAATTAGGCAGTGGTTTTCAAACAAAGAAATAGCCACATAGGTTAGAAAAAACATGTCTTTTCTCAACTTGGGAGCATTCTCTGGTGATTACGCCATATTTATTGGTTGGGTGAAATAAATTTTTTAAAAGCTATTTAAAGAATTAGGGGGCTTCCCTGGTGGCGCAGTGGTTGAGAATCTGCCTGCCAATGCAGGGGACACGGGTTCGAGCCCTGGTCTGGGAAGATCCCACATGCCGCGGAGCAACTGGGCCCGTGAGCCACAACTACTGAGCCTGTGCGTCTGGAGCCTGTGCTCCGCAACGAGAGAGGCCGCGGCAGCGAGAGGCCCGCGCACCGCGATGAAGAGTGGCCCCCGCTCGCCGCAACTAGAGAAAGAAAGCCCTCGCACAGAAACGAAGACCCAACAGAGCTAAAAAGATAAATAAATAAAATAAATAAATTTATTAAAAAAAAAAAAGAATTAGGCAACAAAAAAAGTTACTGTAATTTTGAGGAGACAGACAAGAGGAGAGCACTATTATGTAAATAATACTAGGTGCTTTTGTTTTGTTCGATAGAACAAAAGATTGGATTGATAATGTGCAGTGTAAATTAGTTTAAAAATGGTAACAGCTTTGATTGATTAGAGTCTGTTGTCATATTGTAAAAAGGATTAAAGTTTCTAAATTCTGTACCATAAAATGAACGTAGAGAAAAGTATGAAATACATTTTATAGAACATATTTCATAATATCAAAGCTTTTATGAAGTGTTAATGTATTCATAGGTGGGAGTATTTAAGAATTGCAGATTAAATTGTCATTTAGATATTAGATTTTAAGTGAGGTTTTTGGTACACATTAGATCTGAAACTATGACAAACTTTGTTTGTTTGTTTGTTTGGCTGAGTCCGGTCTTAGTTGTGGCATGCAGGATCTCCGTTGCAGCATGCAGGATCTTCGTTGCAGCATGCAGGATCTTTCGTGGTGGCGTGAGGGCTCTTCCTTGTGGTGCACGGGCTTCTCTCTAGTTGTGGTGCACGGGCTCTCTAGTTGTATCACGTGGGCTCCACAGCGCACAGCCTCAGTAGTTGTGGCACGTGGGCTCTGTGGTTGCGGTGAGGGTTTAGTTGCCCCGCGGTATGTGGGATCTTAGTTCCCTGACCAGAGATCAAACCCATGCCCCCTGCATTGGAAGGCGGATTCTTAACCACTGGACCACCAGGGAAGTCCCTAAAACTATGACAAACATTTTTGAGTCCAGTTTCATTGTTCCATCCTCCAGCATCAGTTTGCATCTGTGGATGAAGAACTGTTCCTCTCTAATCTTTCAGACTGTGGCTTTTCAAAAGAATTTTGTGCACTTACATGAACCTTTGAGGTTGGGAAAAAATACTCAAATTTCTATTTAATTTTTATCTTACATGAATGAAATTATGACTTACTGAAATTTGTTATATTGGTTAATAGTATATGTATATAATTTATGAGTAAATAGATATTGAGGGACCATATTCAAATCTTGCTTCTATGTGATGACACAGGTTTATAGATTCCACTGTGGGTACAATATGACAATCCCAGATTTTATTATTGGACTAGGAAATAATCTTGTAGTAAATTCTATACTATACGTTGCTGTATGTGGTTGCACATGGATAAGAGATAGTACTTACTATTATTTGTGTATGGTTGATAGAAAAATAATTGTTCTGTTTTCTGAGCACATATTAATCGGGGCTTAGAGATAGATCTTCTCTATGCTTACTGTGATATATGTGAAGTTAATCCACTGTGTGTGTACAATTATTTGATGATACCCTGAAACTTAGATTTATTTGTATTATTATTTATATTGTTATATTATTATATAATATTTATATTATTTATTTATATACTTGTGCTTTAGGCAATAGTTTAAAATGTTTTTAATGTTTTTATTTTTAATAGTCATGAAAGAAAAAAGTTCTTATTGCACTTCAAGGATGAGAATTGAGAACATGCAAAATTTATCTTTTATTATCCTTTAACATTCAAATAAAGTGAACAACATGGCTGACCTACAAATGCATTTCTGTTTGCATTTTTCAAGAGTAATACTGTTGTTTAATAATGATAAACAATATTTCAGTGAGTTTTTTTTTGTTTAATAATGATAAACAATATTTCAGTGAGGTTTTTTTGTAGGTTTCAGTGTCTTGTTTTGACTCTGTGCCTAAGAATGGCAGTGGGAGGGAGTGGCAGAGAGAAACACCCAGATGAATGTGAGATAGTAGGATGTCACTTAGCACCTCAAGAGTGTTCAGTTTTAAGCAACAGAGGTAAACTCCAGGGAGTGACTTTAGCTGGGAGCCATTCTATTTTGTATATAGCTCTTGCTGCGTGTGGCTGTGACAGACAGGACTATGGTTGTGGTTACCAGAGGACACCCTTGTGGTCATAACCAAGTTGTAAGTGTCACCAAGATTCTTCTTGAGTGTCTGTCACATGTGTATCAGTGATTCTAAAGTAGATAAAAATGAAACAAAGATTCATTTGGGAGTTAGCACTCCCAGCAGATTAGTTTTAAAACAGAACAGCAGAAGGTGTTGTGACATGCATCCCCAAGCAATTGTAATGATTTGACAGTTATTTAGCCCTCAATTCCTAGCCCTTTGGTTGAACTGACAGCATGCCTGCAAAGATAGTGAGGCCTGTTTCAGCCCCATTAATGTCTTCTTGAATGTTAGCCTGCAGTCTGGGTAATGATAAATGTTCACTGATTGATGATTTTATAGTCCCAGAGGATTCTGGGTGGTTTCTGTAAGCCAAGACAGTCAGTTTTTGTTCTTGTTTGGGCCTCTTGTAAGATTTTCTGATCTTTACTAAAATCGTTTTAAGTTGGCAAAAGGGTGGGTACCACCTCAGTTTTAATTAACTAGGGTTCAAAGCCTTGTTTAGAAACTATATGATTTTGGAGGTGATGCTGTATTTAGCATGTATAAGAGTCTGAGAACCAGAACAGCTTTTAATCCACTGAGCTTTTGTAACACTTACTGTATTTGTGAACTTTCATGTCTTTTAGGCTCCTTCGCTTTTAAAAAACCTGTGTTAAGTTATAGGGATAAATTTAATAACAGCTATTGTGAAATAATAACGTTAGCTTTATTGTTTTCATGGTGTTTGCAATTTCATTTTTTAGATTCTTAAGAATTTAAATTAACTATCTTTGTGTTTTCTTTTTTACATGGCTCAGTTTCTATAGGAGTATATCTTGTTATACTAGTATTAAAAGGAGTATAAGCAGATCTTCTTTTGCTAAATATTTGTTTGCCATTTAGGAAAGGATTCATTTCTAGTATATTGATTGTGGATTTTTAAAAATATTTTAAATAAATCTTGTAATTGCCCAACCCTTTATTGATAGGGTATGGAGGCAGAGAAAGGAGGATACAGATAAACATTTTCCTAATTTATTGTAACTCAGAAATATATTTTCTTAGTTCATCCTTTTAGAACTTTACTTTTGGCTGTAAAGAGATTGTAGGGCTAATTTTTTTTTAAATCTATAAAGAAACTTTTTGACTTTAATATCTTAAAAGGAATAAAAGCAGCACTTCTGTTTAGTTTTTCAAGTAATGAACCAGAAACTTGGTTAGGAATGACCATTTGTAAGTCTGTATATTAATTAGATGAGTGTCATTATGCTCAATTAGCACGACTGCCAAATAATCTCTTTAATACTCCGGTCTTTTTTTTTTTTTTCTCTAGGGTTTTACAGACAGCCCTCATTACAGTGATCACTTGAATGACAGTCGATTAGGGGCCCATGAAGGCTTGTCCCCAACACCTTTCATGAACTCAAATCTAATGGGTAAGTTGGTAATTCTCTGCAAGTAGTCTTCACAGAGCCTCTTTGGTCAGAGACATTTTTTATCTCCTTGTCCAGGATGGACACCTAAGTATGTAGAAGAAAGTTCCTAAGTTTCTAGGGGCATCTGGGCTTTCTTTGTTCAGCTAAGTTTGAGGGGCAAGCATTCAGAAATGTGGTTCCTTCTATGAGAGCATTATTGTCGTTGCTATCAGAAAAGGAAGCAGCAGTGTTCTAACTGTTAGTTTTGGCAGTGTCTGTGACATCAAGCATTATGTTTTCTGCTCTCTGGGCAGAGAAGCATTTCAGAGACATTTGTTTGTAATGTACTATTTGTCTTAACAGTTGTATATATGTGGTAATTAAAAATATGACAGCAGTGATTTTAGGCAAATTTTACTCATTTTGGGCAGTATTTCTTTTGACACTGTTTGATCAAAACATAATAGTATATTTAAGTATTGCAACATTTGTTTTTAGCACTTGGGTTCTTATTGGGGATTTAAAATTTTTTCTTCTGCTGTAGTAAAGTTGTACTTTGAACGACATTACCTACCACCTAAACCTGATTATTATTTTTGGCAAAACCTTTAAGGTTAGCCATTCTCTATATCTCCCCCTACTTCCTGCAAACCAGCCCTCCCTTCCACTCTCCCCCTGCCCTCTCGCTTTCTCATATCAAAGTTTATAGCTATTCAATCTGAAATGATAAGCCCCCAATTTTTTCCCCCCAGTTTGGATGCCACTCTTTTATTAAGCGAGAATTTTACCTTTTTGCAGAACCTGATTCAAAAGAATCTGTTTTATGACATTATTTTTCCTTCTTGTTTATGCTGGGGCTGAGCACATTACAAAAGCTTTATTTAATCTGTCTTACTGGTTGTCAGTGGCGTCATGTTAATATGGAAGGTTTGTGTAATTGACATTGATTTTATTACTTTACTTCTTAAGGACATGACCTATATTGTGATCTTAGAATTGTCCTTTTAAGAGACAGCCATGCTAACCTAAGTGGATTACCCAAATCCAAAATCCTGGTGGTCTGCAGTTTCTTTATAAATGGTTTTGTTTAGCACAGTCTTTGTTTATTTCCCTTACCCTCCATAAAGTATTGAGGAGACAGATTCTGATATTTCAGTGTGGATCTTGCCTAAGGCAATTACCACTTTGAAGCCAGAATCATTGAGTATGACACAAGAGTAAAAATCAGTGACAAAACTTGTGTTTAAAATGACAATTTGTTTCAACATAAATGAAAACGAAAATCCTGGTATTAAATTTGTTATCATTCCAGGTAAAAATCAGAATTAAATATAGAACAAAATAATTATCCTTGCATTTGGCCAGGGAAAACTTTCTAATCTATCTTCTAAGTTTTCTATCGAGCTTACTATCAAAGTAAAGTAGATGTGACACTCCAGATAGTTTCCTTTTGTAGTATAACTTTTCCCCAAGTAGCATTTAATTTATGGTAAATATGGTAGAGCAAACTATAGTCAATGTTTTTGTAATTTCAGATTGAACTAAGCTTTCTTAATTAAGGATAAAACTGAATTGTGAAAAATCAGAAATTGCCCTTTTTTATATTTATGTTCTTACCTTTATTAGCTTACAGAGATGACTCTTAAGTTCAGTAGAATTGCATCATTTGTGCAGCTTTGAGCCAAGGTGACTGTTAAAATTGTGGGGTAAGTGTGGGAAATAAATGAATTCTAAGAAGTATGCATGTCAGTCACTTGCTCTGAGTAGCTGTTGACTAAAAATACTTCTGTAATTCAGTTGAGGTAACATTTTCTTAGTTGGAGCAATTATGAACATGTGCTTGTTAGTTTCTTCAGTTTACAGATAATTATTAGAATACTTTCAATAGTCATCCATACCCTATGTATAAAATCAGCATCTAAAATAAGTCTTGAAATAAAAAAACTCAGATTTATAAACAGATTGATCCCTTCACAGTACAAATGAGAAAAATCTGCATTCATCTGAACTACATTGTGCAGTTAACCAGGTGCAGCTATACATTTTCATTGTACGTTTTAACTACCTACTCTTAAAAATGTTAATTTACCTATAAGAAAGGGGAAAATGACCCTGAAGAAGATTAGGCAGATATTGTTCAAAAGGATTTCACTGGTCTTGGGAATATCTGATTTACTACACTTCCTTCCTTTTATTTTCAGTACAAATGATCAAATGAGATATCTAACACTTGAGTCTAAGCAATCTGCATGACAATAGCTAGCTTTTGGAAATGAATGTCCTTTAAATTGTGGAGCACCTCCATACAGCAACAGGCAGTCCCACTTGATGTGACTTGACGTAATTGAACTGTTAGATACCCCCAAATATGGGTTTATAGCACTCAGTAGAGTTACAGTGGATAGATTCACTTTGTTAGCCATTTGATAACTTAGGGGAGTTTTCAGGCTAAAAACCTGCATTGTTAAAGCAGGACTGAGATGTGCATGGCAGTATTAGCAGCATTTGGAACTATTGATACCTAGTTGTCATAATAGGTAAAAACTTCAGAGTGATTCTGTGAATGATGAGTGCTCAGAAACAGTTAAAGCTAACTGGAAAGCCATAACATGTTTCATCATTGCTGTCAACATATAAAAACACCATCTAAGGGGGGGTGGAATCGTATGTCTAGGGAATGTTGTTATTTTTCGTATTGTGTTCAGCGATAAGCACATTTGCCTGAAGAAATAGTGGATTGTAAAGTGCTACTGTCTTTCATGATGGAGCTCTCAAATACTTTAATGATTTTGTACATTGCAAAAATGAGAAATTTTATCTAACAAGGGTTGATAATGATTCAGTAATGAACAGTTTGCCACAGAAACATGCACTTCTATATTCATTTAGATATTTTGATGTGTTTTACATGGGAAGTAAAACTCTTTATGTTGAAACAGTGTTTCTTTTTAATGAATTCCAGAATTATCCTGTTGATTTATCAATATGGAAAAGGGGGTTTTTCTTATGTTTCAAGTGAAATAAGTACATCCTTTTGGCACATCACTAAGTAATTAGCATCAAACAGTTCTGTACTCTATTATAGTAAAACTGCAAAGCTTTGGCAATAGCAGTGAATTGCAGTAGTATCACCAAAGAGTCTTATTTATTTCTGTCCTCTTCCAGCTTTGGTCCATTTCTCCACCCTTGGGCCCTTCATTAATTTCAGTAATATTTGCTTTCCTTTACCTGTTGTTGATTAGATGTATTTTTGGTGATGGTAGGAATAGTTTATTAATTGGACATAGAGACAAATTATTTTATAGAATTGCCTCCCTTTGATTCCCAAGTTATTGTGGAATAAACTACTCTATCTACTCCTCCATGTCTATCAAAGG